>NC_090828.1:3986316-4650702 GCF_028021215.1 Eschrichtius robustus
CTATTATATGGCTGCCGGCTTGACAACGTTTTAGTCACATGGATTCACCATGGCCCCTCTTTCTCACCGTCCCCAGTGGTCTGCGAACTCTGACTCCTCCACTCACGATACAGCCTCTGCTTAGAAGGCCCTTCTCCCCTCCTGTTTATTGCAATCCCATTTCTCCCCTTGGACCTCCCTCCCAAAGCCACTCTCAGGCTACTCCATGAGCTCTCATGTATGAAGAGTCTGCCATCTCATCCACACTTTCTACCCTTCCTTTTCTTGGTTATTTATCCAGTTTGAATCAATGCTCCATATTCATAGAGAACATTCATACCAGGTGCTTGACTCCCTTTCTACCCCAAAACTCATCGTCATTCTGGATGACTTCAATGACCATTAGGCTTGACCAGTTGGACGTTGTTCTTTCAGCTCCTCAACTCAATGACATCTTCTTCCATTCAACTTCAGGTAATTGGTCTCAGGGCCATATCTCCCCCCTTCTCTAATCTTAAATTCCTCTACGCAAGGAATGTTCTGACCACAATGTGCCATCATTCCAGCTCCCTTGTTCTCTAGCTCCCCTTACACTTGTTGAAGGCTCAGCAAAACTTGTGAGCAGTTGATCCTTTGGTCTTTTCTCCATCTACCTACTCCCCTCCCTCTCACCTCCACTGTCCTGATACACGTATCAGACCTCGGGCTGTCACACGTTCATGTTCTTACCCAGACTCAAAAGCTCTTCCCTTCTTGTCCTTGTCATCCTATCCACTCTTCCAGCAAAGCCCAGTCATGATTTCACCTCTACTCTGCATATCCTGAGGCCCCCAGGATTGAGCAGCACACTTCTGGGCTGTGTGGTAAGCTCTCTGTAAGGCCCTGGCCAGCCCCTTGTCATATTCTGTAGAGGGCTAGGGCAGCTCTCTCAAATATTTACCATTTCCCCAAACTCTGATCCCTCCTCCTTTGCCCCTCCACTTTGAAAAGACCATCTGGGCTTTAACTGAGAGGTACCATTGGAGCCTCAGAACCCTCCCAGCTTTCTTCCTGCTTCTCTGGATTATATCTGCATCAGGACACAACCTGGCATCTTTGGTCCTTTCTCCCATTTACAAAAGATGAGTTGTCTCCTGCAAGATTGACCTTCTACTTGTGTTCTGTATATCATTCCTTTGGTCTCACTAGAATTTTGCATCCCTCACAGTCTTTCCATCCTGGGTCTGCAATCTCAACTGTTGACTCTTTTTATTCACCTTATGAGTGTTCTCAAGACTCTTTCGTTATAACATTAGGATAGTTAGAAAAGGTGTTGATAAAGGGTATTAGGATAAAAATGATCATGATAAAAATATTTTTATGCCTCTGTGATCTATTATTATTAGCAATATGACCTGAGCAATTTGCTTAATCATTGTATACTTCTGAAATAGCAATTATTCATTTAATAGGAATTATTAAATGAGCTAATAGTTTGAACACGCTTAAAACACTACTTGACATCTAGTAAGTCTTTTGTTGCTGTTATTATTATTTCAGGAATATGAATTTCAGTGGCAATCAGAATTAGAGATTTTGTGGAAGGAGACTTGCAAATTAGAAATATGTGTATGAAAATATGTCAAGAGCTTAAAAATATTAGAAAAGCTTTTGGTAAATTCCTTTAATAATCGTACTATTCTTTGAGCTGGTCTTAGTAAGGCTAATTTTACTGAGAAACAGTAGAACTCACAGTTTAAACTGTGCCAAAAGAATGGTGGACTGAATATATTCTGCCTCTAAGTATAAAAGAAGTAAGAAATGACAAGCATCAGAATGATGTGAGCATTAGAAAACATTCTCTTGAAAACAAAAATATTGTTACATGAATACACATAATGTTTGGCTAAATAAAAATAAATAAATAAGTTCATTAAACAAGCCCTACACACACATGAAAAAACAGAGAGAAAAGAGAAAGGGATATTTTTTATTTTTTATTGAAGCATAGCTGATTTACAATATTGTGTTAGTTTCAGGTGTACAAGAAGTGATATTTAGAGGGAAATGATGCCTTGGCCTGCCATTCACTTTTCTATGTTCCTATCCTAAAATAAACTAAAAACAAAAGAAAGAGAGAAAACATATTTTTGAAATATTTGTGGCCAATCCAATTCAAGTCTGTTTTCAGCAGGCTTAATTTAAAACTCAGCCATTCGGTAGAAAATGGCCTGGTGGCTAAATGAAACCCTGTAATTTGGAAACAGAAATGGAAACAAACACACCAATGAGTGAGTGTCCTATTTGACAGAAAGCATTTATTGCAGACTACCCAAAATACTCATTCACCATTTCAGGGCAAAATTATACTTCTTAAAACACAAGTGTCTCTATGTGTGATGAATGATATTGCCTTTCTTAGGAAGTCAGATGCTCCTGGCCATCCGGTGTGGACACCATGGTATCTACAGACAGTGCTAGACGGGCATCACTGCCATTCTTCCAGTGCTGTCATGGTGATGACTCCTAATTTGTGAAGTCCAGATGAGGGTTACATGAGTTCATGTAAGAAGCATTCTTAGAACAGTGCTTGGTGTACATGTTATATAAGTGCTACTATTTTTGTTATCAGAACGTGTCCAAGGGGACTTCCCTGGCAGTCCAGTGGTTAAGACTTCGCCTTCCAATGTAGGGTGTGCAGGTCTGATCGCTGGTCGGGGAGCTAAGATCCCACATGCCTCGCGACCAAAAAACCAAAACGTAAAACAGAAGCAGTGCTGTAACAAATTCAATAAAGACCTTAAAAATGGTCCACATCAAAAAAAAAATCTTTAAAAAAAAGAATGTGTCCAAATATTAACATGTTTTCAAAGTTTGTTGCTTTTTTCAATGAAGATTACCTGTCAGTGCAGGATGGTCAAGAATGACTCTCTTCCTTAGATTAAGCAAGAACTGTCTTCGGAGGGTCCTGCCTTTCTATCTAATTTACAAATCTCATTTACACAAACACCATTAAAATGAAAACCTGTGAATGATCCAAATCCTAAATCTGTGTAAAACCGTGTATTTCACACCTCAAAACCAAGTATAGCAAAAGAATTCTGTTGCCCTTTTGACTAAAAATATTTTATACAGAATTTACTCTTAGAGTAAGTACAAAATTGTGGTTCAAATTATGCCTTTTAATTCCAAATCTAAATTTACGCTTCAAATCTGGTGAAGGTTTTACAAAAGAGAAGTGGTTATTAGTGTTGGAATAATTGATCTATCTTTCTACTGTGTGAGAGCTTCATACAGGTGGTAAAATTTTTAGGAACTAAAGCAATCCCTGCATTTGCTAATCTTATTTATTAACTATCAAAATGTCTCCAGGCAATAGAGACATAGATTACAAATTAACAACAGGTGATTGCTAAATCTACTACTTTTCGAATTTGAACATTTTCCTGTAATTCTCTAACATTACTTTTAATTAAATATACATTTTCTTAAATAGTTTCTCAACGAGTATTTAAAGTTGTTCATGGTAATAGACCATAAATCTATTTTACTTAGAATATTTTATGGTACCATTTGCATGTATAACAGTTTTTATTTCCCCCAAAATGTGTGGGTTTGGTTTTTAAAATGCTGCTCGCTGGAGACTTGTTGATTGTGAAGAGGTAGATTCTATGTAGGTAACTGGAAGAGCCATATTACCACTGAACCGATGAAAGTTCTACAAATATGTTAAACATTAAGATTTTTAATTTTAAAATAAAACAAAAATACAGCACACCAAATAAATAAAATAGCAATAATAATTAAACTATATTAAGTCAGTAACCATTGATACAGTTACGCTGATTTCCATTCAACTTTTTTATTTATTTATTTATTTTTTAATAAGGTTTAATTTATTTATTTATGGCTGTGTTGGGTCTTTGTTTCTGCGCGAGGGCTCTCTCTAGTTGTGGCAAGTGGGGGCCACTCTTCATCACGGTGCGCGGGCCTCTCCATTCAACTTTGATTCTAAATTATCCCCACAACATCATGATAATCATGATGACAAATATGAGAAGATGTGTACTACTGGGAAAGGAAAACCACTCTTGGGTTCTTTTCAGAAATTCACAAACCTTTCCTTAATTGTGTCCAAACGTTCCATCTGTGATTAAATCTGTAGTAACCTGATGGCCGTTTCATAAGTTTGAATGAACTAAGCTTTTCTGAAGGTACTTTTTTTCACACTTTTGAACAAAGTGCAAAGTGAGTGATCTTTTTTTGAAGGAATTTTGCCCTCCTCGCAGGGGTGCAGCCAACCATTGTGGTTTTATCTGAAGTTCCAGCTTTATTCATGAAAGACACTGATTTTCTTTGCCTCCACAGTAAGTTCCGAATTGTGAAATTTCCTCCAAGTTCAGACCCATTTGATGATGTCCTGAGCTCTCCAGGGTCCCTTCAGAGAGCCCCAGTCCCTGGCAGTTCTCCAGATGGAGAAGAACCAAGCTAATTTTGGTCAGGCTGAGGAAATAGCTTCAATGCCTGACACCTTTCAAGCGTTCTCTGTCCATGTTTCTTTATCCCAGGACTCTCAGAGCGCAAGGATTTGCCCAACCTGTGATGCCATTAGAGGGAGACCATCTCTCCAACCTTCCTCCCCAGCCCCCTGGCAAAGAGTACCATGGACAGTTGCTTTGAAGGAAGCGAGATGCCAGGATCATGCTTGGTGGCCACCAGGGGGGTCAAGTTGAGAGCAAAAGCTTGGAAACTTTGTTGCAGAGAAAAGGGTGAGAACCTTAAAAGCAGCCCAGGAAGGGAACATCCTGATGGCAATGTCTCTAAGAGAAGGTATCAGAATCCACGGCCAGTAAAGCATCTTTCACACCTTAGAACACGTTTCCCGAGGCAGCAAGCTCTGCACCAGCAAGGACCTTATTCTCAATGTCCCTGAGAAAGTTAGTTACTCAGGGCATTAGTCACACCCCTCACACCCAAAGCGGCTGGGACCCGAGGAAGTGAGGGCTGCATTAGCAGTTTGTGTGAAGCAAAAATGTGTTGCTTCTCCTGTCCACTTTATAAAAATTTTTAACAAAGGCCAAATATGTGAGGATTTCAATAGCGACAGTTAACAAGACTTGTGATTCTTTATATATTCTTAGATAAGTTTAATGTCATCTAGAGAGTTTTTTTGTTTATTTGTTTCAGTAACAACTTAGGCAGAAGAGAAAGGCAATCTATCCAATTCATTGAGAAGAAAATTGATTTTCAACCTGGCATTAGATAAGTATTTTCCCTATTTTGCTGCATCCTAGCTTATTAACCAGGGCGCCTAGATCCCATGTTTCAAGTTCTGCTCAAGGAAGATGTTACTTGACTTACAAAAGCAGCCTTTATGAGCTGTGGCCCTAAACTATTGCAAGGGGCCCTCAGCTCCACAGGCATCTCATGAATTCCTGTCTCTACTTCAGATAATTAACATCTTCCAAGGGCTGGTCAACATCCACAGCGAGAGTTATGGTTGAGGATAAAAATAAAATGTTGAGAGACGGAGCAACCATTTACTGAGCTTCTGCTCTGGGCCAGGCACTGTGTTAATGCCTCACTTTTATGTAAAACAGGTCATTGCCCAGTGTCAATGATAAGAATATATTCTTCCTACTTACAGGTGGCCAACAGGCACATGAAAAGATGCTCAACATCGCTAATTATGAGAGAAAGGCAAATCAAAACTACAATGAGGTATCACCTCACACTGGTCAGAATGGCCATCATAAAAATGTCTACAAATAATAAATGCTGAAGAGGGTGTGGAGAAAAGGGAACCCTCGTAACACTATTGGTGGGAATGTAAATTGGTGCAGCCAGTATAGAGAACAGTATGGATGTTCCTTAAGAAATTAAAAATAGAGCTACCATATGATCCTGCAGTCCCACTCCTGGGCATATATCTGGAAAAGATAAAAACTCTAATTTGAAAAGATACATGCACACCAATGTATGTAACAGCACTATTTACAATAGCTGAGACGTAGAAGCAACCTAAATGTCCACTGACAAATGAATGCATAAAGAAGATGTGGTATATATATATAAGTGGAATATTACTCAGCCATAAAAAAGAATGAAATAATACCATTTGCAGCAAACATGGATGGACCTAGAGATTATCATACTAAGTCAGACAGAGAAAGACAAATATAGTATGATATCACATATGTGGAACCTAAAAAATGATACAAATGAACTTATTTATAAAACACAGACAGACTCACAGACTTAGAATACCCGTTTAGGGTTACCAAAGGGGAAGGGGGAGGGATAAATTAGGAATTTGGGATTAACAGATACTCACTGCTAGATACAAAATAAACAACAAAGTCCTATTGTATAGCACAGGGAACTATATTCAATACCTTGTAATAACCTATAATGGAAAAAATCTAAAAAAGAATGTGTGTGTGTGTGTGTGTGTATGTATATGTATATGTATAACAGAATCACTTTGCTGTAAACTTGGAACATTGTGAATCAACTATACCTCAGTAGAAAAAAAGAATATATTCTTCCTAGAGGAAGCATTAGGTAGACCAAGATTCTTCATGTAAGAGCTCTAACAATCCCAAGATTTAAGCCCACCTGAAATACCAGTTTGTGTCTCCCAAGAAATAGCTGGATGCCTTCTCAATAGAATGCCAGGTTGCCTGGATTTATTGAGCGCTTGTCACATGTCAGGCCCATGCAATCCTCACAAAGCTCTATTGTCTCCATTTGACAGATGAAGAAACTGAGACACAAGAAGTTTGGTAAATTATCTGAGGTCACACAGCAAAGAAGAGGCAAAGCTGGGTTTGAATCTGGACTTTGTGACTTCAAAGCCCCTCTCATAATGACCCTTATGAAGCTGCATGGGCCCCGTGTGTGTGTGTGTGTGTGTGTGTGTGGTGTGTGTGTGTGTGTGTGTGTGTGATTTAACCATTAGAGATTAGAGACATAGCAAAATATCATGTGACACTGGGGGGTGGGTCTTTGGGTAAAAATGGGAAATAGAGACTTTCTTCTCTATTTTTCTGCAGTGGTCCTGCCAGCCCTCATCCAGCACTGCCCACACCCCCCCACCCCAGCTCCAAACACAGCACAACACAACACAACACAGCACAGCACTCCCCGGCAGCCCGGCACCACCTGGAAGTCTCTTGAACTCTCTTGCCCCCTTAACTTCTCACTTTTGTGTCTTTTTTTTTTTCTAATAAGAAATTCATAAGCTCTAGCTAATAAGCTATTCCTCCCAAATACTGAATTCTATTTTAATCAGGGTTTTCTGCAGACATATGCCGTGTTCCAGAGATAGAACTTGATGGACAGAAATTTCCCAGAGTGTGGCCCTCCAGCTTGACACACCTTTTGGTCAGTCTGGCCATTCAGGCTCTGCAATTCACTGTAAAATTGCTTGTCTCGACCACTAGGCCGCTCTGAGCAATTGCATCTCTCTAGGGAGATTGTAGATAACTAGCTGTCTAAGGGTCTTCCAGGATAATTCAGAGGGGAAATAAACATGATTTATCACAAGACCCCTAAACTTGTAAGTAGAACTTGGTATAGAAAACATCCTGGATATCTCCAAATGAAAGTGAGCATTTTGGAGGGTTGGCTTGATCCGTGAGCACTGGTGGTACTTTGACGTTTTCTGACCCTGTAGGTAATACAGCTGCAGCAGATAAGCAAAATAGCCCTGGGAAAGCTCCCAAGGCCTTTATCTGCAGCCTGGAAAGGACAGTGCGTAGCTGAACTTCCTTTCCTAAAGCAATTACGCTCCTGGACCTCTCCTGCTGATATCTGCTACTAACTACAAACAAGTTGAGTTTTCCTGGAAAAAATGTCAATTGTTCCATATAGAAAAGATCTGCAGTAAGGTTCTTTATTGTATTATCTTCTTTTTTACCGTTTGCTTTTCCTTCTAGAATAACACAGCTTTATGAGGAAAGGACAGAGGAGACCATGACGAAATAATTACCCCATGAATAGCCCAAAAAGGCCAGCTATGGTCTCACTCCCGTTCAAAAGTGGAAATAATACTTCTTTCAGCTGCTACCCATAAAATATTTTTTTGATGTGAAATGTGACATGTAACATTTATGCTGTAACAGTCACTCTTCCATGAGGAAATTTCTCCCATGTCAACAGTGGCTTTTCAAAATTCCCTCAGGTAAGTCTTGCTTATATAACTTGCTTATATTTAGGGACACAGTGAAAACTCCTTCTCTAGTTAGGATCTGTTGTCATAACTCTAGCACAAAGACAATCAAGACTTTCTAAAAACTTTACTATGCAGCTTTCAGAGTGTGACTTTATAAAGCTTATAAAACATAACCCATAGAAATGTATAGTGAGCGTATTTTGAAGGTTTATTTGACTCATTCATGAGGGAACCAGAAGAATGAAAGTCGGTTGAAAGGCAAAGACTAGTGTCTATGATCAGTGGGGAAAAGAATGTTGAATAAACTTGCAAAGTTAGAAACAAAATGGGTAGTTGTTTACAGGGGGAAAAAGAAACAGACAAAGAAAAAAAAACAAGGCAACAAAAATTTGGTCTTGACTATCTTTTCTACTGGACAGAAATCATTTGCACCTTATCTTTCATCTATTTTGTTTTCACCCCCATATCGATAGTAAGTAGTCAATTAGATTGAAAGGAAAGCTTTCTTCTAGAGCTTCAGATGCCCCTTGGATGGATTTGGTAAATTGTTAGATGTTATTCTAGTATGAGATTGAAAGACCACACAGTAATTTTTCCCCTTATTTCTAAGCTTTAGATAATTTTTTAACACTCCTTTTCTGTGGCAACTGTGCAAGAGAATCCTTGATGAAATGGGATTTTCTGGCTGGTAAACCCCAGGGCTTCACTGAAGCCTCTTTCCACAGTTCCTGTCTTTCAAATGGAATTGTTAGTTGACTCAGGACAACTCAGCGCCTTCAGGGAGTGGCGTCAATGGCCCTCAACGTGGAGACCGTTATAACAATACTAACATCAGTATGGAGGCTTTGTTTTATTTTTTATTTCATTTTTAATTGTTTTATTTACTGTTTCATATGTAGCCTTTGAAGCGATTTCTGTAGTTTAAAAAAAGCTTTCACGTGCCTTGGTCTCTCTGCCCTCCTATCTGATATCTATAGCACAGCTAGCTTTAGTCCAGTTATTTATTATAAATACTTCATAAATAGGCAAATCGTTTGGCATTCTATTTCTCTATTTGCAGGAGTGCCGTAACAGACAAAATTCTTTCAGAAGAGAAGGAGACGGTAACATGCCAAAGAAAACTGAGGGAAGAGTGTTGAAACGACAGATGTCCTCCTGAAATACCTGCCATCAATGGGCAGAATGTCCAGCTGCCCGGCTGTGTGTCCAGGGGCGGCGCTTCTCCTGGGCACAATGGCCTGGCCTGAAAAGAGCAGTTAAAATGCAAATGGGGGGACAGACCCAGAGGGTATCAACCCCTCACATCTCTGAGGCTAAAAGACATCCTTTCAGAGGCTTCTGTTCTAATTGCAAACGCCTTCCTTTGTTCCTCAAGGCCGGGGAGACAGTTCTGAGTTATGCCTCCCTCCCAGGCTGCCCCACCACAAAGGCCCACATGGCTTTTAAAGTGCAAAGAACCGATTTTGTCCACAGGCCTTAATGAGGGTTAAGTTTAACCAACATCACAGGGGATGTCCTGGGAAACTCCACCTACTGCTACGGACCTCATGAGAGGCCTGAGAGGCCATCAATTTCTTTGTTTCAGTTGTTGTTTTCTTATTGGAGTCTAGTTGATTTACAATGTTGTGTTAGTTTCTGGTGTACAGGAAAGTGATTCAGTTATACATACATATATATCCATTCTTTCCAGATTCTTTTCCCTTATAGGTTATTATAAAATATTGAGTAATGTTCCCTGTGCTATACAGTAAATCCTTGTTGGTTACCTGTTCTTTTTGTAAGACCCGTTACCCAGAGTTCCCAAGAATTTGGATATTTCTGAGAAATCACCCCACAGGTCCCAGGGATGATGTCAAATGATAACTGACCGTGCTAAAACCTAAACTTTGATGGTATCCGCTTTTTTCTGAACATGTAGCTTTTACTCTGAGGGGGGTCTAAGAATTCCAGTCCAAGGGATGTCACATCAACGGCCCTTGTCTTCCCTGGTCATAATGGCCCAAGGCCTGAGAGTCACGCTTCAAACCCCTTCTATTTCTCCAAGGTGGGATGGATGGTCCAGGGCTGGCCACCCCTGGTATGTCAAGTCAGCGTGGCACGTACAGAGCAGAAGCTGGGATAACCAGTCAGTGCCCTGGAACCTGCAGCCTCGTGAGGTCACCAGGCACTGGACGCCTGGGCTGGGAATCTCCCTCAGGGACTTTGGGGGCCCTCTTTGGATCCTTGGTCAACTTCTGAGTAAGTGCTCCCAAACTTCATGGCCAAGACCCTTCTAGGAAATTTAGGAGGAAATCGGCTTCAGCAGTACAATAGTCAGTGACCTGAAAGGCATTTATTCAACATGATACAAACTGACAACATGATTCTCTTCTCCGGAAGCGGGGAAATAAATTCTCATGAGACCCTATTATTTTCTGATGACTGCTTCTTTGGAAACAGAACAGCTTGGGATTTTTAGTGCAAGAAACATGAAGAGTTTCCTTGGTTTGCTGAACTTCATTTAAAGCTAAATAAAAAAAGACACCGATGTGGAGACCTGCCTATGACCTTAAGTTGGTAGTGAAAAGAAATGATTAGAAGAACAACTGCTTATTTGATTTTTAATAATCCAAGTGACTCCAAGTGTCCCACGCCTCCCCAGCTGGGGGTGGACCAAAAGTTTCATTACTACTCCTGACCAAGCAATGCTGGTGTTCCAGCCCTGCTCATCTGGGACCTCTGAGGGGCAGCTTTCCTGTGACCAGGGACAAATCCCTGACCAATCCGCTCCCGTCCCTTCCTACTGTCTCCTCTGCTGGTGTCTCAGTAGGAAAACAGCTTTGCCCAGTGCTGTAGTCCTCCCCTGGGTAAAAGGGTCCATGTAGGATGGGCCCCTTTTTAGTTTTGTGTTACTTTGATAGGTGGTCTGCTTTTGGCCCCGAGTGTTCCAGAATGTTCTGCGAACACACATCCATCAACCTCTGGCCATAGGGGCTCAGGTTGGCAGAGGTGGGGGGACTGACCTCATAACATCCTCTCATGTTCCACATCATGAGGCAGCTGAGAGTTTTAGGTCATGCGCTCAGACAGGCAAGAAATAGCTTGTCTTCATCTCCCTCAAATTAATCTGAATCTGACTTCACAAGTTCAACCCACCGGACTGGAGGGAACCGAGTCTCCTGTTATGACTGCCTCACCCTTACTTCCCATATTTCTAGGTTTACACATTGCCCACTACCAAGGGCAGAAGGGTCTCTGATATTCAATCTGTCACATGTGTGGTCTGGCAGCTCTCTGCTCCATGCTCCTGCGGCACCGGAAGCCTCGGCCAAGGTGGAGGGTCCAGGGCTGGGACACAGACTCTTAAATGTCCCCCTTGGCCTCTAGGAGGCCCAGCCTCCCCCTAGGAATGTGCACACGGAGCAGCGTGCAGATAACCCTTGCCCACAGACCCTGTGGACATCAGACCCATTCTCAATCCAAGTAAAACACTGCATCTCCTTTTCACTCTTCCCAGTCCAGGACATTTTCAACGAACTGAAAAAGAAGGAAAGATTGTCTCCAGGCAGCTCCAGGTCTCCCAGCCAATGTCCCTGTAGCTTGGAAGTACAGAGAAGCTACCTCTTCTTTTTTTTTTTTTTGGTCACACTACACGGCATGTGGGATCTTAGTTCCCTGACCGGGGGTCAAACCCGTGCCCCCTGCAGAGGAAGTGCAGAGTCCTAACCACTGGACCACGAGGGAAGTCCCGTTACCTCTCCTTGAAATGGGGAAGAACGTGCACAGATTTAATGTCTCATGCGAAATCCAGCAGTCAACTACTGCATGGTGTTATGCAGGCAAGGAGATTACAGAGGCAGACCCTGGGGGTCTCAGAGGCACTCCCTCTCTGTTCTGTGGCACAGCAGGCTGGGCGCTGCAGGCTGTGAGTCCACAGCTCCCACACCTCTGTTCTCCGACTGTGTTTGGCCAGTGGAAGCCCGGCAGGAGATGGGGGTGGGCAGGAGGGAGAAGGGGCCCAGGGGTTGCTCCTCCTGTCTTTGTTTGGGCAGCATCTCCCCAGACACTGAGCCTCCTTCCCCTGTGGGCCAGCTCCTGCTCCATCGGCCCCTGTGGTTCCAACTTCCATCCTTAAAGCCCCTGGATTAAATTCTCTCTGTTTTGAAATTAAGAATAGCTGCTGTAGTCCTGACTGGATCCTGACTCAGCCACTTACTACCGTGTGGTTTTGGACAAGCTACTTTATCCTTTGTGCCTCAGTTTTCTCATCTGGAAAAAAGGTAATAGTAGGTCCTTCTTTGGGGAATTTTGGGTGGCTTGGATGAGCTAATACTTAGCCCCTGTTTTAGAAAATCACACAATAAATAGTAGTTACTATAATCGGTGCCAGGCAGTCCTGCGTGTGGGCTGAATGGCCCCTGTAGGTGGTAACTGCACATTGGATTCACCAACTGTGAATCAAGGAGTGAAAAAGGTGTTCCCCTTTCTGTTCATTCTAAATGCATCAAGGGTTTTAGTTCGTTTCTAGTAAGCCTTCATCACATCCCGAACTTCCAGTCTCCCCTTCCTTCCAAGAGAGAACAGGTCTCAGATGTCGGGGTAGAATCTGATAGCATCATAGCATTGCTGTGTTTACATGGAAGTTGTTTTACAGCCAACTTCTACTGATGGCAAGTGATACCAGTTTTTCATTTCAGGAGGTGATTAAAAAGCACCCTTAACAGTGAATTCATTTACGCTAAAAAAAATGATTGGTTTGGAAAAACAAAGAAGTAAAAAACTGTGCAGGTCTGGCGGTGCTCAGATGACCTCAGTTGGGAAGCCCTTTTCTGCAGAATATGTACTCTGGGTGTACACCACGAATCAGGACACAGAGTAACAAAGACAGCTTCTACCTTCAAGGACTGCACGGTTCACAGCCAAGATCAACAGGAGTCAAATGACAGAACAGAATTAAATAGAGCTAATTAGTTACAGATGCAAATTCTATAGATGTTCAAAAATGTGGGGACCAAAGAGTGTTAGGAGAGGATGAAGGAGAAGACTAACGGGATTCCTGACCGTGGATACAGGTGCAGAGGAAAGGGGCAGCACGTGGGTGAGGGGCAGCAAAGGAGAGGAAGTGTGATGGCGGGATGGGTTTTGAGTTTCTGGGGTAGAGTTCCAGTTCAATGTCAGGGGGGTATTGGGGGATATTAAGGAACGTGATGACAAATTAAGGGGAGGAAATGGAGAGTTCTGCATCATTAAGCATCAGCTTTGCCGGAGAAAGCAGTCCTTACAGAGTCATTCTGGGCAGTGACGAGCAGGCACTGTTTGAGGCAAGGCCCTGCGGGCGTAGGAGAGTCCAGCTGGGAAGCAGATGTCCTCATCCCAGTGGGATCCCATCCCTTGCCGGCAGAGCAGGGGAAGGGCCAGGTGAGCCAGGAGGAGGATCGCGAAGGTCGTCGGCCAGAGGCACTCAGCACCACAACTCAGGGGTTAATGCCTCTTCCGCATCTTTCCATCTTGGCTGTTGTGAATAGTGCCGCAAGGGACATGGCAGTGCTAATGTCTCTTTGAGATCCTGATTTCCATCCTTTTGGATAAACACTCAGAGATGGGACTGCTGGATCACATGGTAGGTCTGTTTCTCATATTTTGAGGAAACTCCATGCTGCTTTCCATAGAGGCTGCCCCATTTTGCATCCCCACCAATAAGGTTCCAATTCTCCGCAGCCTCGCCAACACACGTCTTGTGTTTTTCTGACGATCGCCATCCCAGCAGGTGGGAGGTGTTGAGCATCTTTTCGTATACCTATTGGTCATCCATTGATGAATGAATGGATTAAAAAAAAGTGTTCTATATACACAATGGACTTAAAAAAGAAGGAAATCCTGCCATATGCAACCACATGGATGAGCCTGGAGGACATGATGCTCAGTGAAATAAGCCAGACACAGAAGGATGAGGGCTGCGGGATCTGACTTCCATAAAGCATTTAAAATAGTCCAACTCAGAGACGCAAAGGACAGAGTGGTGGTTGCCAGGGACTGGGGGGAGGGGGAGGAGGGATTTGCTAAACATGGGGATACAATTTCAGTTACACAAGCTGAATAATTCCTAGAGATTTGCTGTACAGCATCACAATGACAGAAAACAATACTATACACTTAGTATCTACTGACAGTAGATGTCAAGTGTTCTTGCCACAATGAAATAAAATAAAACAAAATAAAATAATTGAAAAGAAATGAAATAAAATAAAATAAAATAAGATAGAATGAAATGAAATAAAATAAATGAAATGGAATGGAATAAAATAAAATAAACGAAATGAAATAAAAAATAAAATAAATGAAATAAAATAAAATAAAAATTGTCACGAAGACAAAGGGGTGAGAAGCAATCCTGGGAAGGAAGAGCTTAAATGGTTTGTGTCAGGCTGTAAACGTGAATGGGGTGCAACCTCTCCTGCAGTTTCCCACTCGGAAAGAAGGTCATGGCCCACAAGGAGAGTGGGAAAGCGTGTTTTCTCTCGCAGGGATGCAGGGACGTTTGTGCGGTGGTCTCTCCCTAGGGGGCACTTATCAGGCTGAGGCTCTGTCTGTGGGGTCCTCAGATCTGTCTGATCTTGTTTCTGTAGGTTTTGGCTCTGACGGGACACGTTTGCATCTGGAGTAAAAAGTAAAAGCAATGCGTACAAAGTGCACGTGCTGATTCCAAGATGGAAAAACAGAAAGCCAGAGGCTTAGGGCACCAGCAACCAGAAGGAAGGTGTTACCCACATATTCTGACCACCCTCAACAGGAGAACTTAGCAATGGGAGTGTGTTTCAAGACTAACAGGGATTCCACCTTAATGAAAACCATTGCCCTTTTCAGTTTTAAATTTGGTAGTCAGGGTTTTATATTTTACTGCAAATGACCTGCGAAAATTCTAGGAATAATGTAAAAGCATGCCCCTCCCCCTCTTGCTGATCCTTGCCATGCATCAGAGGCATCTATTTTCAAATGGTACCAGTGATGAAATGGCCCACACTCTCCACGAATGCAACACATACGCAATCCAACTGCCTTGAGCAAAGTAAATAAGCCATATTTACAGAACAAAATTTCTTCTATTCTAGAAATTGAACACGAATGGTAGAGCCTGCAAACTGTACAATTACACTCATCATAAACTGCAAGTCGCTTTCATGGTGTAGACACCGATTGTGCCACGTCTGTGCAGGGAACAGTTGGATGAGGAAACAGCCTGGGCACCCACACAGCAGAATGACCCCAGGGCAGCGCTCTAAACCTGGTCTATGCTCTATCTCCCCAGATGCTCCAGAGAGGAAATTGCAGTGAGATGTGTACCATCTGGTTCATGACACAGCGCTGAGCGGGAACCGGTAACAATACTCCCCGATGTAGGCTTTTAAAATAATTTCTTTTCCCTGAGCATAAAACGACTTCTCCATCTGTCCTATGAAAACAGGAGATAAATAAATGTTTATTCAACTTCATCCCTGTCAGTCATTGTTGTTTAGGAAAAATTATAAACTGTCTCTACTGTGGGTTCAACGAAACTATCTGTAGTAGATGAAGCTATCGGCCTTTGCCAAAGCTTATGGGAGACAGGAAGTAAAACCGGCAAATGCATTCACACCTTATCCATTTTATCAGAACAGCTGATAATATAATTATGGGGAAAAAATGTTGCAAATCGTGATTCTGTTTGCTGGTTCATCTTACAGCCAGTTTGACCAGTTTCCACCAAGCCGGCAGGCGCAGGGAAGGGAGGGCTTGGGATATCTCTAAATTTACTCTTTCCTTTAACTTTTTCTAGGTCCTCATTATTTGAGGCCTTGCTACCTGCTTCAGGGCCTTTTACCCTCACCCCCGTCCACCCCATAGAGGGTTTCACCGTGGGCTGCAGTCACTCTGGGGCCACCAAAGGTCACCATCTGCAACCTTGAGAGGGTCTTCACCACTGCTCAGAGACCCATCTCACTCCTTGTAGGCAATTGTACCAACAGCTGATGGTTGCCATGCAGATGAAGTGAAATGTACGTGTGGAGCTAGTGACAAGGGCAGGACAAGTGGCAGATGCTCTAAAAATAGGGTACAAACCAGGACAAGATGGGAGGGAAAGGAGATGCTCTTAGTAATTACTCTGAGGTTATAGGCATGAATGGGATGGTCTTGGGCAAACAGGACGTGTGGTCACTCTCTACCTAAGTATTAGCTGTTATATAATTGTAATTCTCATCATCATCATCATCATCGTCAATTCCTCAAACCTCCTGGCCACCCCATCCCCATCCTACCTCAGACGGAGCAGACAGCATGAGCTCTGACTTCACAAACAGAAGCCATTGGACCAGAAGACTGTCTTCCACCTTCTAAGTCTGCGAATGACCGGCCTGCCTTCCCTGCTGTCCCAGGGGAGGGGTTTCCATCCCTCCCTCCACCATCACCAAGTCACTGCCAGGCCTCATCTAGCTTAGGACGTGGGAGCAGAAGGACCAAGAGGAGACTCTGCCACTTACAAGATGGCGGCCTTGGACCATGACTTAACCTCTGTGTCTACTTCCTAAATTGTAAAGCAGGGGTAATAGTGGAAGCTACCTCATAGAGGAAGCGATACAAGGGTTGATTCATACACAGTATGGAAATATTTGGAAGGGTCATCTGTATCTGGCTGTAATAAATACTTAATAAATATGAGTTACTATCAGCACAATTTCCTCCCAACAAGTGTCTCTGGGTTCCATTTTGTTCCAAGTCCTCGAATGACATTATGTTATTTAATCCTCTTCACAACTCTGTGAGACGGGTTCTACTAATTATCTGACTTAATAGTACTGGGTAGCTAGCACACGCTTAATTCTGGAGTGCTGGACACCTGGAGGGGCTGAATCAATAAGAATTCCCAACCTTTGGAAGTCCACGTGACAAAGGAGACAGAGGGGAAGTGAGTGGACCTGTAATCCAGTGAGGGATAGAGAGGGAGGTACAGGACGGTGGGTCCAGAAAGGGCTTCCGAGGAGGTGGCAATCAGCTGTGACGCAGGGCTTGAGCAGGCATTGACTGGGCCAAGAGAAGGATGACCTTTCCAGGAGGACATGTGCAGAACCTTGGATGGGAAAGATGGTGGCCCCTTTAGAAACTACAAGAAGGACAGAGTCGTGAAAGCTGAGTGACCAAGAAGGGGTAGAAGGAGGGGACAGCCCAACCTTCTGTTTCTAGGGTTTGACAGCCCCAGAGGTGTCTGGAGGATGGAAACAGCATCGCCTTGAGGCCCAGTGAGACAGGTGTGGCCGGAGAGGGTCGTGGAGGGAAGCTGGAGGAAGGCAGTCACCACTCCGGACCAGGCCACCCAGGAGTGGGCCACAAGCACCCGTGCAACCATAGACGTATGACACAGACAGTGAACCAACCTTGGGGACCAGAGCAGCGTGAGCATAGGTGATGAAACTTCAAATTCTTGCCAACCCCAGGGCTCAGAGAGGTTTATCTGAGTTATGAAAATAGAGAAACGTGACGTTTCTTAATCCCGTGTCGTGAATCAAATTCTGATTTGGCTCAGCTGCTCTCAACAAAACGTCTGTGGTCACCTGTTCCCTGAGCACGGCACCCCCATGCCTGCTTCCCAGCCCCTGCTCCTGCCTTCCATCTCCCGGGGGCTCCCCCTCATCCTGGTAGTTCCCCCATTTCTGCTAATCCTTTGAGGTCCACCCCAAATTGACCTCTTTTACCAAATCTCTGCCCCTTCCGGCCCACACTAACCTCTCTGGTGCCTGAAATTGTGGTTCATGTCCTTGTAATACTAATCGTAAAACACACCATGTCCAGCCCCAGGTATCTTGCATGTGCGTTCTCGTTTCCTCCAAGAATGTAGCCTCAGACAGGGCCTCAGACAGTGCGAGAACTCAAAAAATGTGGGTCCAATTTTCAGAGGCTACTGGGCAATGATCCACAATATTACTTTTATGGATAGAAGAGAACAGTATGCAACACACTGATGATTCTTTACCACCGCATTCGTCTGCCCACACCTTCATTTATTCATCCCACAAATATTGGCTGGGTGTCTACTATCTTCCAGGGACAATATGCAAGATGTTTTTGATAAGAAGAGAAATTTTTAACTGAACAGAAATACTAACAAAGTTGGTTTTGCTTCTGTTTTTTAAGTGGATGGATATTTTCAACCACGGTTCTCTGTTTCTAATTTCTCAGGAACCTCTGGCTATACGTCTGACTTGGCTAAAGTGCTGTGACCAATGAGTGGGGCCTCACAATTTGACAGCTCTCCATAAAGCATCTCCCACCTGAGTGTTTTTTGTCAGATCTTGGCAGATATTAAGAGAGAAACCAGGGACGCAAGGCCCAGGGGCACGGCCCTGGAAATCTCCATTCTTAGGAGGGAACAGAGGGATTCAGATAAGCCTTAGGAAATCCTCACAATAAACTGGTTCCATTCTGCATCCTCAAACACAACCCCTTTCTCAATCAAGTATTTCTTCCTCTGTCCTCCCCGACTTCCTAAACAATTTCCTTCAGCCTCATTCTATGTAAACACAAAATTCCCCTGATGGCCCCTTCATGTGTGTGCTTTTCCCACTGGCCTCCACACCAAGTAAATATTTACTATTCCTTATTTAGCATCTACCATTGTATGTCCTGCAGTCATTCATAGTTTGTCAATAATGCCTGTGGCAAAGGCTAATTTTGAGTCCTGGAAGATCCAATTCCTTTTATACACTAATTTTTATTTTGCCCGGAATAGATGTTTATCGTAGAAAATGCAAAAAATGTAGCTAAACAAAGGCAAACATTATTCATGATCCGCCCCAGCCTAGAGTAAATCACTGTTTCAAAGCCTCTGGAAGGCTGTTCAACAGAAGGCAATGGGTCCAGAACTCAGTTTTGATAAAAGATAAAATATGCATGCCATTCACTAAATACATTCCTCACTTAACCATGAATCGGTATCCTCTCTTCATGAACATTTTTGCATGATGATTCCTGGGACTAAATGTCTAAAAGTAGAAGTCTGAGGTCAAAATGTGCACAGTTTTCAGTGGCTTTTGCCAAAAATTCTCATATTACCTCTCAGAACCTTGTATCAATTAACACTCCTATCAGCTATGAACATGCTGCCTTTCTTCTGCTCAGCTAACACTCAGCGGTATATTCCTTTACAGCCTTTGCCTGATGGATATAAGAAATTATCTCATTGTTCCATTTTTTTAATCTCTTTTTTTTTTTTTTTGGTCAATTGCCATCTTACGTCCAGATAATATTTTCCTGCTGCAAACCTGTGTAAAGAAGGGATCTGGTTAACGAGAGAAGTCAGTATGGTAGCTATTCTCCCATTAAGTTAGGAACACACATGACGGGTCTTATGCTGTGTTCCCAAAACATGTAAATCAGTGATGAGCTTGGATGGACAGATCAACACTGGAAGTAGATTACACACAAGTCATTGCAAAGGCACTTATCTGCTTCTACACATGTGAGTCAAAAATGAAAGACTTTGCCAGTTGATTGACCACAGTAGTCTTTATTGGGTTCCTACTGTGTCCCAAGCACTTTCCTAGTGACTTAACAATCTATCATAGTTGGGGGAGAAAGATGACAAGCACGTAAACAAATAAACAAAGAAGAAAACACCTGACAGTTGTGAGGGCTGAGATAAGTGAAACTGGAGACGCTAGTCTTCCTGTCAAGCAAACGAATATTCTCAATGAACTGACCCAGGGAATGACTGAATTCAACAAATATATACAGAATATCTGTTATGTTCCAGGGTAAACACTGAAGAAGACTTGACCCTTTATCTAAACATGTTCTCATTGGTCTGAGGCATAGAAGGTGGGGAAGAAATAGAAATTTGAAGATTGTTTTTGAATTTCTTGTTGGAGAGTAACTTATGCTTCTCCAGTGCTGCATCAGACCCAGAGTCACTGTCAGGGTAGACACTGTCCCCACTGTGCACAAAACTGAGCCTTGCCCAGGGTCACATGGTTGGTCAACAGCCCTGCTGGTACTAGCACGAGACCTTCTCACGCCAACGCTCCTGTTCCGGCCATCACACCCCTCCCACTTCGAATGGAGCAAAGAATTGGAGAAGAAGAGGCATTGTGGAAAGGGAGCAGAGGTGAACTGGTCATCTGGTTGGCTACACAAACTGAATCTGATGTTTATGATTGTCTGCCTGATGCAAAACCAACTGTTGCATGCATCCAATTCAAACAGTAAGCCACGTCCTGGGAAAATATTCATTAAACCCATTCTTTGGTGCTGAGTGCTCAAACCTGGCTCTGCGCTGGCATTATCTTTTTATTTTTTCATTTCCGTTTAGTTGCTCTGACGCTCAAATCACTGGGCTTCAAGTCAGAAGGCCTGGGGTAGACCTAACAGGGCGCGCCTTCCGCACAGAGAAAAGATCTGATTTCTGTTCTTTGTGCTCCTCGCGTGGGAACAAAAGCAAGTGCACTTTAAAAGCCAGTAAAAATCATGCTGCTAAAATGAAGCTCATGGAGAAAAATTTGAAACCAGAGTGTCAGAGAGCAAAAACACAGTTTTGAAATCCTGAACAGAGGGCTTATTCACCGCACGTCTCCCAAATAGATTTTCTCGTAGACATGCTCCGATCAACGTCAGCTTCTGTTTCAAACGCACCCTTGAGTATGTCAAGGCGTTTCTCTTTTGTTTTCGAGTTTATTGGGGAGACCACACACGCTTCACTAGGGCCCCTGCGGTGGTTCCCTGGGGCTTCTAGGTCAGTCCAAAGTCACTGATGACAGATGACAAAGAGATCAACACTGATGGCCGTTCTCATGAGCATCTCTATCTGGTCTTCATAAGAGAGTGGGGCTGGGGGAGAGGGGAGAAGAGCAGAGAAAAAGTGAGAAGGGGGCTGGGGGGAAGGAGGGGAGAAGGGTTGGGAGAGGCAGAGAGGCCCCCGAAGAAGGCTGGTTCAAAAGTAGGGCTTGCTCACCTTTAAAAGGGGGATAATAACCCCAGATTCCTTATAGAAGGTCTGAAAGTTCACATCTTCCAGGTTTATAAAATGCCTGCACACTGCTTGTCTTCTACACCAATGTATCCATGAAGAAGCCCACCCTCAA
This sequence comes from Eschrichtius robustus, assembly GCF_028021215.1. Lineage (NCBI taxonomy): Eukaryota > Metazoa > Chordata > Mammalia > Artiodactyla > Eschrichtiidae > Eschrichtius > Eschrichtius robustus. The sequence continues at coordinate 4,007,536 of NC_090828.1, forward strand.
ATGCAGGCTCTCCAAATGGCTGTGAGATGACCAGTTTTGATGTGGGAAAGATGTGCAGTTTATGATTTGTGATCACATTCGACTAAATAAATATTGAGGCTTTCGTTCTGTTTGAATGAAATTGAGTGAAGTCAGTTCCTCGGCAGACACTGCGCCAGCAGCCTCTGCGATGTCAAGTACCATCGGGTCCGAGAATGAAGCTCCGTCCCCCTGGAGCTCAGCCTGCAGAAGAAGCAGGTGCAGGTGCACGACGAACAGGTCGAGTGTGATAGGGTGGGAACCAAGCCAGGGGTCTGTGGTGTCTCCTCTTGCTCCTCCGGCAGCTCTCTCCCCGCTGTCAACCATGTTCTTCGTGATTTGGCAAGAGCTTGACCTCATCAAACCTTCCACCCATTGATGGGGTGATATTAGATGATTACCTAGATTTGTTCCTGGGGGGTTTTATTTCAAAAAGATACTTTAACATAAAATGGTAGCTATGCTAATTGCAGGTGTTGGGCTGCACCACGCAAGCCTGTGAGACTTGTAATTGCCCAGCCGCTAGACCGAAGGCAGAACCCAGAGTCAGTGACAGGGACGTCAGTGATTTATTGGACAGGCAATCTTACAAGTCAGAGGCAAAGGTCCTGGAGTGACACCCCTCTGCCTATGGCCAATGGCAGGCAGGATGCGGCAGCGACCTCGGCGACACAGAGGGGGGTGAGGCCGTGTGCGTGACGTCACGAGGGCTCCTCGGTTGCCGGGGGGAGGGGGGCAAGGGCCACCGTGGATAACCTAACATACTGGAGCAGTTCTGGTCCAGGGGCAAGAACAATCGCGGGGGGCTCAGGCCGATCATGCAGATGGTTACTGCTTAAATTTCCCACCTAGGTTTGGGGAGGGGGAGGCAATCATGCACATAAGGTAAGAGTGAGTCAGGGCCGGGTCGGGCAGGGAATGTACAGAGAGCATGAAAACGGCCATCTAATGGGGCCTGACCCTGTAGCAGATTTGTAACAATTAAATATGCATACAAAGATGAGAAGTAAACACATATATACAATAAAAATATTCTCATGTTGGGGTAACAAGCTGATTCTCCATTCAGCAAACTTGTATTGAATGTCTGCCAGAATCAGGCAAGATGCTCGAGACCCAAGTCAGGTGGTGTGTGACCTACTGGTGGAGAAAGCGTCAAGCTGATAACTCCACACGTCACTGTACAATTACTCCTGGTGATACGGGAAGGAGAGTCCAGGCTTCTGTGAGAACCCACATGGTCCCCGTGGTCCCTGTCTCTGTCTGGGTGGGGGAGTCAAGGGTGGTCCCCTAGAGGCAGTGATGTTGGAGCTGAGTCTGAAGCATGTGCCAGGGTAGGGGAGGGGAGGCTGGTGGCTTCTCTGAGCCAAAAGAAATACACGTGTTCCTGCCTGCGGCAAAGGGATGGGTTGCAGGTGGGGATGTATCTGGAGACAGCCCTTGAGTCTGGTCTTATTCCAGAGCAAAGTGAAGGCCCTGGAGGTTTTTGGAAGTGAGACGCTCAAACATGGTCTTGGGTGATTTATTTGTATTTATTTGTATCTTCAAAAATTCTTTTAAATTTTTATAACATTGTTCTCACAATACAATTAGAATCATTATGACCCTTTAGGACCATAATAGAATGATAACTAATACAGTGTTTTAGATAAAAGCCAGACGTAAAATCACATGTATGTGCTGGTCACTAGTATAAAATCTGCAGGAAGATGGATGAAGCCTGGAGGGTACGTGGACTCTCATGGGAGTTTGCCAGGCGTGTGGTATGGAAGGGGCTCACACTAGCCTTTCACGCTTTCCTCGGCATACAATTTGGAATGGGTCTATGTAGACGAGAAGAATCTACATCTCTAAACATTGACAGATATCACCTGTAAGATATCCTTCCAGCCCTGTACCCTGAGAGCTTGTAGAGTACCAAGTACTTGCCTCATTTTCTCTATCTGAAAAAAAAAAAAAACAAGAATTCTACATTATATATTCGGGAAATAAACAGGACCCTGAATTTGCACAACTGGTAGAAAATAGCTGATGGGAGGATTTAAATGTCACCATGGCAACGAATTCAGGACCACCTCCTGCTTCCTGAGCCCACATCCTTCCCTGGGGCTCCCAATTCCATCTCGTGAACTGTGTTCAGAAGAGGCAAAAGCAGAGATCATAAGAACAACCTCTTTGGAGACTGTGTTTGCACAAGCCCAGGTGAGTACGTATCTGTGGTTTCCGAAGCACCGTCATGCACACTAGGTCATGTGGCCCCCACACAATTCAGTGTGGTGCATGGCAACTGTATTTTGTGGATTGGGATTCATAAATATTAGGTGTATTGTCAATTTCTCAGAGCCAGCGAGAAGACCTTGGGCTGCAAGCCCTGAGTTGTAGGTCTGAGCTCCTTGCTCATCCTTCCCTCCCTGACTGAATAAGCCATCCCCTCTCCATGAATTCAATCAAGGCCACCTTGAGTGATTGTGCACCATTACCTAAAACACAGGTCTGTTGGGAGGTACCAATGAGGGCATCGCTTTGGGAGCTAAATTCATAAATCTAATGCAAAGCAAAAGGCAATCTACCAATGGTTCTAGATCATGTTTAATTAGAATAAGATTTTTATTTCAAGTTGAAAATTATTTTGAAGGATTGCTTTTAATAAACTTCTTCATTTCAGTATAAAACTCATCCAGTAAAGAAAGCAAAGCAAAAGTGTACCACTCGAATTTTCACAAAGTGAGAACACGCTTACCCATCCCCCAGACCCAGAAATAGAACCAGCCAGCCTCCCAGACATCCCTCTCATGCCCCTTCTCAGTCACTGCTCTCTTCCTCCCCCAGAGGAGGCCATTCTCCTGGATTCTTACACCACTGCTTTGCTTTGCCTATTTTAAACTTTATGTAAATGGAACCTACAGTATTCTTTTTATGACTGACTTTTTTTCACTCAATATTATGTTTGTGACATTCTTTTCCTTGCTCTATGGCATCCCATTGTGTGTGTGTTTGTGTGTGTGTGTGTGTACTGAAGTATATTTATCTATGCTGCTCATGGTGGACATTTGGGTTTCTAGTTGATGTAGAATCATACTTGCATATGTCTTTTCTTTCCTTTTTTGTTTTTTTTTTTTTGCATATGTCTTTTCATGTATGTGTTCACATTTTGTTGGGGGTGGAACTAGGAGTGGAAATGATTTTTGCAGCACATAGTGTGCCTTTGCTCAGCTTTAGCAGAAGTGACCAAACAGTTTTCCAAAGTGGTTGTGTCCATTCTACTCCCTCTGGCAGTGTGTGAGAGTGCTGGCTGCTCCGTGTCTTTGCCAACACTTGGTATTTTCCACCTGTTCATTTTAGCCATTCTCCTCCTTGATAAGTCTTTACCTACCCCAAGAACATAAAGATATCCTATGCTTTTTTCTGGACCTCAATGTGACCACCGAAATTCAAATTTCACATCCTCCCAAAACCACACAGATCAATAAGGATAGTAGATAAACATATGTATAACCAACACCTACAGTGTAACCTGGAGACCAGAGAATACTGCAGACTTTAATATACAGGAAAGTAGAAACATAAACTTCCTAGGGTAACAAGACCAGCTCTGGAAACTTATGCTAGAGCAGGGAGTCGTGTGAATACTGAGCATAGATAAGAGGATGCAGCGCAAACCTGGTGAAGATTGATCCCTGAAAGCATCTCCCAGAAAGAGTCTCCCATCCTTGGTGGGGTTCTGAGGACAGGTATGGACCTGGCAGGTAACAGTGCTGGTCACTGGAGAATCAAAAGCAAAGGGGTTGAGTGTGCTCAGGGCAGCCTTGGGCAGGTACTGCTTCCAGGGGAGAGGAAGTCTTCTTACAAGGAGGAAGCGCTTCTTCGAGGGTTATTGGTGAAGGGAAAATAAAAATGCAAGTGGTAGAAATGGAGGATCTAAGGAATAAACAGCCCTCAATGGAAACACCTATTGTTGTTGGTTCTGGAATACTCTAATATAAAGTAAACAACAAAGGACAGACAGTATCCCTGCAAATCTTCCCTAATCAACTAAAAGTTGGAAACAAAACCTTTCAGCTAATGAAAACATTACCCCCAAATAGCAGTAAAAACATATTATTGAGAAATATGTAACTACCAGAAGAAACAGTCAAAGGAGTAAAAATTGGTTCCCTTTTGAAAGCCTGATTGAGGAGGAGAAGAGGTCAGTTTTTGAAAGATTTTTTTTCAGCAGCCACAAACTTAGAGAAAAGTTGGTGATACAGTACAAATAACTTGTTTTCCTTCTGATCCATCTGAGAAGTTGCCAAACTGATGTCTCATCCATCCAGAACCCTTTAGTGTGTTAGTCCCACAAGTGAGGACGCTCTGGCATGCACCCCCAATGCAGCCATCACCATCCGGAAGTCAGTGCTCTTGCCTTGCTACCGTCCGGTGCTCAGACCCCACGCACGTGTGGCCAGTTGTCCCATTAACGTCCTCCACTGGGAAAGGAGCCAATCACTCATTGCATCGAATCATCACATCTCTGAGTCTCCTTCGATCTGAAATAGTTCCTTAGTCTTTTCTTGACTTTTAGGACCACTTTTCTTAAGACTGCGGACCTGTTATTTTGCGGAATATCATTCTCTTTGCACTTGTCTCATGTTTCAGATTCTGAACCTTGGATGGGAATATCCCAGGAACGATGCCTCCTCTCAGGGGACACATGGTTTCTGTGTGCCCCATTCCTGATGGCGTTCACTGTAATCTCGGTTAAGATGATGTTGGCCAGTCTTCTCCATGATCAAGTTCCTCTTTCTCTTGTGGAATCTGTAAGTACTTGAAATTATGTAAATATCCTATTTCTCATTAAACTTTTAATTTTAAAATTACTTTTTTACCTCTGTGTGGACTCATGGTTTCGTATTTAATTTAATTCAATTCAATGGGTTATAATCCATTACTATCATTTATTTTGATGCTCAGATTGGCCAATAGGAGACCATTCAAGCTCGTTTCTGTCCAGCTTTTGTCACATCCTCATTCTTCTTTGAGTACTTCTTTGCATTCTGTTACAAGTCATCCCAGGCTCACCTTGTACGTTTCCTTCCCCAGCCTTAGAATCAGCCATTTCTCCTGGTTTCTTTTAGTGAAGAATGATGTTTAGAAACCAAGATCTTGGTGGTAGTCACCACTGTGCTCAGGTTTTCCAAGCAGATAGTGTTAGGGAATTCTATCTATCTATCTATCTATCTATCTATCTATCTATCTATCTACCTATCAATAGATCTAATCATCTATCATATATATATCTGTATATTGAAAACTTCCCGTTTACAACAGTATCCAAAACCTCCAATTCCAATCCAATAAACAGAGGTCTTTGTAGTTTTCTCTTTTTCTGTGGTGTAACTCCTTTCTCTGACAGTGGGGAACCTGACTTCCACGATCCTTAATACATTTACGTATTTTTTCAAAGGACCCCCTTTGTGTAGCCAACCTCCTGGCTCCACCAAGACCCTCTTCCTTACAGATGGATTCCTTTCCTTATTTGTGTCTGACTTCTCATTTTGACACTCCCCCTCTTCACCACACTTGGGCTCTGACCCCACCATCCAGGCTGCTCCTTTGTGTGGCTGTCTTCTTGTCCCTACTTGGACCCTGACATGTCCACTGGGCCACCCCAAGCATAGCCTCCTTCTCACGAGGGTTTTAATTCCTGGCACTGGGTTGCCGCATCCAAGGATGTCCTCCTCACCCTGCTAGGTCTCTGACATTCCACACCTGTCTAGGATCACCTGTTTCCTGGATCTCATTTATTCTTTTTTTGTTTACTCCCTCATTGTGCTGGAGCCCATTCTTCTGTAACTTACTAAGAAAAGGTGAATGTGAAACTAATGCTTTAACTCTTGCTTCTCTGAAAATGACTTTATTCCATCTGCATGTTTGATAGTGTGACCAGGCATAGAATTTTGTATTGAAAATCATTTTCCCTCAGAAATTTGAAGGCAGTGTTTCACTGTCTTCACACATTTGGTGTTATTGAGAGATCTGAAGTCATCAGTTGTAATCTCTTTTTAGGCCACCTGTCTCTCTGTCTAGATTCAAGAAGCTTTCAGGTTCTTTGTCTCTGGTGTATCAGCATCTTGTGATGCTGTACTTTGGTTTGGGTCGTTTTTAAAATGATTATGTTCCTTCAATCTGAAAACTTGTTTCTTAAAAATCTGTGGGTTTTTCTTATGTTGTTTCTTTGATAAATGCACTGCTTGCTGTGTTGCATCTGAAACTCTTATTGGTAAAATTTTGGAATTCCTAGATTAATCAACCATGCTTTATTACTCTTCTAATATTTTCTATCTCTTTGTTTTTTCATTCTCTTTATCAGAGAGTCAAACTCCATCATCTAATTTGATTTTTTAGTTTTGGCTAAATTTTTAATTTCCCAGAGCTCTTTCATTTCTCTGCTTCTTTCATTTTCTAAAAACAATCTGTTCTTTTACTGATATTATGAATGCAGTATCTCTGTTAAATCTCAAAAATGTTTTTCATTCGTTTGGACATTTTCTTCTGGTCCCTGCACTGTTTCCTCCAGCCTCCTTTTGTTCATGCCTTTGTTGGATTGCCTTTCATGCTTCCAAGTTGGAGGCATCCCTCAAATGTTGCTGCCTTTGTTCATCATTCATATCTAATGTGGGACAGTGACAAACTACTCGAAAATCCTCATGCAGGAGTGAGTTAGTTGACAGATGGGATTCCCTGTAGGCTGAGAGAAGCAAGTCGATGGCTTTTATTTGGGATTCCCCAGTGCCAGTATCCAGAGGTCTTTATTTTGGGTGCTTATACATGGCTGCCAACATTTTGGAGGCCACACTGGTGAAGAGAACTGGGGATCTCGCTGTTAAGTATTAAGATTTTCATTTAAATTCTTTTTTTTTAAAGTTATCGTCTTTTACTACCATTGTCTATTTTTTAAATTAATTTATTTATTTATTTATTTTTGGCTGCATTGGGTCTTTGTTGCTGTGCACGGTCTTTCTCTAGTTGTGGCGAGCAGGGGCTACTCTTCTTTGCAGTGTGCGAGCTTCTCATTGCAGTGGCTTCTCTTGTTGTGGGGCACGGGCTCTAGGCACGTGGGCTTCAGTAGTTGTGGCACTCAGGCTCAGTAGTTGTGGCTCACGGGCTCTAGAGCACAGGCTCAGTAGTTATGGCTCACAGGCTTAGTTGCTCTGCGGCATGTGGGATCTTCCCAGACCACAGCTCAAACACATGTCCCCTGCACTGGCAGGCAGATTTTTAACAACTGCGCCGCCAGGGAAGTCCCAAGATTTTCATTTAAATTCTGACTCTCACCTAAGACTCCTGTGTGTTTGCTGCTCCCCAGACCAGGGCTTCTCCGTCTTCTTCCTGGAGGAAGTAGGTGCAGATCTGTGCTCCGTACATGAGAGGATTGGGGATTTCCCCTCCATTATCTGCTCTCTCTCCCCCCCACACCCCAATTTCCATCCTGTACCTCCCCACCTCCACCACTGCCTGGGGGCTGAGCCCTTCAGAGGCTCTGGTGTGTGAACTGGGTGCTACTGGGCATTCTTCCCTCTGAGTTACCTTAGGTGGTGTCTCTTCCATCTGCTTCTTTTCATCTAAAATGGTCTGTTGAGGTTTCCTGTCCTCTGCTGTTTTTAGTGGCAGAGTCATACTTCTGCTGTCCCTTTACTGACATTTCAGTATACTTTGGGCAGGAGAAGAGACAGATGGTTGTGGTCAGTACACCACGTTTAACCAGCGGTCTGGGAAGAGATGCAGAGAAATTCACTGAACAGACAAGGGCACCAGAGAGCAGCAGTCAAGGGAAAGGAATATAGCTTTATGCCTTTGGGCCTCTACTCTCACTGTTCCCACTTTCCCTGTTCTTCTGCACTTAGTCAAACTCTCCAACTGCCAGCCCACATGTCATTAGTCTTTGTATTAGTCAACAGGACTGGGCCAGCTGCAGTAACAAACAGCCCCCAAATCCCAGTGGCTTAACACAACAAAGGCTTGTATTTTGCTCATGTCACATGTCCAGTGTGTACAATAGTGGGACTGTCATTTTAAGCACTCAGGAACCTAGTTGAAGGCCCAGCTTTCATGACCACCAAGGCAAGACAAGCCACATGTCTTCCAGTTTAAACGGAGGAGAGAAATGTAACCCTACCTGCTCAGGAGAATGAGGGTACCTATGAATAGCACTAATGACTGTCATGCTCCCAACACTGTAGGGCACAATTCACATGCTCCAAGAGTGCTTTGTGCCAGTCACTGCTCTAAGCACTTGCAAAAGTACAAATATTGAATTGTCCTTTTTGGAAGTTCCCTCCTGCTTGACCAACACTGAACTCCTCGAGGGCAGGGGCTGAGTATTAACCATGTTTCTAACGGCAGAGTGCAGAACGGAGGCTGGATCAGAGCAGGTGCTCAAATGTGCTGAAAAAAAATACACATTTTTTACCTACCTAAATTTTTTCCTTATCTGACATTTTTACTATACTTATAGCCTCCAGTAAATTAGTCCTTCCTTCCTGAATTTCCAGAAGGAATGGGCATCACTTCTGAGGTCATATGACTCCTGGAATCCCAGGACAGCTAAGGAAGAGTGATCACATGTGATTGGACAGATGACCAGTAGAATTAGGATATCAGCAAACATGCCGTCGGCTTCCTGACTACAGAATGATGAAAATATACCTACCAGGTAAGCAGGAAAGTTGCTGCCTTGTATGCAGGTTAAATGTCTTTTACATCATGTTCACTTTATTCCAGAAATACTTTGTGTGTGCCATCCTAGGTATCGGTGTAAACACTTGCATAAATATGTATATGAAAACACACTAAACTTTATATTTTAATAAACCTTTGCTCTTTGATAAGTACAAAAGCTCACATCCCATTCCTTAAAAAGTGTAACATTCCAGAGTTATTAGACCTCCATAATTTTCCTTCTTGGTTTGCTATTTTTATAACCAGAAATCACAGATGGGAGTGATTCATGAATTCCATTAACAATGGTAAATTTTTAACAAGGAAACCTCCCTTCCCCACCATCCACTCCCTTAATCTCCTTATCAAATTAGTACCTTTATTTTCACAACAAAAATGGCATTCCTCCCCTGTAGTTCATGCTCAGTTCAAGCCCTGGTGGGATTCTACTTTGCTTCTCGCAGTTAGTTCAGAAGAATTTGACCATCACGTGATGCAATTTGCACAGTAATTTATGGGGGCCATGCAGTGTTCACAGAGATGAAGAATTTGACAATTGTTACCAAACAATGTTTCCAGTTCCTGGATTTGCTTGACTATACCCTACAATAACATTGTCTATTTCTCTTCTAAAACCAGTACAAAGGCTGGATTCGGAAGGGGTGAATTCTAAATTACCTCTGCCATCTGGTATCTGAGTAAATGGAGACATGGGCCAGAAGGAATCTGATTCCATCTGCCTCAGTCACGTGAGCAAGGTGCTGAGCTTCACAGGCTCCACAAGCTAGAGGTAGTTTTCATTGCATTTAAAAATTGCTATCAAAGTAATACATGTGCACTGTACAAAGATGGGAGAATACAGAAACTATGTTAAATCTCCCAGAAATTAGTGCATTTAACATGTTGGTCTTTTACCTTCTATTCATTTATTCTTGCTCTCTCTCTCTCTCTTTCTTCCCTTCTTTCTCTCCTATATGTGTGTGTTCATATAGCCAAATATATACATACATATATATATATAAAATACACAAAATCACATTAACAAACATAGGAGTCAAACTGTAATACTGTTTAGAAAATTGCTTTTTTACCAGTATATCACATTTTCCCATAAAACTGAATATTTTTTGAAAAATTTATTTGAGTGATTAGGTAATATTTCCTCACATAAATGTAGCATATTTTATTTAAATAAATTTTGATCATTGGGTATACAGAGATCTATTTTTTTACTTTTATAACTTAAGAAACAACATACCCCCTTTTATATAAATATTTTGCACATCTCTGACCTTAGCTGGGGTTAATTTACTTAAAGTGGAATTACAATTTAAAGGGTCTGAATGTTTCCCAGGGTTTAGATGCCCTCCAGATAATCTGTACTAATGTACATTCTGCCAGCAGTAGAGTGTCTGTTCCCTGAACTCTCACCAATAAGGAATCTTGTCATTTTAATTACATTTTTGACAATTTGATCTGTAAAATAGAGTTTGCTTGTCGTAATATTCATTTCATTGATTCCTAGTATAGCTGAAATTTAATTAGTTTTCTTAGTTACAAAAGCAATAAGTGGTCATCGTAAAATGTACAAACATTAAAATCTTTAAGCTAAAATACTCAACTTTTAAAACTGTATCACAAATTTGATTTTTTAAATAGACTTTATTTTTTAGAGCAGTTTTAGGTTCACAGGAAAATTGAGTGGAAGGTACAGAGAGATTCCCCATTTACCCTTTGCCCCCCACCCCCACGCATAGCCACCACCATCATTCACCACCCCCACCAGAGCGGAGCATCTGTTACAATTGATGAACCTGCATGGACACGTCTTCATCACCCAGAGTCCATAGTTTACATTATGGTTCACTCTTGGTGTTGTACGTCCTATGGGTTTGGACAAACGTATAATGGCCTGTATCCACATTCTAGTATCATACAGAGTAGAATACTCGACTTTTAAGTAAACATTTTCTATGATCTGACTCCTAACTTAATCAGAGTTTAATAATATGAAGTATCATAGTTTAATAATTAATTATGGTTAATTAATTAATTATGATTAATTAATTAATCATAGCTTAATAATATGAAGTATCCTCTTTCAGATGTCTTTTTCTCCAGAATAGGCTGTCTGGGTTTTCCCTTCCGTACCCAAAGGAGTTTATTAAGCCTATTGTTCTTAACAGACAAATTTAACCTCAAGAAGAACACTGGTGCCAGTTGTCATCATAGTAATTTGTATACTCAACTGCATTTTCTATTTTTGCTTCAGATATTATTTCTTTTAATAGATGCATGTTATTCAAATAGTTGAAGTTTCTGTCCCCATCCTGTTCTACTCCATATAGGCATGTTCAGATCTATGGAGGATTCTATTATATGAATACGGCATAATCCATTTTCCCATGTATGGACATTTAGGTCTTTTCTCATCTTCCCTTTTACAAATGAACATATCCTATATGGGCAATGTTCTGTGGGATCTATTCTGAGTTAATGAAATGTAGGAATGTAGGGTATAAACATCATCAGCTTCACTAGAAGAAGCAGATTGTCTTCCAGGGAAGCTGTCCCATGTACAATACCCCCCAACACCCTACACACACACACAGACACACACACACACACACACACACACACACACAAGTGTCATCTTTTCTCCATATCTTCAGCATTGGCTATTGTCCTATTTTTTCTTCTACAAAGCTTCTAGTTTTACTTTTCAAACTTACTTCGTTGGTCTACCTGCAATTTGTCATAGGGTATATATTTAACTTTATTTTCCCATATGATGGGTAGCTGTTCTAGTACCAACATTGCATCATCAAGCATTTCCACCATGACTGTTTTGTCATAGAGCCTTGATAAAATCCTCGAAGAATAAATATACCTGCCTTGGCTTCCAAGCCCTTTGCTCTGTTTCCTTGGACTATTTGCTCACCTCTGTGAGGCTATCACCCTGTTCTAATTAATTGCTATAATGTTACAAAGTTGGGAGAAATGGTCAAACAGTATCCCCTGCCCACCCCACACTTCACTCTTCCTTCCTCAGGACATCTCTATTCTTAACCCTGTACCCTTCCATACAAATTTTATGACAAAAGCTAATGTCAAGTTTCATTAACAACCTTATGGGATTTCTACTGGAATTACACAGAATTCACATGTTAATTTGGACGTAATTGATGTGGCTATAAGTCGTCTTCTGACTTGTAAACACAGAATGCATTTTCTATTATTTAACTATTTTTAAATTGTGTTATAATTTTCTCAATAAAAGTCATGCTCATCTTATGTTAGATTTATTCTCAGATTGTAAATTTTTCTGTGTTTTTGGCAGAAACTTTTGTAACTACATTTTCTAATTCATGGTTCCCGAAAATAATAACTGTGTTTCTTGCTTCCCTATCTCTTTATATATATTTTTTAGTTTGGAATTGTTTTTGTGTGTGGAAAGAGGGAATCTTTTCTCCTGGTCTTAGTATACTTGCTAGGTTTTCAGTACAATGTTAATATTAAATTAATGTTAAATTAAATATTAGAAACTATAATAATATTTTCTTGCTCTTTACTTCAAAATAAATGCTTCTAATGTTTCACCACTCAAATAGGGTGATTTCTAACTGTCTTGTTGATGCCTTTTATTAAGTTAAGAATGTTCCCTTTTCTTATTAGTTGGCTAAGAGCTGCTATTCGATCACGTATGAGTGTTAAATTTAATTGAGTGTTTTTCTGCATCTACTTAGATGACCATATGGTTTCTTCATAAATCTGGCAACATAGTGAATTATGCTAATAGGTTTTCACATATTAAGTTATCCGTGGCCCCCACCCTTTTTAGTCAGAATGAAATACTTTCTATTCCTTTTGTAGCTTTCATTTTACAATCAATATTTTTTCATCTTGTGATGATTTAAGAGCCATATAATTTGTCCTTAGTTCTAGTGACTTATTTTGTATCTTTAAATAATGTGGATAGATGCATTAAATTTTTTTCAACTCCATAAACAATATTTTAAAAATGAAACCATTGCTTGCCTTTCTGCCATGAAAATCAGTGTAACACGCTTCAGTCACTTCTTTCATTAACAAGCACAGGAATTTTAGCCTCTCCATATTACATAATATTTTAAAATTTTACTTTATAATCTTTTCTTTCAATATGTTGACTTTTATAGTATTCATAAACATAATTACCATAGATGTTTATCTTTAGTCCTATGTTTAAATGCTCACTACTGGCCCTTTCATAATATCTTCCTTTTGTTCTGAGTTCTTTATTTTCAATCATTTCAAGTATGGCTTGCTAGTTTTTCCAGGAGGAGTTCATTGCATTTTTGATAACGACTTTTTATTGACTTTATACAAGAAGAACAACTTCATTCGGTACAAAAATTAGGGCTCACAATCTCTCCTAAAAATTCCATGTACTTTGCTTCTGTCATAGAGTTGTGTTGTAGAGCAGTCTGAGGACAGTGGTGCTTAATTTTTCCTTCTCCTTTAGGCTAACTATATATTCTCTGTGTGAAAGCTTGTGGTTTTCTTTCTCCATCTCTAGAGTTAAATAATTTTACCAGGATGTGTTTCAGGATCTATTTTCTCTATTAAAATTTTCCAGGAATATGGTGTGGTCTTTCAAGCAGCAGACTGAGTTCTTCCCTCACTTTGAGAATGATTTCTTCTCTGATACCTCTAATAAGTAGTATTGTATGTGTGTGGTATGTGCATGTGGTGTGTATGTGTATGTGTTTAATGCACTTAATATAATGATAAAGAACCATATGGGAATCACATAATTATCCTGGGCCAAAGTGATGTTATTCCAAGGGAAGGACTCGTGTTGGCTTCCTCCTGCCCTTTCAGAGCACCCCTAAGATGGAGGAGCCTACAGGATCTCCAAGGAAATGTGAACCATCCCTCGAGTCTTTTCATGCAATCAAATTGCCCTCCAAAAATAAAAGCAACACATGGACTCTCTCATACATGAAGAACTCAGGAGCTACAGAAGCAGTGAGCTACTCCTGGAAAACCCAGCTAACCAAACAATACATCCCAATAAGCTCAAGTTGGAAACGCTCTGGAATATTAACTCGTGGCGAACAGCGCACGTGTTCAAATGCAGAGTTGGAACTAAGCCTTTCTGGGAATTATTGTTACCAAATAAATCATGGATACCATAAAACCTTAAAATGCACAAATACAGCTACTGAAACCTAGTGGGAAGCGAGAGGCAGGGTGGAGGGAGTGTAGATGCAATCATTCCATCTTCTTTTATAGTGAATTAATAGAAACTGTGAAAAATTGAAACATGCAACTAAAACCAAGCAGAGATTCTATTAACTGTTTATCATCATTTTTTCCTTAACTTTCTAGGAGTCTTTTAGAAACCAATTCTTTTTCTCACGGTGAAGAGGCAAAGAAGACCCTGTTTGAAATTTAGCAGTTAAATTTAGTGCATGTTTGATAAATTTATAATAAGATCCAATTTTATAAAAGTATTTCTCTCCATCTGTCTATTACTATTCTTGTCTATCCATCGTGGCATTTCTAGACTAATGTTCAACAAATCTCATTTTTTTCTTTCATAAATTTTTCATATTGTTTGCATTATCTATATAAAGACATATATCTTTTTGGTTTCAAAACACTAAAGTCATTTTTCCCCAAACTTAGTAAAAAGTAAAAATCTCCTTCCCTCTCCCAACGACTAACTCCCATCCTCCCCAGCAAAGATTTAATCACTGTCATCATTTTCTCATCTTTCTTCCCAGAAGAATTTTAATCTACAGCTGTTCTGTTTACACGATAGTATCATACTATACATGTTGGTCTGTAACTTGCTTGTCCCCCAAGGACTAACTTGTCAATGTTCCAATTGTTTTCTCTCTGCCTTAACATGTCAGCTTTCTTATATGGAAAGTTCTACAGTCCCGTAGGTATTTCAGTCTATTTCTGGCTTATGGATTCAGCTCAATGACTGTCTATCCATGCTTCAATGCAGGGTATTCTAATTTTTCTGGAGTAACTAAACATTTTAATATCTGGGAAAGATGGCCATCATCACTCTTCTTTTTCCACAAACCCCTTAATCATTCTCATACACTGTTTTTCCCATGTGTGATTTCACATCATGCTGTGAAATTCCAAAGCATCCTGGTGGTAGTTTACTTCATGTTTCATGGACTATAGAACGTAGTTTAGGGTAATTTCTTTCTTTACATGATGGAGTCTCCCATCCCAAGGATAAGCCATGTTATTTCTTTTACTCATAGAAAAAGTCCCTCCATAGAGTTTCTCTCTCAGCAGAATAATCTACTTTCCTCATAAGGGTCCTGCAATTGTCTTAGAAATTTCATCCCTAGCTATTCAATTGTTATTGCTATTGTAAATGAGAGTGGTCTCTCTGTTGTATTTTCTAAACGTGTGTTTTTCAAGTAAGGAGAAGCTACTGATTTCTGCATATTAATTTTAAAACCACAGCTCACTGAATTCTCCTACCCTTTCCAGTTATTTCTTCAGTTGATTATTTTGTGTTTTTAGCTATGCAGTTATATCATTGTCAAATGATCTGTTATCTAATCGCATTGGCTGGTATTTCCAGAACAACGTTAAATAATAATAGTGGACAAAGGCATCATTTCACTCTCCCAACTTCAATTTGAATGGCTTTATGTGTCACCATTAAGCATGACAATGATGTTTTGCTTTGAGATTTTAAAGCACATATGAAAGACCTACAGTGCATTCTTGTATATAAGGGTTGTAAGTTTAGTATGTATGCATGCAAATTAATTCCATCATATTCAATTTTATCGGATGAGTTCGTTTTTATTTATTGAATTGATCATGTTATTTTCTTCCTTTGACTTATTTTTTTTTTAAAGTAATTTATTTATTTATTTATTTATTTAATTTATAGCTGTGTTGGGTCTTCGTTTCTGTGCGAGGGCTTTCTCCAGTTGTGGCGAGCGGGGGCTACTCTTCATCGCGGTGCGCAGGCCTCTCACTATCGCGGCCTCTCTTGTTGCGGAGCACAGGCTCCAGACGCGCAGGCTCAGTAATTGCGGCTCACGGGCCCAGTTGCTCCGCGGCATGTGGGATCTTCCCAGACCAGGGCTCGAACCCGTGTCCCCTGCATTGGCAGGCAGACTCTCGACCACTGCGCCACCAGGGAAGCCCCCTTTGACTTATTAAATGTTGAATTAATTAATAGATTTACATGCTTGGGCAGCTGTGGTTGATGTGCTGGTTTTTAAATCCTTGCAGAGGGGAGTTGACACCTGCCCAGTGCTGAGGTAGAGATGGATTCTGAAGTTAGTGTTTAGGTCTCAGAGAGGTTTGTTCAAGGTTAGGATGGAAGAAGAGGGGAAATTTTTAATTGCTTGTCACTAGTTACTCATCTGGGCAGAAGGAATGTTTAGGATGTGGGGAGTTGATATGCAGAGGTGGCCAAGGAGTCAGGAGATGCCTGGTACCTTGGATGCTACGGTGTTTTTTGTTTTTTGTTTTTCCTGTCTATTTGACAGAGACAGCCCTGGTTTGTTTGTCTGTTTGTTTTGTTTGCTTGTTTGTCTTTCCTGGCATGGCCATCAAGCACGAGTGTCTCAGAGGAATCTGCCTTTGGCATGGCCCCTGGCATCGGACCTCTGCCTGCCCGGCTCTGCCTCAATCACCCAGGTTAGGGGTAGTCACAGGGACCTTCTGGCGCGCCTGCCTTCCTTCTCAGGTGAGTTGGCTAACGTGGAAGTCACGCGTGTGTGCTTCCCTGTCCTTTACTCCATTCCCTTCTGCACCAGTTTGAACAGAAACACATCAGCTTTTACAGAGGGGCACCCTCCATGGTTCCCAAGGCCACTGTGTTTTTATCCCAGTTCATATCTCATTGGTCACTCAATGGCCATCTTTAAGAGGGGGCAGTAGAGAAGTAATCCCTGGCCATTGGTTTGCTCAAAAGATTCCCAGTCCTTTAAAAAGATACACACGTATGCACACGTACACACACACACACACACACACACACACACACCTCTGTATGCTGTACGTTTATAGACAAAACCTCCTTGACCAAAGTTTGAAATTCAGGCGAGCAAGGAGAGAGCTAGAGGGAGTCAGAGGTCATGGGCATGTAGCATGGGGCAACCCGCTAGAATAGAAAGCTAGGCTCCGTCCATTCCTTTAGAGACAGGGGGCTGGTCTTGGGGGGAGAGGTCTGTGGCCCGGGGAACCTGCTCTAAGAGTTTTGCAGTCTGACACATCCCCATTTCAGGGTCCACAGTATCTCACCTCATGTCTTGCACAGAGAGAAGCATCCTCATTTCCCCTCTATTTAGTCATCTCAGGG
Source organism: Eschrichtius robustus (assembly GCF_028021215.1). Lineage (NCBI taxonomy): Eukaryota > Metazoa > Chordata > Mammalia > Artiodactyla > Eschrichtiidae > Eschrichtius > Eschrichtius robustus. The sequence continues at coordinate 4,024,592 of NC_090828.1, forward strand.
TCAGATGCTGGGTCTCCCAGGCTCACAGTCAAAGAACCTGATAAATGAATCTTCCCTAAAAAGAGAGGGTCTGGCTAATTTAGCCCCTGTTCCTTACCTGTTGCGTGCATTGCAGAGGGAAACAATAACAACGTAGCAACGAAGACCATGGCTTATCTGTCTGTATTTTGTTGTCTCTATTTTCGAGACACTGTCACATAAATTACTGTAGTTTACCTTCATATGCGCACATGGTTCAAAGGACATTGCTCCTGTTTTTCAGGTAAAAATCTGGAGCTGCCAGGAGGTCAGAAGCTGGTTCCCACTAACTCGTGGATAGGGGCTGGAGCTCCCTAGGGACCACGAGCTTTCCACCTTACGTCTGCCCAAGAGGAGGAGGAACCAGTTAACAAATTAAAATCTTGAATATTTAAGCATATTCCTTCAGACTGACCTTTGTCACATCCAGGTGGAAATGAGTAGCAGACGTCTTTCCACAGAACTCACCTCTCTCTCCTCTGTGCCCTGGCTTTCAGGAAACGGGAGGGGAGTTCAAGGAAATCAGATCTAAAGAAACGTCGAGAGTCCATAAAGAATAATTATAACCCTGAGCCACAGGGAAGAGGAAATGGACTCAGGAGTCTGATAGATAGGATTTTATTAACTCGTTAACCTCGCCGGCCTATCTAGAAAACGAAAAGCTAGACCTTTTGGTCCAGCAGTGACTGTTACACGCTGGGACCCGGCAATCAGACAGAGCTCAGAGAGATGTGTTTATACAAAGAAAGAAAATGCAGTTACAACAGTGTGTGCTTTCCAGGTCTTTATTCCTGGGAGAACATTTGCTGGAAGGGAATTATCTTGAAATATGAAGCTAGTGATATTTCATCCATAGTCACCCTGGAGATAAAAGACCTTGTGCTTTAAAAGAAAGTACCAAGCAATATGCAGTAACATGTATTTCTTCCTTTCCTGGGAAGATTAACTCATGTTTGGGGAATATAATTTTCAGCCTGGAAATTGGTGATGTCCGGCCACCTCACCCACAGCCCACCACCGAGGCTCAGAGAGGCAGGGACCACAGGGTGCGTCTCTAGACAAGTGACCGCTGCCCGCCCCTCACCCGAAACCCAGGCCTTTGCCACAGCAGATAGGAATGGAGCGACACAGCCTTGGGGGAGCGGGGCCTCAGCTCTCAGTAACTTTAACGAAGATGCAGTTCTTTTAAACTCAACAGTCCATTGAGTTATTGCACCTTTGCTGATCCAACAGGCAGAACATGGGCCCAGGAGGGAGTCTGGGGTCTCTGGCTCCAGAGCGAGGAATTCCAGCGGCAAGTGGGCTCAAACATCCGGGGTTCCCACAGGGAGGATGGGCACCAGCGGAGACCCAGACACGTCCGGCAGCGATGCTGGAAATGGCCTTGTGGGTCATTTCGGCTCAAAATCTCCCAATGGTTGTTATGCATCTCTCAGAGCAAATCCCAGGTCCTTGCAATGACTCCATGGCCTGTCCCCTCATGGAGCAAAAGACCCTTCTCACCTTGAGGCTTACCCTGGTCCCATCCTCACTCCCTCCAGAACCCAGGTCAGGGCCTTTGTGCGAAATTCTCTTTTCCCAGGGAGCCACAGGGGAGGTTCTCATCCCCTTCAAATTTTTGTCCCATTACCTTCTCAACGAGGCCAGCTAGGTCTACTGTGTTTGGGCTGATTCTCCTCACTTTGCTCTATTTTTTCCATCACACATATCGCCTCGCAGCTAACGAAAATTATTTTCTATTTTTAAAAATTTCATTTATTTAAGGTGTTTGTGATTTGTTTTCCCATAGAATGCAAGCATCCCAAGGCCAGGAGGCTGTGTCTGTTTTCTCACTGTGTATTCCAAGCACTGAGAATAATGAATCAACAAGTTAGAGCAGATTTTCAAGCACCGTCAATGGTAGCCTGGTCCCATCAAATGTGGCATCTTGAGTGGGTGGTGCATTCCCTTCCCTTCCTTTTCAAGACAGTAGCACGGAGGGAGGCAGTATGTATGGGAAAAAATACCTTGAGATCGTGCCATTGTCCTGGCTTTACTTCACCACCTGATCTGTGCACTAACAGAAACATGTATGTAATCTCTGTGCTGAAGTTTTCTGTCCAGGGGCCTCAAAACAGTAGGTGATCATCCGTGATTTACAATATGGCACCAGGCCCAACAAGAGTGATGTTCCTGCTGCCTTAACCCCAAATTTCCTGGCTCAAGTCAGGTCCTGCAGACCACGGCTATTGTTCTAACACAATTACTAGCATATAAATATTTGTAAAGTGTTGCATTCAAATGTTTTTTCCAAAAAAACAAGGTGGAAGGGCAACCACATGCCACTGGATCTTAAGGACACTGTTGTTCTAGCCCTTCCAATCTTTAATCAGGAGCCCACTTGGAGGGTGCAAACATCATTTTCTCTGCTTGTCTTTCTTTCTTTACTCACTAGGGGGAATGCATTTATTTATTTTTGTCATGGTTAGCGGGAAAGTTACATAAAGACATAGGAATTTCAAGACTGAAAAAGAAAACCTATTCAACTGAAGCTAACAAGTTCACTGCTGATGGCGCGGTCTGATTTATCTGGAAGACTGAACCGAAGGGAAAACCACAGCCCTGTAGAGTCAATGATAACCTCAGGTTAACATAATACAAACCACACAAATTATTTTATCCAATGCAATTTGAATTAACCTTTGTGTGCCTAGTGCTGAAAACCAAATCTGAGGCAGTTTTCTGGGAAAGGCTTTCAGAAGTTGTGTGCTGCCCAGATGTCTGCATCGTCTCTGCTCGGAAGAGATTGCCTGCCTACTCAGAAGTCTGAAGCTCTTTCAAATCATTGTCATGCAACGCAACCTAGCACTAAGCCGTTCAGCAAATTGAAAAATGTTTTTCGTAAAATAGAAAATGGATCTGTTCTATCTATGGCAAAACTTTCTATTTCACTTCATGTGGATTTCAAGAAATTTGGTTGAAAGTTTCAAGGAAAAATGAATCAAATGACCAGAGTCTGGAGGTCTTCACAATAAGTTTGATTATTTTTCTTGGTAAATTAACAGGCTGTTAGGACGCTGTGTTAGTTTAGTGTGTGGCAGTATGGACCAAGACCCTGAAAGAGGCGATATTCTTTGATTCCCATAGTCTCGCCTCTAAAAATGTGTCCTGTAAAAGAATAAAAAATATGGCCTAGATTTTGGTACAAGCATGCCTTTTTAGTGAGAAAAAGAACAATCTAAATGACCAATGGTGGAAGAATGGCCAGATAATTTATGGTACACGCATAATACTGAATACTACGAATCTATAAAAATTATGTTCTCATAAAATTTCAAGGTCATAGAGAACATCTAAAAAACACAAAGGGAGAACTTTCAAAATGTTGGCAGAAGTTATGTCTGAATTGTGTGTTTATAGGTGTTTGCATTTTATTTTTCATACTTTTCTATATATTTCCTTCTTTAAAACCTAGCTTCATATATTACTTTATTCTCTGCAGAAATAATGAATGCCATCTTAAAATAGACATAGCCTTTAGTAACAAGCTATGGTGGATTACCCACACGATTTTGTTAAGTTTGATATCTGGGAGCCATGTCAATAAGTAACTAGCAGCGTCCTAGGTACCTGGTTGGAAAATGCCTAGTCCTCAAGCCCAGTGTCATCCTGCCCTTTGGTTGAGTAAAAGTGCCTTGAACTTTGGTGGGGAGATGAGTCATAACAAGACAAACCTCCCCTTCTTAGTAGAAGAAGGTGTGCTGGTCCTTGGGTCAGGCCTGGAAACAAGTGGTTTTTCCTTATTTACTCCTTATGCTTTGAAGACTGAGAATTTTCTCCTTTCTTCCTTCACATGTCCCAACATTCCCTCCAGTTTCTTTGTTCCTACTTTGTCGCAAGACCAACTATAAATCCAGAAGGGGTTAGAATTTGTCCTTGGGGCGATGCAATGAAATAAAAGCAATGGCATTTCACCCTCTGGTTCAGAGTTTACTTTCAGCAAGTAAAAATAATGCCTACAGATCCCTCTCTGGCTCCAACAAACATAAACGATGTCTCTGCGAAACAACTGTTTGATTAATGCAGCCAATTCCAGCAAACAACTTATAAATTTCATGGAGAAAATAAAAGCCAGTAAAAATGCCTGTCAGACTACATAGGCCAATCCAGTGTTGGGTCTGCGGATCAGCTGCACTACCACTGCTACTATTCTGCTCCCCAGAACATCTGGGCACCTCCAGGCACCATCACTGCAAACAGGAGACTGTTCATCCCTCTAGGTAAAGAGTCTGTTGCCTCATTGAATTTTATTCATTGCTTTGGAAGAAGTTTATTGGCCAAGAAAATGGACATGCCTGGTAAATTAGTTTAAGCCCTGCAGCATAAAATACAACCCATGTGTCTTACACATTTGTTACAGATCTATTAACATGATGAGAGGCCTTGGAGCGCGTGATGTGCATCAGGACAACTCGAGCCCGGCAGTCCCCGCCAGCCTCCCCGCCACCGGGGCTCCCCACCAACATGTCCGACTTTCCTCCATGACTCCAGCAGCATCCTGGCCATGGGAGGAATGTGTAAGGAGAGGGGCTCTTCACGACGCACCCCAATTACCTGACATTGGGGTGGCCAAAAAGTTCGTACAGATTTTTCTGTAACATCTTATGGAAAAAACCAATAAATTTATTTATTTATTTATTTATTTATTTATTTATTTATTTATTTATTTATGGCTACCGGAACAAATTTTTTTAAAAATAAATTTATTTATTTATTTATTTATTTATTTATTTATTTATTTATTTATGGCTGCGTTGGGCCTTTGTTGCTGTGCGTGGGCTTTCTCTAGTTGTGGCGAGCGGGGGCTACTCTTAGTTGCGGTGCACAGGCTTCTTACTGCGGTGGCTTCTCTCGTTGCGGAGCACAGGCTTTAGGTGCGTGGGCTCAGTAGTTGCAGCATGTGGGCTCAGCAGTTGTGGCTCGCGGGCTCTAGAGCGCAGGCTCAGTAGCTGTGGTGCACGGGCTCAGCTGCTCCGCGGCATGCGGGATCTTCCCGGACCAGGGATCGAACCCGTGTCCCCGGCACTGGCAGGCAGATTCTTAACCACTGCACCACCAGGTAAGTCCCTGAAACAAAAGGTTTAGCCAACCAATACTCTTCCATGGGCCAGTCATTTCCAGGTAAGAAATCTTGTTATCAGTTGATTTCTGAACTGCTGGCTGGAGGTTGATTTGCTTACCGCTGTATTCATTGAACAAATATTTATTAAGTGCCTCTGTGTAATGATTATTGACACAAGTAGCTGTGAGACAGAACAAATTGATAAGGTGGCAAGACGGACTAACATGGGATCATGCAGGGGAGAGCAAGAAGTGGTCCCTCACTATCACTGGGAATCCCTGACCACACCCAGGTCACTGCCAAGAGGTGGATCATTCATCTCCCAGTAGAGTTCATATACTCTTTTGGTTTTTTAAAATGTTCTTACTTTTCAAATTTTTAATTTTTATACAATTTTTAAAAGTTACTTTCCATTTACAGTTATTACAAAACATTGGCTGTATTCCCCGTGTTGTGCGATACGTCCTTGAGCTTGTCTTGCACCTAATAGTTTGTATCTCCCAGTCCCCACCCTTTTATTGCCCCTCCCCCACTGGTAACCACTAGTTTGTTCTCTGTATCTGTGAGTCTGCTTCTTTTTTGTTATATTCACTAGTCTGTTGTATTTTTTTAGATTCCACATATAAGTGATATCATACAGGATTTATCTTTCTCTGACTTATTTCACTTCGTCATTTGGTTTGATTCACTGATTTGGAAACTGTTCGTTGGCCAGGAAATGAAATGCCAGGCAAGGCTTAAACCTCAGAGAAGCTCACATGGAAGAAAAGATGGTCAAGTGCAGAGGGCATTTCTTGCAGAGGGAATGGCATTAGCTAAGGCAGGAAGTCAGGAGAGCACAGTACTTTTGATGAAATGCAAGTAGTTTACTGAGAGGCCCAGCCAAGGATACCAGAGGGGAATGGGATAGTTAGATGGGCTGAATATGGTGCTGAATTTCTATGAACTGTCCTCTTCCTTTCCATCTGCACAGGCTTAGTTCTGGGCCTCACCAAATCTCTTCATCTCTCTGTCCTCCAAACATCTTCCATGCAGGACAAGAGTAGCTTTCCATGCAGAGGGTGACCATATGTCCAGTTTGCTTGGGACAAACAAGGGCAGGCAGGCCCTTCATGTGGAGTGGAGACAGGATTCTTACTGACCAGGCCCACATCTTCACTTTGGGCAGATACAAAACCCCAAGGCAACTCTTTCTTTGCAGTAAGTTCATCTTTACACTGGGCACCAACCCCTATGACAGGGACCAGAAACTATGGAGACAGGAAGTAAAGGAAAGATGTCTCTCCCGCGAACTATGAGAACCACTAGACTCTTCCACAGCCTTCTTTTCCAGGAGCGTCCAGTACCACATGGTGTCCACTAGAACAACTCTGCTACCCCATGATGGAACATGACATCTGTCTCTGTACCAGCAACCAGCACTGGGTGGGCCTAGGCTCTGCTGCTTCTGTAGGGCCCCCTGCCTAAGGGTCAGTTACCTCAAGCCTATAGCAGCATCTGGCCTGCCCCTCACCACGCTGCCCATCAGCCTGCCTATCCCCCAGAGTAGAGACACAGAAGTGTCTAGGACACTGGGGACATCTCAGAGTCTTCAGCCTATAGTGCTGTCCTCCACAATTCTAGTGGGTCAGGCAGAGACCCTGGGCTTCAAGCATGATCCCTGGATGCCACCACCACCTCTCCCAGGGTCTGGGAAGCAAAGACTTTGGAAAGTGTCAGAGGATCGTGTTTTCTAGCAAGTCTATGTCCCCAGGGCCCTTGGAGCCTCCATGGAGCATTATGGCTGCTGACCTCATTCCAATATCCTTTCCTCAGGAACCTACCAGGTCCTGGGCCTCAGCTCCCACCCCCATGGAGCCTGCATCCCTGCCCCTGGAATGGGAGTTCTCTCACTTCCAGACCTCTGGGCTAGAGTACTTGACGACTGGGCAACAACTGCCAAGGGTCATCTACTGGAATCCAAATCCCCAGCTCAACCTCAGTGGAAGAGCAGAGCAGAGGCGTGGCGGGACACCTGCTTCCAGGCTCTGCTGCTTGAAACTGAAATTAGTCCTTCTTTGGGTGTTGTTTTCAAAAAAAACAATAAAATTATACCAAACTTTCCAAAAAAATTAAGGCCACAGAAAGAAGATAAATATGGTTCCTTTATGCAAAATTCCTCAAGCCTTTAACAAGCCAGTGTACATTAAGACTCACCAGGAAGAGGATCTAGGATGCAATATTTTCCAAGCTTACTCCACTATGAGCCCTTTCCTCATGGACCATCTGAATGGACTTCTCTTTTGCAGAATCCACACTGGAAAAAGTCGGAGTGAGCTAGTAGGTAAGGTGGGGAACAAGGATATCAGGAGGACAGATAAGCCCAAAATGTTTATAATAATTCTGAAAAAATCAGAAATAATCTTAATGTCCTCTGGAAAAATAGATGCCATCATATAAAAATGCCACTCAAGATACAGCCAATGCAGCCTATGAAGCATATAAACCATATACGAAATTAGATACATTTAAAAAATCAGGAGCAAAACTTGTGAGTGATAATCATAATTATATATTAAAAATCATATACAGTACCTGGCTACAAGGGGGTAAAAAAGTTGAGACTTATTTTCCTACTGTAAGTGAGTTAAAAACTGGACAAACTGTATGAAGCAAAGGTTTTCAGATACTGGAGGGCAGGAAGTGCAAGACTATGGTCCCGGAGAGACAGGAAGCAAACAAGGTGGATACAAGAGTTCCTTAGCTTGCTTCCAGGAGGCATTTTCCAGATTGTAGGGCAGGGAGGAAAGTCCCTAATTAGAGCAAGACCGTAGCATTGAGGAGAGGGAAACTGAGGACTTTCATGGCCGAGTGCCAGAGAGGAGGAAACTGTGCGAAGAAAGAGCTTGAGAACCTTTGTAGGGGCCCCACTGAGTCTCTGGATGAACACTGCTCCACACGTGCATAGAGTGAAACTCTATAAAGCTGGATGAAGAAGAGCCTCCAGGTGCAGAAAAGGTACCAGGAACCTATAGGCCAAACAATCCCCAGGGTTGCTCAGACAAAGCCAGAAAGCTTTTGACTTACCACCAGCTAGTGAGGAGAGACCTTGTGAGTACACAGGGTCTTCAAAAGAGACCTCAGAAGGGTCATGCCGTAGTGGGCTAAAAGTCCTAGAAAAAAACTAAAAAAGATTAAATATACACCTCAAAAATAGCAAGTTAATCCACAAATAACTTAATTGCCTACCAGAACAAAGCCTAACACTCTTAAAAACAAACAAACAACAAACAAAAAAACCCTAGCACTAAAAACAAATGACAATGTCTCGATATCTAATTAAAAATTACTGGACACATTAAGAAGCAGGAAGAAGTAACACATATAAGAAGAAAGCTCTGTCAGCAAAAACAGACCCAGATATTAGCAATATTATCAAGATGGTAAAATGAGAAGAAAGTGATTTCAAAGCATATATATTCTTAATATGCTCAACGGTTGAAGGGAAAACATGAATATAATGAAGAAAGAAATAAAATATATGAAAAAGAACCAAGTGGAATTTCTAGAGATAAATATCTTTAAAATATAAATTTTTCACTGGAGTGGATTAAGGCACTATTAAAAACTGTAAAATATCAGTGCATATAAAGACATGACAACAGAAACTATCCAATATAAGGCATACAGAAAAAAAACAAAACAAACAGAATGAAACATAATGACCAGATTCTGAGTGACCTGTTTGACAATATCAAGCCACCTAACATAGTGTAATCACAGTCAGAAAAAGAAGATAAGAGGGGTCAGAAATAATATTTGAGGAAATGGGCAGAGGTATTTCAAATTTGGTGAAAGCTATAACCCACAGATCTTAGTAATCCAATAAACCTTAATCTGAAGAGACACGAAGAAAACCACACCAAAGCGCGTCATAGTAAAATTTCTGAAAACTAGTGATAAAGAGAAAATCTTAGAAGTAGCCAGAGGAAAAAAAGTACATTACAAACAAAGGAACAAAGACATTTTGTCAGCAACTATATTGAGGGCATTATGCTAAGTGAAATAAGTCAGAGAAAGACAAATATTGTATGATCTCACTTATATGTGGAATCTACAAAAACAAAAACAAAAAAAGAAACTCCTAGAAAAAGAGATCAGACTTGTGATTATCAGAAGTGGGGAGTGGGGAAGGGAAACTGGAGGAAGGGGGTGAAAAGGTACCAACTTCCAGTTATAGGATAAATAAGTACTAGGGAAGTGTGTACGACATGATGACTCTGGCTAGCGCTGCTCTATCTTGTACCTTAAAGTTGAGAGGGTAGATCCTCAGAGTCTTCATAGCAAGGAAAAAAATACTTTTTTTTCTTTTACTTTTTCTTGTTTTGTATCTACATAAGATGATGAATGTTAACTAAACTCGTTGTGGTGATCATTTCAGAATACATGTAAGTCAAATCATTATGTTGTACATCTTAGACTTACATAGTCCTGTATGTCAATTATGTCTCAATAAAACTGGGGAGGGAGGTGAGAACCTATGTAAGTCAGAAAACAATTGAATTACATATTTAAAGGACTGAGGGAAAAAAACTTTCAACTTAGAATTTTATAGACTTCATCTTAAAACTTTATCAGACATACAAAAAGAGAGAATTTGTTACCAGCAGACCATCACCACGAGAAATCGTAAAGAAAATTCTCCAAGCAAAAGGAAAATAATCACGGGTGGAAAGTTGTATCTATACAAGGGATGAAAACACTTGACAAAAGTTGTAAATATGTGCAAAAACATGAATTTTTGTTTTAGTTTTTAAATTCCTTTCACCGACAATTGACCATTTAAAGCAAAAATTGTATATAATAATTTTTTGACTTGTGTTATTGTATATAACATATGTAGATATAAAATATATGACAACAACAGCAAAAAGATGGATAGTTAGATGTAAAGTTCTTACCTTATATTTGAGTGATATAATATTCTTTGAAAATAGACTGTGAAATGTTTAAAAGGCATATTTCAAACACTAGAGCAAAGAAACCAAAGAAACAAAGTGGTATAGCTAGTAATATGATAATAAATATAAAATGGATTCATAAACAGTACAAAATTAATTCTAAAAAAGACAGGTAAAGAGAAAATAAAGCAACACATATCAGACTAACAGACAGAAAACAAATAGAAATATGGTACACCTAACCCAGGCGTATCTATAAGTGCATTGAATGCAAATTATCTGAACCTGCATTATTTCATATGGCAGGCACTAGCCACGTGTGGCTATTTGAATTTAAATTTATTAATTATGATAAAATAAAATAAAAATTCCTGTCCTCAGTCAAATTAGAAACATCTTCAATGTGCAACAGCCACATGGGGCTAGTCACCACCATCTTGGATAGTGTAGATGTAGAGCATTTCCATCGTCACAGAAAGTTCCATTAGACAGTGTTGATCAACTGAAGACCAGATTTTTCAGTTTGGATGACAAAACACTACTCGAGTGTATGCTGTCTACAAAAAGTTGAAACCAAAGCAACAATAAAATAGCCCTAAATATAAAGACATAGATAAGTTCAAAGCAAGAAAATGGAAATAGATTTTCCATGCAACATTAATTACAAAAGAGCTGGAAAATGGAGAATTTGAAACAAGAGATATTACCAGAATTAAAGGGGGTTATTTCATAATGATAAAGGACACACTTAATCATGCTGACATGCAATACTAATGTGCATGTACCTAATAACAGAACTTCAAAATAGATGAAGCAAAAACTGGCAGAACTTAAAGGAGAAATGGACATATTCATAATTATATTTGAAGATTTTAACACTTCTCTCTCTCAGTAAATGACAGAGCAAACAGAAAATCAATTGGAATACATTGGACTTGGAAATCACTGTTACCCAAGTTGACCTAATTGAACTTATAGAATACTATATTTCAAAACTGCAGAATACACATGCTACTCAGATGCCCATGGAACATTCACCAAAATAGACACTATACTTGGTCATAGAATAAATCTGAATAAATTTTAGAGGATTGAAATCACAGTGTTTTTGTTTTTGCCTTTTTATTTTTGTTTTTTAACCACAATGGAATTAAATTGTAAATCAATATGAGAAATGTATGTGGAAAATCCCCAAATATTTGGAAATGAAACAAAACACTTCTAAAGAACACATAAGTCAAAGAAGAAATTATAACCTATTTTGAACTAAATTAAAATGAAAATGCAGCATGGCAGAATTTCAAGGACACAGCTAAAGCAGTTACAGAGGAAAATTTTTACCTTTAAATGCTTATAGAAAGGATTAAAATCAATGACACAATATTCCAATGTAAGAAGCTAGAAAAAGGACAATCTAAATCTGAGGGAAGTAGAGGGGAAGAAATATAAGAGTGACAACCAATGAAATAGAAAACAGCAAAACAGTAGAGAAAATTAATAAAACCAAGACTTGGCTTATTGAAAAGTTTTGATAATCCCTGATCAAGTAAAAAAAGGAAGACACAAGTTCTCAATATTAGGAATGAAAGAAGGAATGTCACTTCAGATTCTACAGACATTAAAAGGCCAATAAGTGAATATTTGAATAATTTTAAAACAACAAATACAATAACCTAAATGAAACAGCCAAATTTCATGAAAGGCAAAATTAACAAAATGAATTCAGGAAAAAATAGAAAAGTCTCAGTAGTCCTATATCAAATAAAGGGATTGAATTTATAACTTAAATATTTCCCCCAAAGAAAACACCAGGACCATGTTATCTCACTGATAAATTCTATGAAATACTAAGGAAGAATTAATACCAATCCCATAGAAATTCTTTCAGAAAATAGAGGGGAAAGTAAAAGTTCCCAACTCATTATAAGGCCAGCATTAACCTTATGTCAAAGCTCAATAAAGTGTTACAAGAAAACTACAGGCCAATAATCCTTAACAACATATTAGGAAATAATATTCAGCAATATATACAAAAAATTAAATATTATGACCAAGCAGAGTTTATTCCAGGAATACAAGAAAACCGATCAAAGAAATTTACTATACTAACAGAATAAATGAGAAGGACCACATGATAATCTCAATAAATGTAGAAAAAGCATTTGACATTAGTTAAACCTGATTCATATTTTAAAACTTTCAGCACACTAGGAATGAGATAAAATGTCCTCATCTAGATAAAGAGCATCTACAATAAATCTATAGCTAACTTCATGTTTAATAGTGAATTTGAATGCATTTCTTCTGAGATGGGGAACAATGCAAGAATACCCCTCTCAGCACCTCTATTTAACACTGTCCTGAAAGTCCTAGCCAATGCAATACGGTAAGATTTTAAAAATTTAGAATAAAATGTAAGAAGTAAACTGCAATAGTGCATGTAATAAAAAAAATAATATCAGTAGAAAATCCTAAGGGATCTACACACACACACAAAAAGAAGAAACTATTAGAACTAATGAATTACATTAACCAGATGGAACAACATAAGATCAATATACACAGTCAATTGTATTTCTGTATACTAGCAACAAAAGATTAGAAATTGAAATTTAAAAAATAATAACAATGACAATAGCTTCAAAAATACAAAACCCTCAGGAATAAATTTAACAAGATGTGTGTAAGAGCTGTAGAGTGAAAATTCAAAATACTGTTGAAATTAAAGAAGACAAATAGAGAAATATAACATGTAGATGAATCGTAAGACTCGATATTGTTGATATCTATACTCTCAGACTACTCTACAGCTAACCAATCCAAATCAAATTATCAGCAGGTTTTTTTTTACAAATCAATGGCCTATTCTAAAATTTATGTGCAATTTCAAAGGTCTCAGAATCGGCAAAATATGTTAGAAAAGAAAAAGTGAGGACATACGACAAAGAACTTAAATACTTGCTGGAAGAATGAGGCTAGATTGGCCAAGGTTTGGGTGGGGGGCTGCAATAGAGTTCACCCAACTCAGCGTCCTTCCCCTTCCTTTCCTACGTCTTAATCCCTAATAAACATCCTGCACTCCAAATTCTGCCGCAGAGTTGGCATCTGAAGGATCCAGCCTATAGCAAGTACCTACTTATTCCAAACTATTCTAATGTTGCTTCTCCACTTACTGTTCTTAACATGTTATTATTCTACTTTCTTATTATAAAATTATTGCTAAACCAAATCCAGAATTTCCATAACAACTCTTCCAGAGTATAGAAACAAATGGAATATTTCCTGAATCCTTTTATGAAACTTGTATAATCTAGATTCTAAACCTGTGAAAGAAAATGAGGCAAGATAAATATATAGACAGATTGAGTTTACTTATGTGAAACATCGTATCAAAAATAATATCAATGAGAGCAAGCAGTGCATTTGAAGGATGGCACAACATTACTTAAGAAGTCTTACTTTAATAATTCAGGAAGATTAAATATCAAGGAATCTATCTCTTCTACCCAAAATAGAAACTTAACACTTGTCAGCAGAGTAGGTATTTAAAAAAATCTCCAAGTGAATTCACATGTCATTTTCAATGTCAATCAACTAACACACCAGCCCCAATACAGCAAGTTAATAGCTTGTGTCTACACTAGCTTTCCTGTTCTTACCTGAATGGTCTGTTTATTTAAGTGGTCTTAGTGGTTCTTAACCCATCAAAAGTGTTAGTTTAACAAAGAACACCAAACAATTAATCTCTGGTGGAAAAAAGGAAAGGATTAAAATAAGCAAAATTTATCACTTTGTCAGGTTCTGCAAACACAATCTTGAGGAGCTAAAAGCCCCTAATAAAAGAGCAGATACACTCTTGTCTATAAAAGATCGATCTCAGTCATCATGCTCTGTGAATGTCTACTAAAACAGAGAAGTGAATTTGGTGGTTGGTCTTCATGAAGCAGAAAGACAGAGTTGATGAATTTCGTGCCCCGTGGACCCGTGCTGTCATCAGATGGTACCACGCGAGCCAGCGAGCTGGCTCCAGGGCACCCTAGACCGCATGCAAGAAGGAAAGAAGGAACCCAGGGGGCTCAGGGCAGGGCCGCCCAGGTAAGCTCCAGACTCCACGCTCCTCGCAGACACAGCAAGGGAGACAGACAGCAGTCACGCTGTCCCAGCCAGAGACCCTGCGAACCCGTCTGGACAGCAGGTCAAGGCCCCTGCTCAAGGCACATCATTACTCTCCGAGTCGTCGACATCTTCCTCACCAGGTGACCGGGAGACAAGATGAGACGTGACTGGCAGCCTTGGTGTCCCCTGGGGCGGGCAGGGACCTCTGTGATAGAGTGCAGGCGTCGACCTGCTCCCATCCAGGCCTCCTGGACCCACTTCCCCGCAGCCTTTCGTGACAGCTCCTGGCCAGGGCATCATGTGCAATTACTCACTTGCTCTGTGGATCTGGAAGCATTTTAGCTGGGTAAGGGGAACACGGCTTTGTGCTCTGAGACACTGCAGAATGTTCATTCTAACCTATGAGCTCTCAGGGACAATTAGGAACGTAAATCTTTTATAGACCCTGCTAATATTTCTCTCCCAAAATAGTCTCTAAAATACGACTGTAGGAAGAAGCTCTATGTGCCCCTTAGCCGGGCTGGAGCCTGTTGCTGTGCAGAGCATCTCCACGAGCAGAAAGGAAGTCTTGCTCTTAGTGGATCACAGACACGCGGTTTGCATGTTCTCCTGGGGCCTTCCTCCAGGTGGACCCGGGGTTCTCTCTCCGGACGTGCTCCATCTTCTCCTTCTCCAGGATCTCCGGGGCATTTCCTGTCTCTCTCCACCCCAGGTGCTGGCTCTATCTGGAAGACCATAGCAGAGTTTTGAGGCTTTAACAATTCCAGCTTTTTGACTGGGCAGAAACTCTAAGAAAAGACACTGCCTTGCTATTAGTAAACGTTTTTCATAGCTTAGTAAACTTGATCAACATCTCACTCTTCTAATGAAGTCTATGGACGGTTAACACAGTTTTGCCAAATAGCCTCTCCCTCCAAACGGTGTGGAAGGAAAGGAGCCAACAGAGGTGGGGGGATGGCCCTCCTCTCCCCCTTAGGAGGTACAGACGGGGTGCTCCTGCACGAATACCTGCAGCCTCCAAGGCCGGCAGTCTCTGGGGTTCTCCTGCTTTGTCTAGCAAAGAGTTCTGATGTTCGGATGTTTTCTTCCCAAAGAAAAAGGCAGTGCCAGTGCGTGCCCTTGAAATCTGAAACCTGGCCTGACATCCTCTGAGGCAAAAGTCCATGGTAACAGGTTCAAAGGACAGGACGGGAGACTCAGGCCAGACCCAGGGCAAGACTTGTTTGTTTGAAGAGGCAGGAGAGTTGCAGGAAGGGTCACCTTTTATTAGCTGCACATACATTCTTCAGGCAAGTCCTTCAGTTCCTCAGTGAGTTCTCAGAAAATGGGGGTGGGGTGGCGCATCCCTAATTAAAAGGTCTGTCACCAGTCTCCACACTGACCTTGTTTATACAGCCAGCCCTTCAACTGGTCCTTAGCCTCATGTGGCTGCAGTCCGCTGGTCACAGAGACGTGGGGCTCAGATCCCGTAGCCGAGGCTCAGCGAGCATCCCCGCTAGGCCCTGTTGCCTTGGACAGATTTCAGCAGTAAGTACAGTTGGTGTGAAAAACACAGAGGGACCGTGAGCTAAGGTTAAGAGGCAGGAGGGAAAAATGCCTGGAAACATTCTTCATTTGTCACAAATTGGCCCTTGGTGTAGAACAGTGTTTTATACCCCACGGATTTTTAATAAAGCCTCGAAGGTCATGGTCAAGAATTTCTGGAGCATTTAGGGGAAATAATGAAGCGCTTGAAGTCTACTTCTAAGGTCTGCCCTGAGTCTGCTGTCAGCAGTTTCTAGAACAGTGACAGATATGCATATCAAAAGCACGGTTCAAATTATTTGGAAACTTTATGTAACAGGGAAGAGCCAATTCTGACTCCATGTTGGACCTGTTCCTTTCACTTTAATCTTTGCTTCCTGTTGCTTTTGTTCACTAAAAGGATACTGTCTATACCTAATGGCCTGCCTCGGGGAACCCTACCCCTCGGCCTGAACGTTAAACCAAAGTGCCTTTGTTCAGGGAAACAGCTGGACCCTGTCCATCTGTGAATGGCTGCAAGACAGAAGAAATTTGCAAGACCTATGACCTTTTTCCTTTACTTCCCCACCTCGTCCCCCTCACTGTTCTATAAAAGAAACTGGCATCCAAACCCCGATGAGATGGTTCTTTTGAGACCCTAGTCTACCTCTTCTCGGTCTGCCAGCTTTCCGAATAAAGTCGCTATTCCTCGCCTCAACAAATCATCTCCTGATTTATTGGCCTGTCGTGCAGTGGGCAGAGTGAGCTTGGATTCGGTAACATTTATATACACATCTCTCTATGAATAGATGCTAGAATGAAAGTTCCTGACTTGGCAGGTAAACCGATGATGCAAGAAGGGAGTAAATAGCCAAGAATAAAAATCAGTACTTTGTCTACCTGCTTGAGAAATAGAATCTCTCACTTCACAAAGAATGCAGAAATCAATCTGTAGGTAAGGAGTTTTTCTTTTGGTGTCGATTTCAATATCAGTATCAGCCTCAAGCTATGAGACCTTTTATCCTCGCTCTGAACCAAACTGAAAGTGTCTTTTTCCTTCCAATATCTCCCTCCAACTAAGCAATTTCTTCTCGTATGTGCACACGTGTGGGCAAGCCCACACACATCCTGTAATATCCTCCCCAATTCTAACTAGAGAGACATATAAAATTGTCTTTCATATCTTTACAAGTATAGTAGGTGCATGAGGATATCCTCTGAATGATAACAGGGAATGGATGAGAAGAATAAATGAGCGAATGTAAAAAAAAAAAGTGAAGGATGAAAAGAAGGAAGGAATAGAGGGAGGAAAGGGAAAGAGAGAGAAAGGAGGGAGGGAGGAAGAATCAGTGCCCACATTGATTAACGAATTGGTTTCAGAAGGCCAAAGAGTAATTTCATCTTTCAGACCACCTAGTCACTGGGATTACACATCCCTTACAAAATGTAGTTAACATATGTGGACACCTGTTCCCTAGAACTGCCCCGGGCCATGGATCTGATTTCCCCGTGGTCCCCTGACAGCTGCCAAGTGCCAAATGCTCATGGATACCTCTGGCCAGGCCGGTCACCCGACATTAGCAGGAGGTGAAAGGTCCTTTGTGCCTTGACTAATCGTAGGATGCATGACTGGCCCAAAGTTTTCTTTTTCATGCCCAGGTCCCTATTTTGAAAAAAAAATAAAATAATAAGATTCACAACTGTGTCCACATACTCCTATTTCATGATGTTACTTCCTGCACACGGCTTTCAGCATAACTTTATGAGCAGAGAAGAAGACCTGATAACTTCAAAATGTGGATTCAGGAAGAAATTGCCTGCATTTTAGGGACCCTAGCTGACCTGGCATCATTTATCTTTGTCTTTTCTTATTAAAAACCAAGCGACAGCAGCAACAGCAACAGAACACCTTTCCCTGCTTGATCTGGATTCCCAAAACACAAACAAGGATGGAGCCCTTGTGGTCACTGAGAGGGCCCCGCGTCCCCCCAGCACAGCAAATCTGTTGTGTTAACACTGGCCTGTCTGTACACAACTCACATCTTAGCTGCCTAGTTCTTGTTCAAAACTTCATCTAATCAACATAGCAACCAATTATAAAGTGTCATTTGTGGAATGTTAAATCCGGATTAAATCATTAGAGGGCTTTATTTTTGTTCTGTTTTCCGTAATAAAAGATCAAGATATGTGATGCAGGGTGAGAAAGGGTTACAGAATCTCAGACGATTCGTCCTGAGTGTGATTGTACTAAGTTCCTCCTGCAAACATTGATTGAATTGTCATAACAGCCCTATGGAAGGGGTTCTGTTTTTAGCTCCATTTTACAGTTCAGAAGTTAATTTCCTTGCCCATGTTTACCTAATTAGTAAGTGACATTGCTAGGTCTGATGGCTCCTATGTTCATGCCTGATCTGCTGTAACTTGCTGCTTTCCTAGGGCAAACCTAAATTTTTGCCCAGACTCCATGGCACCAGGGACTGGATTCCACGTGGAAATCTGTTCAAGATGTACCTGCTTCCTTTGCTAGGGTGACAGAAGGTCCTGGCAAAGAGTTTGCTGGGGAACCCTGACTATTAGCTCCCGCAGGCAGGATCCTTTTCTTGCCTAGAGCCTAACATGACACTGTACATTGCAGTAGGAGTTCCAAAAGTGTGTTGGAGGAATGAATGAATGAACGAACAAACATGGCAACACATAACATAAACTAGTGTGGGTTCCATCCTGGCCAGATAGGGTCTTTTGCTCCCACCATCCAAGACACAAAATATTAAATTTGCCAGCTCACAATTACAGTAAATTGAAAGCTAGGGAAGAAGGGTAGTGTTGACCTCACCCTGTACACATCTAGGAAAGCTCCACTTACACAGAACCACTTGGAAGTTCCTGCTCTGACAGGAAGTGACCTGGGAAAGGAGACAAGCTGGGGAACAGGATGAGCCAGGCCAGCTCCATACCCCCTGCACTTCCCACTCCCGTGGGTGCCAGCACCGAGGTACTTTCCCAAGCCCTCTTGACAGTCATTCTTGGTCTCCTGAGAACACCAGGCTCACCACACTTACCATAGCAGCTCTGTGCACATACTGCCTGAGCATCATGTATGTAAATATCAAAAGAAAAAGGAAATCGCTTTGTCCAGACTGTTCTGTGGTTGTTCTACTGTAAAGAGGAAGCAATGCAATAGGGGTCTGGCATAGTATGAATCACTAGAATAGCAATGAAGAATCAAGAGATGAACACATCCAATAGTTATACCCTTGAGAAAGACCTAGAGATAGTTCTTGACCAGTAATAAAGTATGAGTCAATAATGGTATAGTGTTATGAAAAGAAGGAGGCGAGCATCACCATATATTAACATGAAAACAGGTTTATATGTTATGATATTTGGCATGTTTATCATGCCTTTGTTATAAAACTGTGTCCAGTTTTAGTCTCCAAAATTTAAGGGCACTGTTGTAAAGCTAGCTCACATAGAGACTTACAAAATGGTCGAGTGTCTGGAAAACAAGATAAATGGTGTAACTGTGTTTGTCTTCATTTTATGAGTAAAAAAAATTTAGGGCTTTTTAGTTTGGAGAAAAGAATGTTGTTGGACAATTATAAATCATTGTTTCCTTATTCTTTAGAAAACAGAAATTGAAAAATGTACTTAGATTTCTGGTGCTTAGGTCATTCTCTGGACATTAGCTGTTAATAAGCAGGGTTCAAAGTTCTTGCATATTTAACCAGAATAGGTTTACGGATCCATGGACATGTTTTTGACACTCGTTTCTCATGGTGAGAACAAGGAAGTTCCGGAGGCTCAGTAATATCTCTGTTGAGACATCCAACATTGGGAGCCTTTAGTACCTTTCTTATTTAAGGAGACTATGATATTCTCATGAATATACTTACTGTCTTCTCACTCTTTCTTACAGCCGTTCAATAACACAACTGTCAACCAGGCTCTGGGAGGAGTTCCAAGGTATGAGAAGCATTCACACCATAAAAGTCATCAAGATACACAGTCCTGGGTGGCCTGCTGGAAGGAGCCCAGACTGACACAGGTGTGCATTCCATTTCTGTCTCATCTTATTAGCTGCACGGGCTTGGGCAAGACACTACTTTTCACTGAGCATTGGTTTTCTCCAGTGCAAAATTAGAATAATCAACTGCTTGGCAATAAAGACAGAAAGTGGCCATTTATGTGACTGCCCTCTAATCAGTAAATCACTGTTCAACCATAAGGGACTCTACAAGGCCAAGGTGATGAGTCAGAAGTGAGAGCAGGGGACAAAGGGAAGATGAACTGGGGAATGACTTCTCCATGGAGGTGTGAGTTGAATGACACCTCAGCACTGAATAGTTACCTAAAGGCAGTGTCCAGGGAATCTACCCCAGACATCATTTTCCTTTCAAAGATATTAAGCAAGAATGCCTAGACCTTTTTGAATCAATGCCAATTTAGACGTGACTGTTTAATTCTGAAACACAGTATCAAAGATTACAATTGGAGGCGAGGAAGGGAAAATTTGTGCTACCATGAATGCTATCATCTAGAAGTTACTTCGATAGTGGGAGACGGTTGAGAAATGTGACATTTCTGCTTAAAACAGTCAAAATACTGATTGTTATGAAAACAGAACATACCACTTACTTTCAAGTTTTAAGTCATTTCTAGAGGGAAAATATCTAAATATCTACATTATTTTCACAAATAAAAATGCCGTTAAGTGGAAACTGAATGAGCTTGGAGTGAGTTGGAAAGCAGTAGGTTTTGATTTGCCAGTGGGTCTCTCTCCATCACTTATCCTGGAAAGAACATGAGGCTTGTTCTGGTCTGCTATGGCTGTTCTGATCACGCAGGGCTCATGTATAAATCTATGCCAGTCTTGGGTGTAAACACTCATTCTTTACCCCAAGGAGGTAGCAGAGAAGTTCAATTAGCAGAACAAAGTTTAATGTCACAAAAGAGGGAATATGTCTCATAACAACAAAGAAACAGAGATAGTCAACAAAGAGAGGAGGGCAATCCTTGGATATTAGAAAGGCTGTTTCTGTAGAAGGGTGGGGCTTCCCCTTCATTGAAGGTGCAGTCAGCTAAGAGTCGACAGAAGTGGGAACTTGTTACTGAATTCCTGTTTGGCTTCTCGCTGCTCAAAAGCCAATAATTCGAGAGGCAAGTGTCAGTAGAAAGGAAAGGTGCTTTAATCAGAAAAGCCAGCAATCTGGGGAGAAGGTAGACTTGTGTCGTGAGACCACCTCTGAAGACTCTGTTCAGTCATGACAGTTTTTAAAGCAGAAAAAGGGGGAAGAATCTCAGCGAATCATGGAGGCAGGAGGTTGGGTTCTGCATCCTTCTCCATTGTGTGCAGACTGGCTGACTCTCTCTTCAGATGTTATCTTGCCTGCGTGATCTGCCTGCAGGATTGCTAAGGGGGCTGTTAGGGGTAGAGAGCTAGTCATTCTTAAACTATTTAATTCTTCATTCTTACTTCTTTTTATCTAGGAAAAGAATCAACAGATTAGGCAAGGCATGGTGTGCATTCAGGAGAGCATAAGTCAGGAGTTAGGTTAAATTGTCTAGGTTAAATTGTCTAGTGATCTCATTCCTATAATTAGGTTCTTTTAAGGTTAGAAGGGAACAGAAAGGGGCAAACAGGAAAGGGGCAAAAGAGCTGCTTTCAAACTCAAACACGGAGTCACACACCGTGTATTTCCAACAGCTTCTGATTGAGGAAGATCAGCAGCACTTCGTAAATCATCTTTTGTCTCTAAGACAAAAAAAACAAAAAGGTAGCTCAAGGTATAAGGCTACCTCAGCCATGTTAAGGGAGGGCTCTCTTCAAAGCTTAATTTGGCCCCAATGAAAGTCCATTACATACCTGGTACCTGCAGATGAGATGCCTACTCAGATTCCCTAGGAGCCTGCCTCCAAAAAACAAAAATCACTCCGTTTACAAACTTGGGGTTTCAGAGCTTTCTTCTTGCAATCTCAGCTTGCCAGTTGCCCCAGGACCATGTGATTCCGATGTCACCGTACAACAGGGTGCTTTGAGTCACAGCCCTGACTCTGCAGAATTGCTTCTGCTTCTTTGGGAATGAAGACTTTTCCGGTCCTGTGAAAAAGATTCTTGGGAATTGTTCAACACTGAGTCTAAGTTTGGAAAGATGGGAAAAGAGAGAAGAGAAGGCCCAAGAGCTTGCCAATTTTTCCTTGACACGATCATAAAGTAAAGTTCAAGTGGTTCATTCCACGCTAATCAAAATAAGGAGGTAAGAAAATGAAGAGGAAATGGCTTCACTCTAAGTACCCATTATCTGATGCCAATTGACAAAGAAATGCTTAGGAAATTGGAAGTGCATGTAGCAGTCACGTGATGGGGGCCTGAAGTCAATATGGTCATTGTGATTCATTTCAAGGTCAAGGTTTCCTGAGTAGAGGGATTTTCAAAGACACAATTACAGTTCTTATTAATGAGTGTTGAAAACGATGCTGGAAACAAGTCTTTGTGTAAAGCTTCCATAAGGTGAGCAGATCAGTGGTTTCATACTATTTATCGCAGTATTTTAAATTAAGACCAAATGCCAGTAAACAATGCGTGTTCTTTTCTATGGGAATTTTTCTCTCAAATAATTCTGTCAGTGTGAGATTGAATTTCAGATCTACCTAGAGAGCTGCTATATGAAAAATGAATAGCCTGATCTTTGAAGGATTTAGTTTCACCCAAGATACCCTGACGTTTTCTTTGTCTACATACGGTATCTCTCTCAATTTAATGTGGTTAACGATTGCGAATGTCAGAAGCCACATGTCGCTCGAAGGCACATTTTCACTTCATCTGCCTTTCTGACACGTTTAGTTTAACTTAATCAGGGGGTTGAAGCTAATTTCCTGAAGCAGTTTCCAGGGTCCTTGTGCAAAAAAGGGAAAACTGTTCCCATTCTTTTAGGACATATGGTTGTTATTATGCAAAAATTCCCTTGTGCCATTCTGGCACACACATTCCCTCCCCCCCCCCACTCCTATGGATCACACTTAACCACTGTATTTCGATGCACTCTTTTCCCAAGGTTTTCTGGGCCAAGTGTCAGCCAGCCCAGTCCGCCCCTGAGCTCAGCATCCCAGCCCTCGCCCAGCCCTCACCCACTTGAGGCGGCTTGGAGGGGTCACTGACTTGCCAGGGAGCACAGAGGGTCACCTCAGAGCAGAATCATTTAGGCAGGAGTGGGGACCTGGGTGCCTTCAGAAAGTCACCCACCTGGGTCTTGCTGTGGTCGTGGTGGGCGTTCTGGAACCACTGCCTGTGTCTGAGTCCTCTGCTTCTACGGCTGATAAACTCTGTGGCCTCAGGCAAGTTACTTACCATCTTCCAAGCCTCCAGTGTTCCCATCTGAGAAATAAGCACCCATCTCTTAGAGCTACCGTGAAGGTCAAGTGAGATAACACATGTAATACTTTAGCAAAGCAACTGGCACGGAGGACATGATTAATAAGTAGTAACTCCATTCCTTGCCTGCCAAACGGAAATGAAATCCAGCGGTACCCTCAAAGGCAGCTGTGAAGATGAAGGCAGTTCAGGTGTGTGCATCACGGTGTATCTAGGGTGTTATAAGCACACAATGCATGTTGCCAGTAGCGGTTGCTTGTTGCCATTTTTGGTGTCTGTATCATAGATACAGTGGCCATGGCTGTCCTGGCTCCTTGTCTCATAGGAGAGCTAAGGCATGATCCCAGGGTGGCCTTGGGTACCCAGGAGGTGACAGGGGGGTGCCCCAGCCTTCTGGCGTGGACAGAACCTTACGGAAGACATCACTTTCTGGGTCTAGGCTCATGACAGAGACGCACTGTGAGAGGACGGGGTTGTCATGGGAACTGCGACAGGCCACGGGGAGTCAAGGGGACCTGCTGTTCTGGGTCATGGCCAGTAGTCATTGCTGGTGAAAGAAATCAGACCTCACCTTTAATTCTCCTTAACGTCTGTCAGTGTCCATCCGATAGGATTGAGTGAGCTAGAGCAAGCATTTTTTTTTTAAATAAGGGAGAAGAGGCTCTTTGGCAACTGTGGTGGTTAAAGAAAGTGGCACCAACTGCCCCTCCAATATCTCCTCTTGGGACGAATGTGGCTCGACCAGATGTAGGTCTCAGGCTCCAACTGGACCATGGTTTGACCAAGGCCCTGGGCCTCCCTCTGCCAAGTTCTAGTCCAAAGAAGGTCAGAGGAGCTGGGCTGGGTCTCAGGGCTCATCTGAAGGGCATGGGCATAGTGTCACATGTGGACCCTGAGAGTAGCAAGTTATCGCTAACAGTAAATTAGGAATTGAAATACTACCTCAACTCCTAACCTTGAATGTAGTTAGCATGACCCTCACTTTACCTTTCTTCAAGGTGAGATAATCCCACCAGTTCTTTAAGGAACTGCTCAAGTGCAGGCAGATCCCTGCCCCAATGCAGATCCCTTCCCCAAACCCCAGGGATATAGGAGGAAACAGTCCTGAGGCGATGCATCATATCTCATACCTGAGACCCTGGGGCAGGTTTCAGGAGCCTGG
Organism: Eschrichtius robustus; assembly: GCF_028021215.1. Taxonomy (NCBI): domain Eukaryota; kingdom Metazoa; phylum Chordata; class Mammalia; order Artiodactyla; family Eschrichtiidae; genus Eschrichtius; species Eschrichtius robustus. The sequence goes on from NC_090828.1 coordinate 4,048,801, forward strand.
GACCCGAAGGACCAGAGGACACAGTGTTTAGTGCTATTGAGGAGTCCACGGCTTTCTCCACGTGGCAAGGTCGGCCACCAGGTTCGTAGATACAGAGAGTCAGTCATTAGACCAGAGAGAAGGCCCAGAGGCCAGGAATGGGGCAGACCAGGGAAGCAGAACCTTAGGGAAGAACCCAACTCAGAGCTGCCAGACATTGAGAGGACCCAACCACGGGGTCTCCTCCCGCCTTCTGCTGGGGAGGAGAATGTGAATCATTCACACGTGCACCACAGCTCGCAGCCCTACAGGGCATGGAGTGTCCTCGGGCTCTTTGACTCCCCTCCCCACCCCCTCCAAAGACTCGGAATATGAATATGGCCACGCAGGGGAGCCATCATGACCACATCAGACAATGACTTGTTTCAGCCAGAATTTGAAGAAAGGGAAATAGTGTGCTGGTTTTAATAATCTTCCAAAGAATGCGTGACTGCAGAAAGCTCTTTGTGAGTGTGAAATTTGGGGTTCTGAGTATTTGGACATATTCCCTGCCAAGCCACAATACCCCTTGGACAATTCTTGGTGACTTTATGCTTGAGTAAATCCAAGGTGAAGGTGGAGACCTCTCAGACAGGGACCCTGGACCCCTGCTGGCATGGCCCTCCAAAACGTCCTGACCGAATGAATGAATGAAGACTGAAGGGAGAATAACAGGGCTGCCAGTTCTGGTCTGGCTGTGCCTAAAAACGGGGTTTAAACCAGAGCAGAGGGCAGAACACTCTTCCCATGCCACCCATCAGCATGGCGTGTGCTGGCCCTGGGGGTGAGGGAGGATGTACCAGCTAGGGAACTCCATCACCTGAAAGGTTCTTTCAAACTCTAAGATTCTATGACCTATCAATTGAAGAGTGTCATCAGAACCCACTCATGTTCTTGTTTCTCTGAGCTTAGCCCCTGGGACTCCACTCTTTTGTAGACCTTTGGACTAAGTATTTCTGCCACGAATTTGCTTGTGTTCCCTGTTTGTTTCCTACATTGGGACACAGAGTCTGGCTTCATTCCTAGTCTCTTGTTGGGTCTGAAGTCTTGGTCTTTTGTTCAAGACTCCTAGGAAGAGTCATACCCATTTTATGTGGACCTGCCTCTCAGTTTAATTACTAATCTGTGCGCCTGTACTTACCATGCTGCCGGTTTCTCGGAGTCAAAGATCTGGTGCAACTAAATGCCCACTACCCCCTGGTTTCTTCAGGGGCCCTCTGTAGAACACCTAATATGTTCTGGAGACTCCAAGATCATGTGCAGCCTCTGTTTTACCTTAAAGAGGTCAGGGGAGTGATACTCTAGCTTAAAACTGTGGCATATACCCTGAGCTCAGCCATTCAGACCAGGGTAGGGAAACACAGAGCAAGCTGGTCACCACCACCTCCTCCTTTGCTCATGGAAGACATTTCCAATCGATCCCAGAACACTTTCTCACTGAGCACAGATGTGCTCTCACATCACCATTAGATTGGAGCTGAGAATCAAGTTGAAACCTGTCTGGTTTCCTGCCCCTTCCATGGGCCTGGACATAAAAAGTGTTAGCTGTGCAGGAATTTTCCTGTTATGGCAGCTGCGTCATGATGTGATTATTGGTTTTCCCTCAGCTCTGCCCAGTCCCTAAAGAAATGAGAATACATTGCACAGAATACCCTGCTGAGATTTCATACAAAGCCACAACAAATCCCTCTGTTGCTAGGTCCCAAGTTCACAGTCAAGGGCACAACACACAATGTAATGAAGATGTTGCTGTCAGTCAGGTGACCTTTGTCATCCTCCAAATGGAGAAGAAAGCAGCCTGCAGAGACAGAAGCCCGCAGTGGTCACTGTTTTCCCATAATGAAAACAGTGTCCTTGGGCCTGGTGTCCATGAGGAGCTATTGCTAGTTTGATTATATAAATAATTATTAGGGGGTTACCTATCTGGACAGAGATACCTGGAGGAAACTTTCTAGAAGGGCTCCTGTTTGGTAAAATTACTGGTAGAGTTTTACCATTAGAAACCACAAGACGGGAAGAGTGAGTAAAGAAACTGCCACACAAATACATATGTGGAAAATTAATCATTAGGCAAAAATGTGTATTCCTTAAAATGAAACATGGAATAAAACTATAATCAAGTAAAAGAAACTGTTCAAATAAAAGGGTCCCTAATACGTGACCTTTAATGTTGTTAGTCTGGAGAGGAAAGGTTTAATGGAAAATTTCCAATTAGGTTGAAATTTTAATACTGTAACATGGTGTGAGTTGCAAGTTGAGATTCTCATATTTGTTTTCCTATTGGACACCTTGAGGATAAGCTTCTGTGGTGTTGTGATTTATAATAAGAAATACATATTTGGTCTTTGTCCAGATGTGGGCATAGAGATCCTATAACTTTTTGTTATGTTAATGAAACTTGTGGAAAACCTGTAGGTCACATAAGGATGGAGGCTGGTTGCCAGGGGAGCCAACCCCCTGGTAAGAGGGTTGGAACTTTCAGTCCCACCACCACCACCCCCATCCCCAGGGAGGGGAGAAGGGCTGGAGGTTAGGTTCAACTGCCAATGGCCAATGATTTAATCAGTCATACCTATGTAACGAAACCTCCAGGAGAGTGGTGCTGGGAGAGGGCATGGACATTTCTCACTGCTTCCCCATGCCCTGCCCTGTGCAGCTCCTCCACCTGGCTGTCCCTGAATTATATCCTTTTATAATAAGCCAGCTAGCTAGTAAGTAAGATGTTTCCCTGAGTTCTGTGAGCTGCTCTGACAAAGTAATCAAACCTGGGGAGGGGACTGTGGGAATCTCCAATCTATAGCCAGTAGGTCAGAAGCACAGGTGACAACCTGGGCTCGAGATTGGTGTCTGAAGTGGGACTGAGCTCTTAACCTGTGGGATCTGACATCATCTCCAGGGAGATAGCGTCAGAATTGAGTCGAATTGTAGGACCCCCAGCTGGTGCTGGAGAACTGCTTGGTGGTGTGGGGTTAAAACCTGCACTGGAGTTAGTGTCAGAATCACCGCCTCGCAGCCTTGCAGCCCCTCTGTTCTTTGTTATCACACAGATATCAAAAAGGATTCGATTTGTAAGAATCAGCACCTTTTTCTCTTGTTCCCTTTCTCTGGGTGGCTCCAGAGCCACCTGTTTTACACTGAGGGCTTCTTTACACACCTTTATACGTGTGTCTTCTGCAGACTTGCTTGTGTCAATAGATCTCAACTTCTAAACAATCCTTCCCACGTGCAGAACCAGAACCAAGAATGTCAGGAGAGATCCTTGACGGGCTCCGCCTCCCAGAGCTGTGACTGTGTTCAAGAACACTTCTGCATTGAAAGCTGTCTCTGCAGGGAACTGGAAGCTCTTTTGGTGTTTAAAGTCCTTTGTGGGATCATATAGAATGGTAATTTTGATTATTAATAAAAACAGGAATAATTATGAAGGTGGCAGGGTGCTGCAGGCAGAAGAAATGTGTCTTCTGCAGGCAGAAGAAATTATAAAAGGATACAATTCAGGGACAGCCAGGTGGAGGAGATGCACAGGGCAATTTTCTACACAGAACCGGTCCACATGGCTGGAACCCAAGGTGCCCAGGATGGTGGAGGGAGGTGAGACTGCAAGGATCCCAGTCTGCCCTGCATCATAACAGACACATTTTATTAAGCATCTATCCCATGCATGATTTCATCTAATCTCTCTAGCATTCCTTGGAATTAGGTGTCCTTGTTCTCTTTTTACAGATAAAAATGGAAGCTTAGGGAAGATAATAGCCTTGTTTAAGAGCCTATTATGAGCACAAAGGGAAACTTGGAATCTAAAGCAGGTCTACCTGGTTTCTTGGCCCATGCACTTCCATACGTGGGCAAAGAAATATATCCAGAGATATGCATGCTAAAAAATGAATACATGCATACATGGGGGTTTTAATATACATCCGTATATTCTTTGATACTTTTTCCTTCAAGAGGTGAAGCCTAACTCCCCACCCTTGGACGAGAGCTTGTTCCTTGCTCTCTTGGATCACCCACCCAGGGAAGTTAGCTGCTGAGTCATGAAGACACTTCAGCGGCTGCAGGGAGAGATCCATGTGTGCAGGAGCCAAGGATCCAGCAAGCAACCAGGAAGGAGCTGAGGTTGGCAGCCCAGAGCCACATCAGTAAGCTTGGAAGTGGATCACCCAGCCCCAGTTGAGCTTTCAGATGGCAGTAGCTTTAGCCACCATCCTGACAGCAACCTCAAGCCAGAACCTCCCACTAAGCTGCTCCAGGATTCCTGATACGCAGAAACTGAGAGCTAATAAAGTCTTATTGTTTTAAGCCACTTGGTTTGGGGGTCACTGGTACACAGCAATAGAAAATGAATACAGCATGATTTACCCAGGAAACGCAGACGCGTATAAGGTAAGAAGTGTAACCCTACTCCTTTTGTCTTCACCTGCATCCCCCACAGAGGTAACCAGATAATGGTCTAATATACACCCTTCCAGTCCATTCTGCCTCCAGTTAAGGACTTATGGGCTAAAGAAGGTTGTGGAAGTTTGCAGAAACTACTGAGTCTCTGAGACAGAGGAGTGATGTGATGAGACTTGCAGTAGACAAAGATCACCCTGGTAGCCTCAGGAGGAGAGATTAAAGTGGGTAAGATGAAAGGCAGCCCCAGTGATAGAGACGGAAAATGAGACGATGATGGTGAGGATGGAAAGATGCAGAACCGAAAGGCAACGTCTAGAAATACTTAGAGGGGGAATTCACAGGACCTATCACACCTCACCCCTATCCTCCACTTCTTCCTGCACCAGTAGGATGAGGCATGTGAAGCGGGTTCAGGAATCTTTTGCTCACCTGAATGAGTCTGACTTTGGTGAAGACCAACGGTAATCCATTTAACCATTAAATTTTACAGATATGTAGCCTGGAGAGGTGGTAGGAGAGACCCAAGTTCTGCAGATGGGTAAATACAGACCTCGGCCTCCACACCCGAACCAATCAGGGCGCAGGGTTAAGCTAGGCCTTTATCAGTCCGCCAGGTTCTGTGCTAAGAGCCCTACAAGCATCTCACAGTTCCTCAACATTCCTGTGTGATAGGAACCTTCATGATCCTCACTTTACAAATTAGAACGGGGGTCTGTAAACTACAGTCTGTGGGCCAAATCCGGCAGCTGTCTGTTTTGGTAAAGAGTGTGTTTGGGGAACACAGCCATGCTTGTTCATTTATACATTGTCCATGGCTGCTTTTGTGCTACCGTGGCGGGGTGAGTGGTTGCTATGGAGACCTTACAGCCAGTTATTAAACCCATCAGCTTATTAAAATAAAATCTACTGGCTATTTAGTCAATGCATGGACTGTCCATGTCAAACAATAATTCTGACATTTAAAAATAAATTTAGTAGCTAAGTTGATCAAATCGATGTTATCCTGTAGACAGGTTGCCTCAATTTTCTACACTGTGTTAGAAATATGTGAAGTCCTGAGAAAACTTGGACGAGTCCAAACACCTCAGAGGAATTGCCTGGTAGTGTTGTCAGGATGGGATTCTCAGCCCCAGAAACAGAACAGTGACACCTGTCGTGGAGCCATGGAGGCTTTGGACACAGACGCACCTGAGCTTGACCCCAGCTCTGCCACGTAGTGCCTGGGTGACTTTGGGCAAATCGCTTAAACTCTCTGACCTCAGTGTCCCCATCTGTACAATAGGGTTGATAACACCAAGGTCACTGCATTGTGAACATTAAATAAAATTATTAATGTAAATGAAATGCGAGGTGCAGTTGACAGGAAAATTTGCCCAACTGTCAACACTGATTCGTCCCCGACCACTACAAACACGGCAACAGACTTGAAAGAGCAGATGCCACAAGGTCCTGGGGATGCCACCAGCTGGGAAGGCCAGGTGACTCCCAAGCAGAGAGCCGTGGAAACACACCATGTCCACATGTGTGCACTCAGGGTCTGTTTAGCAGGCAGGCCAAAGCTAGAATGCCATGAGGAAGCAGATTCCCAAACAAACCCAGATTCCCATGGAAAGGAATGGAGAGTTCAGGGGATTTAGCTTCTTGGGCTGCTGTTCCCTCCCTGCCTGTGCCTGGGATGGTTTTCCCGTGCACTTGCCTCCTGTTGGCCTGCTCCCAGAGGCCTTGGCAGGCCTGCTTTGCTGGGCTTCAGTGCGACCTTCCCTGACCCCAGGGTCATCTGAGATGTCACCACGGAGCCTGCCAGACCTCCACGGAGTTGATGTCTTCCGTACTCATTTCAGGCTGTCAGCATCCAGCCCAAACACCCATATGTTCACAAGAACTCCCCTCATTTAAATTTAAGGAATATATTTAGCAGATAGACTTTATTTCAGGGGTGGATATTTTTGGGTGAAGCTGTCTCCATAATGCTGAAAAGGTAAAAGTGACATTCAAACTAGTTTTTCAGTGTCAGCTATATCTGACTTCTAGTTTGAGTCTAATGTACTTGAGGTCAATTACAAATTACCAAAAGCAAAGAGACAGCAAGCCCATTACTTTTGCAACTGCCTGTCAGCAACTCCATAAAGGGGGATCTCTTTACTTTTTTAGCCTCTTTTCAAAATAATCACCAGTGGGATATTTGTTTGGATTCACAGCTTGCGTCACCTTCAGTTGGTAGGCAGGTCCCAGCATTTAATGAGCATGTGATCTCACTGGAATGATAAGACACAAAATGGATGCAGAGCGATATAGGTTAGAGGGTTACGCTGATTACAATCAGCGGCCTGAACGGCTGACCTGGGCAATCAGAGAGCAGAGGCATGGTCTGTGCTCGGAACATTCTCCAAAGGAGGTCAGTGTGTCTCCGTGTCTGTTTTCACTGGATGAGGCACAGGTAATTGGTTTGATCAGCTCACCAGTGATTTGGAGGCCAGCACACCCCAGTGGAGCAAAGTATTACATTAGATGAAATTAAAGGTCAAGTTGCCTCAGGAACACTGAGAGCTTGAGACCATCCTCTCTAAAATGGGGTGAAGAATAAGAGTTGCTCTAACCAGCTCAGGGCTGTTGTGATGGTCAAGATGTGCATGAAGTTGGAGTGTGAATGGAGGAGACATGGAAGGCGGAGCTGAGAAAACCACAGGTGTCTCCACTTTCCTGCAACAAATCAAGACACAACGCATCATTTTGGGCCACAAGACAGAGATGAAACCTCGGCTCCCAGCTGCTTTCTACGGGATCACTTTGAAAGGCTGGATGAAATTCCCAAATTGCAGGTCCAGGCTTATGCTCTACCCCGTGGGTTTCTTTTCTTCTAGCATCAAGCTGGCGTGCTGCGGGATTGAGAACGTCAGGGCCTGTGGACATAGGCCCCCTCGTTTCAGTTCCTGGCATCTTTGTTTTGTACTTACTGAAGACAGGATCTTCCTTCCTGGCTGAAGGAAACCCTTTGCTTCTCTTCCTCCTGCCCTACGCTGCCACCTACCCCATCCCAGCCACCGTGCTTCCTCATTCCCCAGTGTCACTCCCTCTTCACCTGGCACTACCCCTGCCTGGCCCCTCTCTCCTGACCCCCTTCCCCGGTCAGCCATCCAGGTCTTGTTCCCCTCTTCAGTCTCTGATCACTTCATCTGTGTGCACTGCTCCCTCCCTCCCTTCTTTCCTCTTGCCTGACCAACTTATCAATCAAATATACAAAGATCCATTGAGTTCTTTTTTTTAATTTTTATTTTATATTGGAGTGTAGTTGATTTACAATGTTGTGTTAGTTTCAAGCGTACAGCACAGTGATTCAGTTATACATACACATATATCCATTCTTTTTCAGATTCTTTTCCCATACAGGTTATTATAGAATATTGAGTAGAGTTCCCTGTGCTACACAGTAGGTCCTTGTTGATTATCTGTTTTATATATCATAGTGTTTATATGTTAATCCCTAACTCCTAATTTATCTCTCCCCCTCACCTTTCCCCTTTGGTAACCAAAAGCTTGTTTTCTATACCTGTGAGTCTATTTCTGTTTTGTAAATAGGTTCATTTGTATCATCTTTTTAGATTCCACATATGAGTGGTATCATATGGTATTTGTCTTTCTGTGTCTGACTTACTTCACTTAGTATGATCATCTCTAGGTCCATCCACGTTGCTGCCAATGGCTTTATTTCATTCTTTTTTACGGCTGAGTAATATTCTGTGGTATATACGTACCACATCTTCTTTATCCATTGAGTTCTTATGTGTGAGACACTTGGGCTGGGATGAGCAATACATGAAAAAATGCAAAGAGAAGGTCAAATGTGGAACACAACTGGATTTCCGAGGTGGGAGAGGTCATTTCTGATTGTGAGGGGTCAGGGAGGCTTCTTTTACGAAAAGACTTTGATCTCTGGTAATCCTAGGGATCACATTCTCTATTGTGTCACTTGTACTTTTTATACTTGTCATTCTGGGGGCTGCCCTCCATTTGTGTCCGCCTTCTCCAATAGACTGTAAGTTCCAAGAGGTCAGACACCACATCCTATTCATGCCAGTGCACCTGCTTCTGGCACAGCTGGCACCTGGCGGATGCCCAGTAAATGCAGGTTGAGGTGAGTCAATCCCAGTGGTCCTTCCCTCATGACTTAGTTTCGTGCACCCTGTCCTTTTCTTGCCTACACCCTCCATTAGGAAATGTACCAATCCCTGGCAACAGCTCTCATTTCTGGATGTGTGATGTTCAGGCCACATCTCCGTTGCAATCCCAGACGACCTGTCCAGCAAGCACGCATGTGTCCAGGATTATCTCAAGCAATACAATCTATCTGATAGATTCTACAATGTGATGTCAAGCTGGCCCACCCCACCAGGATATCAAGAGGAGAGAATAAAACTATCTCAGTATTGTCCGCCCAAGGGACAAAAGGGAGACCCATGTATCTACCAGTGCCCATCTCCCGATGGTTGAGGGCTAGTCCATGAGATATCAGCTCTCCTAAACTTCAGAGGTGCCCAGGCATGAATGCCAACCAGCTTTCCACAGGCATGCCACACGAGAAGTAAGACACAAGAGGCATGCTCTTGAGATGAGCAGCAATCAGTACAATGCTGATCCAAGTCTATGTGCAGCTCTTACCGTAGCCATGGCTGACATCAGAGGAAGGACCAAAAGGATGAACAGACCCCTTCCCTGCTGCCCTGTGTCTATCCACAGGACTGCCGTCCTCTAGGCATCCAGGCTCATTCACAGAGTTGTCTGTAGCTCTCCTTTGTTGCTACCTCTCTCTCACACTACCTCCAAGTAAATCTCCTTTTATCAATTCTTCCCCTGTATGTCTCTCAAATGTATCCCCCTTTCTCATCTTCACTGCTGTAACTGTAAGGCTAGATCCTCATCTTATCTCTACTCATTTGGATTGGTTTAATAGTCTCCAAAACACTTGACCACCTTATTTATTCCACTCTAGCCCATCCTCATGCCGCTACCACATCGAGTCCCTAAATTACTTTCATCATTTCACTCCATAATCAAAAATCTGGCTGCCTGCTCCCAATAAAGTTAAAATGTCCAGGGCATTTGGAAGAGTTTAGAGTGTTCTGCAAGGGAGTATAACCATTTATACACAATTTTTAAATCTATTTCTTTAACCAATATTTTTGAGAACCTGCTCTGTTCTTGGCCTAGTTCTAGACACAGAGCTAGAACAGTGAGTGTTACAAAGAAGGACTCTGCCCAGATGATGCTGAGATGACATTCCAGTAAAAGACGTAGACCTCAAAATGTGAAAAATAAAAAATAGTGACCACTTCTTGATAACTGTTCCTAAGCAGGTGTTATGGACTGAATTTTGTCTCCCCCAAATTCACATGTTGAAGCCTTAACCCCTAATGTGACTGAGTTTGGAGACAGAGACTTTAAGGAGGTAATTAAGGTTATATAAAGTCATAAGGGCGGGGCCCTAATCTGATAGGACTAGTGTCCTTATAAAATGGGAGGAGACACCAGAGATTCCTCCCCATTTGGCATAGAGAAGATGCCATGTGAGGACACAGCAAGGAGGTGGCCGTCTGCAAAACAGGGAGAGAGGCCTTGCCATACACCAACCCTGCTGACACCTCAACCTTGGACTTCCAGCCTCCAGAGCCAGGAGAAAATAAGTTGCTTAAGCCCCCAAGTCTGTGGTATTTTGTTATGGCAGCCCTAGACAGCAAGACAATAAGACAACCGAGTGAGGTGATGGAGAACAAATGAGAGATGGGAAGACACAGCTTTAGCCATGTGGTAAGGAATGTGTTCTCAGAAAAGTGTGAAAGGCAGGGTCTTACAAGGAAATAGGAAACAGATGGCACAGCCAAATTAGAATAATCAGGCTGCCGTGATTATTATTTTTTTTAAAAAGGGACTATTCATGTTGACCTGGGAGGTTCAGGGAAACGTGGAACCTCATTCCAGATCTGCATCCCTTACCCATGACTCCCCCTTCCCATCACCCTGACCTTAGTGAGACCTGGTTGGTTGAACTCCCATTTGGTGCTTTACCTTGTGACCCTTATAACCGGTGCCTGCACTAGGACCCCCTCCCACCGCGTCTACCCCCAGACCACAGAAGAGGATTCCTGAGAAGCTGGCTCTGCAAGCATGTTCTTAATTGCATATTCACAGCGTTAATTTCTCTTTTTCTCTCTGCACGCTGCCTGGGTGGTAAGAAGAAACCGGATAACTCTACAAGCTCCGGAATCATGATTGTTGCCATGGTGACCAAGTGCCACAGCAACTGATCTCACAGTGTTTGCTGTCTACCTGCACTTCATCCCATAACAGGATCATCGTGATGCTTCCACATGCTGTGCGTTAATCACGTCACCAGCACAGACATGATGCCTGTGGTCACTGCACATAGGAGCGAGCCAACTCCAGAACTTATTGTGAGGGTCAGAGGGTCTGCTACTGGGTCCAGTTCTGGTATTAGTAAGAGTCCCAACGAGAAACAGAGGGTGCACTCAAATTAGGATAACTCAAAGAGGGTTTTAAAAATATCCTCCCCCCACAAGTGTGGGAGAGGCTTAGGGGGCTCTTAAGGAATGGTACAGTCACCCAGGAGAAATGGGGGAGGGGGGTTGACAGAAAGCAAGGAAAGAGTCATGCAGAGGAGCCCACCCTGGAAGAAGCAGTGAGTGCCTTCAGTCAAGTGACAGCCTGCCAGGGAGGGGGCAGGAGTGAATTCTCTGGTCATGCCCTCTTCCTCTCACCTCCCAGTTGCCCCCCAGTAGTGCCCCAGAGGACACAGGAGCCCATGGTTGCAGCCTGTATTAATCATGCTTTGTATTTTCTATATTTTATGATGCTTTTACACCTTGAAGTCTCATGAACCCTGGAAGGAACCTCTCCTCTCAGGATTAGCTAATTCCTAGAGACAACAAAACACTTGCCTGTCAGCACACCTTTTCTATGCAAATCAACCAATCCTGAGCCCACACCCCCAATCAACTCCTTTATCCAACTCTCGTACACCAAGCCAATCTTCTCCCCACCCTAAATCAACCCAAGACCAGGTATCGAACAACTGGGGACCACACTTCTAACCCAGAGCCTGCTAAATTATTCCAACTATTGAACCCTAAGCCTGCTGAGCTTGTCCACCCCAAATCCTCCATTCTTCCCACAAAACCACCTTAGACTCTCCTCTCACTCCCCCCACATCCTGACCAACCCTGGTGCTTCCCCACGTGGCCTGGCGGGTGTGGTGCACCCTCTCCTCTTGGGAAATGTAGGGAATATTCTCTCTTTCAAGGGAGTTGTCTCTGTGTCTGTCATCTTATCATCCCTAATATATCAAATTTTGGATAGAGTAAGTCCCCTAAATACGAACGAGTTCCATTCTGAGAGCATGTTCATAAGTCCAATTTGTTCATAAATCCAAAAAAGTTAGCCTAGGTACCCAACTAACACAGTGAGCTATATAGCACTGTACTGTAATAGGTCTATAAGACTTTTCACACAAACAATACATAAAAAACAAACAAACACAAAAAATAAACACTTTTAACCTTACAGTACAGTACCTTGAAAAGTACAGTAGTACAGTACAATGGCTAGCATATAGGGGCTGGCAATGAGTGAACAGGTAAGAAATAAAGACACTGCACTACTATACTCTATACAATACTGTACAGTAAAGTACACAAAAGCACAACCACCTGTACAGGATGCACGCACATGACAGTGTACGCCAGACATGTGAACTAACTTACGTGATTGGACATGCGAATGCGCGTTCGCATCTTTGAAAGTTCACAACTTGAAGGTTTGTATGTAGGGGACTTGCTGTACAGTTTTAAACCCAGTTCACATGGGTCAGCCTTCTAGGGCTGAGAGCTGGGGGAGAGTTCAGAGAGCTGATTGAAGGCACCCATAAGAGCCCCAGCACAGGTGAATTTTGAGTTGTTCTCTGAAAGACAAGGTTGCCAACCTTGCAGAACTCTGAGTCAAGGACACTCCAGGCATGAGGAACAGTCAATGCAAAGGTCATTCCCAGCCTTTGGAAGGCAACCAGCCCCCAGCCGGCACTGATGCCATGGCCAGATGGCGCTCCCATGTCCTCGAAGTGCCAACCCCTCCCTCTTCTATTAATGGGCCTCCCCAGGGCCCTGCATGTTCCCTCTTTCCATTGTCATCCTCTTTCTCAACTTCCATCATCCTGTCCAGTAGGGTTAAGTCCTGTTGACTCCTGAGTTCTCTCTGTTCATGTCCCCCTTCCACAGAGAGTCACCTTTGTCTCCTGATTCTAATAGCTCCTGTGTATTTACTGACTGCACCCCAGGGCTAAGCATTTGACAGAAATTATCTTGTTCAACCCCAATGCAGACCCAAGAGGAAGGAGTTATAGCCCCATTCTCAGATGGTTGAAATGGGGATCTCTCTGAACACAGTGCTGGGATCCTTACCCACTGACCTGCAATGTCTCACTGAAGGCTTCCGAGGGCTGTGAAGCTCTGAAAGCTTGAGAACAAAGCAGTACTGCTGTAGCAGATTCACAAGAGTTTCTGAATCAAATTTCCTAAAGCAGCAAAGGACTTTTTCCTGCTTCTGGATTAGGATGGAAGGGAAGGCTGAAGCGCTCCAGAGAGCATCCCCAAGCCCTTGACCTACCCCAGGTAGCAGAGCTGGGTGGGATGGAGGGGGTGTCTCTTGAAGACCCACCTTCTTTGAAGCCTTGCGTTTTTATTGTAGATCATATAGAACTAGCACTGGGGGAATTCTGTCCCTCCCTATTGCCACTGGTGTCTTTGCATTTTAATGGGCCCTTGATGCACTTCCACACTCTGGATGACTCAAAAGTCCCAGGTCGGGTATTGAGGTGTGTCCCAACCCTGCAGAGGGCAGAAGGCAGATGTTTTCCATGTGAAATTCTACAGGATGGCCACTTTAGTGTGACAACAGCATGGCATGGCCCATTGTCAAGAATCAACCACACCCTGACTAAACAGGGATTTCCACCTCTAATCACAAAAGTGCTTCCTAGCGTCAGTGTTTCCTACAAAAACTGGGATACTAATCTGATGAAGGAAGACCTTGTTTATCTTTCACTGGCAGGATCTAGCCTCCTCCCTTTCCCCATTTTTAAGCAAAACTTGGGAACCATGATATTAACACAGGATCATTCTGAACCCATCTGTCACCTGTGAACAAACACAAACCTCCCCAGACCCACCCTTCTCCTCTCCTGCAGGAATAAACCCACTTGTGATCAGCCCCACAGCAGTGGGCTGTGTGAGCACATGCTCTGTGGATACCAAGGAAATTGATGTGACTCGAATATGCCCAGTTCCCCCATTTTGCCTGCTTCCCGGTGTCTGGCCTCAGATCTGCGTTTCATGTACGAGTCTAAATATAAATTACGTGGTGAAACAGGCACAGAGAAGGCCTCTTGCCGAGCTGATTTCTGATCCATCATAACAGGTGTCACTGGGCTAATGTGTCTGCTCCCCGCTTATGAACCGCGTTAATTACAACATCTGCCCCACCGCCTTCCTCCCAGCCTGTATCGCGGACCCCTGGGGAGATGTGCGGCCTCATCCTTCTCCGCCTCTCATCCCCTGATTGCTCTACAGCTAATTTGTGGTCCCAGGGAGAGGGCCTCTGAGCAGATGCTTTCTCTTAACTTTCTTCCCTCTACTTCTGTTGGGCTTTGCGGGCTTCAAAGGTCAAGCGGTTCCACGGGCCGGTTTTCCTCTTCCGTGGCCAGATTCCCACTTTGCAGAGCTCTGTGGGAGGATTCCTGTCTGCGAGATGAAAACCTGGCTTAATATCTGAAAAAAAAAAAAAAAAGTCCAGAAAGCCTGGGCTCTTAAGGAGGACATTGGGAATCGCAGGCCAGCCATACACCTCCAACTCATCTGTTGGCCTGAAACTCATTCATGCGTGATAACGAATGTGTCAAATACCTGGGCAAGAGCCAGGGCTGATTTTCAGCTGAGTTGGAAGTTGAACTCCCTGGGCACACAGCCAGTGTTTACCGGAAGTGGAGCTTCTCTCTCTTCCACCTTGAAGGAGGGGAGGCCCATGTGTTCAGGGCCGGTGCCCTTTCTGGACATGGAGAAAGGGACAAGGGGCAGTGGGAAGTGGGTGGCTGGGGGCTGTGTCCTCAGGGTTGGCTAGGGCTGGTATCGTCTCCAGATCAGCCCAAAGCAAGGAAGAAGCTGCCAGATTTAGCTAATAAAAAACACAGGATGGCAGTTAAATTTGAATTTCAAATAAACATGACTAACTCTTTGTAGAAGTATGTCCCAAGTATCTGAAATTCAAATTTTCCTGGGTGTCCTGTGTTTATCTGGTTAGCCTAGAAGATGTCCTATCCTTTCCGTGGAGCTGAGGTACTGGGGATGAAGGACCAGAGGCAAAGGCTCCATTTCAGAGGAAGCCAGGTGGGGTAAATGGACTGGGAATTGGGTCTAAGTGGGAGCAAGTCTGCAATGGCATAGACAAGACCAGGACAAAGCATCTGGAACAAAAGGAGAATCAGATAGCAGGATAGCGGGCCATGGGCCACCAAGACGGGTTTTGCGTGTTAAACACCTGTTCTTTGCTTTGGTGTTTTTTCTTGGCTGTTATATGAATTGATGATACTAATTTCTGAGTCACGGGGAATCTATCTCAGAAAGTCTAGGAGGAGATAAACAAAGGGTAATCTGCTTTCCCTTCCTAGGAAGAGAGCACGTCTTATCCCTTCTAGACAGAAGGGCTAAACGCAGGACAGGTTCCCGAGATCAGGGTCACTGTCTGCATCACTTGCCCAGCACCCAGTACATATTTTGAATAAATACTAACAAGAAACACTTATACAAAGACACCCATGTGCATGGCAGTGTGTGTGTGTCTGCGTGTGTGTGTGTATGTTTGGAATATGAGTCATTTAACACTCTCAGCAACCCTGTGACACAGGAGCCTTTATCACACCCATTTTACAGATGAAGGATTGGAAGTGGAGGCCCAGAGAGCTAAGTAGCTTGCCTGAGTCACACAGCTGGTGAGTCAGCGGTGGGACCAGGATTCAGACCCACCCTTCTGGGCCCCTGTTCTCAATCACCATGTCTGTGACCACCCCCAGGAACGGGTCATGAGAAACACCTGTCAGGATTGGTGAAACTGAAACAGACTCAAAGTCAGGGAGACCTCTAGAACAGGTTCCTGTCTCCAGTCCCCCCCCCCCCCCATCCACACATCCACGGCCCCATGGCCCCCAGTGTAAACTGTGTGAATCGGGGCTGTGTTGGTGGTGCAGTCCATGCCAGGCTTCCAGGCACTTCTCCCCTTGCTCCCTGTCCTGGACATAAACAAACATCTCAAGGGCATGTGGGCCACACTGAAGGCTCAGGTCAGCTCCCGTGAGCTTGCTCCCGAGCAGAGACCCGGGAGCCATGCCCTTACAAGGGGACACGAGGAAGGCCCGGAGCTGGCGTTGCTTTTCTTTCTCAGAGTAATACTGGCCAGACTTTTTGCTGAGAACACCAACTAAGGGCATTCTGCCTCATCTTTTGAACTTTCAGGGATCAAGTGTCATGCCCTTTAAATAGATGGGATAACTCTGACCAGACTGGATTCACGTAGCAATGCCAGGCTCCATCCCAGAAACAATTCCAAAGAGGAAAACTGTGCCATTCCTTTGCCTGTGGGATAGTGGGAGTATTATTTCCTGTACATTTCTACCAGGTGGGAAAATAACTGTCATAGTTTTCATCGGAACAAGGGTATATTTAGCATTTGTTAAATTTAGACTTCCTAATCTTTCTCTGTCACTAAACAACTACACACAAATAAGATGCAATATTTCTAGCTCAAAATAAACAGAGCAAATAGTTTCCCAGATACGGCAATCCCTCCATGAGAGAGTGCATGCCGGCCACTGTCTCCGCTCCGTTCTCACACTGGGCTGAATTGGTCAAGGGTGCCCACGGTGAATGAGATGCACAGAGACCACCAGGGTAACTGAGTCGCTGCTTCTGTATGGCCCTGTCGGAAAGGTCCATTTGGTACAGGCTTTGCCAGCCCTGGATTTCTCTATATCTAATGCCATAACTTGAGTCAGATTTGCCCCACATTGACAGAATCAGGGACTCTCAGGATTAGAAAGGGTTGGAGCCCCTTGGTAGAGCCAGCCTCCACAGATGGCCAGGGGAGCACGTTGAGGGCAGTTCTGGAATGGGGGTGACTCTTGCCAAGGTGACCATTTCAATTCCAGGCAATTTCTTGGTGCTTCCTGGCAATGAATCGGCTCCTCTGTGCCTCCTGGTAAATGTCACATTTGTTTCCATCCACTGCTCCAATCTCTGCTCTCTGGGGCCACGGAGGACCTGTCTAATCCTCTGTCCACATCAGAGGCATCAAAATATTTGAAGACAGTTATCCGCTCACCCAAATAAAAGAGTGCTAATTTCTCCTCTTACTTGGATGGTATTTCAAATAACTGTTGAAAGGGTGAATTATTCAAAATGGTGATGAGAAAATTGGTTAACTGCTTAGTGTAGATCTTTATCTCAATAGAGTCAAATACATTCCATCAGAATTAAAGATAGACAGATTCTTTTTAAATGCAATCATAAAATAATGAAAAAAATTTAAAGCTAGAAGAAAATGTTAGTGCAAAAAAACCCTGGGACTGGTTTGGCCTTTCTCAGCATAATACTGTATTCAGAATACGCAAAGAAGATGTTTGTTGATTTTTCAAACCTAAAAATCACAAGTATGCATACATTAATACAACCTATAAAAAATTAAAAGTAGAATAACATAATGGAAATATTCTTAGCCTGTAAGATAAATAACTGAACTCCTTAATATAATAGGAGTTCTTCTCAAACAATTTAAAAATGAGGGCATGAATAAATTATTTATAAAATAATAAATTCACATGATCACTAAGCTTTGAAAATATTTCATTTTGTCAATAAGCAAAGTCAAACTTAAAAATTGATGTGTTTTCCACCTATTCGATTGGGAAAGACTTCTATAATGCCTCCTCCTGCTGCGGGTCGGGGAAACTCGAGCCGTGTGGAATGATGCGATTCGAGGATAAATATGTGGAAATGCATCAAGACAACAAATCTCACCCAGGAATCCCACTGCCACACTTTACGCTAAAGACACACTGAGAATGTTGGCAAAAGGCTTGGTACAAGGATGATTAATTAGAGTTTTAAAACAAGAGTCAAGACTGTTAAGTTGAATGTCCTAAAATGTGGAATTAAGAGAAATATACTTTCTGATGGTTTCCAAACAAACGCTTGTGACATATTATTAAATGAGAAAGAGGTTAAGATCCGGTATCCAGTGCAAACACTTGCATTATTATTTAAATAAGCATGATCTATTGTATCCTTATATATGTGCGTAGAAATAATTTTGGAAAGACATTATCATATTAGACTATCTCTAGAAGATGGAATTACAGGTGGCTTTTGTTTTGTTCTCTTTGCCTATCTGAATTTTATAATTCTTCTAAAATAAGCTTGTATTTGTTATGCTCTAAAAACAAAAAAATGAGATAGCAATGAAAGCTGTTATATCAATAAAATAATAGAAAATCTACATACCCAGTGCTGGCATGGGTGTTGTGAAATAATCATATTCTTATATTGTTTGTGAAAATGTAAAGTGGTAGGAATATTTTCTGAAGTCAACATGGCATTATTGACTGAGAACCACATAAAGGTTCCTTCCATTTGACTGAGTAATCGCCACTCTAGAAGTAATTCAAAAGAACAAAGCTGCTCTAGATAAGTATTCAATACAGTGTTACACATTCATGTGGGAAAATAAGTAATCTTACGATAAGAAACTGAGAAAATGATGGTACATAAACAAAGTGGAACAACTTGCCATCGTTAACATTATAGCTGCCAATTTTGATTTAATACCATAATTTTGTATTGTTTTAAAAATTACTGTTAAATCACAAGAATTTCCATCATGCCTGGATTATGTGCTTGTGTTCAGACTGTAAAGGAAAAGAAAGGAACGCAAACATGGAAAAATGAAAGCGATGTGATTTGTTGGGCTTGTGTACCCACGGATGAGGACATCTGATATCTCTAATAGAATCACAGTAACATTGCATGGTTTGGGTAAAAGTAAAGCAAAGGGTAAATGTAAACTGTTAGGATTTGCTCTTAAGGAAAACAAAGTGCCTCCCATTGATCGTGCTGGCTTTTCTGATGACTCCCCAGTCACTTGTATAATAACCCACTCTGGAAGTCAGCCTGGGGTCTGAGCCAACTTTATCAGTTCAGATAACCGGGTACCTAGTAATGGAGATAGAGTCACTAAACGCGGGTGTTCATTTCTAGCTACACTTAACGTGCATCCCCTCCACCCAAGAGCAACCATAATCATGCAGAAAAGCTATAGTGTCTTATATTTTTCGTAGCATTCTACCATCTATAAGATATGCTGTTCTCTTTTATCTATTTGATCCAGGGGTCATGATCTTGGTCTTTACAGATGAAGAAATCGAGGCTCAGAGAAGTAGGACATTGTCAGGGTCACAGGCTAGTAAGATGGGGCCAAGGCTGGAACTAAGTGTTCCCTTCAATGCAGCACCGCTGTCCAGCGGATTCAGTGCTATGAGTTTAAAGGTAAGGCTGTGACCCATTCACCAGGACTTGAATACTTGTTAATAGACTAAAGGAGTTTCCACTCATGACGTGAGCTAAAGATTTTGGCCTTTAGATGGTCTCAGATACCCTCACCAGAGTGTGGACTCTGTCAGTGACCATGGCGGAGACTCCAAGCTGAGAACCAAACTCTCTTTTTCTTCCCCCAGCTTCCCTTGCAGTTAGGTGCGGCCAAGCAGCTGAATTATAACACCTGGATCTTCTCTCTTTCTTCTCCTGATTGGACCTGGGGTCCACACCCACAGCAGCCTTGTAAAGCACATGTTGAAGAGGGCAGAGCCGGAGTTGCCCAGGGTCACCGGATGGTCAGACTCAACCACTGACCAGGGACACTGTTACCCAAGGGAGGGATCATGTGTTGGGTTAAGTCTCAGATTTTTTAGGCAGCTCGTGTTACCTTAACTGGTACAATGACTATTCACTTCCTCACTTTTCCACATGATATCATTCGGCTCCATCTTTTCATTCTTCTCTAAGTCAATATGTACGAGATTTGGCATCAAAAGAACTCATGTAGCATCTATAACCATCAAAGACATGAGTCCTTAAGGGAATCACTTAAAGATTTTATCCTTCTATGTCCTCATTTATTATCTGAGTATAACGATAAAAGTAATGCCAACTCAGCTTCCTACGCTGTATAACAAGTGACCACCTGATAGGGTTGTTCGTGAGGACCTGTAGTCAGGTCAGGACAGGGGAGTTACTGTTATTCCTTCCCCATCCTGAGCACCCTCCTGCCTCTACTTGTCCCGTTACAATGGACGGTCCCACCAGGTCCACCAGCCTCAGTATCACCTCACTCCCAACCTTAAAGCTCCTCCCTCTCTGACCCTGAATTGGATTGCCTTCCAGTCCTGTGGTCTCCCTCTGAGTTTCCTCTTACACTCACCCCTCCTTCTGTCCCCACCGTGATGCAGACACTCAGCATCTCCCACCTGGTCTTCGCTGGAAGCATCCTAACATCATCCTTGCTCCACTGTCTCCCCAACTCCACTCCGTCCATGCTAGGCTGGGGCGTTTCTCCCTGAGTGCAGCTCTGGCTGTCATCACCTGCTCACCAACTGTCCACACCTCCTCCTGCCTTCAGAGACACAACTCCCTCTCCTGATTATTAAAGAACCTCAGCAGTATGCCCAATACCCCCCTCACCTTATCTCTCTTACCTCTCTTCTTGGACTTACTCCCCAGCAAATTCAGTGGCTGGTCATTTCTCTACCTCCAAGGCATTGCTCCTGCTTTTTTCTCAACTTATCATTCCTTCCACTTTGCCCCAACTCAAGCCTTCCTACTCCCCCCAGCTAAGCCCATGAAATTCTACAAATTCTATACCTCTCCTGCATTGAAATTCTACAACCCCAGAAAGCTCTCTAGCATCTCCCCAAGTCTGGCAAGGCTTTCATTCTTTTGAAACCCCTCGAGCTCTAAGCCATTTCATGGGAATGCCCATGGTCAGTAGGTATCTGGCTGTTTCTGCTCGCCCATTCGCCATGTGCCTTTGCTTTCCCTGTGGCGTTTGGTACAGCACCTGACACAAAACAGGCAGTAAATATCTGAGGGACTACATGCCATCCAGAGTTAGTATTCATCATGTAAAGCCCTTCTATAAGCTACTAAGTCCATAGCTTCTGTCATTATCTGATTTTCTTGGGTCTCTTGAAATCAGGATCTACTAAGAAGTTAGAGTATCATAATTTTAAGTGTTAGAAAAACACCACGGAAATCCAAACATTACTGCTTCTTAGTCAAAGAGACCGATCTGCTCATCCATTTACCAGACTCTGATTGCAGGTCTGTGCAGGACAGTCTAAGCTCTACAGCGGCTTGGACAAGGGAAGGGAAATCAGTGAGTCTAACACAGACAAGGAGAGTGTGGTTTCCCCCAAGTGCACCCCCCGCCATACCCTGGTCACTAGAACAAGTTTGCATTTGGCCCAGGAGCTGGGGGGAGAGCACTGAGTTGCAGAAAGGGCCCCACCCCAATAGCCAAGAGCCTGGCAGGGTCTGTGAAGTGGGCTGGAATAGCTGGAATATTACACATTCTTCCAATCCCAGACATTTCAGTGCTCCTGAGAAATCCCGAATCTCTTGGCATTTCCTCAGCGTCGGTCTTTCGAAATGCTACTAGTGTGTACTCAGCCAGAGACATCTGCAGATTGGGGAGCACCCCGCATGCTGATACACGGCTGGTGGGAATGTACAATGGCTCAGCCACTTTGGGAAACAGTCTGATGGCTTCTTGAAGAGTTAAACGTGAGCCTGACCTAGGACTCAGCTATCCCACTCCTAGGTATTGACCCGAGGCAATATCCATCCAGAGACTTGTACACAAAGGCTCATAGAAGGTTTCTTGCAACAGCCAAAGGCTGGAAACAGCCCAATATCCAACAGGCGAATGGATAAAAAAGAATTGTGGTGCATCCATCCAATGGAACACTACTCAGAAATAAAAAGGAAAGAATTTTCGATAAACACAACATAAACGAATCTCAAAATAATTATGCTGAGTGTGAGGCAAGACAAAAATGATTACAGACTACGTGATTGCATTTACCTAAAGTTCTAGAAAATGCAAAGTAATCCGTAGTGACAGAAGCAAGATCAGTGGTTGCCTGGGGATGGGAGGGGGCGGGCACAGGTGGGAGGGAGGGAGGAGAAGGACTAGGAAGGAACCTTTGCAGGTGATGCAGGTGTTTTCCACGTTGAGTGTGGTGAGGGTCTCACAAGTGTATAAAAATGTCCAAATTTACCAAGTTGTACAGTTACAATATGTGCAGTTTGCCGTGTGTCAACCATATCTCAATAAAGCTGCTTAAAATTCTCCAAGTTGAGTTGCAAGTATATGAAATAGGATCCTTACTGTCTGAAGTTCTCCCTCCAGCTTGTAATTCACCCCGACTGGGGGAAGCTAGTTCATGTCAAGAATTCAGAGCACAGAATGTTTCTTGGGCTGCCCACGTGCAAGATACTGGCTGATGCAGGAGGGGACCAGGACAAGGTCCTGTCCTTGGTCGGTCCTCAATAAACATACCCAGCAGGGGGAAGGCAAAGCTGAGCTCGTCACCAGAAAGAACCTGGTCAGTCCTTTGGGAAAGGCCAGGAGGCAGAGGCCTGAGCCTGGGTGGGGAGGGAGCCAACAGGGAATTGAAGGCCATAGAGCCTCCATGAAATGGTCCAGGCTCCCAAGGACAGCAAACAGAGTACCAGTTGTCTGGTGGGGACCAGAGGCGGGCACTCAGAGTGGGGCAGACAGCAATGGGAACAGGAGTGTGTTGTAAGATGGTATCATTATGGGAGTTCTGCCCAAGGAGACCAGAACAAAAGCGAGACCCTGTTTCCCAGGACCACGGGCTGCTCAGAGCAGAGCCCAAAGTTCACACCAAGTCCACTGGTGAGAGATTTGGAAGGGTTTGTTCAGGGGTGTTCAGAGGGTGCCAGCAACCCAAGGGGCCCTGCCCATCCTCCCTGGGACACACAGCTGAGCATCTGCCTCAGAATCCAAGTTTTCAGGAGGTATCCTGGCCGGCTGTCCTGCCCCAGTAGCTGGATATATGATGGAGCTGGGACAGGACACCAGGGCTAACAGGAATTGGGTAGATGTCATGAGAATAGAATTTTTGTGTCATTCACCCATTCAAAATGCATTCATTCAGAAAGCATCTGCCCATGCCTGCTCTGTGCTGGCATTAGCAGATGCAGAAGTGTGTCTCAGATGCTAGCAGGAGGTCAAATTCAAGCCAGAGACAGTGGAGGAAGGGGACAGATGTGGCAAACACTGCATCCGGAACTGGCAGTTACCTTGTAAATGCGTGCTGCTTGAATGAATGAATGGGTGTCATATTTTCTGATTCCAAAGCCCTATCACCAGCCAGGTGACAGGTAGGCCATTCCCAGCCCTGTTACCTTTTTTGATTCCAAGGGAAGAGGGAAAGATTTTCAAAAACATTTAATAAATGTTTGGTAAAATAAAACATATTGCAACAGGTCAAATCATGTTCCCTGTCATGTAGTACGTATAGCAAAGGCCAGAAATTTCATGCCTAGCTAGAAACGCTGATCTGCTGACATGAGGAAGAAAACAGTGCCCTGCAATGAAGTTACCGACAATTGAGGGAAAAAATAGAGAAGCATTCAGCCTGCCTTAACTTTGACAATGACCCTCATGGAGCATTTGAGTGCTTGCCTTTCATCTCCAAAGGAAATCGGTGGCATAGGTTGATCTCCAGACACTGGCATCTCGGAATAATTTAAATACCCCTGAGTTTTGAAATCTCTGGATTGTTTCCAGGGCTTTTCCATGGAATTATGCATTTTCTGAGTTAGATAAGACTGGCATTCTTCCCGTCAGGTACAACTCTGAGAAGGCAGCAGAACTTCTGTCTAATGGAATTCCCATGGCATTTCATAGCCAGAGCGTCGGAAAGGGCAACATAATTTCCTGAAAGAGGTTCAGGGCTAGAAATATGTTCCTAAGTCCAGTGATTTCCCACAGTGCCAAACAGGATGTAACTTGCAGCTGAGTTTATGAACTTTTTACCTCTTGGACCGCTATGGGAAGCTTCATTCATGCTGAACTGTCCTTGGTCAAATTCCTTTTGGATGAGAATGGGGCAGCAAGATTGGCCCTGACCATGACTTTGATGTTGGTCAGTGGGGAAATGTCTGCACTTGCAGGGGTGCTGGCAGGGTTGAAGCTACGAGGCCCCTTCCTGTAAGCACAGAGCCTTGGATTTGGGGCTTGGTGTTGGGAGGAACACACAAAAAGTGCTGGGGAGGTGGGGTCATTTGTCATGCCTACTGGCTCATGAATCCATGATGCTGGCCAGTGGGGAGAAAAGCAGGGGGTCAAGATTCTCCTCCCAGGAGATTCCTGCTCTACATAGAGCAGCAGTGGAAAGTTGGCAAGGCTCACGCAGATCATCTGACCCTTCATTTCCATTTTACAGACAAAGAAACCAAGGCCCAGCACAGGGAGTAAATTCCCCACTGATGCACAGCTCATTCATGGCAATGAAATTCCAAGTGGAAGCCTAAATGCAATTATAAGCCACATGCATAGGGTCAGAAACCCTATATGCATCCTTCTGTCACCTCTGTCCCCTAGGTATCGGGGTTACCTTCAACTCTGACATTCTGGGACATTTTAGTCAGAATATATCTCCCTGTTTCATCTCATGTTCCCAACCGAAGAGATGGAATTCAAGCCCACAACAAAAGACTGGAAGGTTCTTCGTGAGGCTTTTGCCCTGGGGCCCAGCATTGTCCCCCTTTATCTGTAGAACCCATTCTTTGGCAGAACTGACAAAAACAAGAATAGAAACAATATCAATAATATCCACCGTCACTACTACTAATAACAACAACAACAATAATAATAATACTTGCAACTCTCGCCTACTACGTGCCAGGGACAGGGACCCTGAGATCGGTTATTTTATCCCCATTTTGCAAATGAGGAAACTAATTCTCAGAGGGGTTAAGTCACCTGCCCCAATCACACTGCTGTGACTGTTGAGAGTTCAAAGTCAGGTGAATCTGAGGTGAATCTAACTTGAAAAAGCAGGACTGTGTTCATTCTCTGGGCTCTAGTGACTAGTCTCCAAGTCCAGTTTGGGGCCTCAGTGCTTTTGAAAGTGTGTTTTTCACACCAACAAACATACAGTATGCAATGAAATGAAATCACAAGCAGACTCCAAGACCTCACCATTTTCTTCCATTTGTGGCAAAAGAGAATATCTAAAAATATTTATCCATTTCACAGAAGCAATGTAAAAATAAAAGCTGAAGAACAAGTCATGCCAATGGATGGGGATTTTCCTGGAAAAAAATCCTCATGTGCCAAAGTGTAAATAAATGAATAAACATGATTAATCGTATGAAAGCATGAAGCTCAAAGTTCAGGATGGTTCTCCAGGATAAGAGTTACTACCCTTTGGAATAGCCACCTCACAGACTCACCTCCTTTCTACACATATGTACATTTTAAGGTCGTTCTAAAGCTTTCCTGGAGAGCCTGTGGGCTATGTTTAGTTCTGGGGCTGCAGAACTGGACATGACACAGACTTATTCTTACCCAGAGCTGTAGACAAACAGTTGTTCTGCAAAGTGACCAGGGCCTTAAATGCAAAAATGCAACCATCCCAGATCATCAGAGAAGAAAGGAAAGATCCTTCAATAGGTGATTGTGGAACCATAGCATTTAGAAAAAATAACTTATTTAGATTATTTCTTCCCATAGACCGACATACTTCCTAGATGGATTCAAGAGGGACATATTTAATCATCTATTTTTTAAAAAAGCAAAAAAACTCAAGAAAACAAACATTGATCATCAAATCTTTGGAGAAGGATAAGCTTTTTAAGTTTTGAAGCAATAGAAGAAATTACCAAGGAAAAGGTAATTGGATTTTGGCTAGATAAAAATTTTAAATACCAGTGTATTAAAAATATAACCAGGATTTCAGAGTAAATGGATAAAGAAAATGTAATTGTGGTAAATATGCAGACAGAGGGTTAATTTCACAGCAAAATGCCAATGGAAGAATAGGGTTGGGGGTCATGAACCAAAGATTCACAAAAGGAAATACAATTAGTAAACAAATACTTGGGAAAATTTCCAGCAGCATTAAGGATGGAATAAATACAATTAAAATAATTACATACCATTTGACCTATCAAGTTAACAAAGTTTATATAAATAAACATCATTGCCACAGAAGGTATGGAAACAGTCCCTTAGATCACCAGTGGACAATACTTATCCAGAGTACTGAAACCATCTGTGGTGACAGACCAAATAATCTAACTTCTGGGAATCCTGAGGTAATGAAAACAAATACCACAAAAGCTTCAGAGAGAAAGATTTTCATCACAATGTAATTCATAATAATGACAAACTGATAATATTATAAATAACCCCCAAAGAGACAAGACGGTTAGGAAAACACACTGCAGAAGTGATTACTTATATTTTAAAAGAGTATATCATAACAAGAAAAATATGTCTGATAGAATATTAAATGGAAAAAGCAGAACATGAACCTGAATACACAGCAAGATCAAAATCATAATAAAAAGGAATTACATGGAAAGTCAAAAGAGACATACCAGGATGTTTTCGCGGTGGGATTAAGAGTGATTTACTTTTCATTTCATTCTACTTGTTTATATTTTACAAATGTGCTTTAATGAGTACGCCAGTGGCTCGCCAGTATAAGTATCACTAAGGTACTCCTGAAAAATGAGGATTCCCTGGCCCAGATTATCTGATCTAATCTGGAATCTACATTTTTATTAGCATCCCAGGGGATCATAAAAAACAGTTCTCAGACACAAACTGGGTATCTGACAGATCAATTCAATTCTGACCCCAAATACCCAGAACTAGCACAGGCCCCAAGGTAAGGGCAAAGTCCTTCAATTCAGACACTACCTACCTGTGGTTGGTATCAGATCCCACAGTTAAAGGGCGAGGTCCCCAGAGAACTGCCCTCACTTCGGATGACAGCCAAAAATGGTATCCCGCGGCTTGCCAGACTTCTGTCCAACTTGACTAGAGATCTGGGAGTTCTCACAACTCCCCACCTCACATTTGATAATTTGTTAGAAGGACACACAGAACTCAGGAAAGAACTATACTTGCAATTACATTTTTTTTTAAAGAATACAAATTAACAGCCAGATGAAGAGATGCACAGGGCAAAGTCTTGGGGAGGGGAGGACGGGGTAGGTTCCAAGCCCCCTCCTCCTGGAACCCAGGTGCGTCACCCTCCCAGCACATGGGTGTCTTCACCAGCTGGGAAACTCCCTTGTTCCTCCGTGTTCAGAGTTTTGCTGAGGTTTTTTTTTTTCAATTTTTTTTAAAACATCTTTATTGGAGTATAATTGCTTTATATTGTTGTGTTAGTTTCTGCTGTATAACAAAGTGAATCAGCTATATGTATACTTATGTTCCCATATTCCATCCCTTTTGCGTCTCCCTCCCACCCTCCCTATCCCACCCCTTTAGGTGGTCACAAAGCACCAAGCTGATTTCCCTGTGCTTCGTGGCTGCTTCCCACTAGCTATCTACTTTACATTTGATATTGTATATATGTCCATGCCACTCTCTCACTTCATCCCAGCTTACCCTTCCCCCTCCCCATGTCCTTAAGTCCATTTTCTATGTCTGCGTCTTTATTCCTGTCCTGCCCCTAGGTTCTTCAGAACCACTTTTTTTTTTTAAGATTCCATATATATGTGTTGGCATACGGTATTTGTTTTTCTCTTTCTGACTTACTTCACTCTGTATGACAGATTCTAGGTCCATCCACCTCACTACAAATAACTCAATTTCGTTTCTTTTTATGGCTGAGTAATATTCCATTGTATGTATGTGTCACATCTTCTTTATTCATTCATCTGTTGATGGACACTTAGGTTGCTTCCATGTCCTGGTTATTGTAAATAGAGCTGCAATGAACATTGTGGTACATGACTCTTTTTGAGTTATGGTTTTCTCAGGGTATATGCCCAGTAGTGGGATTGCTGGGTCATATGGTAGTTCTACTTTTAGTTTTTTAAGGAACTTCCATACTGTTCTCCATAGGGGCTGTATCAATTTACATTCCCACCAACAGTGTAGGAGGGTTAGCTTTTCTCCAAACCCTCTCCAGCATTTATTGTTGTAGATTTTTTGATGATGGTCATTCTGACCAGTGTGAGGTGACACCTCATTGTACTTTTGATTTGCATTTCTCTAATGATTAGTGATGTAGAGCATCCTTTCATGTGTTGGTTGGCAATCTGTATATCTTCTTTGGAGAACTGTCTATTTAGGTCTTCTGCCCAGTTTAGGATTGGGTTGTTTGTTTTTTGATATTGAGCTGCATCAGCTGCTTGTATGTTTTGGAGATTAATCCTTTGTCAGTTGCTTCATTTGCAAAATTTTTCTCCCATTCTGAGGGTTGTCCTTTCATCTTGTTTATGGTTTCCTTTGCTGTGCAAAAGCTTTGAAGTTTCATTAGGTCCCATTTGTTTATTTTTGTTTTTATTTCCATTTCTCTAGGAGGTGGGTCAAAAAGATCTTGCTGTGATTTATGTCATAGAGTGTTCTGCCTATGTTTTCCTCTGACAGTTTTATAGGTCTGGCCTTACATTTAGGTCTTTAATCCATTTTGAGTTTATTTTTGTGTAGGGTGTTAGGGAGTGTTCTAATTTCATTCTTTTACATGTAGCTGTCCAGTTTTCCCAGCACCACTTATTGAAGAGGCTGTCTTTTCTCCATTGTATATTCTTGCTTCCTTTATCAAAGATAAGGTGACCATATGTGTGTGGGTTTGTCTCTGGGCTTTCTATCCCATTCCATTGATCTATATTTCTGTTTTTGTGCCAGTACCATATTGTCTTGATTAATGTAGGTTTGTAGTATAGTTTGAAGTCAAGGAGCCTGATTCCTCCAGCTCCGTTTTTCTTTCTCAAGATTGTTTTGGCTATTTGGGGTCTTTTGTGTTTGCATACAAATTGTGAAATCTTTTCTTCTAGTTCTGTGAAAAATGCCATTGGTAGTTTGATAGGGATTGCATTGAATCTGTAGATTGTTTTGGGTAGTATAGTCATTTTCACAATGTTGATTTTTCCCATCCAAGAACATGGTATATCTCTCCATCTGTTTGTATCATCTTTAATTTCTTTCATCAGTGTCTTATAGTTTTCTGCCTACAGGTCTTTTGTCTCCTTAGGTAGGTTTATCCCTAGGTATTTTATTCTTTTTGTTTCAGTGGTAAATGGGAGTGTTTCCTTCATTTCTCTTTCAGATATTTTGTCATTAGTGTATAGGAATGCAAGAGATTTCTCTGCATTAATTTTGTATCCTGCTGCTTTACCAAATTCATTGATTAGCTCTGCTAGTTTTCTGGTAGCATCTTTAGGATTCTCTATGTATAGTATCATGTCATCTGCAAACAGTGACAGTTTTACGTCTTCTTTTCTGATTTGGATTCCTTTTATTTCTTTTTCTTCTCTGATTGCTGGGGCTAAAACTTCCAAAACTATGTTGAATAATAGTGGTAACAGTAGGCAACCTTGTCTTGTTCCTGATCTTAGTGGAAATGGTTTCAGTTTTTCACCATTGAGAATGATGTTGGCTGTGGGTTTGTCATATATGGCCTTTATTATGTTGAGGCAAGTTCCCTCTATGCCTACTTTCTGGAGAGTTTTTATGATAAACGGGTGTTGAATTTTGTTGAAAGCTTTTTCTGCATCTATTGAGATGATCATAGGCTTTTTATTCTTCAGTTTGTTAATATGGTGTATCACATTGATTGATTTGCGTATATTGAAGAACCCTTGCATCCCTGGGATAAATCCCACTTGATCATGGTGTATGATCCTTTTAATGTGCTGTTGGATTCTGTTTGCTAGTATTTTGTTGAGGATTTTTGCATCTATGTTCATCAGTGATATTGGCCTGTAGTTTACTTTTTGTGTGCTGGTTTTGGTATCAGGGTGATGGTGGCCTCGTAGAATGAGTTTGGGAGTGTTCCTCCCTCTGCTATATTTTGGAGGAGTTTGAGAAGGATAGGTGTTAGCTCTTCTCTAAATGTTTGATAGAATTCACCTGTGAAGCCATCTGGTCCTGGGCTTTTGTTTTTTGGAAGATTTTAATCACAGATTCAATTTCAGTGCTTGTGATTGGTCTGTTTATATTTTCTATTTCTTCCTGGTTCAGTCTCAGAGGGTTGTGTTTTTTTAAGAACTTGTCCATTTCTTCCAGGTTGTCCATTTTATTGGCATATAGTTGCTTGTAGTAATCTCTCATGATCCTTTGTATTTCTGCAGTGTCAGTGGTTACTTCTCCTTTTCCATTTCTAATTCTGTTGATTTGAGTCTTCTCCCTTATTTTCTTGCTGAGTCTGGCTTATGGTTTATCAATTTTGTTTATCTTCTCAAAGAACCAGCTTTTAGTTTTATTGATCTTTGCTATTGTCTCCTTCATTTCTTTTTCATTTATTTCTGATATGATCTTTATGATATCTTTCCTTCTGCTAACTTTGGGGTTTTTTTGTTCTTCTTTCTCTAATTGCTTTAGCTGTAAGATTAGGTTGTTTATTTGAGATTTTTCTTGTTTCTTGAGGTAGGATTTTATTGCTATATACTTCCCTTTTAGAACTGCTTTTGCTGCATCCCATAGGTTTTCGGCTGTCATGTTTCATTGTCATTTGTTTCTAGGTATTTTTTAATTTCCTCTTTGATTTCTTCAGTGATCTCTTGATTATTTAGTCACATATTGTTTAGCCTCCATGTGTTTGTATTTTTTTACAGTGTTCTTCCTGTAATCGATATCCAGTCTCATAGTGTTGTGGTTGGAAAAGATTCTTGAAACAGTTTCAATTTTCTTAAATTTACCAAGGCTTGATTTGTGACCCAAGATATGATCTATCCTGGAGAATGTTCCATGAGCATTTGAGAAGAAAGTGTATTCTGTTGGTTTTGGATGGAATGTCCTATAAATATCACTTAAATCCATCTTGTTTAATGTGTCGTTTAAAGCTTGTGTTTCCTTATTTATTTTCATTTTAGATGATCTGTACATTCGTGAAAGTGGGGAGTTAAAGTCAACTACTATTATTGTGTGACTGTCGATTTCCCCTTTTATGGCTGTTCGCATTTGCCTATGTACTTAGGTACTCTTATGTTGGGTGGATAAATATTTACAATTGTTATATCTTCTTCTTAAGTTGATCCCTTGAACATTATGTAGTGTCCTTCTTTGTCTCTTGTAATAGTCTTTATTTTAAAGTCTATTTTGTCTGATATGGGAATTGCTACTCCAGCTTTCTTTTGATTTCCATTTGCATGGAATATCTTTTTCCATCCCCTTACTTTCAGTCTGTATGTGTCCCTAGGTCTGAAGTGGGTCTCTTGTAGACAGCATATATACAGGTCTTTTTTTGTATCCATTCAGCCAGTCTATGTCTTTTGGTTGGAGCAATTAATCCATTTACATTGAAGGTAATTATTGATATGTATGTTTCTATTACCATTTTCTTAACTGTTTTGGGTTTGTTTTTGTAGGTCTTTTCCTTCCCTTGTGTTTCCTGCCTAGAGAAATTCCTTTAGTACTTGTTGTAAAGCTGGTTTGATGGTGCTGAATTCTCTTAGCTTTTGCTTGTCTGTAAAGGTTTTAGTTTCTCTGTCAAATCTGTATGAGATCCTTGCTGGGTAGAGTAATCTTGGTTGTAGGTTTTTCCCTTTCATCACGTTAAATATGTCCTGCCACTGCCTTCTGGCTTGCAGAGTTTCTGCTGAAAGATTAGCTGTTAACCTTATGGGGATTCCCTTGTATTTTATTTGTTGCTTTCCCCTTGCTGCTTTCAATATTTTTTCTTTGTATTTAATTTTTAATACTTTGATTAATATGTGTCTTGGTGTGTTTCTCCTTGGATTTATCCTGTATGGGACTCTCTGTGCTTCCTGGACTTGATTGACTATTTCCTTTCCCATATTAGGGAAGTTTTCAGCTATAATCTCTTCAAATATTTTCTCAGTCCCTTTCTTTTTCTCTTCTTATTCTGGCACCCTTATAATTTGAATGTTGATTCATTTAATGTTGTCCCAGAGGTCTCTGAGACTGCCCTCAATTCTTTCCATTCTTTTTTCTTTATTCTGCTCTGTGGTACTTACTTCCACTATTTTATCTTCCAGCTCACTTATCCATTCTTCTGACTCTGTTATTCTGCTATTGATCCCTTCTAGAGAATTTTAAATTTTATTTCTTGTGTTGTTCATCATTGTTTGTTCACTATTTAGTTCTTCTAGGCCCTTATTAAACGTGTCTTGTATTTTCTCCATTCTATTTCCAAGATTTTGGATCATCTTTACTGTCATTACTCTGAATTCTTTTTCAGGTAGACTGCCTATTTCCTCTTCATTTGTTTGGTCTGGTGTGTTTTTCCCTTGCTCCCTCATCTGCTGCGTATTTCTCTGTTTTCTCATTTTGCTTAACTTACTGTGTTTGGGATCTCCTTTTCACAGGCTGCAGGTTCGTAGTTCCTGCTGTTTTTGTTGTCTGCCCCCAGTGGGTAAGGTTGGTTCAGTGGGTTATGTAGGCTTCCTGGTGGAGGGGACTGCCTGTGTTCTCGTGGATGAGGCTGGATCTTTTCTTTCTGGTGGGCAGGTCC
The DNA here is from genome assembly GCF_028021215.1 of Eschrichtius robustus. Classification (NCBI taxonomy): domain Eukaryota; kingdom Metazoa; phylum Chordata; class Mammalia; order Artiodactyla; family Eschrichtiidae; genus Eschrichtius; species Eschrichtius robustus. The sequence continues at coordinate 4,081,061 of NC_090828.1, forward strand.
ACGTCTGGTGGTGTATTTTGGGGTGTCTGTGAACTTATTATGATTTTAGCAGCCTCTCTGCTAATCGGTGGGGTTATGTTCCTGTCTTGCTAGTTGTTTGGCATGGCGTGTCCAGCACTGGAGCTTGCTGGTCATTGAGTGGAGCTGGGTCTTAACACTGAGACCGAGATCTCTAGGAGAGCTGTTGCCGATTGATATTACAGGGGGCCAGGAGGTCTCTGGTGGTCCAATGTCCTGAACTCAGCTCTCCCACCTCAGAGGCTCCAGCCTGACAGCTGGCTGGAGCACCAAGACCCTTTTGGGAAGTCTGAGGTCTTCTGCCAGCGTTCGGTAGGTGTTCTGTCGGAATTGTTCCACATATAGACTTATTTTTGATGTATTTGTGGGGAGGAAGATGATCTCCACGTCTTACTGCTCCACCATCTTGAACGTCCTCCTTGCTGAGGTTTTATTACCTAGAAACAATTGATTAAATCACGGCCATATGATAGAATTCAATCTCCAGTTCCCCTCTCTGGATTTCTGAGCATAGGGCTCAAAGTTCCAACCCTCTAATCATACACCTGATCTTTGTGGTGTGGCTTGATCTTTCTGGGTCTTTCCACCCTTGAAACTATTTAAGGTCACACCTCATTAGCATAAACTCAGGTATGCTCAGGAGTTGCCCCTTACGAATAACAAAGACACTCCTATCACCCAGGAAATTCCAAGGGTTTTGGAGCTCTGTGCCAGGGATGGTGACAAAGACAAGATGCATTCTTTATTATATCACAATGACCCGTGTCTAAAAATCATGCTTTGAAAAATATTAGAATATACATTACTTTAATGAAAAAATAAGTTTTTGGTTATTAATGAAGAAGGCATTTGGGGATACTAGAGGCAGGGGAGCCTCCCCATGGAGATCTCCCAGCTGGGTCCGGGGTGGTGATAGGGGTTTTCCAAGAGGGACATTTGATGGGGGTGGGTGAGTGGGAGGGGTGGATATATGCTGAGGATACAGAAGGTACATCACATTTCTGGAAGAAGTGGTGTGTTCCACGGTAGCTGGAGTTTAAGTCTTCATGGGGAAGAGACAGCACCAGGTTGGGACAAACCATGTTTGCTATACAAGGGGGTCAAATTTGTCCCTTAGAGGAGAGTTTTATAAACTAGGTGTGGCATGGCTGATTAACAGACGAGGAGTATCAGAGGACGTGCATGCTTGAAGAGGAACTGTTGTTTCGTGAATTGTTTCAGTTATATGTGTATGTTTATGGTGTGTGTGTGTGTGTGTTTGAACAACATCTGGGCCCCACAAGTACATTGAAAATGGCAAGTGTCCCACTGCTGAAGCTGTGACTTCCAACCAGAGGCTGTGAGCTGCAGACGGGTGACGGTCAGACTGTGTAAAATGAGCAAGGACAGGGGAGGGGCCATCCGAGAAACAATTGCCGTCATCAAATGATGAACGGGAACGCTGGCAGGGGACTGCAAAGGAAAGGCCAGAAAGGGGATATACTGGGGAATTCTACTGACGAAATTAGGTGCCTGTCTTCCTGTGAGGCTGGATGAGGCTAAAATCCATAGAAGAAATACCAGGGAGGAGGGGCAGAGTCATGAGAGACACATTGACTGAAAGGGCCCGCAGGACATGATGTCAAGTGTGGACCTAGGTGTGTCTGCCACAGCCGTGGGCCAGAGGAAAACCAACCCAGGAGAGCCAAACAAACTGGAAAGTGGGAGGGCAGAGCGCGCAGCCCACCACGGCTTAAAGGAAGGAGAGGAAGAAGCTATTAGGGAGACAGGAAAAAGAAGTCAGGGACTTTGAAAGAGAGGTTTCCGGGCAGAAACAAGAGCCCCACCCTGGTCTCCCCCAAAGCCCACTGGAATGTGCACAGAATCTCACGCGCAAAGCTGTGTAATTAACTAAGCTTGAGAATCGGAGAACACAGATCAGTCATTTTCCAGACTCTGGAAAGAATTTCCACTCAACACTACCTGGATAGAGCTAGTTGGAGCCAGAGTGATTAAAAGCTCGTAGGACTGATTCAAGCAAAGAGAGACTGATCCTGGGACAGAAGAGATTCCAAACAGACTGTCCTGTGAATAAGAACTTGATATCTACAGAGAACGCACAGCCCAGTGGGATTCAGGTGAATTAGGTACCAAACAACACCAGGAGAGCTAGCTGGCTCTTTGGTTAAAAAAAAAAAAAAAAAAAAATAAGATTATAAGATCTTTAAATTCTACCCAAATAAATTTTAGACAAATCAATGAATTAATAAACAAAAGAGAAAATTACGAATATTGATCTAATCTCTGGAGAAGGGTCTTCTGAAAAATAAATTACTGATATGAATTATTTTAAATACACACGAAGCTAGAAACAGAACCAACAAGACGCATTACAGAGGATTAATGGGGGAGTTTCCAAAAAGAGTGATCAGTAATGTCAACCACTGTGTAAACCACCTCAGAATCAGGGTAAAATCAAAGCTGGGTTTTGAAGAAGAGGCCAGATATAGGCTGGTGTGTATCAGGAAGGGTGGCCCAGGTGGCCAGGACAGCATGAGGCCAGGCAAGGGGACAGCCAGGCCTTGGCTTGGCCTGGCTTATTTATCAGGTTACAAAAGTCCTGCATAAACAAAGGCCACCTGGGCAAGTGACAGCACCTACCTAACTTCATTTCCTTATGACTGTCAACATTGACATTGGTAGACTCTTTGAAAACAAGTGTAATCACTCAGGCAAATAATATCCTCTCTGCAGGTGAGCAGGTCTCCATATACCTGACCCAGGATACTGACTTTGGTAAAGAAAATCACCACCTTCGGAAAATGAGGCCAGATATTTGTTAAGTGCTAGTATGCAGAATTGGTTTCCTAATTAATTTCTCCTCCATCAAACATATCTAAAGAGCAGTGTTCTGCATATTGTATCTAGAAGAGACACGGGACCTTCAAACACAGATCCCTGCCATCAGGGGAAGAAAAAAAGCCCGCAGAGACAGTAGATTTACACCAGGCTCAGTGTTACCTTTCCTGGAAGGTATTTCAAAGCAGCTATTCGATCCACAGTTACATACAAATGGGTTTTGTTTCATCTTCAACGAATGCTTCTGAAATATCTGGCAGCCAGAACAGAGTGCCTAATTTACAGCGTGCATGACATGTCCACATTTTTAAGTGGCATTTGCTTTTCTGATGTTCAAGAAAGGAACTAGACACTTAGACAAAAAGGTTAGAAAAATATCTTTCTAGTAATTACAACCATGTTTTTTTCTTGCATCGCCTTGGCTAGGGTGACCCAGGAGGCTGGGAGGTGGTGCTACTGCCCAATGCAGACAGGCTGGAAGCCCCTCCTCAAAATCAAGCAGAAGTGGTTTTTTCTAGTGACAAATCCTAGGTTCAAAATGAATGTCTATCCACTTTGAAATTCAAGATCATATTTAACACGCTGTGCTGCATCCCTGAGGGGCTCACATCCACCTCCAGGATTTTCTTGGACATTCTGCTGTCCGGGGGTGGGGACAAAGGGGGGGATTCCTGCAGAAGCTCCATTTCCTGGAGCCCTGGTTTGAAAGACCAGAGTTTTATTCACAGGTTCTCACCTTTAATAAAGGGGTTTTCCTCCTTTTAATTCAACACAGTCTTTGTTTACAGAGCTGATGAAAGGTGTTCCTTTCCAATCTGGTCTGTTTTGGGGCGGGGGCAAATTCCACTGAAAGCTGCTGGTGTTTAGCCAGAAGGGAGATAACGATTTGTGTTTTATGATGTAGGCAGCCAGATGGATCAGACACCTAAGACAAAGCTGAGAACTCATTAGCATTTGAAAGAAACCCACAAATGCTCATAGCTCACAAGGATTTTGCTTGATGCTTTTGTTCTATGAAAGTTGAACAGACGGTTTTTTTTTTTTCCTACTTCCTTGGAGTGAACGTGGAAAGACACAAAAGTTTCCCTGTAGAACGTGCAGGAGGTAGCTAGAGCCTGTAGATACTAATGGATGAAAATCTGAGCCTTGGGGCAGAAGAAAGTGCAGCTGGCAGGGACTTAAACTGTCCTGCCTTCAGGACACCAGGCTCAGTGAGGCCTGCTCTGAGCCTTCCCCACTGCCCCATCCTGGCCAGGTCGCCTGTGCTCATCCTGGCTCTGCACTCGGCTCATCTCCTCTGCGGTGCTCTTTGCAAATCGTAGGGATATGTTTGTGTAGACGTTTGTCCTTCACCCTTACTAGACCCGGGATTAGGGCAGGGATGCTGTGTGTATTCACTTCCGTACACCCAACCCCTTGCACAGGGGATGACATCAGTAAACACTCAGTAATTACTGAATCAATCACATCCTCTTGAAGACAAGGAGGCTTTGGTGACGTCTGCCCTTTGTTTAGAAGGACACATTTTTTTTTCTTGTATCTTAAGTGTCTTTCTGTATACTGGCTTCTTTCCCTAAACTAATAAATGCATTTAAATATCTCCTCTCATTAAGAGAAGGAAGGAAGGAAAGACGGGGGTGGAGGGGGGTGGGGGGGAGGAGGGAGGGAGGGAGGGAGGAAGAAGGAAAAAGACTGAAAGGCAAGCAAGAAAAAAAGACACAAAGAAAGAAAAAAATCAGAAAAGGAAACTTCTTCAATTCTATCTGTTTTTTTTTTTTTTGGCAGTGCCAAGCAGCATGCGGAATCTTAGTTTCCTCACCGGGGATCAAACCTGCACCCCCTGCGGTGGAAGCACGGAGTCTTAACCACTGGACCTCCAGGGAAGCCCCAATTCTATTTTCTTATCTAGGTTATTTCACTATCAAACTTCTTGAAAGGTAAGTAGCCCTTATTCCAACTTTTCTCACCTCCATTCATCCTTTAGCCCTCTACAGTATGTTTCCCCATTCCTCCACTAAAATAGCCTCTCTGAATTACCTGTGTACTTCCATTCTGAAAAACTGCCTCTTGCACCCAGAAATGGTCAGATAACATCTGACTGGCCTCTGGGTCGAGGAGCAGGATTCCTGAATGTCATTTTCCTCTTTCCCAAGACCAGACCTAGAGAAGGGGATACAGATAGCAATGCCTTCCTCCTCTTTGTAACGGTTGTACTGAATCTCTTCCATCTCCTCCAAACCTCCCTGCCCCACCTCCATCATCCCAAATCCAGCAGATGGGCTTGCCTTCTACCTCACAGAAGTGGCGGAGATCATCGAGCACACAGAGCCTCAATTTCCCCAGCATTTCCACCTCCAGAATTATACCTACCTTTACCAGTTACTGAATAACAAAATACTCCAAAACTTAGTGGCGTAAAACTTCAATGAACATTTATTATCTCTCATGGCTCAGGAATTCAGGAACCGCTTAGCAGTTAGGGGTTCCGGCTCAGGGTTTCTCATGAGTCAAGGTGTCGGCTGGAATTGAAGTAATCTGAAAGCTTGACTGGGGCTGGAGGAGCCACTTCCAAGGCATCTTACTCACAGGGTTGATTTTTGCAGGAGGCCTCAGGTCCTCAGCACACAGACCTTTCCACAGGGCTGCTTGTGTGTCCTCACAACGTGGTGGCTGGCTTCCCCCAGAGAGTGACCCAAGAGAGCAAGGTGGAAGCCACGAGGTCTTGTACGACCTAGCCTCAGCAGTGACACTCTATCCGTTCCTTACTCTCCCGTAGGTTGCACAGGTCAGCCCTACTCAGTGTCGGAGAGGATTACACCAACGTGTGAAGAGCAGGATGCAAGACCGGAGGAGATGCTGTCTTGAAGGCTGGATACCACGTAGAACTTTCTCTTTCCTGGCTCTGCCAGAAACCCTCTTTCCCCTTTTACCTTTAGTCTCTCCTTGTCTACTGACTTATTTGTCTCAATAAATAAATATATTCAAATATCTTCTAAACAAACAAGGAAAGAAAACTCTCTCTCCATCTATCTGATTTCACCGAATTTCCTTAAAAAGTCCTCAATCTGTTGTCTCAACTTCCTCAGCTCCATTCGTGCTTCAGCCCATCACAGCCTCTCTTTGGTCCCCACGATTCCTCTAAAACTCCTGCTGTGGCCACCAGTGAAGTCCTGCTCACCAAATCCAGTGACCACTCTAACCCAGGTGACATCTCTGGGGACATGGGCATAGGTGACACCCCTTCCTCTCTGAAATACCTTCTCCTTAAGTTCCTTGGGCATCTTTCTCTCCTGGGTCATCTCTTGAGTCTGTTTCTTCTGCTCTCCCCTCACTGTTCCTTCTTCCTCTGCCTTCGCCCTTAAAAGCTGTATTTCCAGGGCATCTTTCTCTCCTGGGTCATCTCTTGAGTCTGTTTCTTCTGCTCTCCCCTCACTGTTCCTTCTTCCTCTGCCTTCGCCCTTAAAAGCTGTATTTCCAGGGATTCCACCCTCTGCCCTCTCCTCTTCACTCTCTGTCTACGCTCTGTGCAACTAGAGCTGAAGCCCCAGGTGTTGCAGGGAAGCAGACCTGGTTTGAATCAATTCGGACTATCTGAGTGGCCGTGACCAAGTCCCTAAACTCTCCATGTGCGAGGTTCTCTGTCTCCACGATGGAGAGCACAGACCAACCTCATGGGAGCGTTAAATATGCTAATGCATGGCGATGACAATACTTAGTATCTAGGAATGATGTTGGGAGGGTTACCCCACTCGCAGGATCCAGCAATTACTCGTAGCCGATTCTAATTTCACAAGTCACTCACTTAGGGGTGCAAACGGTTCCCATATCTGGACTTTGTGCTGTGAGCCCCCACTGCCACCTGAAGGTGTCAGCAAACTTAATCTAGTCACTTCCAAGTAAACTCAGCCAGCTTCAGTGATTTCTCATTAATTTCAGATGACACTCACAGGCAAATCCAGGGTCCCCTCCCCCTTCTTCCAGGACGACACCTGGGTTCAGTGGACACCTGCACAACATCATGACATCAGGGACCAACCTTTGATTCTTGGCCAATATCTGTCCATGCGGCTTCCACTTGTTCCATCATCCTCGGCCATGGTCACCTGCTGTCACCCACTAAAATACAACCTTCCAGGCTGGTCTTGGGGCATCACCTGCCATCAGCTGCAGTGTACCTTGTAACCATCTCCTGATCCCGCCTTGAGGTAGGCACCCTCATTCCAGACGACACGGGCTTGCCGGCTGGCTTTTTCTCACAATCTCCATGCCCTTTCCAGCCACAGTAGGACCTGCCCGCATCCTCTTGGTGTCCGTGGGCCTCTGGGAGGTACCCACAGGTGCATCTTCCTGCTGTTTCTCTGCCACACTGGTGTCCTGTCACACACCAGGCTTCTCTCCAGGCCTGCTGTCTACCTGGCACCCCCCGGGAAGGAAGACATGGGATCATCCCAGGCTGAGATGCACTGATCCAGCTGGATCCTTATTGCTGCCCATGGCGGTGGGAACTCAGCCAGAAGAGGGCTGGTGGAGCCCAGGCCCCTAACATGAAGCTTTGTCTCTCCTGCTTCTCCTCCAGTTCATCCCCTCTCATCACCTCCTCAGCAGAGACACTTGTCTGGACCCTAGGAGGAAGAGAGGAAAAGGGCAATTGCAATCATCTGTAGATAATTCAGCCGCCCACCCAAACCACGCCCCCTAGTTTTTAACTTGAAGCCAGAAGGTTCATGCATTCATCCTGTGGTGTCTCTGTTCACAGATGAATGCCCCCAGCCTGAATGGGGGAAAATCTCAGGATTAGGTTATTCGTGTGACAAACCCTTGGGTTAATAATAATCACTGGCCACCCTGCCATGCGTGTATATGCTGATAACTCCCAAACCCCCTTTGCTGGTCCACAACCTCCTGGACACCCCCAAGCTGCCCGGTGGGCACTCCAGGATCACCTGGATGTTGCCTGCACCTCAGGGCCGCTTTGCCCCACCTCGTCTCCCTTGGGGTCACTGCACTGAAGGCTGTGTTTGCACGTTACTCTCTCTATTTCATTCTCAACATCCAGCCAATTCCAATACAACAGCTTCCTGCCACTAAACCACAAAATGCCTTCCCACAGAGAGTTGGGGCAAGGCTCCGAGTGCCGGCTCCCTGACATCTAAGCCCTGTGGCCCCGCACAGTCCATGCCCAATAGAGACAGCTGTTTGAATTAGAAAAGACTAGATTCTAGTTCCGATGCAGCCCTGAAATTACTTAAAAGAGATTTTTTTCAAGATGGCATTTTTTTTTTCCCTAGGCCTCGGTTGCCTCAATCTCTCTCTCTCAATATCCACCTCCAATGATTTCCAAGCTCAGTAAATGAAGTCCTGCCTCTTCCAAAAGGATTCTTTCAGGTGCTAACCTCCATGATTGATCATGTGCCACGGGCCGAAGCACACGGGGCTCAGAAGAGCGCGCAGCACCCTGGAGGGCCCGGTCAGTGCTGGGTCGCTTCTGAGGGTGCCCACGGCGCCCTCGGGGTGCTACCCAGCGCCCACGGTGGGAAGGATGCTGTTGCCGGGGCCTCTGTCCCCCCGGGGTGAGCGCACGCCACCCTCCAGTGAGTGACGAGAGCAGTAAAAGGCTTTCGGTTCTGGGGTGATGGATGCACTAGGTTTGGGTTCTGACTCCACTTATGTCTGGAATTTGAAATTCTCAGAGGAGCCGACTTTCACTGAAAGCCATTTCTCACCTTATTGATGCCCAAGGATGTCAAGTTATTTGACTTCTGGCGTCCCTCTTCCTCCTGCCTCTGCTTCCTCCCTGTGAAATGTTATGATGAGACATTCTCTTATCAGATGATCTCACGTAAGGAGCACAGCAGGAAAGAGCAGTGTGACGAGTGGAGCCCGTGCCAGACCCCGGCCGCCCCACGCCCCACGCCCCACGCCCCACGCGAGCCCCTCTGACCAGCGAGCGAAGCGCACGTTCAGCCACGGCCCGAGCACCCTCGCTGACACGCTCCCCACAGGTGAGGGGCTCAGGGGGCTTAGATACCGTCCATCAACTGTGCTTCCCCTCCCCCGGTCAGGGCCGCCTCGGAGCCAGTGGCTCACCTGGATTAGAATCGCTGCCCTTTTTCTTTTCTATTTTTTTAAAAATTAATTAATTAATTAATTAATTAATTAATTTTTGGCTGTGTTGGGTCTTCGTTTCTATGCGAGGGCTTTCTCTAGTTGCGGCAAGCGGGGGCCACTCTTAATCGCGCTGCGCGGGCCTCTCACTATCGCGGCCTCTTTTGTTGCGGAGCCACAGGCTCCAGACGCGCAGGCTCAGTAGTTGTGGCTCACGGGCCCAGCTGCTCCGCGGCATGTGGATCTTCCCAGACCAGGGCTCGAACCCGTGTCCCCTGCATTGGCAGGCAGACTCTCAACCACTGCGCCACCAGGGAAGCCCACGCCGCCCTTTTTCTAATGCACGTCCCACTGACTCAGATGCCCAGTAGAGGTTGAGAGCTGATGCCCAGAGCCTTCCAAATGCATTGTTGCCCTTCCAGGACCGTTTTGGAGAGAAAAACTTTTCTGTACAGAGAGCCACCACCCCGGTATGACCTGGAGGACGCTTTCAGGAGATGATTCAGCTGTTCCCAAGGCCCGTCCCTGTTCCTGTTCGTGAGGACCTGACGGGCCAGCCCGAGTCCCTGCCCTGGTCTCGTCAGGGCTCCGCAGGGTTTCCCAGATGGATTTCTGTGATCATGGACCAAATAGGCCTGGGGCTGGCATGTCACCTGCAGGCCCCACCACTTTGCAGCCCCTACTGTCTGATAAGGTGATAAACTCCTCTGTCCTCTTCCCTGGCCACCTATGCTGCGCATTGGGGGCCTTTGGGAATCTCGGTGGCATTCTGCTCCTTGAGAAAGTGACCTTGAGGAGCTTGTCCTAAGGAAGCTGTTTAGTTCTTTCCAAGTTGGAACATGCTAGAAACCCACTAATGGTGAGTCCTGAGGCCAGCAGAGGAGGCCACATCATTTAGGCTTTCTCAGACACAGCATATAAAAAATGAAAGAAAGAGAGGGAGAGAGGAAGGGAAACATAGGACCACAGTCTTCATAGTTTTCTTAAATATTTATTTAGTAAAACAAACCCTAAATTAGTTTAATTAGCTTTTTATATATAAGTGTTGGGCACTTGACCCAAGTTAGTGATTTGCGTCTGTGCATTGAACCTCCCCCACCACTAACTCAGAAGAAAAATCAGAAGACCAAGATTCTGTGCCAGTGGTTGAAGGGCACCCCCCAAAGGCCAGGGACTCAAGGGCTGTCTGTGTAGGCCTGGCCAGAGGGGACATGGGTCCACCCTCTGCTGAGAGGGCAGGGAGGACAGGCAGAAAACACAGACATTGTACAGGCCAAAGTCTCAGCTTCCACCATCACAGGACAAGAAACTTCTGTGCTGAGGAATTTTGAGCAAGAAGGGAAGGCTGAGGCAGGAGCTTGTGTCTGAGTGTTCAAGCTGATCTTACTGAAGGAGCTGAGGGTGAGATTCAGAGCAGCCGAGAGGCTCGGGAAGGATGTGCCAGCAGAGGTGACGTCATGGGGAAGGGTCCTGGCCGTCAAGCGGACTAACATAGGTGTTGGTACTGAGAAGTGGGCTGATACTGTAACAAATACCTAAAAGTGTGGAAGCAGTTTTGTAATGGGGTGATGGGCAGAGGCTGGAGGAGTGTTGAGGCTCATGCTGGAAAAAGCCTGGATTTCTGGGAAGGGACTATTGTTGGAAATATGGATGTTAAAGGCCATTCTGGTGGGGTCTCAGGCGCAAATAAGAAACGTGTCATTGGAAACTGGAGGAAAGGTGATCCTTGTTGTAAAGTGGCAAAGAGCTTGGCTGAACTGTGTTCTGGAGTTTTGTGGAAGGTAGAACTTGCAAAGCGATGGCATTGGATGTTTAGCTGAGGAGATCGCTAAGCCGAGTGTTGAAACACTTGGTTCCTCCTGGCGGCTTATAGTCAAAGGCGAGAGGAGAGAGATGAATTGAAGAAGGAATGGTTAAGCAAAAAGGAGCCAGAACTGAAGATTTGGAAATTCTTAGGCTATGCATATTGCAAAAAAAGAGAAAACTTGTTTTGAAGAGAACACAGGGCGTGACTGAACAAACATTTGATAAGGAGGTTTGCATGGGTGTGAACCACAAACTGAATCAGCCAGCACAGCAGAAGCAGGAATAGAGGTGGGAGTTTACCAGCAGAAACACTGCCAGGTGGCGCTGAAGGGGATGGAGACGGGACAAAATGAAAGAAGGACTTAGATTCTACAGGACGGCATCATAGCGCTATTGGACTGTGAACACGTGGTATTCTTCAAGAAAAGGGAAAATGACCCTGAGGGCAATACAGAGATCATCAGAGCCACCACCAGAAGGCCTCTGCCGAAAGCCATAAGGGTGGAACTCAGGCCCAGCAGAACCATGTGGCCGGGACTGCTGCCCCAGAGCATCTGGAAGGCAGGGTGTTGAGCCTTAGAGATTTATTCTCAAGCCTTAAGATCTAATAGGATTCACCTTGCTAGGTTCTGGACTTGCTTGGGACCCTTTGCTCCTTCCTTCTTTCCTACATCTCCCTGTGGATTAGGAATGTCTGTCCTATGTCTGTGTCAACCTTGTATTTTGGAAGCACATAACTTGTCTGGTTTCACAGGTTCCCAGCTGGAGAGGAATTTTGCCTCAGGATAAACAGTACTTCCAGCCTCACCCACATCTGATTTAGATGAAATTTAAATGAGGCTTTGGACTCAAGATTTTAGAGTCGATGCTGGAACAACTTAAAACGTTTGAAACGGTTAAGATGCAATGAATGTGTTTGCATGTGAAAAGGACATGAATTAGGGGAGGCTAGGGACAGAGTGTTATGGATTGAATGTTTCTGACCCCCCCAAATTCATATGTTGGAGCCCTAACCCCCAGTGTGACTGTATTTGGAGGTGGAGCCTGTGAGGAGGTGGTAAAGGTTACATGAGGTCATAAGGGTGGGGCCCTAATTCACCAGGGCCGGTGCCCTTCTAAGAAGAGTAAGAGACCCCAGAGCCCCCTCTCTTCCCCTTGTGGGGATATAGTGAGAAGGCAGCCATCTGCAAACCAGGAAAGAGCTCTCGCTGGGAACAGAATCAACGGCACCTTGATCTTGGACTTCCCGCCTCCAGGACTGTGAGAAAGTTAACGTCTGTTGTTTCAGGCCCCCAGTCTCTGGTGTTTTGATAAGGCAGCCTGAGCCTATTACTAGATGTTACTGTAGCTCATGTTGGAGACCACGGAAAGGCAAGGATGTGAGCAAAAGCTGAACAAGCCACCGAGTGCTAACCCTCTCAATACAACTGTCAGAAGGGGTGTTTCCTGCTCTTGGTTGAAACCCCACTGCCTGGTGCCTTGACAGAGGTGGCTCCCCCAGGAAGAGGTCAGGCACAGCAGTGGGGTCCATGTGAGATTCGAGCCCAGCTGTCTGGGTCCAGGAGGCCACGGCTGTGCCTGGCAGGGAAGGCCAAACCCACTGGGCATACCCCAAGGGACAGCAGCATGGCCCAGAGAAGTTTAATGTTATGAGACAGACAATCAGACCAGTCAGAGCCCTGGGAGCCCTCTTGGGAAAGCCCCCAAACACTACAGGGACAGGGGACACTCCCTGCACTGGCAGGAGGGCCAAGGAGCAGGGAAGACCAGGACCATGGTCCATGAAGCAACCCCATTTGTACCCAGAGTCCTGGTGGGACCCGAGTCAACTCCAGGATTACCATCCCCTTGTTCATTCATTGACTCAACAAATATGTATTGATCACCAACCCTGTGCCATGCATTGTTCCATACCATCTTAGTCTGTTCTGGCTGTTATGACAAAAGTACCATAAACTGATGGCTTATAGACAATAGAAATTTATTTCTTATAGTTCTGGAGGCTGGAAATACAAGATCAAGGCACCAGCAGATTTGGTGTCTAGTGAGGACCTGCCTCTTCACAGATGGCCACCTTCTTCCTGTGTCCTCACAGGGCAGAAGGGGCAAAAGAGCTCTCTGAGTCTCTTTTACAAGGGCACTAATCCCATTCATGAGGGCTCCACCCTCTTGACCTAATAATGTCCTGAAGGTACCACCTCCAAATACCATCACACTGGGATATAAGTTTTAACATACAATACAAAGAAAAATTATTAAATGCAGCAAGGGAAAAGCATCAAATAACATACAAGGGAATCCCCATAAGGTTAACAGCTGATCTTCCAGCAGAAACTCTGCAAGCCAGAAGGGAGTGGCAGGACATATTTAAAGTGATGAAAGGGAAAAACCTACAACCAAGATTACTCTACCCAGCAAGGATTTCAATCAGATTTGATGGAGAAATTAAAACCTTTACAGACAAGCAAAATTTAAGAGAATTCAGCACCACCAAACCAGCTTTACAACAAATGCTAAAGGTACTTCTCTAGGCAGGAAACACAAGAGAAGGAAAAGACCTACAAAAACAAAACCAAAACAATTAAGAAAATGGTAATAAAAACATACATATTGATAATTACCTTAAATGTAAATGGATGAAAGGTTCCAACCAAAAAACATAGACTGGCTGAATGGATACAAAAACAAGACCCATATATATGCTGTCTACAAGAGACCCACTTCAGGCCTAGGAACACATACAGACTGAAAGTGAGGAGATGGAAAAAGATATTCCATGCAAATGGAAATCAAAAGAAAGCTGGAGTAGCAATTCTCATATCAGACAAAATAGACTTTAAAATAAAGACTATTACAAAAGACAAAGAAGGACACTACATAATGATCTAGGGACCAATCCAAGAAGAAGATATAACAATTGTAAATATTTATGCATCCAACATAGGAACACCTCAATACATAAGGCAAATGCTAACAGCCATAAAAGGGGAAATCGACAATAACACAATAAGAGTAGGGGACTTTAACACCACACTTTCACGAATGGACAGATCACCAAAAATGAAAATAAATAAGGAAACACAAGCTTTAAATGACACATTAGACAAGATGGACTTAATTGATATTTATAGGACATTCCATCCAAAAACAACAGAATACACTCTCTTCTCAAGTGCTCATGGAACATTCCCCAGGATAGATCATATCTTAGGTCATAAATCAAGCCTTAGTAAATTTAAGAAAATAGAAATCGTATCAAGTATATTTTCTGGCCACAACACTATGAGACTAGATACCAATTACAGGAAAAAAACTGTAAGTTATACAAACACATGGAGGCTAAACAATATGCTACTGAATAACCAAGAGATCACTGAAAAAATCAAAGAGGAAATTTAAAAATGCCTAGAAACAAATGACAATGAAAACACGATGACCCAAAACCTATGGGATGCAGCAAAAGCAGTTCTAAGAGGGAAGTTTATAGCAATACAATCCTACCTCAAGAAAAAAGAAAAATCTCAAATAAACAACCTAACATTACACCTAAAGCAATTAGAGAAAGAAGAAGAACGACAACAACAAAAGTTAGCAGAAGGAAAGAAATCATAAAGATCAGATCAGAAATAAATGAAAAAGAAATGAAGGAAACAATAGCAAAGATCAATAAAACTAAAAGCTGGTTTTTTGAGGAGATGAACAAAATTGATAAACCATTAGCTAGACTCATCAAGAAAAAGGGGGAGAAGACTCAAATCAATAGAATTAGAAATGAAAACGGAGAAGTAACAACTGACACTGCAGAAATACAAAGGATCATGAGAGATTACTACAAGCAACTATATGCCAATAAAATGGACAATCTGGAAGAAATGGGCAAATTCTTAGAAAGCACAACCTTCCGAGACTGAACCAGGAAGATATAGAAAATATAAACAGGCCAATCATAAGCACTTAAATTGAAACTGTGGGGGCTTCCCTGGTGGCGCAGTGGTTAAGAATCTGCCTGCCAAGCAGTGGACACAGGTTCGAGCCCTGGTCGGGGAAGATTCCACATGCTGTGGAGCAACTAAGCCCGTGTGCCACAACTACTGAGCCTGTGCTCTAGAGCCCATGAGGCACAACTACTGAACGCACGCTTAGAGCCCGTGCTCCACAACAAGAGAAGCCACCGCAATGAGAAGCCCGTGCACCGCAACGAAGCATAGCCCCGGCTCGCCGCAACTAGGGAAAACCTGCGCACAGCCACGAAGACCCAATGCAGCCAAAAATAAATTAATTAATTAATTTAAAAAAATTGAAACTGTGATTAAAAATCTTCCAACAAACAATAGCCCAGAATCAGATGGCTTCACAGGTGAATGCTATCAAACATTTAGAGAAGAGCTAACACCTATCCTTCTCAAACTCTTTCAAAATATAGCAGAGGGAGGAACACTCCCAAACTCATTCTACGAGGCCACCATCACCCTGATCCCAAAACCAGACAAAGGTGGCACACAAAAAGAAAACTACAGGCCAATATCACTGATAAACATAGATGCAAAGATCCTCAGCAAAATACTAGTAAACAGAATCCAGCAACACATTAAACGGATCATACACCATGATGAAGTAGGGTTCATCCCAGGAAGGCAAGGATTCTTCAATATATGCAAGTCAATCAAGGTGATACACCACATTAACAAAATGAAGGATAAAAACCATATGATAATCTCAATAGATGTAGAAAAAGCTTTTGACAAAACTCAACACCCATTTATGATAAAAACTCTCCAGAAAGTAGGCATAGAGGGAACCTACCTCAACATAATAAAGGCCATATACGACAAACCCACAGCCAACATCATTCTCAATGGTGAAAAACTGAAACCATTTCCTCTAAGATCTGGAATAAGACAAGGTTGCCCACTCTCACCACTATTACTCAACATAGTTTTGGAAGTTTTAGCCACAGCAATCAGAGAAGAAAAAGAAATAAAAGGAATCCAAATCAGAAAAGAAGATATAAAACCGTCACTGTTTGCAGATGACATGATACTATACATAGAGAATCCTAAAGATGCTACCAGAAAACTAGCAGAGCTAATCAATGAATTTGGTAAAGTAACAGGATACAAAATTAATGCAGAGAAATCTCTCGCATTCTTATACACTAACGAAGAAAAATCTGAAAGAGAAATTAAGGAAACACTCCCATTTACCATTGCAACAAAACGAATAAAATACCTAGGGATAAACCTACCTAAGGAGACAAAAGACCTGTAGGCAGAAAACTATAAGCCACTGATGAAAGGAATTAAAGATGATACCAACAGATGGAGAGATATACCAAGTTCTTGGACTGGAAGAATCAACATTGTGAAAATGACTATACTACCCAAAGCAATCTACAGATTCAGTGCAATCCCTATCAAACTACCAGTGGCATTTTCACAGAACTAGAACAAAAAATTTCACAATTTGTACGGAAATACAAAGGACCCCGAATAGCCAAAGCATCTTGAGAAAGAAAAACAGAGCTGGAGGAATCAGGCTCCCTGACTTCAGACTATACTACAAAGCTACAGTAATCAAGACAGTATAGTACTGGCACAAAAACAGAAGTATAGATCAATGGAACAGGACAGAAAGCCCAGAGATAAACCCACACACATATGGCCACCTTATCTTTGATAAAGGAGGCAAGAATATACAATGGAGAAAAGACAGCCTCTTCAATAAGTGGTGCTGGGAAAACTGGACAGCTACAAGAAAAAGAATGAAACTAGAACACTTCCTAACACCCTACACAAAAATAAACTCCAAATGGATTAGAGACCTAAATGTAAGGCCAGACACTATCAAACTCTTAGAGAAAAACAAAGGCAGAACACTCTATGACATAAATCACAGCAAGATCCTTTGTGACCCACCTCCTAGAGAAATGGAAATAAAAACAAAAATAAACAATTGGGACCTAATGAAACTCAAAGTTTTTGCACAGCAAAGGAAACCATAAACACGACGAAACGACAACCCTCAGAATGAGAGAAAATATTTGCAAATGAAGCAACTGATGAAAGATTAATCTCCAAAATATATAAGCAGCTGATGCAGCTCAATATCAAAGAAACAAACAACCCAACCCAAAAATGGGCAGAAGACCTAAATAGACATTTCTCCAAAGAAGATATACAGATTGCCAACCAACATATGAAAGGATGCTCAACATCACTAATCATTAGAGAAATGCAAATCAAAAGTACAGTGAGGGCTTCCCTGGTGGCGCAGTGGTTGAGAATCTGCCTGCCAGTGCAGGGGACATGGGTTCGAGCCCTGGTGTGGGAGGATCCTGCATGCCGCGGAGCGGCTGGGCCCGTGAGCCATGATTACTGAGCCTGCGCGTCTGGAGCCTGTGCTCCACAGCAAGAGAGGCCACGACGGTGAGAAGCCCACGCACCGTGATGAAGAGTGGCCCCCGCTTGCCGCAACTAGAGAAAGCCCTTGCACAGAAGCGAAGACCCAACACAGCCAAAAATAAATAAATAAATAAATTAAAAAAAAAAAAAAAAGTACAGTGAGGTATCACCTCACACCGGTCAGAATGGCCATCATCAAAAAATCTACAAACAATAAATGCTGGAGAGGGTTTGGAGAAAAGGGAACCCTCCTGCACTGTTGGTGGGAATGTAAATTGATACAGCCACTACGGAGAACAGTATGGAGGTTCCTTAAAAAACTAAAAGTAGAACTACCATATGACCCAGCAATCCCACTACTGGGCATATACCCTGAGAAAACCATAACTCAAAAAGAGACATGTGCCACAATGTTCATTGCAGCTCTATTTACAATAGCCAAAACACGAAAGCAATCTAAGTGTCCATCGACAGATGAATGAATAAAGAAGATGTGACACATACATACAATGGAATATTACTCAGCCATTAAAAAGAAACGAAATTGAGTTATTTGTAGTGAGGTGGATGGACCTAGAGTCTGTCATACAGAGTGAAGTAAATCAGAAAGACAAAAACAAATACCGTATGCTAACACATATATACGGAATCTAAAAAAAAATTTTTTTTTAAATGGTTCTGATGAACCTAGGGGCAGGACAGAAATAAAGACCCAGACATAGAGAATGGACTTGAAGACACGGGGAGGGGGAAGGGTAAGCTGAGATGAAGTGAGAGAACAGCACTGACATATACACACTACCAAATTTAAAATAAACAGCTAGTGGGAAGCAGCCACATAGCACAGGGAGATCAGCTCGGTGCTTTGTGACCACCTAGAGGGGTGGGATGGGGAGGGTGGGAGGGAGACCTAAGAGGGAGGGTTTATGGGGATACATGTATCCATATAAATGATTCACTTTGTTATACAGCAGAAACTAACACAACATTGTAAAGCAATTATACTCCAATAAAGATGTTTAAAAAAAAAAGTTTCAACATACAAACCTGGGGAGACACAAACATTCAGTCTATACTATATCCCCTGGAGCTTCAGCAGTGAACCCAGCAGACAAGGTCCCTTTTCACAAACAATTCCATCCTGAAAGTGGAAACAGACAAAGCCCTATCTCAGAGAGAACAGGAGTGAAGGTTATGTACATGCACATGCATATATAGGATATACGACATTCACATTAGACATACATATATATTTAGTTCATTTCTTAGTGAATCAGTCACCATGAAATTGTTTGCTGTCTTCATAAAATTTGGAGTTAACAGGAGAGGGGCAGGTAGATACATTAGCCCTGTTCTCCAACTGGGTGGACCGTCCTTCCAGAACAGGTGGGCCCTCCTCACACCGACCAACTCACAACCATTTTGTGTCGAGCAAGTGCCTGGTCCTCCCGGAGATGCCCAGCCACACAGCCACCTGCTGAGCGTGGCTTAGGAAGACTTTGGTCTTCTTGCCTTGGAGGAAAAGTCACGGGTGATAATCCACCCTGCCACGTCACCCACATGAAGCTGCTTCAGCTACATTTCCAACATGTACCCACGTGTCAGACTCATTTGCCTCGTTATTCCTGGAACCCATCACCTTCCTGGCAACGCCGAATGTTGCCTTCATAAGGCTTAGATGTCTATGGGGCCAAAGGAATCACACGTTAATGCTGTTTTAATAGGCACAGAAATGCAGCTGCTAAATCTCACCATGTCTTTCCCTATTATGCTTTTTCTTATATATACTACCATTCGTTTGCCAATGTCAACTGTTAAAGGGACTAACACTGCAGTTACCATGGAAAAGCAATAATGAGGCTGGAACACTCACTTCCCGCTCCCTGCACAGAAGCCTATCTGACAATAATAAGGTCTCACCTGAACGCAGTATCTTGTCTTGTCAAAGCATCTCTACATTTTCTTGTTTGATTGTAGCACCTCTGTGAGGTGGGCAGGCTAGACTATGTTTTGACATTTCAATAAGGAATGTTCTTTCTGCACATCCCTTGGCTGGTCAGAGGCAGACCTGACTTCAATGCCAAGTCCTGGCTCTGCCCCCACCCCTCTCCTGGAACAGATAACCTGGTGAAGCCTCTCCTTTCTGTTATCACCAAACCCCATCAACTACGGCGATATTAATCTTGTCACAGTTAATGCAGGACCTACAAGACCCACTTTGTCCACAAATGCAGTCACCTTCCTTTTTATACTTATGGTGCTTGCTGAAGATTCCCCATTTTGTCAGCCCATGCTTAACATGGATGGTGTGAGGGCTCTTAGGGGAACAGACCAAAGAAGGTTGTACTTGCTGGTGTCCCCTCTCCAACTGGCCCAGGGCAGAGTGCATGGGGGAGCCGTGATTTTCCTTGCAATGGAGGTGGCGACTGAACTTGTGACAGGACAGAGGGCTGGCTGGACACATCAACAGTCTCTGCTTCTCAGGGGACGGTGGAGGTTTCCAGAAGGCCAGGCAAGGGACACCCAGTCAGGGAGCCCTGCCAAGACCCAGGGTGTGTTCCTAATTGATTGTGCCTGCAGCCCTGGAGTCACCATGAGAGCTTCGCTGAGCTAATGTTTATTGATGCTATTTTCTGTTAATTAAATTAAACCTCTTTCTGAAGCGGGGCTGCCTGGGGTGGGTGGGTGGAGGGACTCTATTTTCCCAGGTGCTGGGTGGGGCTCAAGCCAAGGGAAGTGAAAGAAGATTCTCCCAAGTGTGAAACTCCCCCAAAGTTACCCTGCCCTTAATGCCAGAGGCCCCTGTCACCAGGGCTGTGCTTGGATTCCAGCACATCTTGCTTCATTCGATTCAGTGCTTTTTGCATAAAATTCCAAGCAGAAAAATAAAACTGAGACATAATGATTTTGATTAGTAATTACTGCTAACATAAAACATATTAAATGTCACTAAATTTTATGGATTATGATTCCCTAGTAGACAGCATACTAGCCCTGAGTTCAGAAAATCAGAAATTTAGTGAATTTAGACCCATGTGATTTATCGAGAAGATCTGAAATGGAATCAAAGTGACTTTGCTTACACATACTACAGATACAATGGAAACTTGATGTGTTTGTTTTTAATGACTGTGGTCCTCTTTATGTGCTGATTCCATATCTGCAAATTCACCTTCTCCCTAAAATTTATTTGTAACTCCCAAATCAGTACACACAGCACCTGGTCATTTGTGCACGGATGAGGAACAGCCAAAAAACAGGAGTGTCCAGAGCGTGTGCTCGCAGCTGAGGTCCTACAAGGTGATGCTCTGGTTTTTGTTTCAATTCATAGTGTAAACAAGTGGCCTTTTTGCAGTCTGTTCAGTGCCATGTTTTTGCATTTTTGTGCTTATTGAGGGTGATTTCGCTGTTTGCGATGGTCTCCAAGTGTAGCGCTCATGAGCTGTCTAGTGTTCCAAGCACAAGAAGGCTGTGATGTGCCCTGATGGAGAAAATACATGTGTTAGATGAGCTTGGTTCAGGCCTGAGTAACAGCGCTGTTGGTTGGGAGTTCAACGTTAACGAGTGAACAGGGCAGCACACTGAGAGGTAGGAAGAGGAAGTTCACCAATCTGTACGTGAGGCCACTCTGGAAAATGCCAAAGGAACATCTATGGTACACGATGAAGCAATGGAAAAGATGGGAAAGCAGCTAAATTCGTGCACTCATGAGATGATGACTGATTTTTTTACATCTAGAGGTAAAGGCATTGTTGTGAGGCTAAAAGCCAAAGAAATTTATGGCCACATTTCCCAGGGTCATGAAAATGTTAAACCCTTCTCAGCTAGTGTTTTATTATAAAGAAATACTGCATGTAATTAGTTATGTATAAGAAATATAAATTAAGGTGTCTTTAAACAGAAACACACTTATAACAGGATTACATATTGATAGGTTGGTGAAATGCTACGACCAGAGGCTCACAGGAACCTAACCCTGTGTGTCCTTTGGGAGCAATGGCTCAATATTTGCTAATTCAGTGTCTGTGATGACTTGACAGAAAATAACTACTGTGGAGAATGAGAATGAACTGTAATTTTATTAATTATAAAGGTTGTACATAAAGGAAACTTAAAACATAAAATCACTAAGGAAAACTTTACCTGCCACCTCATCTCCTAGAGACGAGGACAGTTAAATTTTGGTTTACATCCTTTCTGCCTTTCTTCGAGGTGTCAGTGTTCGTACTTTACACCATTTGTGGTCTGCTGCTCTCTTTTTCGATGTTTCCTTGAGAACATTGCTTTTTTCAATAAACATTCGCCTACAACCTGATTATTCATAGCTATATAATATTTCATCCTATAAACTTACTCAGTTACTTGTATCTAATCCTCTTTTGTTGGGTAGGGTTTCCAGGTGTGGTTGTACAGGTTGTTCACTGCACAACAGCACCCAACAGAAGGGCACCTGAGAGACGAATCCAGCTCACACGGAACCTGCCAAGCCATGCTTCCTGGCCAGGGCTGTGTCTCCTTGGAGCAGGTGTGCTCGTCAGGCCATGAGCTAAGGGCTGGCCACACGGAAGACACACTTTTCCCATTCCCTCCACGACACCATACAGGCCAGAGGAGGCTCTGGTTGGACTTCCAGGTTGTTTCCAGTTGAGGGCTTGTAAAAACCGTGAGGCTGTGAACGGCATCACTCACAACACCTCCTGACTCAAATCACAGATGATTAATCATTGATCAATTCCGAGAAGTGGGATAATTAGGTTAAAAAAACTATTAATTTAGAAGAGATCATTTCAAGAGATAGAATAATTCAGATGAGCATAGGCTAACATAAATTCTAATTTTAGGAAAAGTTTTTACCAGAAAATTGAGTCCAGCCAGATTTTGATGAGTGGGAGATGTTAAAGCACAAATCTTTCTCGGCAACTCTGACCCGCCATCTAAGAGAGCAGTGCTTTTTATGCAAATTAGCTCATTGCAAATCATTCTCATTTATTCATGAATGCTGGGAAGTGGCGGGGTCCTCCTTCCTCAACCCTGAACGGGAATAGGATTTTAAATAAGGGAAGAGGAGCTGGCATTTGTTTAGATCCCTTTTTATGCCAGAAGCTCTGTCTTTACTTACATGTTCTCAGAGAACCTTCCTGCATGGCAGCTTCTTCTAAAAAATTAGATGATTAAATTAGCCATCCTCCAAGGTCTTTTTCTGCTTTAGAAAAATAACTCTTATATTGTGTTTGCTGGACTTTGACTTTTATTTGGTATCAGCATTTTAACCAGGCGAATTTCTTTATTAAAATTCTGTAACCCAGCCTTACCCAGACCTTGTGGCTCTTTCCTTAATTAATCACCACTGTGAGTTTTCATCTGCTGAGCTCCCCTGCCCAGGACTGGAGAGACCTTGGCCTGTGGCCTTAATGGTCCTGCTATTCATCTGCTTCCCATCTCAAGAACTAAGCCACAGTCATTTCAAACCAATAAACCAAACAGACGGGGAAATACTAGCAACGCGTTATTTTTGTTTTTTTTAAATAATCTGTCTCTAAACGGCTAAAATATATTTTCCCTGTCTGTTTTTTCAGGCAGGAGTTTTGTTTCCCACCAGCACCTCGATCCTGGTACCCACCCTGACTGTCCGCAGCCCTCTCCCCAGAGCAGGTGCCATCAGGCCAGCAAGGCCCGTCCTCTGCTGCAGGCGCTAAAATGTAACCCCCACTGGCAGCGCAGTCACCTTCCCCAAAGTGGCTCACCGCTGCTTTGTCTCCCTGTACTGGGGCTCCCCTGGCCCTCCGTAGTGAAGTCAAAAGAGCCTAAACCCCCCCGACAGGGGCATCTGGGAGGGCAGGCTGTCCCAATATGGGACGGTAGGGCATGGTGTGTTTTAATGGGGGCAGTGGTTTGACAGGTGGCTCCACAGGTGAAGGTAGGGTGGGTTACCCTGATGTTGCAGGTAGTAGGATGGATTTTTTTTTTAATTTGGGGATGAGGCTCTAGGGAAGAGGGAAGTGCCGCCCCAGAGGCAGCGACACCCAGTCTGGGGGGAGGGTGACCCCTGCCCCAGGGTGGGCATCCCCTCACTCAGGGGCAGTGTCACCAGCTGCGGGAACTTGAGGCATGGTGAGTATCTCTCATGCTAAGTGCAGGATGGGGGACATGGGGGCCTCTCTCTACAGCTCCTGCAGCGCCTGCAGCCATCACACAGCTGAGGACCACACTCCTCAAGATGTGTGGCATCCTGGAGCTGGGGGCCGAGTCAATGCTGAGGACAGAGCAGACCCCCGGTGCCGCTCTGGGCCATATCGGTGTCTGGTCTTCAGCCGTCCTTGAACTCCAGTTTCTACATCCAGGCTCCCAATGCCTCCTCGATCCCCAGGTATTGCTGACCTGACTATCCACCATATCCTTTATCTTATGGTTACTGAGGGGAAAGGGGTGGTGAGATAAATGGGAGATTGGAATTGACATATACGCCCTACTATAAAATAGGTAACTAATAAGGACCTACTGTGTAGCACAGGGAACTCTACTCAATACTCTGTAATGACCTATATGGGAAAAGGATCTAAAAAAGAGTGGATATATGTATATGTATAACTGACTCACTTTGCTGTACACCTGAAACTAACACAACATTGTAAATCAGCTAGACTCCAAGAAAAAAGAAAAAAGAAAAAGAAAAGAAAAAAAAAAGCTCGTCCCATACCCTGGGAAGGTGTTCCACAGTTTAAGCCTGAGTTCTGAATCCAGTTGCATAGGAGGTGACCTCTGCTTATCTCTTCAGCTATTTTGCCTCAAAATTCACATTTATGATTCTTTGTTTCTTCCCTTGCAATCTGAAGAGTCTTGCTTTGGGGACAGAAATTAGGAGTCTGGAATTCTAACCCCAACTTTGCTGTTAATTAGCTGGGGAATCTCAGGTACTGCATTTAAGTTTTCTTGGCCTCAGCTTCCTGAGTCATAGGACTTCCCAGACACCAGTCTGTAAATTGGTGCCAGTCAACAAAAAAGATTTTATGAAGCCATAGCTAAATGAAAACACTGGGAACAAGGATATTTATTTATATGTGTGTGTAATTATAACTGCTGGTTTGGGAAATTTCTATCCTTTATTCTGATATCATAACTTTCTAGTGGGATTTTTTATGGGAGTGGAGTAATAAATTGTTTTCATTAATGAAATTATTATTATAATAAATTATTACTGTTTAATTATTATCTTATTACTATCTTTACATGAGAAAATTAGAAGTTAGTGATTTTTTGTTGCCAGTACACTTTTTACTGTTTATTGTATTTAAGTGGTCTCTAAAAACCAAATTCTAGGAAGCAATAAACTAAATGCTTTTTATAATTTTTTCATGTATAAAACTATAAAATTATTTGACTATAACTACCAGGGGTCTAATATTCTTGTCTGAAGATATTTTCAGCAATGATATCCAAAACCTTTCTACAAATTCTCATGATACGTTCCTTTAAATATTAACAAAATAATTGATTTTGTCTTTTTTCAAGAGATGGTATGCTCTCTTTTCCATGGGAAAGATTCAGAGTTTTTTCCTTTCCTCTTTGTCCTTTGGGAAGTTCAGACTGAAATAGATGGGTCCAGTATAGTAACCATATATGCTATATCTGTTTGCTTACTTTGTACGTCTCTTTCTTTTTGTTACTGTGGTCTATTTTTATTTTTTCAATCTTTAAAAACAAGCTGTGTCAAAAACTTTTTGAGGGAGAGTGTGGATAACAAATACAGAATAAAAGAAAAGTTTAAAAAGAAAATATAAACACTTATTGAAAAACTTTTAAAATATCTTGAGTAGGAAATTCATATAAAATAAGTATAGATGGTAATGATTATACGAAAAAAATTTAAACTTACTGGTAAGCAAGAAACTTCAAATCTACACAATAGGACATTACTCTTCCCTTCCCCCATCCAATCACTGTTGACAAACATACAAATTGGTGCAACTTTTCTGGCAGACAATTTAGCAATTAATATCGAAGGCTTTAAAATGGTCATGTCTTTTGACCCTAAACTTTTGCTCCATGGCCTTCTTTCCAAAGAACATGATTAAGGATGTGTTCAATTTATTAGTTACCAAGATCATTTTAACCAAGATGGTGATAACATAGAAAAACTGTACCAACCAGCTCGTGCAGCAGCTCTGCGTTTGCTGGGAGGTTGAGGTCCATCCCCACCATGGGATACTCTGCAACCATTACCAATGATTTTCTCCCAGCTGTTACTGTCCAATGAATAAACAAACACTGTGTCCTTAGAAATCTAAAGGTAAAGAAATATATGCGTGCCTAGAAAATAATCTGGAATCGCATTCACAGCCTGGTAGCAAAGGATACCCTGAGGGATAGAACTTTAAAGAGATGTTTTACTCTCTTTGTCTTTGCTTGCCTTTATTTTCTGATTTTTTCCCTTGCAATGAACCTATGTGATTTGTATCATGAGTTAGAATTGTCATTTTCAAAAATAAAAAATAATGAAAAGAAACAAAACAAAAAAACACATGCAGCCTGATTCTAAGTATATTTGTTGATCATAAGAAAACTGCTTTTCCCATTTGCTCTTTGGCATGTATTTAAACTGTAACAAATACATCATACACTGTTGATAACAAATATTCTAACCGTCTCTGACATGATGGTTAAGTAGAATGTCTCAGGTAAATTTCCAAATTTTTACTGTTTTTTTGGAGGGTTACCTGAACATGAGGCACTGCCCTTTGCTGGGGGAGGTAAAGCATGGGAAGGTCAGAGCCTGGAGCAGGTCTCACAGAATCCTTGAAAGCTTCTCCAGCCACCAAAAAAAAAAAAGCTTCTCCAGCACTGCACCAGCAGTTCATCCATCCTTGCCCTCTTCTCCCACTCAGCCCTGAGGGCCACCCCCAAAGCCTGAGCTTTTCGCCAAGTGTCACATATATTATGCATTGTTCCCATTCTGGAAAATGTATCAACTCAGCAACATACTCAATGGAAATGCAAGTGTAACCGACTGTTATCTCCTGGTCCCAGGAGATCATGCAATAATCAACTCAAACCTTCCAATGCCACGTCCTCTGCGAGTTCTAAGTCCTCCTCGGACTTTACAACTGAAATCAGCTCTTCCTTTATACACACATGCATACATACCTGAATAAGGCAATACAAACCAAAACAAAAAAATATTTACCCAAAATATATGTATGCGTGGTGTAGTTTTTCCTGATGTGAGTTGGGTGGGAAAATGAGAAATGAAAGAAGGAATTTCACGGTTTCAACACATCAATGTCTAGGTGAACTGATCGCATTGCTCTTCTAAAATGTTACTCAGTCACCGCAAACTGGCCCCAGGTCCACTTTCCCCGCTGGCTGGTCCTTCTCCCCCTCCTCGAACTGACCTCTGTTCCTCTTCCGGCCACACAGGGCAGTTCCGTCTTACAAGGCTTCCCACACTGCCCCTCCCATGCCAAGGTCTCCCCAAGGAACAGCCGACCTTGAGTATAAACTGGCCAAACCAGCCATCGTCCTAAGTTCTTTACGTATCCAATTCTCACCATAACCCTTCAAGCAAGGTAGTTCCTTAAGAGGAATCCAGTGCCAGCTGGGCTTTTTTGTTTGTTTCTTTTTACTTCATTACATAAATAACTCTATTGGCTATTTGGAAACCTGAAATTCAATTTTTAGAGCTGGAAGAAACAAATGAACCACGGTGGGTTTATTCTCTGTGCAGCTGTTTAAAGGTAGGACCGATTCACATAATGAATCTATTTTCTCCAATGCTCTTTCCATTGAAGAAGATGAGTCCAAATACATCTGGCTCCATCCCAAGAAAACAATGCCACGATTCTGCCTCGGTGTAATTCAGAACAACTTGCTTTTCGACCACTTGGAGGGAGAGGGGATGATGACGAGGGAAGAGACAGATGTGGAATTGATTAACTGTAACTTACAAAAGTGCTGTAAAAGGGGTGGGTTGTCACATCTGACAGACACACACCTGAGAGGCCCGTCATCCCGGCCAGCCCTTCAGATTCCCTCTCACTTAGCCCACCCCTTTGTGAAGGGGCTCTTCACTAAAAGCCCTCAGGCAACAACCCTCATCTGTTTCCTGCTGTTTCCACTCTCAGCCTGAAGGGATGAGAGGAGGGGATAGTGACAGGAACCCAGGAGCTGGTCCATTGAGGACAGTTGAGAGGAGATGGGATCCAAGTGAAGGAAGTAGACATGTCCCCCACCCTGCCCAGAGAGAAGGCCCGGATCTGTTCCCCTCCCTCCCTCTGACCTCTGCCAGGGATCCCCACTGGCTGAACTCAACCAGAGCCAGGGGGCACCAGGGCCCAGCGATGATCAAGCAGGTGGACAGCAGCGGGGTGTGTGCGTGCAGGGACAAAGGGAGGAGGCCCCTCCCCACGGCGCTCAGAGCATAGGAGAGAACAGGAGCAGACACGTGCACACACACACACACACCTGTTGTCTTCTCTGGGAGGCGATCCTTCGCCTGCATCACAAACTTAGGCATCTTTCCACACGCCTTTCCTGGAAAGCCGTCTGCAGCTTCCCTCAGCTGAGAGTGCCTTATACATTCATCCAGTAAAGTTCTTATCTCACCACCTGCTTTCTGGACTCTTTTCTCCCTCTAGACTTAAAGTTCCCTGAAGTCAGGAATTGTGTCTTATTTATCATTGTATCCTGGGAACCTATGCGGGAGCCTTTCATCCAGCGCTCAGTGGAAAAAAATTACAAAATAAAACACATTATGGCAACACTTTGGGAGTTTTTCACACAAAAGTATCTTTACTGTTGTGTTTTATTCCTTTATTATTCCTCCCAGCACAGATGGAATAGACAGAGTAAAATATGAAATGCGGTTCATCGTTACGTAGAGCAAAGATTTGGACTAAGTTGGAGAAGAGGTGTTTCCATGTGCCTCCCCCACCTCCCAGTCCCCTGGGATTCAGTAGACATGGGACCAGGTCTGGCCAGTGGGTTATGGCTGGAAGGGGCACGTATCACTTCTGGTGACATGTGTGTGTGCTGTTTCCCTCTCCTCGCCCACACGGTGCCTCACATTCCAGAAGGTGCAGACACGAGCTTCCAAGAGACTCCCTCCTCCTGGGCCTTGAGTGACTTGGATCAGAGCCTTCCATCAACCCTCACTGGCCAAGTCCACGTGACTGAGAAATAAACCTCACTGTTTTAAATCCCCGAGATCTTTTGATGTGTTACCACAGACTTGCCCAGCCTGCTTATCACTCAGAAGGCAGCTTCTTCTATAAAAGGAACCACAGTTGACTAGCTTGTCTCTAAGCTCCTTTGTAAGTTATGGGCTGACTTGTGAAATCATATGTTGAAGCCCTAACTCGTGGTACCCCAGAATGTGACTGTATTTGGAGATGGGGCCTTTAAAGAGGTAGTTGAGGTTAAATGAGATCGTAAGGATGGGGCCCTGATCTAATAGGACTGGTGCTCTTATAACAAGAGGAAGAGACACCAGCGGTATGAACCAACAAGAAAAGACCATGTGAGGACACAGAGAGAAGATGGCTATCTCCAAGCCCAGGAGAGAGGCCTCAGAAAAAATCAGCCCTGCCGGCACCTTTACCTCAGACTTCCAGCCTCCAGAACCATGAGAAATAAATTTCTGTTCTTTAAGCCACCCAGTCTCTGGTACTTTGTTATGGTAGCCCAAGCAGACTAACACTGTGACCTGATAGTCTATAACTTTCATCTTATATTTGAAGGATTAGAGGGGGAAAAATCTATGAATAAGATTCACAGAATAGGAAAGTAAGTGGCATAATATTTTCTCTTTTTTTTTAGGATTTCTTGTTAGCCACTGATAAGACTTTTTCATAAGGTAACATATAAGAGCAAAAGAAACACAATTCTGTTTTCCCTTCCAGGCACATTTAACTTTCTTAGCATTCTAATCAATGGTTTATGATGTCATTTCAGATAGCATACATCTTTTTTGGAAAAATGCATTTCTTTTATCGTTATATCCCTGTATCCCCATGGTGGGTGACCAGAATTTGGCCCTATGAATCCAAAGGGCACTGACTAAGCAAATGATCATCTGTACAACATCACAGATCCTTGCTGGGAGCTGGAATAAAATCAGATTTAAGTGAAGAGCTAAGTTTTGGATGTGGGAATTGATGTGTTGGTTCTCATCATGAACACAGGCATATAACAGCGACGAATGCATATTCTAGCAAGGAACACTGAACTGGGCTGACAGATCTGCTGTGTAAGGGCCACCAACACCCCCTCCCACATCCATGGCACATCTTGCTAATTAGCCAGACGCCCGTCCCTCACCGACTCTGAACTTGGCTCACAACCCTCCTTAAAAGCAGAGCAGCCACTGTCAGTGAGTCAGGGAGGGCATGTGCACTAAATCCCGGAGCCCTGTCTCCAGAGTCTGGTCCAGAGATTTCGTTCACTTCTGCTTGCTTGTTCTTTGACTTCTTATCTTCCATGCAACCATCTTTTTGTTCTACGCCTATCCTTTCATCTTGGGCGGAATTGTGTCCCCCCAGAAGATATGCTTGAGTCCTAAACCCCTGTATCTCTGAATGTGATCTCATTTGGAAATAGAGTCTTTGTGATATGCTGTGTGTGTGCTGTGTGTGTGTGTAGTTGTGTGTGTATGTCTTTTCTACCCACACCTATCACCACTACTGACCCTACAGTCTTCCACTCTGCAGGAAGGAATTGGCAGAAAAGTATATCAGTTTCCTGTGGCTGCCGTAACAATGACCACAAAGTGCGTGGCATAAAATAAACGTATTCTCTCACCGTTCTGGAGCCTGGAAGTCAGAAATCGAGTGTTGCAAGGCCACGCCCCCTCAGAACGCTCTAGGGAGACATCCCTTCTCGTCTCTTCCAGCTCCCTGTGGTTCCTGGCTGTCCTTGGTGGTCCTTGGCTCGAAGGGGATCACTCCAGCCTCTGCCCCCATCATCCTGCGAACTTCTTCCCTGTGAGCATGTCTCCTCCGTGTCTCTGTGTCCAAGTCAACTCTCTTTATAACGACATCAGTCACTGGTCAGGACCCATCCAACCCCAGTGTGACCTCATCTTAACTTGTAACACACCACATAACACCACACCACACACACACACATACACCACACACGACACACCACATACAGCACACACACACACACACACATACACCACACACATACATATACACCCCACACACACACCACACACACACACACACACACACACACACACCACACAGACATACCACATACACCACACACACACACCACACACCACACACACACATACACCACACACGACACACCACATACACCACACACACACACACACACTACGCCACACACAGACACAACACATACACCACACACATACATATACACCCCACACACACCACACACACACCACACAGACATACCACATACACGACACACACACACACCACACACACCACACACACACATACACCACACACAACACACCACATACACCACACACACACACACACTATGCCACACACAGACACAACACATACACCACACACATACATATACACCCCACACACACCACACACACACACACCCCCCACACACCTCCCCCACACAGACATACCACATACACCACACACACACATACCACATACTTATTCAATAATAAATGAAGACCATGAGTGCAGGGTTGTGTAATACAACACGACATAAATACTTTTTTCCTGACTTCAGGAGAATAACCCTATATAGTTAACCTTAAATGAAACTATTCTGACACAAACGGCTCTCCTTTGATATACTATGTTCTGTTAGAAAAAGAATTGTACTTTGTTTGCCTTTGGCCAAAATTAACTGTGGAAAATGTTCCACTTATTCTAGCTTTCTCTCTAAGGCCTCTAAAACCTGTGGCAACATTTAAATGGAACCTCCAGGAATAAATCCCACTTTAAGCCTCACAGATACCATAGTGTTTGTGAAAATTATACAACAATAAAACGATAAGCTGAAGTGATGAGCGTTTTCCTTGTATTTAGCCTCTACGTCTTTGAGTGAGATTGAGATTCAAAGACAAGATTTGTGGGAAAAGTCATAGTATCCAGACCCTGAAAGGAAATAAAATGTGATAATTTGTCAGCAAGCAAAACAGAACTGCATTTTTTCTTAATGTGTGGCAGTTAAGGAACTAGGAAAAGCAGATATTTATACTTTCCTTCTTACCTTATAGGTTTTAAGTTATTCATAAACTGTAAGTTTCATCATAGGCCTTGAGTCAATGGCCAAAACAGTCAAAACAGTTCTGGAAGGAGAGGTGATGCGACACAGCAGGACATGCATTTTGGAAAATCACTGTGGAAAATCAGCATCCGTCTAATCATAAAATCCTTTGATGGCTTTGGTGAGATCATTTTAATCTTCTGCAATGCTTCATGCTATAATAATTAACTTGTGCAAATTAATGCTGTTCTTAATTATCTTTTTCTACAGAGATTTTAACACCAGAGCATTCTTTAACAAGATTCATAAATCTTAAGCAATTTCAGCCTAAGCGGGCAAAAGCTGAAACAGAGATGCGGGGCTGCGCTGAAATATTTAGAAGGTTGCTCTAAATCATTCTAAATCCATTATTTTCAGAGGGAAGTTTTGAAAATACCACTCCATAATCATTCATAATCAGAAAAGCCCTCCATAATTATGGGAGCTAAAGACCATCCTCTGAGTTGAAAATTACGGAATTAATGCAGATCCCAGGGAACACAGTTCTGGAGACTAATCGCTCT
Source organism: Eschrichtius robustus (assembly GCF_028021215.1). NCBI lineage: Eukaryota > Metazoa > Chordata > Mammalia > Artiodactyla > Eschrichtiidae > Eschrichtius > Eschrichtius robustus. The sequence goes on from NC_090828.1 coordinate 4,112,997, forward strand.
GTGGTGGTCAGCCTGGCCTGGACCCATCAAAACTGCACACATGTTCCTGGCAGGCCTGGTTTCTCCAAATGGTCAACCTCTCAGTGCGACAGCACCTACCTGCTGCCTCCGATGACACTGAGATGCCACTGTCATCTCCCGGCTGCAAGGTCACTGCTTTCAGGAAATGACACTCTACCTTGAGGAACCCTTGGGGCTTATCATCTCCCCCAGAACTCTACATCCTCGGACGCAAGAGGTCTGCAGTGCTCCACCAAAAAGTGCCTGGAAAAGTCCCTCACAAGGAAGCTCAAGCAAGAATGCAGGTGGCAGGCAGGTGGAGTCATGAGATCCCCGACTAGGGTCTGCTTCCAGATGTGGGCATCTTACTTCCTGGAAGGCGATCCTCCATCTGCAAACCTCTGCATCTCATCAACCAAAACGGCAGTGAATGAAGCAGGCTTTCGTCCAAGCTCAGAGGAAGTGGTCGCTGCCCCAGTGATGCACCACTCAGGTGAACCTCTAGAAAGAACTCCCTGCCCAGCTGGAGGGGTATCTGCGTCTGGTACATCCAGACATGGGTTCCTTCAGGGTTCACCTCAGCTTAGAGCCACGGTCATGCTCTTCTTCAGGTGGCCCCTGGCCAATGACCTAGCAAGACCATCAGGGCCCTGGCCATTCCCACCCATCACAGGGCTCCTCAGGGCACTGTGTTGGGTCTGCACCAGAGCCAGAGGGCGCCCTCCTGCCCACCCTGCTCCTTCCCCTTGACTTTCACAACAATTACCCCAACAAACCTCTTCTTTCCTAACCCCATCTCAGCACTAGTTCCCAGACAACCCAGCCAGCTCGGGAGCTATTATCAAGTCCCTACACGCAGACTGACTGGATCCTAAAGAACCTTCAGCTAAAGAGAACAAGGGCAATCGAATAGGGATGACCCTATAAGCAAATGGAATTGCAGGAGGGAAAATGGGATTTGGGACAGTGAATTGGCAAATGTTTAGAAGAGAGAAAATAGAATTTCATAAAATTGAAAAGCTGTGAATATTACAGGAGCGTTCACAGATTGGGTAAATCCTTTTCCGAGCTTCCTAATAATTTAAGCAGCAGTCGCTTCCCCATTACAGATGCTATGTGCTATGTCTTGACTTGTGTTTTTAATGGCTCAATAATAACATGTGTCAGTCGGCAGCTCAAGCTCTGTGGCACTGAGTGCTTGTACTGGGCACTTTTTTTTAGACCTCTGAGGGCTCAGGACACTTACACTGTGGAGGCCTCCCAACAGAGCCTCATCAGAGAAATTAAATATATCCCCCGATCTCTACGAGTTGAGTTGATTCGTTATTACCGTATATTTTTGTGGACTTTTAAACGTTTATGAATTTTGATTTTGCAGTTTTTCTTTTATGTCTCAGAGCCCATATATCTTTTATCCAGACTGTAATCATTTTTTTTGGCAGTGTGGTAGGGGGCTGCTTAGAAAGTAGGCAGGCCCTGGTGTTTCCCACACCGTACACGATGGGTAAAGAGCCTGGTCTTGGATGGCCCCTGCGCATGTCTGGCAGAGAATTCTCTGGCTTGTTTTAAGGCCACATTTCAGTGAGTGAAGGCAGAGAGGCTTCCCACACAGAGCAAGGCCACAGCCAGCTCCTGTGGACAAAAGGCCAGAAACTTTCTCCCGTGAACCTAGTGTCTTCGGTTCTTCAGCAAAGCGGCAGGGAGGTTCTGCAGGCAGCACCTCTTTAGCTTGTGAGTCAGACCTTTCAGGTCCCTGATCTGACCTCACAGCTGGGCAGGGTCCCTGGGAGCGGTTTGCACTTGCCCCGGAGAAGATGAAAACAGAGGCTGCCGAGAGATGTGACAAGAGGATGCAGGCAGGACAAACAAGCCTGGTTCTTGAAGCAGGAGCAGAGCCAGCCAGCCCAGGGCAGGGCGCTGGGTTTTCCTGTCTTTTTGTATGTTTGTTTATATTTTTGAAGGTTTAAAAAAATTTATTTTATTGAAATACAGTTGATTTACAACATTGTCTTACTTTCTGCTGTACAGCCCAGCGATTCAGTTATACATATATATACGTTCTCTTTCGTATTCTTTTCCACTATAGTTTATCACGGGATACTGACTATAGTTCCCTGTGCTGTACGGTAGGACCATAGAAGGTTCTCACAGAAGGAAGCAGCAGCTCCACTGGGGCTGCGCGTTGCCAGCTTCAGGACCGTGTCTGCGCTGTTGCGTCTCCACGCTTCCCCACAGCGCTCTCTGCCTTGGGAGACGGCACCAACTGGGTTGCCCTCGCGGTAGGTCCGGTTGGGTTTGGCCAGCGAAGAGCCCAGCAGGAGGTCAGAGAGAGGCAGGGGGGAGGGAGGTCAGGCATTGTCCCCTTGGCCCCTCCCCAGTGAGGTCACCCCTCCCCCCCCAGGGAGAGCCATCTCTGTCCCTCAACCAAAGATCCCTACCCTCTCAAGGCGGCTGAGTCTTCACCCTGGCCGCTCAAAGTGTGTCAGCCCTGAGGGGTCCTAGTGAGACGTGGAATTTGGGCTCCCACCCTTCCCACTGAGTCGGAATGGGCATCTCAACCAGCTTCCGGGTGCCTCCGGCCCAGCTGCTACCAGTCTGTGTACCCTCGGTTCCCTGGGGTTTCTCAGGCCCCCGTACCTTTGTAAATAGACGTTTGGCAAGTAAGCCCTCCTCGACTTGCCCCACTGAGAGCCTGTGTTCTGGGGGACTCTGAACCCTTTCATCTCCCCCACCTCCGCCTCTGTCTCCACTTTCTAGCTACTCAGCTTCCCACCAGGGCACGTGGTTTGTTCAATTACTACATCAGCCGGCTGGGGACACGCTCACTTTGAGGTGACAGAGGTGGGTTGGGATCAGAGGCTGACAGACCCGGAAAGGAAGGAAACCTCAGATCCAGGGCCCCCAGGGGATGGGCTTGAGCCTGTGGAGGAAAAGAGCCCCCAGAGAGACCAGTGTCAAGAGAAAAGGCCCGAGGATGAGGGAGGGATGAGAGATCACAGTAAGAGACAGAAATGCACGATCGAGAGGGTGAACGGGGGATAGAAAAATATTAAAGACTGTTTAAAGCTCAGTGTGGTGGGTTGCTGGAAGTCTGCTACGAGCACACTGAAAAGACACCCCACACCGTTAGATGGGGACAGAGCAAAGACTCCTGCATCCCATGCTCTGCTTCCTCCGTCTTCACCCTCGGTTCCCACGTTTGATAACCTCACAAGCATCCTCATCCCCAGCCAGCAGCTTTCATCCCGTTTGACCCAGACCCCTACTTGGCGCCTGGACCCTGGCACCCCGACCCTGGCACCCCCAGCATCTTCCAGCCCCCTCGGTGCCTTGCTCCAGGCATCCCAGGTCACAGGGAGAAGGAGCTAGATCTCTTCCCAGTGAAAAATGAAGCACCAGACGGCTTCTTCTCTATTTAAGCCTAAACCAAATTAATTTGGGGAATGGCATTTACAGTCGAAACCCTAATGGCTGTACGTGAATGGATTTGTCCCGCTTTCTGATGAAATATTCTACTGTCTCTCACACAAAAATAGCAAAATGAATGAGTGTGGAAATGATGGATGCAGAGACGCTGACTGTAACCCAAGGTAAGTGCTTTTCCCCGGTGCAAACCTGCTTTTAATTGGAAGAGCTCTGGTGAATATTTCTGTGCTGTCTCATTTGTAACATGAAGTAGTTCAAATAGATGGTCTCACCCTCCCTGACTTCATGAGTTCCTTTGATTTTATAAGGTGAGAATGGGACGAAACAGCTCCTGACAGAAGGAAGGTTCTTTGTGTTTGACTACTTATTCCTGGCATCTGTGTGAAAGGGAAGGTGTCACAGGCAGGACTCAGAAGGTGGACGCTTTGAAACATAGACACTCCCTCCTGGGGCTGGAGTCCCTCCTGGGTTATTCCCAGGAGACCCGACAGCAATGCCATACTGTCCGCCAGCCTCCAGGGGACACTGAAACTGCTTTAAACCTACTCACCTGCCCAGTGAGGTCCAGGGCCTGGCCTCCTAGGGTTGTCCGTGATCTGTTATTTTGTTTTGATATTAACTTATTTTTCATTATAAAAGCAGAACAAAATCACCTGTGGAAATTTTCAATATACCAAAAAAGTGGGGCAAATAAAGAAAGATAAAGGAAGGAAATTATCTAAAAGGTCTAGCACCTAGAGCCAACTCTTGGCATCCTTCTGTGTTTCCTACCAGTTCGTACCACATGCAAAATTTTTTAGATGCAGTTGTGATCACACTGTGTATACAATTCCACACCCCAGTATATAACACGTGCATTTAGAACAGATGATGGAGCAGACGTCTGTGCCCAGGAACCGGTCTTGAGGGTCACTCAACACCAGTGTCAGGCTGCCAAGATGAAGCTGGACTGTGGTAACTGCTTTTTAAAAATGAGAAAATAGGGCTTCCCTGGTGGCGCAGTGGTTAGGAATCTGCCTGCCAATGCAGGGGACACGGGTTCGATCCCTGGTCCGGGAAGATCCCACACGCCACGGAGCAACAAAGCCCGTGCGCCAAGACTACTGAGCCTGTGCTCTAGAGCCCACGAGCCACAACTACTGAGCCCACGTGCCACAACTACTGAAGCCCGCGCGCCTAGAGCCCGTGCTCCACAACAAGAGAAGCCACCACGATGAGAAGCCCGCGCACCACAACGAAGAGTAGCCCCCGCTCGCCGCAACTAGAGAAAGCCCGTGTGCAGCAGCAGAGACCCAATGCAGACAAAAATAAAATAAAAAGTTATAAAAATGAGAAAATAAAAGATTTGGTAGACTAGGCAATAAGAATGAGAGAAAGTTATATTTTTTGTAGCAAAGCACTTGGCAATCTCTCAGTGTGTCCTTTTCTACAAAAGCACAGACATGAGGGCTGTGTTTAGATCCAGAGACTGGCCGTGGTTTCAGGGAGGATGGTGGGCCCTGCTTCTTGCCTGTAACTGGGATTTTCCCTGGGGCTGTGTCCACCTCTGGCCCCAGGACCTGTCCCAGCCCAGACGACAGGTATAGGCAGTTTGGGACAACTGAGCTTACACCGGGGTGCCCGGCTTAAGTCCCACACATGCCTGGTGTACTTCCCGGCACCTTTGACTCACATGCTGGGATGACCTCTGTGCCCATCTCTGCACAGACACCTCATTCCAATTATATCCCATTATATTCGTGAGATGCAGCAGGGTTTGCTGTAACCTGAGGGCTGATTTACATCATACAGAAAGGAAAGAAGGGAATAAGTCTTCTCAGAGGAGGCACCTCAAAATGTGCTTGACAAGCTGGGTGATGTCACCCCATTGCCAAATCAGACATCTCCAAAGCCACCAATCTCACTGTAAGTTTCCAGCACCTCCTTGTCTGTTCCTGAGAAAGCAGATGATTTCATCAGAAAGAGCTGACTCATTTTGTGATTTGGGTACCATTCCCCAGACTCCGCATACTTCAGCCATCCTGAGGAACAAAGCACCTGTGGCCAAGTTGCATCTGGTTCGGGATGCTCTGAGCACGTCTCTGACAGGCGCCAACAAGACCAGCCTGTGACCTGCAACATAACCCCATATCTTGGGATGGGTGGGTATTTTGGAGAGGTGATCATCTCCCTCATCAAAGTGAGCTTTCTGAGGACCCCAGCCACAGGGTTCCAGGGGGAGGACCAGGAGGGCTTTGGGTGTTGGAGACAAAGCAGGTGGAGAGTGAAGGCTTCTCTGGCTCCAGGGAGATGGCGGGAGCTTGTCCAAGCAAAAGGGGTGGATGGTTCGGTGGGAGAGATGGTTCCAGGGGAACTTCACAACCCTGGGAGGATGGAATCCAAGGAAAAGAGAAAAAGCAGGGAAGCTCAGAGCGGCTCCTCTTCCCGTTGTCTGCTCAGTTATCCACAAACAAGGAGATGAGAAGGGACTTATCAAGCAGAAGTGTCAGAATTAAGCAACTGGAATTCTTTCTCGAGTCTAGGCCCAGCCCGCGTGTGGGTGGTTTGGAAGTAGTGATGGAAACACCATTCCGAGGAGGACATGAGGTCAGAGCGGGTCAGCCTGCCCATCTGGAGCCCATCCCCTGGCACCGTGACCATTTCCTGACACTTCCCTCTGCACTTGTGTCTTGTCCGGCCTTTGCGCGTGTGCTGGCAGTGGAGGGATAATCCAGAAGACTTTCCCTGAGGCTTTACAAGGGCATCAGAGATCTTCAGAAAAGAGCAGCCTGGCCTCCAGGAACTTGGAACTCTGTTTCATCGCACAATTATCAACGTCCCCTCTCCCTGTATTTCCCACAGAACGTCCATATTTCTAAAATTCACCCTTCTGCAAACCTTAATTACCGCAAAGCATTCCAAACTGATTATGCCTCAGACATAAAAAAAAAACAAAGCAAAAGAATCCCCTGAATGTATTTGTCTTCTCATGTCTCAGCTTAGACCATTAAAAGGCAGTCACTTCAGCTTCTTTGCGACTGTGCTGTGGTTTAACAATGTTGACTGAATTATGATTCTGTGACTCATTGGCTCATTTGAAAAATTCATCAAAAATCTGCTTTGCCTAAATGTTTGTTGTAACTTGAATCAGTTGTTTCATTAAATTTAATTTCTTTGGCAGGGATTGGGGGGATACACGGTCATTTGATGATTAATTGCTTGAAATGGTTTGTTCCCTTTCTCCTCCATTTTTCTTTCTCCTTTGAAGATCAGATCCACACGAGCATTTCAGAGGAAGGGGGTCTGTGCCTGTGTTTACTGAGATGCTTTCATGGGCCTGAGCTGGCCGGGTCTGCAGGGAGAACTACTACACAGGGCTTCACCTCTTAGGCAGGCAACCAAGCATCTTTCAGGACAGAGCTCAGAGGTGGGCAGAGAGAAGGGCTCTGTCCTCCCTGCCAGGACCTCAGAAGAGAATCGGCAGCTGAAAACGGGGAGCCGGGCAGCCTGCAAGCTGCCCCATCTCTACTTTCTCCTGTGGCTTCTCCAGCAAATGTTCTCAGCTAATTCCAAGCGATTCAGTGTCCTCAGGCCTCTCTCGCCAGATGCCCTGGCTTTTATAGCCTCGTGCCCCTCTCCTACCAGCCGGTTCTGCTTCACATCTGATAAAAGACAATCCCACGTGCTGGTTTTCCTGGAAAATATCAGACAAACAAGCCCAGGCAGGGATGCTTTTCCTGTCTGGCTAAGCAGAGAGGGCAAAAGTCCTCCAGCCCCATTAGGGCAGAAGTGCAGGCGGGGAGAGCAGGGCACAGAGGAGTGGGAGCAGATGTTAGCAGAGCCGCCTCAGGGTGCAGGGCATGGAGATGGCACCACAAGTTGGCATCGCTCGCCCCAGCTCTAGCTGTTTCTCTGGGAATAGCGCTCCTGGCTTTTCTGTAAACCCCAGTGGGCGAGGGGACACAGCCCCTTACCCACTTATGCACACGTCTCTCCTTTCACTCTGCCAGCGCCTTGGATTCTAGGTGTTGTGGGGAGAATCTCCAATCCTGAATGAGGCAGGCAGAGCATCCCAAACTGTAGGCCTCCTTTCCCTCACCTCCCCACCCCCGCCCATGTGTGCTGCCGTCCGACTAGGCTTTTCCTCCCCCTACGAATCGTCTTACATCTTGACCTCCACCTTGGGCCTCCCCACAGTTCTGGATCCCGTCTGCAAAGCGCATTCCCAAATGAACAGCCAAACTCACTGCTGGGGACCAGAGCTGGTCTCTGAGCCAGCTGGGGGACCTAGCTAAATTTCTTTGGAATAGCGACTCCATCCCAAGTTCTGCCCGGAGACCCCAGGTCAGGTACATCCCCATGGCCACGGCCACCAGCCAGAACTGTTCTGAGAAACGCAGACCTTGTGAGAGGACCCCAGGTACCCAGCGACCCCTCACCTCAGATGCCCCCAAGTCTGAACTCCCTCCTGCCAGGCCAGCTTGACACCCTCACATCACCTTAGGGCCGTTTGCCCGAGCCACCAACAAGGTGCCACCTGATACACCCAGGCTAAAAATGGTATGAATTCTGCCCACACCCAAAGTTGGCACTTTGGTACAGCCAGCCCATACCGTACCTATTCACAAAAGGGAATAAAAAATCACCTATCGAAGTTATATCTTATGACCCATGGTCATTAGCAAAATTAACTGGTCTTGATCTTAGCCGACTGCACCAGGATCCAGGAAACACCCCATCCTAGTGAAAAGGGTTTGGAATCACAGCTCTTACAGGAAACAAGAAAACGTGACTCTGGTCCTGCACATGGGGTTCCCTTCAGAAGTTACGTGTGCAGAGATCCTAGTCTCTAACAACTTATTTTTTACATTTTAAAGTTTCTTCCTGTACCTACTAATAACATGAGGTTTAATACTTCTTTTAGAAGTTTTGTTTTTTACAAGTAGACCTCTGCTGTGATGTTTGTGTCAGTAAATCTCTCCGGCTCCTCATATATGTTGCCAAATCCCTCCACCCCCAAATAATCCAAACCAAAAAGCTGCATCAGAAATTAATAACCATGATCGTAAATCAAAGTGAAGGTTTTATCCTTTCATTCTGCATACGACATCCTGACTAAGTGAGTACCCCCATGCACACAGGACTTACCAAAAAGGGAAAAAAACCTTCCTTAATCAAAGGCATATTTCATCTCTGAAAAATTCATCAGAATGTGTTACAGAGTGACTGTACGTCTTGAAAATCTCTCGCTAGCACATCTGGAAACTCACATTTTTTTTTTCCCATCATTATATTCAGGAATACAAGCGGTTTTGATTTGCATGCATAAAGCAGTTTCTTCATCTCTTATCGTGTGTGTGTGCCATGTGAATGAATTTCTGTGATCTATGGTTACAATTACTGAAATATGGATTAAGAGTGCCTACATTATGCAGATGGTTGTCTTGATCAAGAAGCTGCCGGAAATATGATACAGTGAGGGACCATGTGTTTCTACAACGCTGATCTCTTCCTCTGGAGCCCTGCCTGCTGCCCGGAATCAGAGATTTCAGGAGTACCTGAACCCAGACTTTTCCAGGCTTCAATCAGGAGTGATGCTGGCGAGTCAGCCTGCTCTTGCAATCTTGTACTCAAAGCCAGTTATTGCGGGGGCCGCCTTCTGATTCCTGTAGCCCATCAGGCTGACTTATTCCCTCTTCTCTGCTAAGGGACTCTTCCTCTCTTCTGTAAATGACACAGCTGCCGGCTCGTGCCACATCCTCTCAGGTAGATGTTAAGTGCATCCGTTTCTTATCTTTTGGCTGCAATCAGGGGCCAACATCTCCAGGAACGGCTTTCATCATTTATAATCGTGCCCATTCTACCTGTTCGTAGCAGCCAAGTTTGTGCACAGAGTAAATGGTGAAATATGCAGAAAAGCAGCCTGTGTGCCAGGCATGTGGAAGCTTATGTTTATCACCACCACCTTCCAAAAGCAGGGCTGCTGGTACCTAGGATGGCTATCATCAGTACGAATCACCCCTGTCCTCTGGGTGGGAGGCACCAAGGAACTCTAAAGATAAAGATACTTGAGTTTATCCCACGACACCTGCTAAAAGAGCTTGGAGAAATTCCTCAGACTCAGTTTCCTCAACTACAAACTGGAAACTATAATATCCCCTAGTGCATTCGTTTCCTAGGGCTCCTGTCACAAAGTTCCACAAACCAGGAGGCTTAGAACCACAGAAAGTTATTATCTCACAGTTCTGGAGGCTGAAGTCCAAAATCAAGATGCTTGTGGGGCTGTGCTCCCTCTGAAACTTAAGGGAAGGACGCTTCTGGCCTTTTCCAGCTTCTGGGACCCACAGATGATCTTGTGGCAGCGTCACTCTGGTCTTCACACGTGTCCTCCCTGTGACTCTCCACGTAGTCTTGCCTCTGGGCAAGCCTGTCACTATATCCCGATATCACCTTTTTATAAGGACTCCAGTCATATAAGTCATACTGGGTCAGAGCCCACTCTATCACCTCGTTTGAACTAGGCAACCTCTATAAAGACCCTATTTCAAAAAAAGGTCACATTTGGAGGTGCAGGGGGTTAGGATTCCAACACCTCTTTTGGAGGGGACAGAATTCAGCCTATACCCTAGTACACAGGGCCATTGTGAGATCTCAAGGAGATGCAGGCAGAGCTAGCTCTGTGCTCCACACCTTAATGGCTGTCAGTGCCACGCCCTCCAACTCCTCCCAACCCCCTGGGGACAGGCATGCTCCGAGTAGCACACGGTGCAGCCTAAGTTAATTGAGGAGACTTGGTTAGGACTCAGACTCTATGGTGAGCAGGAACATTATGAAAATGAGCCGCAGGCATCACGGTGGGTCCCAGGCTAGATATGCAAATTCAGCTTCCAGATAATCCTTGAAGCTCCTGCGGCTGCCCCCAAACAAGGCATGATAGGAGTCACGTGAGCTTCTAAACTTACCACAAAACCTGTTTTCTTCCAAAATCATGGGCAACTATTCTCTCTGAAAAGACCAAGGTTCATTGTTTTTCAAGGAGATATGAAAGGGAGAAGAAGAATGAATAAATCATAACTATTAAAAACTCTATCGGGGTAAATGTCACACAAGGTAATGAATGCTTGGAGCAAAGATTGGCTACAAGCATGTTCGTCATAAAGACAACAAGGTGAAACATCCAGACCGAGGGTCAAGACTGCAGGGTTTCAACATGGCTCTCGCCGTCCTAACTTAGCCTGGCTGCACTCGGGAGCCCCTTTTAAAGAATTCTTAATAAACAATACAACATTCATCGCTCTCAGGGACCTGTCCCCAGGCTTTGACTGAGGACCCGACCAGGCTATGGGGTAAGCAGTGTGCATGCCTTATGGATTCCAGGATTCATGCGTGCCTGGGCTCTGCATTAAACACAGCTGCATGAATCTGGGCAAATCAAACTATAATTTCAAGTGGCATAAAACAGGGCCTTATAATTAAAATGGCTTTGAGCAGAGCTGGCTGCCCATCCTCCTACCTCTGAGAGCTCCAGACAAACTTCTCTTATGTGGGCGCACACAGTTTTACTGTCAAGAGTTGGGAATCAGTGGGGAAACCAGGCCTGCTGGTTAACTATTGCCAGAGATTATAACGTGATAACCATTTGTCTTAAACTCCAATCCCCATTCCAGCAGATGTTCTCCAAAAAATGTCATGGCAGAGGGCTATGGAAAGGTACATTTGACAGTGATTTCTTCTTGCTGGTTTCACTGAGAAATCGTATGCTGCCCAGACTGATGTTCTGTGGGAATATCACTGAGGGTTTTTTTCCCCCCTTTGGCCATGATGAGGAACCTGCCACCAAAAAAAAAAAAAAAAAAAAAAAAGAATTCCCAGTTAAAATAACTTTTCCAGTATTCTCTACGGAATAGAATTTTGGGAAACCCACTCATTCTTAATGTTTCTGATTTCCCCCCTCTCCCCACCTGCCCCAGTTTCCTTCTAGTGGAGAGTTTTGGTTTGGATTCTCAGTTCCCAAAATACATGCAACGTGACCATCTGATAAACTCTCTGAGTTACCTGGGTCTGACCTCAACCAATAACTCAAAAGTCCCAGGTTCGGTGCGCTTTTCAAAAGCAATCATCCACGTCCAGAGCAACTCTTACCCACACTCCCGTTGAGAAAAGGCACGGAGTCCATCTAGTTCTCCACGGGTTCCAGAATTTTCCTCATGAAACGTAGCCTTTATTATCTTGTTCCCTTCCCTGCCACGGAATTGTACTTTACCATCAGACTCTCCACCTGCATGCAGTGGTGACAGAAGAAAAACCCTTGAGCTCTTGAGGACACAGTGCATCAAATCACTTAAGAAGCCTGATGTAAGAAATGGCATTACACGCGCACACACACATACACACATGCACCAGGAGACATTTTGCCTCCCTGAGGAAATCACTTGTTTTCTTTTCATGAATGTTGAAATCTGATATTCAATTCATGTTTTTGTTTTTGCTTTGGCTACCAGAACCATCAGAACCAAATTTGCATCTCAGCTTCTTTGGTAGGGGTAATACCATAGGGTTTTTCTGCCTTCCCTAAACTTCTGCCATCTTGATTCTCCCCCAACTGTGATGCCCCTAGTCCTAATGCATTATTTTTTTATTCCTTTTTTCCTGATTCACGTATCTGTTTTCTGAACATCACCTAAAATCATTTGTGGAAAGAGGTGGGTATGTAAATAAATTAATTACATTGGTGAATAATGAGCTCATAGAGTGAAATATCTTTAACCCAAGTTGTAGCTCCATTGATGAAACGTACATTTCTGTGTGTGAACCTGGGTGATCAGGTACTGGTCCCAAGGGTTGGTGTTGTTTTTCTGAACCCACAATTAGAACAAAATAAGGAAACCTGATATGCTTTGGACAAGAATCCCTGTCCCTTGGGGTTCCTCTCCCTCTCTTATCCCAGCTGCTCCTGCATCTTCACCCTCCCTCTCTCTGGGCTCCTCGCTCACAGCATCTAGACGTGCTCAACCTTGCAGCAGAGTAAAAAAATAAAAATAAGCAATGTCCTTCTCCCCTCTCTATTCCTCTGTTTGAAGGGTGGGCAATGTTCCATGGATGGGAATCCAAGACTTTCAAGGTCACTCAGAGCTGGACTGAGCCCTCCTGATTCTACAGGATCCAATCCTTGTGTGGGTCCCTGGATGCTGATGTTTAGATAGTCACACAATGAATAAAGTTTCAAACATTAGAGAATCGTCACCAATAGAGGGCTGGATTCTATTTGTGCTGCTTGACTCTAGAAGTCAGTGAACGGACTTTGCATGGCGTCTCATGTGTTAGGGATGGTAGAGACATCATCTAGGCCAACCCCGCCACCCGGGGTCCTCTCCACCCCACACCTGCCTGGAGCCAGTCCCAGCGTCTGCCAGCCTCCCCAGCCACTGGGACGAGCACCTTCACTGAACCTTCCTCTGCCAGGGGCTGTGCCCGCCCACCAGCTCTCCCAGGCCCATCAGCAGGACCGACGGGTTGTGAATAGGATGGAGCTTCAGTTTCAGGGCCCTGGGAGGAACCTAGCAGTGTGTCCCAGGGGGCACTTGTTGTGTGAAGTTTGCAGAGGGATGTATCTGGACCGGTACTGGTTAAGCCCACCGTCTCTTTCCCCTCCGACTTCTCCCCATCCTTCTGCTGTGGGTGGAGGAGGGGCCGGGGCATTTGGGGATCCATTTCAGGGGAAGCTGAGTTGGGAAACTGCTTAGTTCTGGGTCGTGGGATATCTTTCTGTGGTTTGTGTTCACTTCTGTGTACAGTTATGTTGTTGGTCATCACCCAGGTTTAGAAATAACTTCTGTGAATCCTCTTCCCAGCCCTCGGCTGCCCACGGAGCGTGCTAACACCTGGATTTTGACAAACTGGTTACCAGTGTCACCAACACAGAGAATCCTGAGGTGCAGTCCCTGGGCTAGAAACCCAGAAATGCCCTGAAACTGAACAGGAAAGAACTTCAGCAGCTACTTTTCCAAGCTCGACAATAATCCTAGCAGTTTACCTGAGTTTCCAGTATTTATCCCCTAACATCCAGTCACCAATAACAGCTGTGAAGCTGAAAGACACGTTCCTAGACCATCAAAAATATAAAACTAATTTTGACTAACCCTCCCGAAGGAAGGGGTGAATTGGCTGCTAGTCTCTATAGGAAGTAATAGTTCAGAATTATTGTTGAATACAGATGTGATCAATGAATATGGAGCTAAATGGAAGGAGACAGTGTGATAAACAGGGGTTAGGCAGTTAATAAAATACATTAACTGGAATTCCAAGAGTCATAAAGCAGGTTGTTTTCTTGGATTTTGTAACTTATGTGTTATATACCAGCTTTTCAAAATGTGTGATTTGTCATGATTTCTTTCCAAGGGTAAACAAATACCTAATTTAGTGCCTGTGATCATGTTTTCTCTTTCTTAAAGAGAACCTTGAGTGTTGAAGGGACACAGAGCCCGCATCCTCCCCTGGCATCAGGGCATGGGGTCTGGACTTACTCCAGTGGTCCAAGACAAGCATCCTCGAGGAGCCGCCCATGGTCGGGGGCACGGGGGTCCAGATGCCCCCCTTCAGCTTAGGCTTCTCTGCCTGTGCCTATGACTGTTCAGCCGGCACCCAGGACCCTCGCTGTGATGGGGTGCTGCTCTGAGGCTCACCTTCTGTAACAGGCTCTGACACCTGCCCGTCACTTGCCAGGTCCCCATCCCAGGGGTGAGGGCTCTTCCTAAACAGACAGACTTTTCCCGGGATCAGCATGGGAGCTCCCAAGGGAAGGCTGCTGTGAGCAGAACATCTGCAGTGAGACTCCAGCTGCTGAGACCCCTTCCCCTTAAATGAGACCCCTCCCCCTTAAGTGAGACCCCTCCCCCTGAAATGAGGCCCCTTGAATATGAGAGAAAATTCACCATCCTCCCCACTCCTCCACTTCCCTCTCAGCGCCAGCCTTTGTTTCTGCAGGAAAATGGGAAACTAAGGGCTCCCACCTTCCTGGATTCTGGTGCATAATTTAATCCAAGTGAAGCCTTGGGCACAGTGCCTGGCACACAGTGAGCAGTCATGACAGTTACCAAGAGTTATGGTTGCCCTTGTCACGGTTGTCATTAATAAGAAATATTAATATTATTAATAATAATACCCAGTGTGCCATCAATGTCATCTAAATTATGGACAGAAATATTTCACAGTAGAGTATAAATGACAGAGTCCTTTGGAAAGCTGGGGGCTGCCCACTAATTTGAGAGTCATCAGCCCCATTTCAATAGAGCCATTAATCCCTTACCAATCCGGGTTGATCCCCCAGCTTACAGGTCCAAAGGATATCATGAGAAACTTTTCCAAAAATGTTGTTTCGATCCAGATATATTATGTCTACAGAAGGCCTCAGCTCTGTGAGTCCAATTTCCCTGTCAAAACAAGGAAATGAAACTAATCTTGCCTGATTGGCCCTTACTGAACTCCCGCTGGCTTCAAATGATCACCTCCCCTCTCCAGAGGCTTATAAACCATCTACTTGAAAATCATTTCTAAATTCTTGCCATGGATCCAGCTCATAGGTCTGTGGTTGAAGGAGATGCTTCATCTTCCTCTTTTTATAGAAAGTGTCAGAGTTTTCACATGGACCACAGGCTTTAAAGAAACAACTACCCCGTGGGTGTAAGTGTCTAAAACTGGGCCTGCACTATCTCTCCATCCTAATTATCCACATGATTTTCCAGTTGCTCAAAATAGAATTCTGCCTCCATCTAAAAATGCTAGAAGAGAGGGGGGCATGAGTTTTTCATCAGAGTGATTTTTAAAAATTTTTCTTGGGCTTGGTTTTCTAAAAAACTTGGGGCTTAATTTTGAAGCTATCTGCTCCTGATACCATGAGAAGGGGCAGTGCCTGAATTTAATTAGGAAAAACCACCCTCAGATTCTTAGCTTTGTCCTTGCTGTGCTGGACATGCTGAGCCAGGACCGCTGTGCTTCTCTGACTGCCACCAAGGTCGACCCAAAGCAAATCAGAGCTGGGTTCTGGTGGAGGGGAGGCCACAGCGGGAAGGGCTAGTGCGACAAGTGGGGCCATGTGATGTGGGCAAAGGCTATGACGTCGTCCTGGATAACAAGATGTCACAACTGCTCAACCAGAGTGATTCATTTGGGATCTGAGGTACATGACCCAACCCAGCCAACCAACTTGAGCCCCAGCCCTGAGACTCTTGCTAAATTTCCTGGGAAACAGCCTCTCTAACTGTTGTAAGGCTGGAGTTTCCATCCTTGGGAGATGCTATCTGAGAATGAAACAAATACAGACAAAAGCAGAACTAAGAGATGGAGACCAGCTTCTGACTACGTCACCTGAATACCTGGAACAAGTTTCCCCTAAAGCTAGATTTAGGTCCCACTGGAACTGCTGGTCTATAAGCCAATGAATTCATTTTTTCTTAGGCCAACTTGAATTACATTTCTGTCTATTGCAACTAAAAGAATCTTACCAACTGTTTGCAGAACCGGAGAGCTTACAAAGGAGTTGGGCAGGCCAAGGACAAAAGACATTGTGGCAGACATCACTGATACCTCAAATTTCCCCAATTCTTGGTTTTCCAGGCTCATGTTGGGGTTGCTTTTCTCCACTTCCTTTAAAGTTGGCTGTGGCCACGTGACTTTCTGTGGCAAATGAAATGTGATCAGAGAGGTACATTTCACCTCCAGGGAGAAGCTTTAGGAGCAAATGTGTTATTTCAACACATCCCTTTTTTCTGCCTTGCCAATCATGGAGACATCAAGGTGGAGCCTCCCTCATCCCAGGTCCATGAGACAGAGAGAAGCCCATGTCCCAAGCAAGTAGTGATGGACATGTAGCCTGAGTAAGGGGAACAAACAAGCAAAAACAAAGTTTTTCAATCCACTGATACTTTGGGCTCATTTGTTACTGCAGCATACTTTGTCTGATCCTGACTGACACAAACATCTGGGCTATGGGAGCAGCAGTGAGAGTCCAGGCAAGAACCGTGCATGGTGAGCATCTTGGGTGACCAGCCAGCTGTGTCGTCTGGGTCTTCCATGTGAGGGGAGAAATGGGTAGGAGGATCTCGAAGATTGGAAGACCCAGAGGACCATTAGACAAGGCATGCGAACATTGTTAAAATAAAGAGGTAAGGAAATAGTGGGAAGGAAGACTCAGATTGGTCGGTAGCCAGGAAACATTGGGTAATACTTGCGATGAACAGCAGCCAAAGGAGATAGGAGAAATGGAATTTGAAAGAAAACACAAAAGTGATCACACCCATAGGACAGAACTGAGTTGACTAACGAAACTATACTTGAAATTTACCTGTCTGGATTGTTCTGTGAATCAAATTCTCAGCTCACTGACATATTCTGGAGCTCCATGGTAACTCTGGAGAAGGTCCTAAAAAGAGACAGACCATAATCCCAAGGGTGTGGTCACTGGGATCAGACTCTATTCATCTTGTCCCACTGGATGTTGTGGCATCCTGATTAGATAAGAGAGTTTCAAACACTATGAAAGCAGAAAATAATGTGTTTTCTTTCGTGTGGGGGATTCTGAAATAGCTTTTATTGTTTTAACGATCCATTGCCTTACAGCGAATGACCTCAAAACTTTGTGGTTCAAAACAATAGACGTGTATTATGCTACAGTTTCTGTGGGTCAGGAATTTGGAAGTGGATCAGCTGGGTGCTTGTGGCTCAGAGTCTCTCATGAGATTGCAGTCAAGGTATCAGCTGGGCCTGCGGTCGTTGAAGGGCTTGGCTGGGCCTGAGGATCCACTTCCAAGGTGGCTCATGCACAAGGCTATTGGCAGGAGAGATCAGTTTCTTACCCATGGGCCTCTCCATAGAACTACATGAGCATCCTTACAACATGGCAACTGGTTTCCCCCAGAGCCAAAGATCTGAGAGAGAGCAAGGAAGAGGTCACAGTGCCTTTTATAACCTAGTCCCAAAGTTTAGACATTGTCTCCAAGAAGTTACAAACCATTACTCCCACCATCTTCTATTTGTTAGAAAAGAGTTGCTAAGTCTAGCCTGCAATCAAAGGGAAAGGAATTAAGCTCCATTTCTTGAAGGAAGGAGTATCAATTTGTGGACAGATTTTTCAATCACCACGCTCATGCATCTTGTTCTTCATGTGGTAAACAGAACAGTGGACTCCAAAGATGTCCTCATCTTAATTTCTGAAATCTACGAATACGTGACCTTACTTGGCAAAAGGGACTTTGCAGGTGCAATTAAGTTAAAGGGCCTTGAGATGGAGAAATTATCCTGGATTGTTTGGATGGGCTCAATATAATCACAGAGTTTCTTATTAGAGGGAGACAGGAGGGTCAGAGTCAGAGAAGGAGATGTGAGGACAGAAGCAGAAGTCACAGTGATGTGGGGAAGGGCCCACGACCCAAGGGATGTAGGCAGCCTCTAGAAGCCGTAAAAGGCAAGAAATAAGAGCCTCCAGAAGGAAGGCAGCCCTGCTGACACCATGATTTTAGGACTCCTGATCTCCAAAACTATAAGAGAATAAACTTATGTTGTTTTAAGCCCCTAAACGTGTGGTAATTTGTTACAGCAACAATAGGAAGCTAATACACTTAACAAATATTTGTTGAATGCCCACCACGTGGTGAGCAAACAGAGCTGCAGGAGATACAAAAGGGGACAAGAGAGACAAGGGGCAGAAGACAAACAAGCAACCAAGTTCGTGAACAAAATAAACCAATTAGTGATCGTTGCTTATAAAGGCAACAATATGGGTGATCTGACTCAGCCGCTGTGGGATAGTTGAGGAGTGGCTGAGACCGCTGGTCAGAGAAGACCACTGGGAGGAGGTGAGCTGAGACCTCCGTGAGAAGAAGGACCTTCTGCCTCACAAACATCTGGGAGAGGAGCAGAAAAGTATCCAGAAAGAGGAAACATCAAGTGCAAAATTCCAGAGGCAAGAATAATCTTGGCATATTCCAGGGAGAAAACACAGGGTGAACAGGAAAAGAGACAGGCAGGGGCCAGGTCGAGGGGGGCCAGGTCAAGTATGGCCAAGTGAAATGGAGCACCAGAGCCGGACTCTGCTCAGGGGACAGGTGTGGCCTGATTTACAGGGAAAATTTCCCCTGGCTACTGATGGATGTGACTGGAAAGGGACACTGGGGCCACCCGGAGGGGAGCTGGGCAGCTGCTGCTGCAGCCCAAGTGAGACATGTGGGGTTGGACTAGGTGGGAGTGATGGAGAGGAAAGATGGGCTGGAGCAGAGTGTGTTTTCCAGATGGAGAGAACAGGACTGACCCCACTGGATAGGGGGTGAGAAGTGAGCCACAGAGAAGAATCAAGGGAATAGTCTGAGCACAGATGGTGTATTGGGTTCAAAGGCTGGTGCTCCCCTTTACTGGCTGTGGGACCTCGGGTGTGGGACTAGATTGTCTGTACAGCCCTACCCAGCGTGTAGATTCTTTGCGTTATTGATGGCTTTTATCCAGATGGCTCCCGACCTCAGAAACCTACTGCACATAGCTGTTAGCAGAGAGGGCAAGGAGTAGCCAGCACCCCGACGTGCTAACACTGGGGGGCCTCATTATCCACGAAGGCACGAAAAGATCCAGGCAACACCACAGAAGAACACACAGAAGGCAGCAGGGGGATTGCATGAACTTGCTTAAGCTTGCTTCCGAGTGACTCAAGGATACTTGGCATTAGCTCCAGGGGTGATGTGTTTGTCCACCCTGGACTCTCTGTGCCTTCAGAGGGGGGAAACTGACTCCTTCTTCCTTTACATTCACCCAGGATCTGCAGCCCTAGTTTATCAAACTTTACTAACAAACACTGAATTAAAATGTTAGCTGCTGTGTCCACTTCTCACTGCAGATGACGGACAAAGCACTGCAGGATCAGAGGATGGTGCCCAGAACTCCTTTCACACATATTAACTCCAGCTCGTAAAGAAACACGTTCTACAATTCCCAGGCTGAGGGTTGGACTGTTCACACCCGCAAGTGACACCTAATCTCCTCCATACTCTCGGCAGGGCACGCAGGGAGATTTTTGCCGCTGGTCCTCTGTAATTCCCAGGCATGTGGTCTATTTCTTCAGAGCAAGGAGAGCCAACAATTTTTGCTAAGGAGTTGCATTTGTTTTGACACTTAATTACCCCATGCTCCTCTAAAAAATGAAAAGAAAAAATCTCCATTTTTTGGCGCTTTGTCCGTAATGAGAGTTCAGAATATATTTGCTGAGTGAACGTGTCAATGGACGGATGAGGTGGACTTTATCTGGAAAATCTGGATCCCACTGGCCAACCGTCTCAATGGAAAGTACGGCTCTGACAGCATGGATCTCAGCATGACAGGGTCAAAAGGTTTGTTAATGATACCAAATGTTCATGGATATCGAATATATGGCTTAAGTCATAGGTCATTGCGAAACTTCCCAATATTTTTTTAAAGTATATCATTTAAAAATCAATTACATCAGTTACCAAGGGCATATGCATAGTATTTCCGTTCTTTGGGGAGTTGTTCTTACTGGCCAAGATTTCAACTCCTGGCCGGTGGCTTTGGAGAGCTGTATGACTCCATTCCTTAGCCAATAAAGCATATCTGTACCCAGAATCTTAAAGCTCCATGGATTCCAGGAAACAATTGCTTTGGAGCTCCTAGAAAATGATGAAGTAAATAATATAGCAGACATGGGAAATGTTATTGCCCCGTAACCCATAAACAGTTGCTTCTACATAATATTGCTATGGCAGCCCACGCAATTCATGTTTGTTTTAACACAAGGACTAGTAAAGGTGACATTCCTTAGTGAGCATGGGAGTAGTTCAGCTTTCTTACAACTCACACGCTTGCAGGACATACGCCAACTGATCAAATGGGAAGGGAACTCCATAGCTTTGTGAGGCTCTGGCTGACTCCCTGGCTCGAGCATTTTGTGGTCCTTTGACTTGTATTTTCCTGCCTGATGGGGCACAGGGCTCAGCGTGTTGACACAGAGCTTCTTTGGCCAGTCATGGGAGGATGCGTGCACACATGCACGAGATGGGGAATTGAGAATATTTTAGTGGCAGTCCAAAAAAGACATCTGTTTTCAAAAAAAGTTTATGCTTAGCACAAAAATGTTTTCTGATTCCACTACATTATGACATGAATCTACATATTCAAAAAAAGAAAAGAAATGTGTTTAAACTCCTAAAGCATTACATCCTCTCTTCCTTGTAGAGCAAAGAGCCCAGCAGCCCTCAATTTAGCCTCTTGTTTTGCTAAATAGACAAAATTGGTCCTCCTGCTCTGCAGAGAATAAGTCCTGGGTGTACAGCTTTGAAGAGCATCATTTCAAAGGAGGAAGGTAGAACACAACCTTGGTCAAGCAGATGGCTGACCAACAGTGGTTCTGGCTAATTGAATCTGCTGGTTAACTCTGTTCTCTCGCCTCCCAAACAGCCCCACAGTTTCCTCACCCCTGCATTTACTAAAACACAGCTGTGGTCATCTCACTGGCTTGCCCACTGCCTTTTTGGTTTTGTTTTCTAATTTGTTTGAACATTAACTGGAAAGTGTTTTTGTATCTTCCAAAGAAAATCCATTTGAGCAGAGCTGACGCTGTGGGACAAGGAACCTGCCGGGAATCTCAGCTGATTTTTTTTTTTTGAATTGGAGTCTCGTTGTTGTACAATGTTGTGTCAGTTTCAGGTGTACAGCAAAGTGATTCAGTTATACAGGTACATATCTTCAGCTGAGTGCATTTTGGTTCAGACTTCTTATGCATCCTCCTGTCACCCCAGCTCATCCTCACCCCAGCCCTGTGAGGTGAGGAGGGCACTGACAACCAGGCTAAGGGGTTTGGGACTTTCTTGGGAGGGGATGAAATATACATGGACGTTTATCAGTTCAGTGATAAAGTCAGAGCTGCATACCAGGATCTTAGGAAGCTGGTGGTGGTGATGATTATGATGGTGGAAAAGGTGGGTGAGGGAGAGAAACCAGAGGCAGAGAAAGAAGTAGACCCTTGTCTACCAGGAAAGAGAACATAAATTAGGAATGGTGATGGGGGTGGGGACAGATGCAAGGAATATTCTAGAAATAGCATTGACTTTGAAGAAGTGGCAGCTTCCAAGGTGGCGGATGGGGACTCTGGAAAACAGCCAAATCCTAGTGAAGCCCCCAGAGGCAGATTGCACCGCCTACAGAAATACGGATCAATGGAAGAGAAGCACACAGGACGAAGGAAGGATGCTCAGTTCATTCTGATGTGCTGAGCTGAGGTGTCTGTGGACCAGCCAGGTTCTTCAGCTACTTAAGGCACCTCAGATTTGGGTGCAGCCTGAGAGACATCCCAGATGGAGATTCAGATTTAAACAATGACACACAGTTGATACCGTTGGAAGGGTAAGAGCATTGAGGGACAGAGGACGGAGAAAAAAGGAAACACCAGCAAAGACAGAAGCCAGAGCTCCTAGAATTTCTGTGGGGACCCCTTTTCTTATGGTCTGAGTAGAAAAACAGTTAAGTTTCAGAATGCTTACTGAAGTCAGTGTTGGAATAAGAGCCTCAGTTTTGGATAGAATTTCTGTTTTGGCAGAAACATAATATATACAGTATAGAGCATGTAACTTTCAAAAACTTAATAATAATTAAGGCCAGGGATATCTGGTTGTATTTACATCGTAAGAACAAACGATTAGAAAATAATCTACACCTGAATGTGTGTGTGTGTGTGTGTGTGTGTGTGTGTGTGTGTGTGGTATGTGCACAGGTGTATGGAAATGATATATAACAAGCAGGGCCATGTTCTCTGCAGGCCAGGTGTCTGTGGTTTTGAAACAAGAGGGCATTTGCTCCTTGAAGGTCCCATCGATGAGTTCAGGGCTATTATGATTGCTGAGTCTGTGGATTTTGTGGTGCGAAATGAATGTTAGCTGAAGGTTGCTCTTCCCTCAGAGAGTCAGGCAGATGTGGGCTTCCCCTCATTCACCAGAGAGCAACTTCTCAGTTACCATGGCAACGTCACCATGAGACGATTTCTCATTTCTATCTGGCCCTTTGGTATTTTGACCAAATGAAGTTTTTCTTCTTCAAAATATATGATAGGCAACAAAAGAAAAAACCGATAAATTAGACTATATCAAGAATTTTTAGAAACTGCTGTGTATCAAAGGATACTGTCAACAGCATGAAAAGGCAGCTTATGGAGTGGGAGACAATATTTGCAAATCACATGTCTGATAGAGGTTAATATCCAGAATATATAAAGAATTCCAACATCCCAACAACAAAAAAACAAGCAACGAGATTTAAAATGGGTAAAGAACTTGAATAGACGTTTCTCCAAAGATCTATAAATGACCAATAAGCACATGAAAAGATGCTCAATATCACTAATCATTAGGGAAATGCCAATTAAAACCACAATGAGATATCACCTTATGCCCATTTGCATGTCCACTATCAAAAAACAGAAAACAGCAAGTGTTGGTGAGCATGGAGAGAAATTGGAACCCTGTACACTGTTGGTGGGAATGTAAAATGGTTCAGGAGCTTTGGAAAACAATACAGAGATTCCTCAAAAAATTAAAAATAGAACTACCATATGATCCAGCAATTCCATTTCTGGGTATGTACCCCAAAGATTTAGAAGCAGGGTCTCTAAGAGATAATTGCACACCGTATTCATAGCAGCACTATTCACAGTGGCCAAAAACTGGAATCAACTCAAGTGTCCATCAGCAGATGAATGAATAAGCAAACTGTGGTCCATCCATACAGTAGAATATTATTCATCCTTTAAAAGGAAGGAAATTTTGACACGTGCTACAACACGATGAACCTTGAGAACATTATGCGAAGTGAAATAAACCAGGCACAAAAGGGCAAATACTTCATGATTCCACTTATATGAGGTCCCTAGAGGAGTCAAATTCATAGAGACAGAAAGTAGATGGTGGTCACCTGGGGCTAGAGGAGAGGGATGGGGGGGTTAGTGATCAATCAGGGCAGAGTTTCAGTTTGGGAAGATGAAAAGTTTCCAGAGATGGATGGTGGTGATGGTTGCCCAATGATGTGAGTGTACTTAACACAACTGAAATTACACTTAAAAATGATTAAGATGGTAAATTTTGTTACGTGTATTTTACCACAATTAAATTTTTTTAAAAATATAAAATTAATGTGTGATAGGTCTTAGGATCTTCCCTTTGCCTCAAAAAATTTAAAATTAACGTGTGATAGGTTTTAAGACCTTTCCTTTGCCTCTTAGTATCTGTTCCATACGTAGACCTCTGGGTAAATACGGAAAGGCTTTCTCAGGGGACAGCAGCTTAGAGTCCCATTTGGATGACAGAGCTGTTTTTAAAAGGGAGGATTGTGTATAAGTCCACAGACAGGCATCTTCCGTGGTGGGAGGCAAAGATCAACAGTTCCTTTAGAAGTGACATGTCTCACATTCATAATTTGTAAAGATGCTTTTGAGCAAAGCCTCCTAAAGCCTGGCTTCTTATAAAACTACATACAGTAGGTCAAGTGGACAATCACTCCATGGAGAAAACATGTTTCCAGCCTCAGACGTGGCGAGCTTGGGTCTTTCTGTGACTGGAGGGACGGCCACCAGGTCCCAGAGCAAAACATCCCCACGTGTTTGTGACCCAGCTCCTTCCCACCTGGGACTGGCTCCATCGGGTCTCAGGGCCTGCCACGGGGATGAGCACTGTCCTTTCTCGCAGAACTGGGATTTGGGGGTGACCCGACGACTCACAGTGTAGTAATGAAATAGAGCCAGCGTCCATTCATGCCCAGGACACAGGACCTGGTCACAACTCTTCTTGCCCCGGACACGTGGTGGCCTATGTGAAGTGACCACTGCCCCTCCCAGCCACCCTCCAATGGGCCTTTCGTTGGCAGGTGCCCTCAGGCGTGCAGTCCACCCTTCTCCCAGCTTCCAGAGACCCTGCCCGGGGGTGTCCAACTCTGCTGCCGCAGGACAGACACGTGCGGAGCCAAGTTCATCCCTCAGATGTAGAAACGCAGGGCTGCGGTTGGCGGTTACCACATCCACCAAAGAAACATGCTGTGCTTCTAGGAGAAAAGGGATGTCAAATTTCTGCAATGTTGGACAGCTGCCAATGACCGCGAGGAGTAGAAACCCTTCCAGAACACGGCGCCCTAGTGGGTCCTGCCAGGGGGATGGTGGGCAGGAGCAGAGAGGAGGAACAGAGAACCATTTCTTTGTTACTTTATTGCGGTGTCATTCAAATTTGTTCAAGCAAGCATGCATCTCTTCAGAAAATAAAGAAATGCACACACACCACAAAGGTGTGAAACTACTTGTGCTAGTTCCAGGCATGGGCGTGTAGTCCCCGGGACATGTGAGTGTGTCTTAGCTTTTGGGGAGCGGGACCCGGTGAATTTGAATATCAGATTTCACATGAACAAATGTTAAAATCAATGAAATAATATTTGTCCTGGCAACGCTGCCCAAGGATCAACATGATTACTGGTAAAAAATAAATAGCATCAAGTAGACGAATATGTAATGGTTTTTTGGAGGTAAAGAGCTGAAAAACAGCTTATTTCTGAGGCTCACCTAAGTTGGAAGCCCAAACTTCTCTTGAGTGTCAGTAAGAGAGAAGAAAGGCAAAAATCTCTTCATTCCTTGAAGGAATCTAGAGAGAAGGGTGTGCTGACTTCCACAGACCCTGAGCATGACTCACGCTTCTGATGGGTTCCCGTGAGGAAACAAAAATCGAAGTTCAATCTGCAGCAAATCCTCCAGAAGGTTGCCCAGCAGAGCGGGTCTCATGGGGTAGACGCAGGGTTTAACGGGTTGAACAGGAATATCTGTGTTTCTAGAGGACTTATCAAATTCCTGTGTGTGTTGGACGATGGAGAGACACATTCAGGAGTGAAGAGACAAGGACCAGCGTTTCTCATGTGAAGACGGAGCTTGTGCATCTCCATAAGGGGAGGACCAGCAGCCAGAGAATGACTGAATTTGGGGGGAATAACAGGTCCTCCCCACAGCCTTTGGTGAATGATTAATTCACATCGGCCAGGCATGCATCACAGCAGAAAGATTTGCAAGGATCCCAGCCACAGCTACGGTCACCCTTCTGAGGGCAAATGAGTAGGGTCCACAAGCCATGCCCCTCCTCCTGGGTCACAGAGCCCACAAACTCAAGACATTTCAAAATCCTCCTCAGAGATACTGAAACCATCAGCGCTGATCCTCGGCTATAGGCCAAAGCTGCCGCTAATGGAAGGAAATGGCCGAGGGGGATTCCAAAGAAACATCGTTCTCAAGGGTTAATATAAATTCCATAAAATGTCTTTGCAAATGAGTTATTTGCTATGAAATTTTTTTTAAAAAAAATTTTAAAATTCCAAGTACAAAAGGATCCTAAAATGTCTGAAATTCTTTCTTAAAATGTCAAGAGTCTTCCCACATTGGGTCATTTTCTTCTCAATAATTATTTTCTCCATCACTGGGAGCAAAGACATGAAATACCCTCTTTGTCTGAAAACCCCTAATTTTACTTAGGATAGTTAGAGCTGTAAAGTCTGGGTGTTTTTGGTTTTTTTTTTTTTTTTTTGAAATAAAACCGCTTTTGTATAATGTTTGTCAAGAGTACATAAGGGTACCAGAACCCCTCAGAATAAAAATAAATAAGTAAAAATAAAGCCTTGCCTGAGGCCTGTATGTTGCTACCGCTGTTCTCTCCAAATGCCTTGTAACTCTTGTTTCCCAAGAAGAAAAGCATAGCACACAATTTTTTTTAGACCTAGGACCCTCCTCTCCCAAAAAACAGCTACTATGTTAATAGGATTTCATTGAATTATAAGAAATACGCAAGTAAACAATAAGCTACACAACTTAAGTGCTCAGATAAATGATGTTTCATCAACACAGTGGGAGCCATTAAAATACAGCTATTAAAATTTATGTTCTCAGATAATTTTTAATAATATAAAAATGTTTACCCTGTGATGTCAAGTGAAGGTAAGCAGGATATTCAGCTGCACACAGAAGTTACAGTGTTCTGGGAAATAATTCATTTAATTTTAATTTAGCTACAGTTTATTGAGCACTTGCTACATGCCAGGCAACAGGTGAAACTTGACATACTTTATCTCATTTATTCTTTGCAAACTCTCTACAAGGTAGACACTATGCCCATTTTACAGATGAGAAAACTGGGGCTAAGAAAGGTCAATAATCTGCTCGCTGGCCCTTCTGGATGTTGAAGGCCTGAACCCTCACGCTCACTACCCAAAGATGCGGTTCCCAGACCAGCAACGCCAGTGTGACCTGAAGCTCAGACATGTGAGATCCCAGCCCCACCCTAAACCTTCGGATTCAGAATCTGAATTTCCTCACGATCTCCAGGCGATTCATATGCACACCTGACTCCAACAAATGCTGCTCTAAACTACTACTTGAAGAATAAAAACATGGAGAAAATGCATCAAAATGTTAACAGGGATTAACTGATTTTACAGGCGATTTTCATTTTCTTCTTTACTTCCCTGTATTTTCCAAATAGTTTCAATGAGCATATATTTCATGTCTAATAAGAAAAATATTGAGATGAGTTTTCCATTTTCATGCGCTGAAACAATAGAACATAGATCTACAACATCACAATTTGCAAAAACATAAATTAGAACCAACTCTTCCCCTTCCATCACCACCACGCTCCAGATTTATGATGCACAGCCATGGGTTTTGATGTAAACAAAAAAGGGAAAGTCTGAACTGGGGACAATGCCATCCAGAGGGATGTCATCAACTACAGCTGTTCCAAGAAGGACGGGGTCGGCTCTGCCTGGGCAGCCTGGTGGTCCAGCAGGGGTCCCACGTGGGACCAGATGGAGAGAGAGGAAGCAAGGGTCAGGATGCACTCACCGGCAGGCTGTCCCCTCCCAGGTGGCTGCAGCTCGGGGTGACAAGGAGAAGTTTGTCCAGGGAACGGGCTAATGAGTGGATTTGAGGATGGGCGATGGCGTGTGGCCCTCAGAGAAGGATGCTGGATTCTTTGAAGATGAAAGCACTGTCCCAGCCCCCCACTGGAAGCCTGTCCATCTGCGGCTGGGACATGGTGCCCACGTGCTTTCCCACCCGGTTCCTGAAACCATCCTGTCTTTACACGCATGAGAATGGTTAGTGGTGCTGAGACTGAGCAAAATAAACAAAACCCCGTCCAACTGCAGGCAGCCCAGGCCCTGCATTTTCTCTGCAGCCATTTCAAAATCATCAAAGCAGCTCTAGAAAGCATCAGGGTCTCTTCGGCGCTTTCTAAGGGGCCTTTGTTTGGGCTGCTGACTCATCTCTGACTCTCTCCACTGGGAGCAGCTCATGCATGCTAATCTCGTCAAGCCTTTGACACTTTAACTGGCCTTGAATAGCCACCAAGTTCTCTCTGCGCCCAAGAAAAGGGCTCTGCCCAGCCCCTGTCCACACTAGGTGCCTCCAGGGGCCCCAGACCTTCTCCCCGACTCCAGCGATTCCCTTTCTGCTCGCCCCTCCTCTCCACAAGGGTACAAGGGAGGGGACCCTGGCCACGGCTGTTTCACCAGGGGGTGGGTACACCGTACCCGGGCTCAGCCAGCGAACTTCTCAGGAATTCTCCCCTTTAGACCTAAGGGATCCCATGAAAGCTTTTAAGATAAAAACCCAGGAGCTGTTGGGTGGCCTCCCTTCCCTCCTCCCTGGTGGCACAGTGGTTAAGAATCCGCCTGCCAACTCAGGGGACACGGGTTCGAGCCCTGGTCCGGGAAGATCCCACATGCCACGGAGCAACTAAGCCCATGCGCCACAACTACTGAGCCTGCGCTCTAGAGCCTGTGAGCCACAACTACTGAAGCCCGTGCGCCTAGAGCCCACGTTCCAGGAGAGACCACCACAGTGAGAAGCCCGCGCACTTCAACGAAGGGTAGCTCCTGCTCGCCGCAACTAGAGAAAGCCCACGCGCAGCAATGAAGACCCAACACAACCAAAATTAATTAATTAATTAATTAATTAATTAATTTTAAAAAAAGAGCAGGAAGAGCAGTGTGTCCTGAGAGCGTTTGGAGGTGTTCAAATTCCAGCCCGTTACTCCAGGGGCCGAGACCCCTGCTTGTTCAGAGGTAAAAAGGGAAATAGCCACAGAGGACCGGCACAGGTTGTATTATGTTCCCCAGAGATGCGTCCCACCTGGAACCTCAGAATGTGACTTGATTTGGAATAAGGATCTTTGCTGATGTAACTAAGTTACCTTCATTACGTGAAATCGTCCTGGATTAGGGTGGGCCCTCACTCCTGAGAGGGAACAGAGAAGCTGGAGGAGTAGGAAAACAAAGCAAAACAAAAAACAAAAGCACAGACACAGAGGGCAGACAGGGCCATATGAAGCTGAGGCTTGGAGGGAGGCAGCCACAAGCCCAGGAGTGCCAGGAGCCCTCAGGAGCTGGAAGACGCAAGGAAGGATCCTCCCCTGGAGCCTTTGGACGGAGTGCAGCCCTGTCTGCCGACACGTTGCTTTGGGACTTGTGGCCCGCAGAGCTGTATAGGAGAAGTTGCTGATGTCTTAGTGCCCTGAGTTGCAGTGCTCTGTCACCACAGCCCCGGGACACAGCACAGAACCGCAGGCGCAGGCGCAGAGATTTGAACTGAGCACTAAGCAGGGCTGGGCAGACGGACAGTGTCAGCCGTGGGGACAAAGGTTCCAGGAACCTGAAACCAGTCTCACAATATGCTCAGGAGGTGGCCGTTATGGCCGAAGCTGAGCAGAGACGCAGTCCAGAGCCAGCTGTTCTTGAAAGAGCCATGAGGGGGGCAGTCCTGGGACTTGAGCTCCACCAGCGCCAACTAAACGACCAGCTGGACATGCGCACCCAAGCCTGAGCTTTCAGTCGATAGATACAAGGAAAGATACGTAAATAAGTAAATCTGTGGTTGTTTCAGCCTCTGCCCCGGGGCAGTGTGCTTGCAGGAGGCTACAACCCAAGAAAGGTACCCGCGATAAAGGAAGGCACAGTGATGGTCACCATCGAGGTGACCACAGTGACGTCCGGGACACGGAGCTGGCTGGCCTGAGTCACATGGGAAGCGGGGGAGGGCTTGCATTCACCCAGAGCAGAGCCGACGAATGTACAGGCTCTGAGAGTGACACATGCGGCTCCTGACGCTGTGGAACGAAGATTCTCCACTGACTCAACAAACCCCCCGGCCACCGGCGAGGAGAAGCAGCGGAAGAGCCTCCCGGTTTCTCTCTTGCACCGGCAGTGTCTTTACGGGCTGCCTTGACTTGTCCTCAGAAGTACATGTCTTCACATAGACAAGGCACTCACACGCGCACTTGCAGACCCCGACCCAGCCGGGGCCCTTGCAGACAAAGACGGGGCTTCTTTCCAAGCCAGGTGCAGCAGGCATCAGCTGCGTGCTGCCTCCTTGCCTACCTGCCCTGTGGGGACTAATCCTCTGGACCTGTCACACCCGGTCCAGCTCGGCATGCCGGGGCCACCCCTGGGGTCAACACGCCCTGGAGGACAGGGCTTGTATCCTCCAACCGAAGGGCATCCGATTTGTCCGGGGTCCAGAGCACGAGCCGGTGTGTGTGACGGGGATAGTGTCTCTGACTTTGCAACCGCCTTGGAGAGCATCGCAGTAAACCACCCAGAGCGAAGGTGCATTGAGCCCCGCCCACAGTCCCCCGGGTTCCTCAGTGCAGACGGTAATCGTTAATGGGTCTTGAATCTGACTGGCTCCCGAATGTCACCTGTGGGGACACTCCACCCTAAAGCTTTTTTTTTTTTCTTTTTTCCCAGATTTTACTTTTTATTTATTTATTTTTGGCTGTGTTGGGTCTTCGTTTCTGTGCGAGGCTTTCTCTAGTTGCGGCGAGCGGGGGCCGCTCTTCATCGCGGTGCGCGGGCCTCTCACTATCGCGGCCTCTCTTGTTGCGGGGCACAGGCTCCAGACGCGCAGGCTCAGCAGTTGTGGCCCACGGGCCCAGTTGCTCCGCGGCATGTGGGATCTTCCCAGACCAGGGCTCGAACCCGTGTCCCCTGCATTGGCAGGCAGATTCTCAACCACTGCGCCACCAGGGAAGCCCCCATCCTCAAGCTTTTGATGTCTCCCCGTCTGCTTCCAATTCTCCTAGGAATGATCGCCAGGAAGGGCAAAGCCCACCTGCCTAGGAGGCTGCTCCCCGAGCCGTTCACGGGGCGACCCTGCGGCTCACCTCCCAGCGACCCTGCTTCTTTCAGTCCAGGGGTTCTCTTCCCACTGTGCCCCCTGCCCTTTCATCCCACACCCGACTCTGTGCCCAGGCCCACATCCTGGGCATGTGCCTTGTATGCAGCCTTGCGCTTGGCGTGGGTGGTGCCGGGATGAGTAAGACCTCCACCCGCATGGTCCCACGGAGAGGACCCCACCAAGTCATGAAGATGCGAACACTTAACCCCCCAGGTCTAAGCCCTTGGGCTGGACTGCTGGACTCCGGGTTCCCACCTCTTTCTGATTTCCTCCTTCCACCTGCCCCTCACGTTTCCTGGTTGGAGCCCCCCGCCCCATCGTGTCACTCCTACAGGAACTGTTCCCTACCCACAGGACTCATTTGAGATTCTAGATCCCTTCCTGGCACCCGGATTTTTGCCCCTCCCCGACCGCCAAGGCATCGGCTCTCTTGATCCACCAACATAGCCCCCTTCCCCAAACACACTGTTTTGTTGAGGAAGCACTCAGAAGCCCCTCCCTATTCCTCTCGGCCCTGCCTCTGGTCCTCTGTGTCCCGGTCAACGCCCTTCCTTTCCAGGAAACTGCTCTTTCTGCCTCTACCCTCTACAGGGTACTGGCATCTGCTCATCTGGGATGAAGAAAGTTACCTTAAAAACCTCACACACACACACACACCCAAAAAAAGAAACATTTCTCATGCTAGGAAGTGGTGGAAGAATGTGGCCTGGAGAAGGCTAGAACTCTGCAAAGAAAGCCCTTGGGTGTGGCAGAGAGAAGGCCCAGAGCCTCATCCAGGTGGGATGGCTGACACCACGGTGAAGGGGAAGCCTGCACAGGCTGAGGCGCAGAGCTCAGACCACGTTTGCCTTGCGTTGGGAAGACAGGCTCTGGAAGAGGGTTGGGCTCCCCGCTCTCCTGAGGGCCAGCATCCTGACTCTTGTCATTTGTCTCTGAAGGTCAACAGGAATCACCTGCAAAGCCTGGGACACTCAGGGGACTCGGGTGACAGTCATCCCCCACGGCAGGACCACTGCCTGTTCTTGATTATGTGCTTTGTTCCTGACACAACGTGAGAAAAAGCTATGCAAGCCAGAGAGATATTGAGGCAAAATCCATTATTTCGTAACATGGTGCACAATTGAGGGAAAAGGTTTCTAGGTCAACATTCAAATCTGGAATCTTAAGCATTTTTGTATTGTGGACAGACTGCAACCTCAAAGGAGGAAAAGAAGGAGTAGGGGGGTTTCTGGATTCAAGACTCTCAGCTCAGAGCCTGGGGTCAGCTCCAAGCATGGCCAGGGGCACCAGCCAGAGGAGGGAGAGGGAAGACGCCCTTATGTCCAAGCCAGGCTGCACACTGGATGGGTCTGCCCCTCGGGAACAGCAGATTTGACTCCAAAGATCAACGTCATGCCGGCCACCACAGACCAGAAGCAGGGATGGGATGGGCCAGTAGGTTAACCTCGAGAGTTGGGGTCTAAAGTGAGGAAGGGCAGGGGACGTCTGGAAGGCATTACTTAATGCAAAGATTCAGGTTTCCCCTCCCCACAGGGATTCTTTCATGTGTAACCCATGACCTTCAGGGCTTCCAATTTCTGTGTGAGTAATAAATAGTCTCAGAGGGCATGCTGCAACAAGAAACCCCCGGGGTAAATGGCCAGTGTGGGCACAGATCCAAGGTCACAGACTTATAGGGCCTGCTGACTGCCTGTGCCACAGTCATTTGGTCACATGACCCCCTGCTCCATCCATTCATTCACTGGACAGAGCTGGGGGAGGCGCTGGTGACGGGCGCTGGGCTTCTGAGGTGCTGAGGGTGAGCCCCTGCTTCCCAGCCTGGTAAGGGGGGCAGCCCACAAACACAGGAGCGTTAACAATAATGCCAGGATTTGCTCATCAGTTTCCCTTTTATTGGCTGGTACCTCCTTCTGAAACTTCTCTGCTTTCCTGCCCCAGTGGCCAGGGATCCGGGTCACTGTCTCCTTACACCCTGTCCCATAACTTTCTGTCCCACACAGACACTAGTGGAGGGATGAACATGCCCATTAAAACCCAGTGGGCCGTCATCAAAGGGTGCCACTTACGGAGTGAAAAGGCAAACCGAAGAATGGGAGAGAAAACTTGCAAATCACACATCTGTTAAGGGTTAGATCCAGAATATACCCCAAACTCAGCAACAACAGAAACAACCCGAGCCAACTTAAAAACGGCAAAGGATTTGAATAGCTATTCTGCAAAGGAAATACACAAATGGCCAATAAGCACATAAAAAGATGTTCGAAATCACTAATCTTTTTTTTTTTTTTTTAATAAATTTATTTATTTATTTTTAGCTGTGTTGGGTCTTCGTTTCTGTGCGAGGGCTTTCTCTAGTTGCGGCGAGCGGGGGCCACTCTTCATCGCGCTGCACGGGCCTCTCACTATCGCGGCCTCTCTTGTTGCGGAGCACAGGCTCCAGACGCGCAGGCTCAGTAGTTGTGGCTCACGGGCCCAGTTGCTCCGCGGCATGTGGGATCTTCCCAGACCAGGGCTCGAACCCGTGTCCCCTGCATTGGCAGGCAGATTCTCAACCACTGCGCCACCGGGGAAGCCTGAAATCACTAATCTTTAAGGAAATGCAAATCAAAACAACGAGATGCCACTTCATACCTATTAGGATGGCTATTGTTTTTTTTAAAAAAAACAGACGCACACACACACAAGAAAAAATAAGAAGTGTTGGCAAGGACGTGCAGAAATTGGAACCCTTGTGCACTGTTGGTGGGAATGTAAAATGGTGCAGCCAGTTATGCAGATTCCTCAAAACTCTAAACGTAGAATTACCATGTGATCTCGCAGTTCTACTTCTGAGTATATACCCCAAAGAAGTGAACGCAGGGATTTGAACAGATATTTATACATCCATACTCACATGCAGCATTGTTACTCACAATAGCCAAAAAGTGGAAGCAGTCTAAGTGTCCACAGATGGATGAAGGGATAGCAAAACATGGTCTATCCATACAATGGAATATTATTCAGCCTTAAAAAGGAGTGAAATTCTGAGACAGGCTACAACATGGAAGACATTATGCTAAGTGAAATAATCCAGTCACAAAAGAACAAATATTGTATGGTTCCACTTTTATGAGGTCCCTAGAAGAGTCAAACTCATAATAGAGACAGGAAGTAGATGGTGGGTACCAGGGGCTGGGGGAGGGGGATGGAGAGTTAGTGTTTAACAGGGACAAAGTTTCCACTGGGGAAGATGGAAATGTTCTGGAGACCGATGGTGGTGATGGATGCATGACATTGTGAATGGTACTTTACGCCCCTGATCTCTGCAATTAAAAATGGTTACAATGGTAAATTTTATGTTATGTGTATTTTACCCCAATTAAAAGAAAATGTCTTGGGTTGAGTTAAATTCAAGTCACAGTGTAAAGACAGCTTTGCTTTTAGACCAGTAAACCCAAGGAGGTCTTTGTCCATACAAAGGTGACCAGCTGAGTGTGTGACTTCTGTCCCTCTCACTCCTCTTTGCTGGGCTCCATCGAGTAGCCTTTAGTGAGAACCGTAACACTTACTTGTTCCATGAACCAACTACCAGTTTCCAGAGGGAAAAAGAAAACTCAGTTGCCCTGACACAGTCTGGACATGGTTAGGGGGCTTCTCCATACACAAATCACTCCAAGTATCCTAGACAGTGTTTATGGCCCAGTTTTCTACGGCGGCCCCAAACATGCACCAACTTGGATGTTCCCAACCTGGGACGGAGTACTCAAGAGCCTGGGGTCGGAATATTATCCTCAAATCATATGGATGGAATTTCTCTTGCTTTTTTAAGTATAAAACTATTATAAAACTGGTCTGAGTCTTTTCACAGGCCACACTGAATTGAAAGATTGACTAATTTTTCATTTCAAAACCTGGTTTATCCTGTACCAGGGTGGTCCCCTATCACTCCAGTCTCTGAGGTCCTTTAAAGACTCTTTATGGGGGAAGCTTGAAAGCTTTGAGACTGTTTGTTCTTTCAAGAGATAGACACATTTAAAACCCCAGTCACGGGCCTAACTGATGTGGTCTCATGGCCAGACCGAGGAAGGGTGGGATATGTCCACCTAAACCCTAAATACGACAGAGATTAAATTCAGTGTAAACAAGAGGGATTAAGAAAGAAACGCTGGGCCGGGTGGGATCAAATGACACTGGTCGTCTGAGAATAAAGGCTCCTTGGGAAGTTTAAAAAGTTTAAAAAGCAGAGATGGTGCTGGCATTTTAGGTTCTGTTCACAAAATCAGCAATTATGTATTTAATGGAACAAAAAAGCAGTGAAAAAGGGCTCGGGCAACAGCGTCTGCACTTCCCAAGCCAGAAAGACCTGCCACTTAGTGCCAGCTCAGCCATCACCTTGGCCTCTAGATTCTTTAACCAGACACCTAACCAACTGCATGTTACTTCTTGGTAACAAAGGCCCCCAAGAAAGTGTCTGCAGCTTTGCTGTTATTTCTGCAGCTGGTCTCCAAACACCTTCGGGTGTTTTCCCGGAAAGAAAACTTTAGGAAGAAGGCTTTTCCCGCCTGGGTTTTCTCAGTATGTGGCTTCAACTGCACGCCAGCAGGTACAGGCATGCGTGACCACACCCCGCTCTCTACAGCAGGCTGCTTTGTCACGCTGCTAATGGGAAGCTGCAGACACAGGGAGAGGGTCCACACGTGGGGCTAGCCCTAGGCTAAACCTTGCAGAGCCAAGTATGTAGACCTCACGGCCTGGTACGAGGAACTCATCTCGGGCCAAGTGGGCCAGGAAGCGTGGATTTTTTTCTCTCCTTTAAAAAATTACAGCAACAAAAAACACCAGGGACCAACACTAGAGAGATAATCTGAAAATTTTAGAAATATTTGAAAGCATCCTGGATGTCAAATGGTCAGGTGTGTGGAGCTCTTTTCCTGCCCAGATGAGAAATATTTGAAAGCTTTGACAGAGAGAGAGAGAGAGAGAGAGACAGAGAGACAGAGAGAAAGGGAGAATACAAAGCAAATTCAATCCCATCACCCAGAGAGCACCTCTGCTAACATCTTGGTGCATAAAATTTCAGGTTGTCTCTTCCCTGTGTTTGTCACGGGTGATCTCTGTGAGGCTTCAGTGGGTGCAGGGTGCAGCTGGTCTCCGAGTGGGAGCTCTCGTGGCAGGGATGGATTGAAAGTACAAGGATGGGCAGGGATGGATTGAAAGTCCAAGACTCTGCTCAAGGCAACTCTGGAAACACACTTAGCGATAAAGCCCTGGAGGTGGGAACAAGCATTTCCTCATGGTTTTCTGAGCCTCATCGTGGGGGGGAACTGGAAATATATAAAATAGACATTTAAATACATAAAACATTTTAAGAATTTCTTGTTTTTAATCATCTTACATAGTGTTTTCTGTTTGTTGTTTGTTTTTGTCTTAACTCTGCCTATGAATGCTGTTGCAAAAATTAAGATCCCATCACTTACTGAGTGAGATTACAGCCGAGGCAGTCAGCACGAATGACTGAACTAATGGAAGCCCCAGAGCATCTCCTGTTCTTAAACAATGTGTGTGCCTGTTGTACGCTTCTCTAGAAAACATGCAATTGTCTATGTGACCGGCAGTGTTTCTCCTTAAATTCCAGATGCGGAATTGTATTATCTGTGCTGTCATGTCCAGTAAGTAACACGGGAGGATGCTGCAGGCCACATCTGGTTCCCGTGTGTGCAACCCTCACCTTCTCAGAGCCTGACGGTAGCAGACAACACTTGGATAGGGTTCGGGTGAGCTTTTTCCTTAACTGCATGAGCCTTCCATGTGCCTTCTGTGACCTGAAGTGGCAGATTTAGGGCACAAGCAGGCTGTTACTTGGACCTGCCTTTCACAGTGCCATTTCTGCTTCCTTGCACGTCAAATGGTCAGGTGTGTGGGGCTATTGTCCTGCCCAGATCAGAATCTTGGCCTTCACGATCACAATGTGGCAGGTGTGTGAGCTGCAGTGAGTCTCTGAATCTGGATAGTGCATACGCATCTGACGGTGATGGAGGTGATGATGGTGATGGAGGTGGTGCTGATGCCGGGGTAGGGGGGGCTGTGGGAAGACGGTTGATATTGATCAGATCAGCCCTCTTTCCTAAAAATCTCCTAGACTAGTCCACACCTTGTTCAGGTGTGCCTCCAGGTGCTACCAACAGGTACTGCCAACAGGTACCCTCCTGGCTGGTCTTTTGGCCTCTGATTTCCTTCTCTGCTTTCCAGATAAATCTAAGATAGATAGATAGATAGATAACCCTTAAATCTCACTGATTTGCAAAAGCAAGTTTAGAAAACTTGATGGAGTTTTTGATTTTTGGATACATAAAGATCAGCTGATCTTGTCACAATATATCCAGCAAATGAGATTCTCAGGCTGTTTTTCAGTTCTTTTACTCTATGGAAAACACATACAATAATTTTGCACACCCACTCTCTGTGAAAGTAAGGCTTTTGCTTTCAAATGTGCCCAAGTACTTGGGAATCTAGTTTCCGTCCCACTGTGTCTGTGCAAGACCACATCTGGAGGGGTGCAAACTGCTTTGCTGAATTTTCTTTAAAAACATCCAGATCGTTATTTTATTTTTATTGTCTTCCTCGACACTTTCACATATTCTACTTACCTCAGATATCCAAAACATAAACAAAGCAAGGAAAAAAATTGCTCTGGGGCAAAAACATAAAATCTCCTCATGTAGAATAAACCTTTATTCTTTCCCAAATTGAATCCATAGTTATGTTTAGCAGACTAAGAAGAGAGGGACTCATTTTGCTATTTCCATTGTGCCTTATATTCAGATTTCTCACTATGTGATCAGGGCTGTGTCTCAGGTAAGGTGAGTGAAGCACCCAGAGTGCAAAACTGAAGGAGGCATTTACTCTCGGGGTCTTGCAAGTGATTCTACACCTGCCGGGAAACCAGGGACATGAGGTCAACACGAACGCGGAGAGCAGACGTAAGATGCCAGGGTGTTGGGGATGATTGGCAGTGCCCTGGGGCTGCACCTTGTAATCTCGGGACGTGAAGGTAGGGGAGATCTTTAGGGGATACATGTCCTTGCAACCCTACATCTGAGCGCTAATAAGATTATGATTTAAGAAACTCACAATTGCTTTTACGTTGGGTCTCCAGAACTTCAGAACTAGGCTTGCAGTCTAGTTAGCACTGTGTAATAGGAGGTGTTTTGGACTCATTGCCCAATGTCTCCCGTCTTCAACATCAACTTCCAAATTAGTTGGGCCAGGGATCTGGGCCTTCCAGACTTCAGCCATCTGGTCAACCTATTGCTACTTCCTGGGGCTGTCACCCATCACTCACTGCCTCCGTGGGTTATCCCATCCCCCACAGCCAGCCTTTTCTCCATAAAACACCAACCCCCTCAGTGAATGAAAAGAGTTGAAAGCACCCCACGAGAGCAGCCAGAGCTTTTGCCAACATTCTCCCACGCAAAGCATGGCTCCCACACCCCACGCCATCCTCCCACTCAGAGACTTCGCTCCTTTCTAAAGCTGGCCTCTGCATCTGTATCCTGGATTCCATCCCTTCCAACACTCCTGTAGGAACTCATTCCTACAAATATCGCCCCACCAACTGCCAGTGTTCCTTCTAACACAGACTCCATACCAGCAATTTATCCTTCAGCTAAGCTCATGTTTTAAATGATTATTGTAAAAGTAATACACCAGCATGGTAAAAAAAATATTTCACACAGTACAGAAAGATGCTAAGAGTAAACATCTCTTCCTCTCTCCACCTTGCTTCCCAACCTACATTTTACAGACAACCTCTGTGAAAGTTTCTGGTTTGGGTTATCCCTGTGGCTGTCATTACAACATTAAACAATGTACTTAGACATCTGTTTCCAAGCCCGTCACCCATATGCAGCAAGCACTTACTCTCCTTTCAGAAAGGGGAGCGATACAGTGCAAGTACACGTCATCCCTCCGTGCTCCCCAATATTTGTTTTGTTCTATCATCTTCAGTTTCTCTTATCTTCTACAGCTTTAAGTGGTATACTTCAGATAGGAGCTCTTAGACTTGGATCATCTGATGACACGTGAAGCATTTTGAAAATGCAGATTAAAGACCCTTCCCTCCTCAGACCAACTAAATACCCCTGGCAACTGTAATGGAGTCTTACATTGGAGAAGTGATTGATTCCAATGGGCAACCAGGGTTGAGAACCATGGAAAGAGACATTTTTATTCAATGTCAGGAGACCAAGGTGAAGGGACAGTAAGGGTAAGTAAAATCACTGTAAATACCTTATTTTTCAAGGTAAGAAAAATAAGATGGAGCCAAGAATAAGAAAACCAAATGCAATGTTTAATAAAAATTAAACATAGATTTATCATATGACCAAGCAATCCCATTGCTCAATATCCACCCAAGAGAAACGAAAACACATGTTCACATAAAAACCTACACAAAATGCTTATAACAGCTTTATTCATAATTGTCAAAAACTGGAAATGACACAAATGGCCCTCAACTGGGGAATGGGCAAACAGATTGTCATATATCCACACAATGGAATACTACCCAGGGGTTAAAAGCAATGAACTATTTATATGTATAAAAACTTGGATGAATCTCAAAAACATTATGCTAAGTGGAAGAAACCACACCAAGGGTTGCATTATGGATGTATGGAATACCATTTATACGGTATTCTGGAAAAGGCAAACCTACAGGGATGGAAATTAAATCGGTGGTTGCCAGAGGCTCAGCGTGGGGAGAAGGATTGATTACAAAGGGGAATAAGGGAAGTTTTTAGAATGGAAGACAGCTATGCTCACCACTATACCACCAACGCAAGTTTTTAGAATGGATGTGCATATTCTACACATTGATTGTGGTGGCAGTTACACAGCTAAACATTCGTCAAAATCCAACTATAAAGGTAAATTTTACTACTTGAAGATCGTACTTCAATAAAGTTGATTTTAAAAATACAATTAGGGATCTTCTCTAACATGTTAATACATGGGAACTGAGCAAGTAAGAGATTACTGCTCTAAAAGAATTGCAGCCACAAAAATTTAGACTGAAATTAAGGGAGTAGGTTTATGAAATGACTCATTTAGTATCATCCATGTAAGTCTAGATCATTGTAATTTCTCACTACAGTTACGTTTTCTAATTTGCCTGTAACATACAAACGTTCTTTAAAAGCTAGTTTCTAAGTTATTGTACCTTTTTGTTGCTGTAGAGCATAATTTCTCATATTTTATAATTACAGTAGAGATGTTAAATTTCATAGATATATTTTCTATGTGGTCACTATATTGAACTAATTCACTACTAACAGACACTATGACATACAGATAAAGTTAACTTTTCCCCTGCTTTCCCATTATTTATCGATTTTACAGTTTTTCATGAAGTTTCTAAAATTTCCAGAACAAAGTTGGGTAGCCTCCATAATAGTTGATATATAGATGTGTTTCTGATTTTGGAGATGAAATACAATATTCATCCTCATTAGTGCTATGGGTTTTGATAGATACTTAAGAAATACTTAAGAAAGTATTTTTCTGTTCACAGTTTATTACACACTTTAGAAATAATTCTATTTCCAACTTTACCAAAAGTCTTTTTTGCCATTAATTGGGATTGTCATGGGCTTTTCTCCTTAGTCTCTAAACATGATAGGAATAAATTATTTGATGTTGAATCAACTGTACTTTCTCAGAGTAAAACCACAATTTTTAATATATTATAATTAAAACATATTAATTATATTTTGTTCCTTTTTGTTTCTGAGTGTTCTGTATTTGTTTCCTGAACACTTTATGTACTGTTTTTAAATTATTTAATAGATGAGTTATCAGAATTTTTTTTCTGGGCTCTCTTTTTCAGGTTTGGTTATCAGAACTGAAATTGTAATATCACTTTGCCCACTCCTCAACGCACATTTTTTCCTTTGAACTTGTGTCTTAATTTCAAAATTAAAGACTTTTTTCCTTTTTCATAATTAATGCATATTTATTTAAGAAAAAAGTTTAAATATCAATAAAAATACAATTAGGCAAATATACCGATGATAATAGGATAATGGAGTTACAAATACAGGAAGGAAGTTAAGATGAATCCTACTGCATTGAATTGGAATTAAAGTACTCTTGGGAAGTCATATACATGTAATATCCAGCTCTGTCCTTGAAGAGAACATAAGTGGCAACACCACACTAGGAATGAGCCTGTTTAGTACCCAGATGTTGGTGTCTAAGTACCGTTCTCTACTGAAAGGAATCAAAGCCACTTGGAGAAATAGCTTATTTCAAGGCCGGGAGGCTAGAACATCTCATTGTAACAGCAAATATAGAACTGCTTAACCCATGGTGAGGATATGACAAAAGGATGTAGATACCAAGTAGGGAGGGCTTCCACTAGCAAAATATGGCACAATTTGAGCATCAAAATAAGGAATGATACTAATGCATCATAACCCATTGAGTAAAATAGGAGGCCATGAATAAATAAATAGGGATAAGAGGAAGCTCTTCTTAGAGTTGAAAGCCAACTAAAAAATGCAGAAGTTGGGATGGAATTAGGAAATCACAACTTTTTGCGACTACTGTACTACAGTAATAATGCATCCCCAAAAAATCAAGATGCTAAAGCTAGTGGGTGAAAGTTTGAAGACAAATAGGATATTTACACATCTCCTCCACATAATACTTATTAATTGCAAAGGGGAAAATGTAACTTTACAAAAGAGAATCCTGGTAGACACCACATTAACCAAGTGATCAATGTCAACATCACCAGTAAAGGGATGAAACAAAATCATTTGGTACCTGCTGAGATGCAATGGGAAAAACACAGCATTGTGTCTATGATACTCTTGACAAATATGAATATTATGAATTTAATCTAGAGGCACATCACATAACTAGCTTCTAATCTTCAAAAGTGTTTAGGTCATGAAAGTCAACGAAAGATTAAGAATTTTTTCTAGAATGAGCAAGACTAAAAGAGGCAATGCAATTATCTATAACCCATGACCTGGGTTGAGTCATTTTGCTCTAAATGGACATTGTTGGAACAACTGATAAAACATGAAAGGAGACTGAGAATCAAAGAAAACTAATGTATCCTCCAATAAAGATGTTAAAAAAATAAAAATAAAAATAATGATGTATCAACTTTAATTTCCTGATTTCAACAGCTGTGTTGTGGTTGTGTAGGAGAATGACCTTGTTTGCACGAAACACACAGTGGAGTATTTGTGGGTGATGGGACACAGGGCTATAGCATTCTCTCAGGTAATTCAAGGAAAAATGTTCCTTGCGCTATTCTTGCAACTTTTTTTGTCGGTTTAAAATTATTTCAAAATAAAACATAAAAGAGGCTTAAATTATTGTAATGATTCAACACTGGCATTATGTATCAAGAACCTTAAAATCCATATACCATTGACCCAGAAATGCCACTACAGAGGATAGATCCTGAGGATATAATCACAAATGTCTGCAAAGATTTAGCTTGGCAGTTGTTCATCCAGAGTTATTTATAGGTTAAAAAATGAGAGCCAACCGAAACATATTACAATAGGATTTGGGAACATAAATTATGTTATAACCATGAAATGGAATACTAATGCAACTGTTAAGGGACCTTGGGAAGAGATGGCCCCTTAGGGACATCTCTTTGTCCCATCTGGGCACCATCTTTCAGTCCAAGAGGTCCCTCCAAGCTTCTACAAGAGGTGGGGTTCGGTGAGGATCTGCTGCTTCTCCCTCATGCACCCTCCCCCACTACCAACCAAAGCTTCTGTGTCTTGGTTTGAGAGGTTTCTAAACCTGTTCAAACCTAAAAAAAGTTTGGAAACCACTGACCCTGGAGTCTGACCTGCACCCTTTGCCCTGTGTGGTCATGAGGAGGACGGTGATGATTCGTCAGCTCAGTAATAGGTCAGCCCAGCTGACGGTCACCAACTGGTCAGAGGCACCAAAGCATCTCCAAAGCGCAGGGAGAGGGGAGGCGCTTCGCTTAGCTGCCCTTATCTTGGAAGGGTCGACCTCATTGGAAGGAAGGAATCCCTTCCTAAGCCACTTGGGATGGAGGCTGACCTGTTACAGGAAACTGCTCCAGTGACAACAGGTGACCATCAAGTCGGCTTCTAATAATGCCACTCTCATGAGGCAGCTGGGAGACTAAATGGCATGATGTGCACCCAGTACTTAGTACGGTACCAAGCACAGAGTAAGTGCACAATAAACACTGGTGGTCCTTGGCATCATCGATAGCCAAGGAGATAAAGGGTCTGGAGAGCCACAAGCCTCCTGTTTTGCTAAGCAGGGTGTGCAAGCCAGGACCTTGTTCACAGGGCCTCTCCCTTCCCTTTCTAGGGAGTAGAGAGGGGAGAAGAAAGCACCACAGGAACAAAGATTAAGAAGATTGTTGTACCTATTGACCCTCCTCACTTGACTGATTTAGACTGGAAGGAGATACATTATTTTTTTTTTTTTTTTTTTTTTTAATGGCTGTGTTGGGTCTTCACTTCTGTGCGAGGGCTTTCTCTAGTTGCGGCAAGTGGGGGCCACTCTTCATCGCGGTGCGCGGGCCCCTCACTATCGCGGCCTCTCTTGTTGCGGAGCACAGGCTCCAGACACGCAGGTTCAGCAATTGTGGCT
Source organism: Eschrichtius robustus (assembly GCF_028021215.1). NCBI lineage: Eukaryota > Metazoa > Chordata > Mammalia > Artiodactyla > Eschrichtiidae > Eschrichtius > Eschrichtius robustus. The sequence goes on from NC_090828.1 coordinate 4,156,285, forward strand.
CACGGACCTAGTCGCTCCGTGGCATGTGGGATCTTCCCAGACCAGGGCTCGAACCCGTGTCCCCTGCATCGGCAGGCAGATTCTCAACCACTGCGCCACCAGGGAAGCCCAATATACATAATTTTTAAAAGATTTTATTTTCTCTGATAATTATTGCTTCTGGACCAGGAAGTGTAGCAGGCAGAATTGTGGCCCCATGACCTTCATTCCCTAGTGTTACTCCCATGAACATGTTCTATTAGGTGGCGAAAAGGACTTTGCAGATGTAATTAAGTTTACTAATCAGCTGACTTTAAAATATGAAGATTATTCTGAATTATCTGGGTGAGCCTAAATCTAATCTCATGAGCCCTTTCTCTGGCTGACAGAAAAAGAAGAAATCAGAGAGATTTGAAGTTGGATTGGGTGGAAATTTGGTCACAACTTTGGTTAGTTCACCTGTGGCTTCAAGACTTTTGAAGGAGAGTTGAGACCTCTCCTTCCAGAAAGACCTCAAGTTTGTAAGATTTCAAGATGGCAAGACCTCAAGGCTGGGGAATCTTAAGACACTGAGACTGGAAGAGTGTCAATCACATGACTTAATACCTTCAGCCCTTGAACTGCTCCTGGGTATCTAACATATATATGACATATCCTTGGTATATGTCCCACATGAGAGAATTACCAGGCTAAGAGAATTTTCTTTACTTTAGAATTCCTACAGATTCACAACCAAAACACAAGCCCACTGGATTAACAAGCATTTCCCAATATCTTCCTGACCTAGAAAGATTAACCTTGACTTTCTCTAGCAGGTTTGCTCTTCTGCTGCCCTGCCCCTAACCTCAGCAACTGGCACTTGACCACCTAGAAATGGCTGATCCTTCTGGAGTTCGGTTCTTTAAGAATTCTTGGTGTCAACACTTCCAAGATCACATTTTGGCTTACCCAGTGATTTCTTATTATTGTTGAAGGGAAGGTCTTATGTTTCCTTCTACAGCTTAATTGTATGTGCATCTCCCAGGACACTAATTTTTGACTAACATTTATTAAGTACCACCGTGTGCCAGGGATTAATCTAGGCACTTTTTTTTCTTTACACTGTACTGACTTAATCCTTACAACAACTCTATAAGAAAGATATTACTATGCTTACTCTAAATATGAGCAAATGGAAGTTTAAAGGGTCAAATGACTCTCAGACTGTACAAGTGACCTGTGGAAGACCCAGTCTCTTGCCCAAGGCTCTTTCTAGCCTGCCTCAGTTTCCCCAGCAAGGAGTATACAGAAGGTCAGCTCTCACACAAAGCCAGCTGCCACAAAGATGGGTGAGGGCATGGCCAGTTTCGGGAAAACTGAACAGGACAAAAGACCTGGGGCCTCCAAGAGAAATGCAGAAGGAGAGGACAATGGGTACTAGTGGGCAGCAAACCGACAACCGGCCAGTGATGACCCAGAGCCTGGGCAGGGCCAGGACCAGAAGGGAAAAGCGATGGGGCTGGGGTGCAAGTGTGGGATCCACCCTGGGCCCAAGTCCATGTCAAAGTCAAGGCTGAGGGAGACAGGCCATTCTCTGAGGCCAGAAGTGCTCATGCCAGGTGAGGTGAGTGAGGGATGCTCAGATTCACACAACTGCCACGGAAGACAAGCAGCCACAGGTGACGGAAGCCCTTTAGGGTACACAGAGTGTCCTCCTGAGGCAGGGCCATGTTTTAGCAGGTAAACAGAGACTAGCATGACTTTTAATTAAACTGGATTAATCACTACCCACCAGAGAATCTCTCCCCAAATGGATGCCAACCTTTTCAATTCGAGGAAGCTTAGCCCAGGCAGCTATTTAATGTTCATGAATACCTCGATATACTGCAGGGGACACATTTCATACAAAAAGGATGAGAGGTGAGCTAAGTATTAGTGGTTACAATTCATGTGCATTTTTAAACAGAAAAGGATTCCACCGGACACTTGACCTCAAAACCTAACACTTCAAACTTGGAAAGTAGAGTGAAATTTTATTATTTTTCACTTGCTAGGGCATTTTCAAAAAAGAAGAGGACATTGAATCATTGCTGGCAAATGTTCTAAAGAGCCTGTCAATTAATCCAGTGCCCCTCCCCAAGCCTGATGGATTAGGGGGAAGTGACAGATGGCATCTGTGTCGACTTCAGCAGAGCTTTTGATTCTGTTCCACATGATTTACTCACCAAACCCAAAATAAACAGGCCTCCGCTTCACAGCTTGGAGGTGGGCATATTTGCTTCAGAATCTTCTCAGCAGCCCAGCCTCAGCTGGGGACTCCCCAAGAAAGGGTGTAATGCAGACCCAGGTGGCAGGGCCTTTGGATTCCTCTGGGCCTCTCGAGGCACCTAAGGGTAGTTGTGAGGGGTAAGCAGGGAGAGGGAAAGCCAGGCTCCCCCAGAAGGGCTGGCCTGGGAGACTTCGTTTCCTGGAAACTGTGCAGGCACACACCCGCTTCAGTCTGAGCCTGAAAAGTGCTTTGGGATGGAGCTCAGCTCCAACCCCAAGCCTGCATCTGGAGGGACACGGCTGAGTGGGAAGCAGATACTGAAAGGAGCTGAGGAGACCCTGGGGGGCGGGGCGGTGACCTCATCACTCGTACTATTTCATTAGGTGCAGAATTAAGGGGTTTGGGGTAAAAAAAAAAAAAAAAAGGGAGGGAGACATATCCACGCCCTTGGCTAATTTTTGCAGGAATTTGTCCTCCCCCAGTTCAGGGTAAGCAGCTCCTGACACAGACCCAAGAGCCTGTGTGGGGTCCGGGAGCAGGAGAAGGAACCTGGCATCACACCCCAGCTCTGCCACCCAACACGGAGGCTGTGATTCGAGAGACACAGGCAGGCTGTCATAGGGGTCTGATTCGTCATTCATTAATTCATTCAGCCTTGCATTCATTCCATCTGAATATCCTGCCCTGAGGAGGTCTGGGGTTGATTTTGCTGAGGTTTCCTGCAGGCTCTCAAATGCACCTGCCCAGAAAGTGAGTGCAGACAGGGAAGGAAATTGATAAAGCAAGCCCAGTGGGAGAAAATGACCTCGAAAGGGTCAGTGGCTCTCTAACTCCGGCTGGCGGTGGCCGTGTGGGAGGAACTCAGTGTTCCCCATCATCAGCTTCTAGGAAAGCCTGGATTCATATTTGCACGGGATGTCCAGCGAATGTTAAACACTGAAAACTTCTTGCAACTGGGTGGCCCAAACCACACCTCTCCGTGAGCTCGGTTTGACCTATGTGGTGAGTTTGTAACCCCTGCCCCGCGGGTCCTGGGGTCACCTGGTGCACCTGGGACACAGGTCCCTGGCATCCTACTTCACTCTCAGTCTCGGGTCACAGGTCACAAGCGTCAGTGCTTTAGAATACAGAATGAACGGAGGCCCACATAAAGGAAATGGAAGTATGTTCAGACAATTGACCACCAACAGGGAGAAAAGTGTCTCCCCAGGACAAGGGAAGAATCAAGTGCAAGGAGAAAAAGGAACCATAAGCTGCAGTTTACCTGGGCAGACACGTCCCTTGCATGGGCCAGGGCCACCGCCACTCCGGCCACCCCTATTTCTCTGTGTCCTGTGACAGCCCCTCCTCCTCTATCCGCCCTTTCTTTTTTTAATTTTTTAACTGGAGTCGAGTTGATTTACAATGTTGTGTTAGTTTCAGGTGTGCAGCAAAGTGATTCAGTTATACACATGTATACGTATCTATTCTTTTTCAGATTCTTTTCCATTATAGGTTATTACAAGATATTGAATGTAGTTCCCTGTGCTCTACAGTCGGTCCTTGTTGTTTATCTTTTTTATACATAGTATTGATAGTATGTGTTTCTTTCCAGCCTTAAGTCAGAGACTCAAAATTCACAGTCTGAAATATGCTCCCCCAATTTTTTGGATCCCAACAGCACTTTTGAAAAATGTGAACAGATTGGCAATATTTAGAAAAAGGGAAACAACATAAAAATCCAGATCTCTTAAAAACTCAGAAGGCCTGTTGACCCTCATCCGTTCCCATGGCAACAGGGGACTGAGCTGAGTATCGGCCACTGGCCTCCCTGGGGGGCCTGGCCTTCCTGGTCACCCAGCCCCCACCTGAGCTGCTTCCTACATAGGAGAGAGCAGGTGCCTGAGCTGAGTGGCCTAGTCTCTATTCCTCAGTTTCTCCACGTATAAGGTGGAGGTGAAGGTACATCTGGCATGATTCTGAGAAATCACCCCTGAATCACTTAGGGCAGGGCCAGAGCACAGAGAGAGGTCCATGAGCATCTAACCTGCAGCCCCCGCTTGAGGATTTGAGAGGCTGAGGCTCTGGCTGGCCTTCCTCTCCTCTCCTTGCTGACTCCCCTCCAGATGTCTTCCAAGACTTACTCACCATGGCTTAAATCACATCTTCTCGCTGACAAGTCTCCCATGTGTATCTCTGGCCTGAGCTTTCCCTGTTTGATAGTGAACTTGCCTGATGCTCTGGCGTAGCCACCCCGCCTCCGACGTCTCCCTTGGACGGCTCAAGGCGCGTCATGCAGAGTCCAGGTAAGTCCCGCCTCACACCCCCTCCAGCCTCCTCCTTGTCTCCTGATCCCATTCGGAGCGATTCCTCCATCTCTGGAGCTCGTGCGTGTCTGCCAGCCAGTCACCACGCCCACCCTCCCCACCTCTTACACATACCTACCACCTGCCGCCCCTGGTCCTCCTGCGGCCACCCATCCCACCGAAGCCTCCCCTTCCTGCTCACCTGGGCTCACCTGCACCAGAGTTTCAGCCTCCTGCTGGCTCGTCTCCTCCACTCCAGGTCTCCCTGATCTGTACACAGCATCCCAAGGGACCCTACAAAATGGCCAGTCTGCTAGGGATTATGTCTGGACTAAAGGCCTTTAGAGGTTTCCCACTGCTGTAGGATAAAGACACATGTCCTCACCTGCTCTCAGTCCCTGTGTGCTCCGGGTCCCACCCACTCAAGGACCACATCTCTCCTTTGCTCATCCTATGGGCCGGGGTCTTTCACAAGCTTTCCTCTCTCCTGGGAATTCTCGTTCCTTCCTGGCTGACACTCGTCCTCCTAGAGGTCTCTGTGTGAACATTCCTTCCTAGGAAGCCTTTCCTGCCCCGTTATTACTTTCCAAGCACGCCTTCCTTCCCTCAAGCCACTTCCCACAATTGTACCCAAACAGCAACCTGTGTGTTTGGGACTGTTTGCCTTCCTGCTGGGCTGGGAAGGCCACGTGGGCATGGGGCACGTCTGCCTATTCGCCACTAAACCGCCAGTGCTATTCCTAAGTACCCAAGGAGTAGAATAATTAATGCAAATATCAAATAAAAGTGTTGCGCAGAAAAGTATCAGTGGCTCCCATCAACCACATGCTAAATCGTCAGATGGATCTCAATGTAGGCAGTGTTAGGAAGGCAGGGTCCCCATAAAGGCCTGACACTGTGACACTGCCCTGGCACCAGCTGGGTCACGGCGGGAACACTCTAGTTGTGCAATTTTTTTCTCTTTGTAAATACTATTTGAAATATAGGTAGGCTGGAAAAGCTCTGCCTTCTTGAGGAGGAGTGCAATTCACATCTTCTTTTTCTCTTTATAGGTTTTTTTTTCATTTATTAGTTTTTATACAATTTTAAAGTTTACGCAGTTATTACAAAATACTGGCTATATTCCCCGTGTTGTACAATACATCCTTGAGCCCATCTTACACCCAGTAGTTTGTACCTCCCACTCCCCCATCTCTCTATTGCCCCTCCCCACACTGGTAACCATTAGTTTGTTCTCTACATCTGTGAGTCTGCTTCTTTTTTGTTATATTCACTAGTTTGCTGTAATTTTTAGATTCCACATACAAGTGATGTCATACAGGATTTGTCTTTCTCTGTCTGACTTATCTCACTTAGCATAATGCCCCCCAAGTCCACCCATGTTGCTGCAAATGGCAAAATTTCATGCTTTTTTACGGCTGAGCAGTATTCCATGTATATATATAGATCACATCTTCTTTATTCATTCATCTGTTGATGGGCACTTAGGTTGCTTCTATATCTTGGCTATTGTAAATAACGCTGCCATGAACATTGGGGTGCATGTATCTTTTTGAATTAGTCTTTCTGGGTTTTTTTTTTTTTATGTATATACCCAGGAGTGGAAATGATGGGTCATACGGTAGCTCTATTTTTAGTTGTTTGAGACACCTCCGTACTGTTCTCCACAGTGGCTGTACCAGCTTACACTCCCACCAACAGTGCGTGTGGGTTCCCTTTTCTCCACACCCTTGCCAGCATTTGGTATTTGTGTTCTTTTGGTGACGGCCACTCTGGCAGGTGTGAGGTGATACCTCATTACGGTTTTGATTTGCAAGGCACTGCTGTTATTCCACTTAAGTTTTTGGGGCTCTGGTCTCCTTTACCATCACACTCCGCCGGCCCACAGCTCACGCCCCCTGGAGGATTCGGTGGCAGGTGAGCTTCAGGTGAGGCGCCGCAGGGCAGGAGCAGGACAGGCCAGCCGGTGCAGCGGCTGCGTCCGGGGCCAGCGTGCCATCAGGGGGCCCCAGGGCGCTCCCCTGTTCGCCAGCTCCGTCAGCAAGGCATGTGACTTCCACCTGGGAGACCTTAAGCCTCTGGGGATTTTAAAATACCTCGGGCTCAATGGCCAGGACTCAAAGGAGGGATCGGGATCCGGGTTGGGAACTCTCACAGCCTCACAGCGGGGATCAAGCAAGGGCCTGGAATCGAGTAGAAAACAGCCGACTAAGGGAAAAGGCTTGGGAGGTTGGGAGGCCCTGCTGGGACCTTGTTTAAGAGGAAATGAAGGGCTTCCCTGGTGGCGCAGTGGTTGAGAATCTGCCCACCAGTGCAGGGGACATGGGTTCGAGCCCTGGTCTGGGAGGATCCCACATGCCGCGGAGCAACTAGGCCCGTGAGCCACAACTACTGAGCCTGCGCGTCTGGAGCCTGTGCTCCGCAGCAAGAGAGGCCGCGATAGTGAGAGGCCTGCGCACCGCGATGAAGAGTGGCCCCCGCTTGCCGCAACTGCAGAAAGCCCTCGCACAGAAACAAAGACCCAACACAGCTAAAAATAAATAAATAAATAATAAAAAAATAAAGGAATTCCTTAAAAAAAAAAAAAAAAGAGGAAATGAAGCCCAGGGAAATTATTTAATGCCGGTATTTACTAATCATAATGGTTTGCTTCTTTGAAAGGCTCCCTGGGCCAAAACCATTACATTGTTCTTCATTGAAAAGGGAGAGATGGTAGCAGGGGTGTCTGCTCTGCCTCAGGATGACCCTCTGAGGCCTCATCTAACCCCATCTCTAGAGCTAGGATGGGGAGGTGACATTCTGAAGAGCAAACTCAACGTGGAGGGGCTGACGCCCAGTGCAGGAGAGAAGACCGACCACTCTACCGAACCCGAGGTTCCCGCTGCGCCACCCTTGCTGGTGGCCTGGAAGATGGAACCAAGAAGTGAGGGGATCTGAGGCCCTTTCCGTGACGTCCCTGGGCTGTGATTCTGTCTCAGGATGGAGAGCGGACGCTTGTGCCCCAACTCGACTGGCAGCGGACCGTGTTGCACAGGCCACCAGAGCAGAGTCAGGAGGAAGGTGGCCTGTCCCCACCTGGGGAGCGTGCACTCCTCACGGATGTGCCTGGGGCTGACCCCCAGACAGTAGGTCAGGTGACCTCCTCTGCCCTGACCTAGACGGTCGCTGCAGATGTTGCAGGATTGAGCCCTGATGCACGAGCCGCTCCCTGGGGACGGTCGGCAGCGGGTGGGCTGCTGGCCGTGCTCAGCCTCAGAGCGAGTGGTCCCTCCCCCCAGGAGACCACGAGGCCTGAGGGGGCCATGCAAACACCCCAGCCCCAGGTCTGCCCCCGTCCCCCATGCAGGGGAATTGGACCAAATACTCCACTTCTCGGTGGCTCTGGTTGCCAAAGGGAAACTTAAAGGTCACTTAGGGTCATACTGAGGAGGTGAAAGCCTGTTGGGGGATAATATCGGAGGGAGGAATGTTCTTTTCAAAACAGCAACGTCCCGTGTTTTGCGTTTCTCATTATGGCACCTGGGTGTGAGCAGCCATATCTTTATCTACATGTTGCCAGCTAGAAAGTTGCTTTCACATTTCCGCTTCTCAGCCTCCTTTTGTCACCTCCATGTCCCCTGCCACCCAGAGCCCTCAGGCCCGTCCCCACTTGCTCCATGCGCTCCCCTTTGAGGGGGCTCCCATCACGCAGGGTGAATCCCAAGTCCACCCCTTGGACCCCTGCCCATCAGCCCCTCACACAACTTCCTTTGCTTCTGGACACTCACCTCTATGCCTCACGCTTCATTATACGTCAGCTTGTTGGTTTGCTAATTAGAAAATGGCCCTAAAAAGAATCCAACCCAACTCCTTCATTTTAGAGAGAAAGACGCCAAGCATTAGACAAAGTAAATCCCATTCAGGGTCAGCGCAGAAATTTAGCTGAAGAACGGAAATAGAGCCCCGCCCTCCTGCTGCCATAACAAAGCCATTTGACTGGCGCGTGCTGACCACTAATTAACTGGGTAAGGAGCTGTAGCAAATATTTTTTATTGAAGTCTAGTTCATTTACAATGTTGTATTCATTTCAGGTGTACAGCACAGTGATTCAGTTACATATACACACATATATGTATGTGTGCTTTTTCAGATGCTTTTCCCTTATAGGTTATTACAAGATATTGAGTACAGCTCCCTGTGTTATGCAGAAGTTCCTGTTGTTTACCTCTTATATATATATATATATAGAAGTGTGCATCTGTTAATCCCAAACTCCTAATTTATCCCTCCCCACCCTTTCCCCTTTGGTAACCATAACTCTATTTTCTATGTCTCTGAGGCTATTTCAGTTTCATAAATAAGTTCATTTGGCAGATTTTGTTTAAAATAGAAAGAATAAAGAAACACTTCCACATAAATGGAGTTACATCCTGGATTTCAGAGAAATGTTTAAATATGGGGGCAGAGCGGTCTTGGGATCCAGGAAGTGTCCTTTTTGCAGCCCGCTCAATTCCCCACTCCCCACTGACCCCCACTGCCTGGGTGCTAGGTTCTCAGATGGAGATCCTGCCAGGAGGACAGAGCATTCACTCATTTCTCATGACCCTCACCCCATTGCGGGTCCTAGGGGGTCTCAAAGTTGTGGGACGCGCAGGGCCCCAGAATGTCTGGCTCCACCAGCGCCCGCCTGCATGGCCCTGCCACGTGACCATCCTCCCTAAGCTGCGTTTCCCCTAGAAGGACAGTAAGGAGGCCAGGCCTGCCTCTCACCCAGGTGCTCTGAGGAATCGGTGAGATACTGACTGTAACTGTGAAACCACAAAACTTTCCACCAATCAGGCAAGATGAGGCCGTGTGACAGCACTGTCCCCGGTCATAGAAATAAATAAAAAGGCACTAATATCCTCCTCTCTTGATGGAATGGTGCTCTGTGCTTTGATCTTAGAAAAGTGTCAGCAGACTTGATTTCAAGATGGCAAAACAGTGCAGAGAGAAATAATCAATGATTTTCGTTTTTTTTTTTTTTTGTAACACAATAGATTTTTTTTAAAGTGAATTAACTGATTTCTTTCCAGATTTGAAGAAACGGAAAGGAATCTTTAGTGTTGGGCTGATTTAATAGAGACCCAAAGAAAAGATGAGATTGAAAAGGCAAAAAAAACCAACAAATGAAACAGCAGCGAGGAAAACAACCCGGAGTAGATGGATAGACAGCTATTGAGGTGACGGTGAACGCCGAGGCCCAGAAAGTGACCGGCCAGGTGAAGGGCATCTGCGGGTAACGAGCCCCGAACTTCAAGGTGAATGCAAAAGGCCCTCCGAGGTCGGCGGCACACTCAGCCTCCCCCTGGGATGCCACTTGCTTTTGTGAATTCCCTGGAAATAATAAGGTTAGAGAACTCCAAGTGAGGAGAATGTGAAACCAATTATGGACTCTGCCAGTTATTTGGGACTTCTGATGTCTCATCCAGCACATTCCTTCCTATGTCTGTAGGCACCAAGGGTCTGGGTGGTACCTTTCAGCTGGTCACACCCCAGGACCTCCTATATCAGGTAAAATAAGAACGTCGGTGATGAAGACACTCACCAGTCAAGCTCTATTTGCAGTCACAAGCGTCCAAGGGAAACAGCTGTGGTGGCCTTTTAGCCAATAGAGATGTCATTTACTGCAAAACGATGGCAGCGCACTGAGAAGCGTGCTAATGCGTGTCTCAGAACAGAGGAAATGCTTGCAAACAGCTGGGGCTTTCTTGTTTCAGCCGAATTTTTACTTCACTAGAAAACCTTGTGTTATGGTTTGTGCAAGAACATATCAAAAAAGATTCAGGAGATCTGGGGATTCTAGAATCAGCTCCTTCACTGGAGAAAGCTGGTCCCATCCCTTCCCTTCACGATCCCTCATCTAGAAAAGTAAGGGCCTCCTTTTGACTCCAAGTTCTCAAATGGACACTGGCCCATTCTACCAGCGCAGCCCTCCTCCTGGACCACTTTGTCAATTCTGGCCGAATTTCTTCCTTCGTTTTATGAATTGATTTTCTTTCCATTGTATCTTTGGAGAGACAGGTTTCTGCCTGGTCTCACCTATATGTCTTTCCAAGAAACAAGATTGAAACCTGCCTTTTCATTTTAGAACCCAAATGACACTCTCACTATTTGACATTCTTTATTCTGTTGAGCTAAGAATAATTTAGGGGAGCCTAGCACAGCTGATCTTTTTTTTTTTTTTTTTGGCTGTGTTGGGTCTTCGTTTCTGTGTGAGGGCTTTCTCTAGTTGCGGCAAGCGGGGGCCACTCTTCATCGCGGTGCGCGGGCCTCTCACTATTGCGGCCTCTCTTGTTGCGGAGCACAGGCTCCAGACGCGCAGGCTCAGTAGTTGTGGCTCACGGGCCTAGCTGCTCCGCGGCATGAGGGATCTTCCCAGACCAGGGCTCAAACCCATGTCCCCTGCATTGGCAGGCAGATTCTCAACCACTGCGCCACCAGGGAAGCCCCGACACAGCTGATCTTAATAACGAAAACCAGGGAAACAATATTCCAAACAAACACAAAACATCAGTCATCTCCGACCAAGGAGCAGACATGCCGGTCCAGAGGTCTCCCAGGCACCGCCACCCTTCACGCTGGCCTGGGGAGCTGGCGGGATCCAGCGCGCAGTACTCAATCTTGATGGCGAGAGCTATCATCACGGATAAGGCAGAGCCCCTGCGAGCTGGGACCTGCCTGTATTTCAGAGCTCTGCGTGCGAGTCAGGCCCCTCCTGCATTTTTCACCGTTCCCCAGGCCCTCTTACCTGAAAGCGTGCACAGCTCACTCATAGGACAGACGTGCACTGGTGAAAACGGAAGAAGCAATGCCAACTGCAGTTCGAAAGAGAAATCTTTCACCTTTTCCCTTTAGAGCTGGGGGTGTTAGGGTCCTACATATCCTGGTCTTAAGACGTACAGAGATGCCACCCGCGGTGCATAATTCCTTTACAGAGGATATGGTTTGGAGGAGTTACTAAAATGAATTGAATTAGAAGACGCGAACTCCTGATAATAATTTTGTGAATTTTGCACTTTATTTTTAGATCCAAAAGAAAGTCATCTTGGGATCTGTCCTTCCAAAGATCAGCTGCTAACAATTCCACCTTCCAATGACATTGTATCCTGAGCAGAAGCGCCATTCCACAGGCACCTTGCTCCCCTTCCAGGCTCTCCTTGGCCTCATGTTCTCTGCAAACAGCCTTCCTTGTTTGTTGGAACTTGTTAGTTGGCAATTGTTACTTTCTTGTCAATGAAGCCCACAAGGGCGTCTTAGATGGCCACCAAATGTCAAGAAATTCTACCCTTGTGCTTGTTTTAAGTCATGTTGCTATTCTAGAAGAGAGGTGTATCTCCAAAATCTAACCCTAATCCAAGCAACCCCCAATGGCCAGGAGTTAACCGTGCTAGCCGCTCAAATCTCTGACTATGAAATTGTACATCACTATAGGCAAGTGGATCTATTTTCCAGGGTTATTTCTTAGGAAGACTATTCGGAAAGTTTTATAAAGCTGTCTTAGAGACAAGAAGAGAGAAAGTCACAAAGAGCTGATAGCAACAGAAATTTGCACTAATACATTTCTTTAAATCATCTACAACCTTTGAAGATGTTATCCAGTGACCTAAGAATGCTTCGGTATAATCTTTTAACAACAAACGTCTATGCCCCAGATTGAAGCGTATGTTGGTTTACCCCTTTGGCGATAACATCTATGAATTCTGGAAATCATTCACATTCTTATAGCTATTATGTTGTAATAGACCACCCAGCTCGATGAATACAGGGGTTTAGCTGGAGGAAAAATAACAATTGTGACTGAGGCTAAATTCCATGCCGGAAGTTCAGCGCTGAGGAACGTCTTCCCTGAGAAGTGTGGGTACCTGAGGGTGGGGAAGGGAGAGGTCTTGGACGGCAGAAAGTCTTGTGCATACAGGGACCCTTGGCAATGACACCGAGTGGCCTCCCCATCCCCCGGGCTTGTGTGAATGCTCCATTCATCTCTATTCTTCACGGCAATTGGCCAAAGTTCAGTGCTGAGTAGGAATCTGGGGCAAACACCAAACACCAAAGGAATATATTTAAAGCAAATAACCTTAGAAAAACTCAGCTAGCTGCATCTTTCTGTACTTCTCTTTCTACTATGGCACTTTTTTTTCTGAATGGAGGGATTTCCCCACTTTTGCATCTTTGACCATGTTGTGTTTTGTTCTACTATTTTTGGCACAGAAAGAAGAATCTCCCGGCCTCATTAAGTCACTGATACACGCATGTGGCTCCTCTCCTCTGTCTCCCGGCCCGTGTGCTGACTCAAGCATCTGCGCGTGGTAATTCTCTCCCAGAGAGCCGGGGATGGTCAGCAACTTCATATTTGTGGTCAAAATGAAGTGCTTAAGAAACGTCTGTAGCTAATGAAGTGCAGCTGACACGCCCGTCATTGTGAATGGGAGGGATTGGTGATTTTTTCAAAGCGTTTTTGCATTTGTGAAAGCACTGCAATTATTTTCCTTAGGTGCTTTCTGGGACAATCTTGGGAGTGAATCCGGTAGCATGGGATTCTTTTCCATGGCTAAGGAAGTCAAGGTATTGTAATTTAGTCATCTGAAACAAATTAAAAACCAAAGCTGTAGAGGGCAAAAAACAGTGAGAGAACTCTCAGCTCTCAGGGCTTTGGCAAATCTCCATTTTAAAACCATGACACGAATGAGAAGAGGCAGGAATGGTGACCCAGCAGACGGGTCAGTGTGGCAAAGTGTGTGAAACCAGGTTGCAGCTCGGTTTTCCCCTATCCTTACCCATGAGCTTGTGTCTTTATAGTCTAACAGAGCTTTTAAAGAACTGGGTGTGTGTCCCCCAACATAACACGGATGAAGATAAATCTCCTCCTTTCTGCTGATGACACAGTTTTATGACCATGAACTAAGAATGACCTCAAAAGATCCAACCGCAACCAGGAAAAACAACTCAAGTTGAATTACTCCAGACCTAAGGTCACTGTCTTTGCAGACACTCTTCAAAACCCAATGGTCGTCACTCAATAAGTTCAAGGGCAATTCAGCATATTCAACTGAGTTATCCCTGTGAGTTCCCGGAATCCTCAGCTGCTCCAAACACACGAAAGAGAAAGGGTCTCCAAGGTCTCCTGGGCCCTCCAGTGACGAGGAATGGGTAACACTTTCTCTCAAGACATCTCAGGCCTTAATGGTCTCTGAGCTCTCGTTAAAGACCAGACCTAAAGTTAGAACCATTCCAAAGATGAAAAAAATCTTAGATTCTGCCTGGCACTGCCCTCCCCAAGTTGAGGAAGCAGCCTCCTCCTTCTCAGTGTTGGAAGGAGGGGATCAATCCTGCCTAACGTCGTACCTAAATCCACTCCCAGCAGCATCATGCTGCTACTAGCCGTATGACATTGATTTCATGGCTGAGTGATATTCCATTGTACATAAGTACCACAACTGCTTTATCCATTTTTCTCTTTCCTGGGATATTTAAGGTGTACCGAAGTGGAGGTTCTTGTAAACAGAGCAGCCCTAAACTTTGGGGTGCCTGTGTCTTGTTGATTTTTAGTTTTCCCATTTTATACGCCCATGAGTGGAAGTGCCCTATGCTCTCTAGCTGTGTTTTTTAGATGTTTTAGGAAACACCATACACTTCTACAGAGTGGCCGTTGACAATTTACATCCCGCCCATCAGCCTAACAAGGCTCCCTTTTCTCCCTGGACTGTCCTGCACTTCTGGTTTTTACACTTTTTTAGGATGGCCCTTTAGACCGATGGGAAGTGAGACTTCTTTGTAGTGCTGATTTGCCTTTCCTGGATTCCCAAGGGCCTGGGCCTGCCCTCCACCAACCACATGGAGCTGCACATCTCAGGCCCAAAAAAGTCCCAGCTAGATGTGAGGATGTCTTGGATTGGATGCACGCTGCCCTTCCGTTCTCCCGCTCTTCTCACTCATTCTTCGCATTCAGTTACGATATCATTATTCTAGGATTCAAAGACTAGAAAATGTTTGCATTGAGTTAGAATATCATAGGCTATGTACTTGGACCACATAAATCTCACCTCATCCCAAATCCTGTTTACTGAGTTAACTTTCATACTGTGCCCTGGCCTTTTATCAAGGTTTACTCTAAGAAAAAAGGGTCATAAGAAAACAGCTCTTGGGTTTCTTGTAAAAACACTGTTTACGCCTTTTCTCATCATGTTATCTGATGTTTTCACACAGATGAAGTCCAGGTCAATTTTTATTTTAATAAGTCACAACCAGAAAACCTTTAGTCAATACGAGGAACTGAAATACGTCCTATTTTCTGATCATGGAAACCATGACATAATTTTCCCCCCTTTTTTCCTCTTTCTTCTGGGATGCTCAAAACTAATTTAATGTTTACTCCAAATGTATTGCCTGTTCTCCTATTCCTGTTTACTTCTTCCTCTTCCTAGGTTCTTGCTCTCTAGATTTATTTTGCTATATTGTTAATTTAGGGGATATAGATCCTATACTACAGGCCATCATTTTTGAAAACAGATAATGCACCTTTCAAAAAAATTTTATTGAAGTATAATTGATTTACAATATTGTGTTAGCTTCAGGTGTACAGCAAGGTGATTCAGTTTTATATTTATACATGTATATATTCTTTTTTCATATTCTTTTCCATTATAAGTTATTACAAGATATTGAGTATAGTTCCCTGTGCTATACAGTAGGACCTTGTTGGTTATCTATTTTATATGTAGTAGTGTGTATATTTTAATCCCAAACTCCTAATTTATCCCTTCCCCCTCTTTCCCCTTTGGTAACCATAAGTTTGTTTTCTATGTCTGTGAGTCTATTTTTGTTTTGTAAATAAGTTCATTTGTATCATGCTTTTAAATTCCACATATAAGCAATATCATATGATATTTGTCTTTCTCTTTCTGACTTACTTCACCTAGCATGATAATCTCTAGGTCCATCCATGTTACTGCAAATGGCATTATTTCATTCTTTTTCATGGCTGAGTAGTATTCCATTGTGTATATATACCACATCTTCTTTATCCATTCATCTGTCAATGGACATGCTACCATGTCTTGGCTATTGTAAATAATTCTGCAATGAACATTGGGGTGCATGTATCTTTTTGAATTAGAGTTTTCATCTTTTCCGGATATATGCCCAAGAGTGGGATTGCTGGATCCTATGGTAACTCTATTTAGTTTTTTAAGGAACCTCCATACTGTTCTCCATAGTGGCTACACCAATTTATGCATCTTTAAAAGTAGCCATTCACAGGAACTTAGATGTACGTATTTACCTAGTGGTGAGAAAGGGCCACGTGAGTTAGAAGAGAAGTCCCCATTCTAGCTCCTTCTCCAGGGGATTTGCTCTCTGCTCAACCAGAGGAAAGAGCTCTGCTGTCCTAACCATCCACTTTATTCATCACATATGCCCACAGCATATCCAAGGTCATTTTTGTTCCTTGAGCTAAATTCATCTAGAGCTCATGAGTGTATGTTCGCTTCCAGAACCTCCTAAGTCAATGGCCTGGGCTGCTCCTGGCTGCAGTGGCTCCTGTCTATGTCCCACAGCTTGATATGCTGCATCTCCCACTGGTTTGCAGATCTTCAAATGGACGGGTAGGATTTCGTGGGGGCAAAAACACTCACTCAAATTCCATGACCGATACTTGCCCACAGTATAAGACACAGTATAAGACACAGTATAAGACCTCTATGGAGGCACATTGCTATTCTTCTGTGAGATACTGACATTTTTTTTTAACCCTTAAAATACTACTATTAGCAAATTCCATCAAAACCATTGCATTCTTAGCAGATTATGGAATGTCTTGGAGGTAAGTGTATTCTTCCAAGTCTTTTTCACAGAAAATTCAGGAGGAAATGGAACCAGCCCTAAAATAATCTCCACTAGAATTCCAGGAAACTATGCATGAAGACTCCCCTAGGAAATGGGGGGGGCAGGGGGAAAGTGGGAGGAAACAGAAAACTTTATCATTAGCAAAAAACTGCACTGCAGTATCAGAAACGCATCCAGTGGCTCAGGGTCTCCTCACCTCCGAGGGAGAGAGGTCTACAGGAAGGGGCCACAGTACAGATTTTTGGTTGCACAATAAATCCAACCAAATGCCGCCTCCAAGAGACTCATTAAACAAAATGACTTGGAAAAGTGAAAAAGCAAAAGCCTATATCAGTCATTAAGCAAAATGAAATCAGGGGAGATGATACAATCACATAGAAGGCATTACTTGGTAATGCCTGTACCGAGAGGTGGGGCGACTTTGAAAACAGAATCACAGATTTCCTGGTGGGTAACTAAAGAGAATATGCCTCAGAAGTGAGGTCCTAAGGAGCCCTCCTGGGCACTGGCCACCCCCAGGCCCAGCCCGCCTCCCTCCCCTCACCTGGGGGAGGTCTCACCCATTCACCCACCTTTGCAGGTGTTCACTGAACAGGAGCCTCAGGGGGAGGGAAGTCGGGTCCAGAGAACACCTCCCACAGCAGAGTCGGGCTGACCTGAGGAATTTTACTGGTGGATAATTTAATGAAACATCTTTCCAGCCAGAGAAGACATTCACAGCGCATGTCCTACTGGCATTCAGTTACTGGTGACATCTTTGTACTCAAAGAAGGGTACATCGTGACTCCAATAGCTGTACCAATAACTTGGAATTTGAGATGACAAAAAACTGGCCAGAAAAACAAACAAACAAATATGAAATCCAACCAGGCAAGAAACGCAAGAGCTAATGTTTGGTGTCAGGGAGCAGAGGGAAATATAACATATTTTCTAATACAGACAGTTTGGGAACTGGCCATGCCTTCAGCTGTATTTAATGTCTGAATAGTTTTTTAAATTAAGGATTAAATTGGTAAAAACACAATATTCAGTTTAAAAGGACAAATAAAAATCATTAGCATCCTCTGCAAGTATTTCCTGCAGACAGTAACTAGCGTGTACTCTTCTCTCCGTCCTGCACTGCATGTTCTGGGGAACCCCCAAAGTCAAAGGGCACACAGCCTATCTTTGAAGAGCCTTCATTTCTTGGGGAGGAGAAAAAACATTATCTTTGGCATGAAAACATAGTGGGGAGGGGTGCGAAGGAGTGGTACAGGTGTCAAGGGCAGAGACGTTTACTTGTCAGGAAGGTTGGATCCTGGGTCTGTACAGAAGGGAGGAACTTCCTTACTTGGAGACAGGCAGCCCTAAGGTACAGCTTTGCTAGTCAGAGAGGAAAGCCCACTCCCAGGGGGCTGAACAGTCAAGCCCTGCCTGGTGGCATCCTCACCAGCCTCATCCTCATCTACAGCAGCAAGGGCGGAAGCCTGGGGAACGGTACCCCCCCAGAAGCCTCTCTGTCACCATGCAGTCAACCTTCAAGGACAAAGCGTGGGAGGAGGGCCGCCCATTGCATCCTCATCCAGTGAACCTAAGCGCAGGCCTGGGAGCTCTGAGAACTGCTCTGGACCAGGGATCCTGGTGCTTGCGCCGGAGCCCAGCGTCTACTCCATGCCCTGGGCTTCACTGTGCGTTTGCTGGGATTCTAGTTCACTTGTTTTTCAACCTTTCACCAAGTTACCATCAGATCCTGCTGAAAGAACACCTTGGGGTTTGTAATATTAGCCTCACTTTCTTTGGTGCAGACATTTTCTCATTCTTTCACAATAAGAATGATAGAGGATGTGTTTAGATATTTTCCCTGCAGTTCAGACTCAGATTTCCTTCAGGGCTGGAGCCTTGATAAGCTCATCTTAGGACCCCTGGCCCTTAGACGGCATGCTATAGATATGTGTGTGTGTGTGTGTGTGTGTGTGTTTAAAACAGCTTTGTTGAGATTTACATGCCATACAATTCATCCATTGCAAGTGTACAATTAAATGTCTTTTAGCAGATTTACAGATCTGTGCAACCATCACCACAGTTAATTTTAGAACATTTTCATCATCTCAAAAAGAAGTCCTGTATCCTTTGTTACCAACACCCCATCCTCTTATTGCTCCAGCCCTTAGCAACCATTAATCTACTTTCTTTCTCTATGGATATGCCTATTCTGGACATCTTATATACATGGAATCGGAATGTGTGGTTTTTTTGTCACTGCCTTCTTTCACTGAGAGTGTTTTCAAGGTTCATCCATGTTGTAGCCTGGGTTGGTACTTATTCCTTTTTATGGTTGAATAGCATCCCATTGTATGGCTAGACCACATTTTGTTTATCCATTTATCAACTGATGAACATCTGGGATTTTTCCACCTTCTGGTCATTATGAGTAATGCTGCTATAAAATTAAGGTGCAAGTTTTTATGTGGACGTATGTTTTCATTTCTCTTGAGTATATACCCAGGAGTGGAATTGCTGGGTCATATGGTAACTCTGTTTCACCTTTTTAAGTATCTCTATGTTTAACCATAACCTTTGTATTCCAAAGTAGCTGCATCATTTTACAGTCCCACCAGCAATGTATGAGGGCTCTGATCTCCCCACATCTTCGCCAGCACTGGTAGTGCCTGACACATAGATGTGTCCTGAGTGATGTCCCAGGGGTGATTGAGGTTGAGACTCCCGCAAGATATAAGAAGTCAGTTCAGACTCTAAGGTGGGCATCATTCTCCGTGATCCTTAGCCTTCCGCGCAGACCCAGGTTGGCCGTGTGAAAGTGAGAACTCATCAGCTTTCTCCTATGCGTTGGTCCCCATGTTGAGAATGTGCCAGACTTGGCTCATCTTCACCATCCCTCATTTTCTTTTTCTTTTTTTTTTTTTTTAAACAATGGTTTCATGAGCAGTGATGGGGGGCCTCTGTGTTTTGTTCTGTTTTGTTTTTTTAAATTTATTTATTTTTATTTATTTGTGGCTGTGTTGGGTCTTCGTTTCTGTGCGAGGGCTTTCTCTAGTTGCGGCGAGCGGGGGCCACTCTTCATCGCGGCGCGCGGACCTCTCACTGTCGCGGCCTCTCCCGCTGAGGAGCACAGGCTCCAGACGCGCAGGCTCAGTAGTTGTGGCTCACGGGCCTAGTTGCTCTGCGGCATGTGGGATCTTCCCAGACCAGGGCTCGAACCCGTGTCCCCTGCATTGGCAGGCAGACTCTCAACCACTGCGCCACCAGGGAAGCCCTACCATCCCTCATTTTCTGACCCCTTTTCATCCTCTTTCCTTGGATTTCAGTTCACACTTCAAGGCTTTCTGCTTTTGAAACCTCGTATTGTGCACACAGCGGTGGGGCAGCCCAGACACTGCCCCGACAGACACACTAAGGACACGGGCAAAGCACCGACACACAGGTGGAGTGCCCAGCTCCACCCGATTAACCAGCAAGGTGGATCTCCCCACCTGACCCACACCAACCCAACCCCCATGCCACATATGCAACCACTCATGGAGAATGAATGAGCAATGCTGAAAATCAGCAAATGTTCTCATCTGAACAGACAACGAATGACAGCTCCTTACCAGGATGAGGTCTGAGAGTATCCAGGAAGAGTGAGAATTATAGGAAGCAGAATTACAGGTACCTACTGATGGGCACTGTGAAAGCCTCCATCCATCCCTGAAGTCAATGTGTGGGAGAGGAGGTTGGGGGCCAGCGGGCACCCTCAGAATCATGTATTCTGTTTTAGCCCACTTTATGGAAATCAGCAGAGATTGCTGAATGAATTATTTTGCAAAAGAAATTCAAACTTTCAGGATTTGAATATCAACACAAACTGTAGATCATATTTCCTCTTTTAAAAACCATTACCAGTGATAAAAATTTTTTGGAATCATCATTTCATAATTGACCTCTGGTTCCACTAGTCTCTTGGCATGAACGAAAGTTACAGAGGAACGTTGCCTGTCACCCTCCTTGTGGTCCCACCGTGACCAAAGCCACCTGCCACAAAGCTGCACTAAAGAAAGTGAGGAATCTGGAAACAAAACAAACGGTCTTAATCCATGAGAAAATTTTATCACAGCTTTTCCCAAGGAATATCATTTAGAGTGGTAATACCATAGGACAGTAATAGATATTAAATAACAGAAGAGCCCTGGGCTCAAACAAGCATATAAATCACCAGTTAAACCCAGTTTAAATAGCTTTATTTACTGCAGCATTTTGGGGGGCAGTTTTTAATACTGCAATATGAATTATGAATCTCCAGGAGGAGAATGTAATATGCAATATTTCCCAAAGTCATGTGACCACAGAAACTGTATTTTCAAGCACATCCAGGGGACTGTTTCCACAGAGCAGACTTCACCACTATATCATACACCAGGATGTAAAAACCAGAGCTGGACCAAAGTTCACGACGCTTTCCAAGTGAAAGGATGAAAGACCGTAACCCTTGTGCTAAAATCACAATCCAGCTCTTTTATTCTCCCTCAATCACATAATCATATAACACATATCCTACTATCCTATTGTTTGAAGAATAGCGATTCACTGATTTTGTAAACTTCACATGGCATCATTGAACTAATGTGTGTTTTTTTGTTTGTTGGTTTCAAATACCATGTTTCATAAAGAAACGTGTTTTTTTTTCTGAATTTTGGAGTATTCTTCCCCACCCTAGGCTTTCTGCAGGGCCCTTCGCAGAGTGGGAACACTGGAAAGTGACACTGTAACTGAGTGTGCCCAGCCATGCGGCCACCATGGCCATGAGGTGTCATTCCCGGGAAGGCGTGTTGGACCACTGTTAACACGCAAGGCAGGCTTTATTTTCCTTCGTGAAGAACAGGGGCTGAAGCCGTGATCTCAGCACCAATAGCCAGTGTGTGGATCTGATTTCTCACTGCCAGTGTGGCAACATCAGACTAACTCCAGTGGGTTCCAGCCTGCCAGGAATGCTTCCATTCTGATCAACCCAGAGAATTCCACGCGAAGAAACACGGAATTTTGTGAAATGGGTGAAATTGATAGATGACACAAAACTGGAAAGAACATTTAATATCCAATATAATCGATGAGTGTGTCAGTTTCCTGGGGCTGCCATAGCAAAGTACTGCCAACCGAGGGGCTTAAAACAGCAGAAATTTCTTGTCTCACATTTCTGGAGGCCAGAGTTCCAACATCAAGGCATTGGCAGGGCCACGCTCCTTCTGAAGGCTCTAGGGAGGATCCTTCCTGCTTCTGCGTAGCTTCTGGTGGTGGCCCTCACCTTAGGCCTGCAGGTACCTCACTCCAGTCCCAGGTGGCATCTCCCTGTGTCCGTTCCTCTTCTTCTAAGAACAACGGTCATGAGATCAGGGCCCAACCTTCTCCACTGTGACCCCATCTTAACTTGATCATATCTGCAAAGACCCTGTTTCCAAATCAGGTCACATTTGCCTGCACAGGCAGTTAGGATTCGAAGATATTTTTGTGGGGACATAAATCAATTCAGTACCATGATCAAGAGAAAGCCTATAAAAGTCTTGATAACTAGAGCAAAAGAGTAAATATACAGGGAGAAAGTTAAAAGTGATCATTTAAAAATTTGCACTTGGGTTCAAACATACATCTAAACATGTATACAGTGAAAGAGATTTGACTGGAAGAAACACGTATGTGAAAAATCTTAGCTATTTTGGTCAATTGCAAAGTTCCTCTGAGTTGAGTCTGCAACGTGCTAGTTAAAATACCAGCAGGACATGAGTATGGCATCTAGATCAAAGGCCAGGGTCACCTCGGTCCTACCCCAGAAAGTGCAAACCCAAAGTGCCAGGTTTAGTGATGAACACAAGAACTCAAGAAGGAGACTGCAGGCTGGAGGGTGTTCAAAGGTCATCTCCGGGGAAGTCCAAAACCCAGGATATATGTGAAATGATAAGAAAAATGGATGATGATGGAGAAAAGACTGCAGGAGAACAAGAGAACCATCTTCAAATCCTTGAAGGGCAGAGATGTAGAGCGACTTTGGACTCATGTCCAAAATCTTTAGGGTCAGTGGTAATAGGTAGGGGGGTGTGAGTTTAATATACAACCCAACTTGGGGGCTGTTGACATAGAGGAAATTTCAGGTGGAAGGTGGGTGAGCCCTCACGTGGGATTCATGTAAAGAGGACCTCCATCCCGAAGATCCTGTCCTTCTCAGTCTCAGGAAAGAATAAAACATTGAGTGGAGGTGGGATGCCTTCCAGCTTTGCCCAAAGAGGCTCTTGGTTCTGTTCTCACACTGCTGGGCTCCCCCAGAGGAACCTCTCGGATGCCAGGGTGATGGTCATAGGAACCAGGGAGAGCCAGTGTAGTTTGGCTAGATAGCAGGTCTCCAATTTATCTCGAAGTCTTTTATCAGCCAAAATGGGGTCAGAGACTGATGTTCCAACAATCCACTTTTAGTACCTGTGGCTGCCGGGAAATTCAGCTGAATCTTGTTAAGATCGACCAAGCACCCCTCAAGGCTGAATCCCCAGGGCTCGGTGCTGCAAATACAGCTGAAAAAATCAGGCCACCCTTCCCTCAGCCCGAGAGAGGGTTTAGGAGGCGGTTAGGATGGAGGGGATAGGGGTGCAGATAGGGATGCAGGGGAGATGGGGAGATTTCCAGTCGCGCCTTCATAGATGGTCAGGTGCCCACAGTTCTGCAAACTAGGAAGATTTCCAAATATGTACATACATACATACATACATACATACATGATCAGTTGTATCTGCCGGAAGGTTATCACCTCGCTCTTACCTATTTTACACATTAGGATTTTGGATACTATTTTAGGTTGTTGCTTAAGGTTTAAAAAATGATTTAGTCCTAGACAAGTGGACTGAATCGAACCCTATGAAACACAGTAGGGTGCTAAATATGTGATGGGAAAAAAATGAGTGAAGGCAGGAATGAGCCGGAAGGTGAGTGAGTGAATCTCCACCTCCACAGGCTGTAAATGGTGTAGGTGGGGCTGAAGATTCGGACTAAAGAGGAAAAGCGTAGGTTGAATCTCTGGGCTCATGTAGAACCGGCTCATGGTCACCCAGGGCTAAAACGTCCCCTCCAGTGACCTCTGGCTTAGACCCTGGACACGCAGGAAGGGAGGACAGGAGAGTAACCGACCGGAAGCCGGCTGGCCAGTGTTAGTCCCTTCCTGTCAAATAAGGCACCCGTGGGTGGCCTTCAGTGGATTCCAGGCAGAGAATTTACATTCACGTGTTCTCCTATTTTTAATGTCCTCATTTACTTGTTCCTTTCTCTGTCTTTTTAATTGTGTTGTTTTCCCTTTCACAGAATCTCTTCCAGGTTTAGGCAACAGAGCTTCTACCTGTTGGCCTCCAGGAGCCTCAGGTGAGAATCAACTGCTTCCGTCAGCTGAGTTGCTCCTAAGGAACCGAGGGCTCTCCCGGCTGGACACGGGGTGGGCACCGGGTCCCATTTGCTTCCCCCAGTTCCTATTTACATGGCCTTTGGGTCAGAGAAGGAAGATAGAGAATACTCACGACCCTCAGGTTGAGGAGGTACAGACCCAGCGCTTTCCTGGGCGGATGCACTAAATGGTCATAGGGCCTTCTGCGAGCGACGCGCCTTGGCCTGAAACAGTCCTGCCCTTTGTCCCACTGATCTGGCTCCTGCAATCTGACCGGAGGAGCCTCTCCAGACAAGGGCACATTGTGATGGTCTGTCCTGTGTGACTGGCTGCCCTTTCTCCTGAGATCAAGTTGGATTCAAAGGGTAGATTGCCAAGACCCTGCCGCACAGTGAACCTTTCTTCTCCACAGAATCCATCACAAGGGAGAGCACGCTGGCGGATGTTCCTCCATCACTAAGCCTTCAGTGAGGAGGTAAATGCCTGGGACCTGTACCCGGAGGACCATCCCGATTACTCACAGGCAGCATGATGGTCCCGGACCGTGAGCCGGTTTGTCCCATGCACCCACGCCACCTGCCAGCAACAGCGGCTCTGCCCGTGCCTCCAGCCTGGGGGTCTTGGATGCTCAGATGAGACTCCTTTTCTCTCTTAGGGTCAATGCCCTGGAGCAAGACACAGCGAGGCGAAGTACATTGCACTGGCCCTGAGCACCCTTCCTCTCGGGGACTGAGGCTGCTATTTGAATCACGAGTGATTCCGAGACGAAGCTCTGGAGAGCAGAGCCTGGTCTCAGGGACAGCCAGACACGTGGGGCCATGCCATCCAAAGAGGCGGAGGAGAGGGCCTCAGTCCTGCTGGCGCCAGCTCCCGATGTCCAGGCTAGACGTTTCTGGATGCTGGTTCTCTGAGACCTTCACCCTTACAATCGCCCTGTGTCTTGAGTCCTGTTTACAGCCTGTGCTACAACACTGACCTCCTTGAGCTGCAGTCCTGTCCTGTCAGAGGGGATCAGTTTGAGAAGTGCATGGGATAATGCAGCCCTGGCGGTGTCTGGAACACGGCCGGCTCTTGGCAGCCGTCCTGCCTTCCTCCCATCCACACCTCAAATCAGGGGTCAGCACACTTTTTTCTGTTAAGGGCAGACAGTAGATATTTGGGGCTTTATGGACCCTATAGTCTCCTTCACGATTATTCCACTCTGCCACTGCAGCGTGATTGCAGCCATAGACAATTTGTAAACAAATAGGCATGGCTGCATTCCAATAAAACTTTATTTATAAAAACAAGGGATGGGCCAGGTTTGTCCCATGGGTTGTCATTTGCTGAGCTTAAATTATTTCTCCACTTCTCCCTGAACTGGATATTTTTTCCCTTTGCCTTCTAACCATGTGTCCTGCGGTCTATCTACATACACCTCGTAGTGGGAACACTGATCTGCGGTGCATGTAAGACTCAGATGACATACAGGATGCCCAGTTAAAACTGAATTTCAGAGAAGCAACCACGAGTTTGTTTCAGTTTGTATCCCACATATTGCGCGGGATATACTTACACTAAGAAAAGCTTGTTTATCTGAATTCAAATTTAACTAGACATCCTCTCTTTTTGTTTGCTCAATCTACCAACCCAGGTGCATGAAACTTTGGCTTGGGAAGCAGCATGCAACCAGTGTAAGCATAGATGCAGAAATCTTTCTCCTGATAACCCGGGACTAGTTCTGTCCCGCAGAGCCGCGTCATAGATGTAGCAAGACTAGAAAGTGGAGAGGAAGAAGCATCCACGTGGGAGAGCAGAGCTGGGACCGGAGCAGCAATTTCTTTTTTTTTTTTTTTTTTTTAAACATCTTTATTGAAGTATAATTGCTTCACAATGGTGTGTTAGTTTCTGCTTTATAACAAAGTGAATCAGTTATACATATACATATGTTCCCATATCTCTTCCGTCTTGCGTCTCCCTCCCTCCCACCCTCCCCACCCCACCCCTCTAGGTGGTCACAAAGCACCGAGCTGATCTCCCTGTGCTATGCGGCTGCTTCCCACTAGCTATCTATTTTACATTTGGTAGTGTATATATGTCCATGACACTCTCTCACCCTGTCACATCTCACCCCTCCCCCTCCCCATATCCTCAAGTCCATTCTTTAGTAGGTCTGTGTCTTAATTCCCGTCTTGCCACTAGGTTCTTCATGACCTTTTTTTTTTTTTTCCTTACATTCCATATATATGTGTTAGCATACTGTATTTGTTTTTCTCTTTCTGACTTACTTCACTCTGTATGACAGACTCTAACTCCATCCACCTCATTACAAATACCTCCATTTCATTTCTTTTTATGGCTGAGTAATATTCCATTGTATATATGCGGAGCAGCAATTTCTGAGGCTACAGGTTCTGCTGTCAGGGATGCAACTGACCCCTTGTCATAACAGCTTCACCCTTTGCTTTTTGTGAGGAAAAAATAAAATGTTTTCATGAGCCCTCTCATCCTTTATCCCATTCTTCCGCGTTAGTGTTCAATTTAGGTATTGAAATGTGCTGTGTTCGTGGATGAAAACGTACTGGTTAAAACCTAATACATTATACGTTAATAAGTAGATTGAATGGGCAATGACACGTTCCTAAGTGTAAAAAGTAACTTCTGGACTGTCAGGAAGATATTATTATTATTATTATTATTTTCCAGTTAGGGAAACCGAGGCACTGGGAAATCAGCGATCCTGACCAGGCGGACCCAGTCAGTGGAGGAGGCTCGCGGAATCTGACACCTGCGCCCACTGAAGCCACGCTACCCCCTCAGAAGGCCACCTAAACATGTTTCTAGTTTAAGCACCCTCTTCCTAATGGTCTGTTTTAACCATGGCATTTGTTTCTTTCTGATTATTATAGAAAATTTTTAATGTAAAATAAAGGGAAAAAATACCAACAAAATATAATAACTTTTAACTCTGTGGTTTATTACTTTTATTGCTTTCTAGACTGGTTTCTATGTACAGGTGTGTGTGCGTGCGTGTGTGTGTGTGTGTGTGTACCTTAAATATGTACTTTTTTTTTTTTTAAATAAATTTATTTATTTATTTTTGGCTGCACTGGGTCTTTGTTGCTGTGCGCGGGCTTTGTCTAGTTGCGGCGGGCGGGGGCTACTCTTCGTTGTGGTGTGCGAGCTTCTCACTGAGGTGGCTTCTCTTGTTGCGGAGCACGGGCTCTAGGCACGTGGGCTTCAGTAGTTGTGGCTCGCGGGCTCTAGAGTGCAGGCTCAGTAGTTGTGGCGCACGGGTTTAGTTTCTCCACGGCATGTGGGATCTTCCCGGACCAGGGCTCGAACCCGTGTCCCCTGCATTGGCAGGCGGATTCTTAACCACTGCACCACCAAGGAAGCCCTAAATATGTACATTTTACAAAATGGAGACATCCCCCTCGACCCTGCTCTCCTTCAGGTCCAGCACACGGTGACTACACACTTTCACGAGGCGAAGACCTCGAGCTCAGGGAAGGTCTGGAAACCCTAACAGCATCAGGGCAGGATTTACACGCACTTCAGGGTAAGTGCAGTGGAGACGCATCTGCCCACCCCACCGTCTGGAATCCCACCGGCTCCAGAATCTGTGGTGCCAGCAGGTATGGGAGGAGCAGAAAGCGGGGCTCCCGGGGTCTGCTAAGGTGGTCCAGGGGCAAGCCCCTCTCCCATTCCTCACCAGGTCCTTCATGTTCGGCAGGGACCGTGCTGTCCCGGGTCCTGCATCCTGCATCCCGCCACATCCCTACCCAGCTGGCCCCTCCTCTCCAGACCCGTTTCCTCCCCATCCCCAGGGTTCTGTTTCCTTCAGCTCTGAGGCTTTCTCCAACCTCGACAAGGGGAAGCAGGTGCCACCTTTAGCTCCCTCCCCAACACCTCCCCCAGGACACAGGCTGCGGGTCCCAGCCCGCTGCCCACTCAGTCCACTGACCCTCACATCCTCCTTCTCCAGGGCTACTGGGGCTCACAGGAGTGTCTCCGGAATAAGCGGCTCACAACTGCCTTGTCTTTCCCCAGAGGTCTTTCCGCCAAGGTCACAAAAGCTGCCCTTCATTTGTCCTCATCCCTGTGCTCACGGGCCAAAGGTCACAGCAGAACAACAACCACGTGGGGCGTTGGATAGGAACCAGAGAAGTGCGGATTCCTGGGCCTTTTATTCCAGAAGTCGCTGCTTGCTGATGTCAGGTTGAAGGCAGACCCCAGGACAAGTAGGGTGGTGGGAAGGGAAGGATGGGAGAGGGGAGGGGAGGGGAAAGCCGCTTACTACTACGCGCTTGACTAGACCAACTGATGCCAAACAGGACGCCGGTAAGGACGGCGCGGATGTTTGGGGCTGGGTTCCTTGGTCCCTTCATTCGCTTGCTCGCTCTCACAACCGCTCAGCCGTCACTCACGCATCCGAGTGTGTTTAGGGCTTTGAGTGGAGCTGCGGGGGAGGGGAGCAGGCCTGCTCTCAGGGGGTCTGGGGACCCTGGGCAGGTGGGTGCCAGCCGAGAGAGGGGGCCCGAGAGACCACTCCCCACCCCAGAGACCCCACGTCTGGAACCAGGTTGCTGAACTTGAATCCCACCCTGAGACTTGCCAGTGGGGAAACCGGAGCCAGTTCCTTACGTCCTCAAGACCCCGGCATCTACACGTGGAAATGGAGGTTCTAAACTAATGTAATTTAAAGCCCTGTTAGTTTTCTTCTCTGTGTCCTGTCTCCCCAAGGCCTCAGCTACTCTCCCTATTTTCAATCCAGTTTTTCTGTGTTGATGATTCCCTTTTGCTAGTTCAGGGCTGAGAAAACACTTCCCTTCTGCTGAACCCGGGGCGCATGGCCAACAGCAGTCAGGTCCATCCAGGACAGAAAACCAAAGTCCAGCTGCCTTGCTTCTGTTCTACCTTCACCTCCATGGACACCCAATTCTGGGGACCCACAGGGTAACAGGGACAGTTACCAGATCTCCTGAAGACAAGCCATCCTAGGGAAGCCCCCTCCTAACATCAGGTCGGAAATCGGGGGCCAAACGCCTGTGCCATTTAGACACACCTCTCCTTTCCCGGGATGGAGCTGCGCATTCTTGGGGGTCCCCGGGACCCTCCACCTGAGTAGAGAGAAAACGCCTTTCCCAGCAGACGTCTTCCTGAGCTGCCCCTGCTGACACTGAACCCAGAGATGCCTTCCTCATGCTGTTCGTTTCCTCCTGAACACGATGTTTATTGAAGCCAGCATTTGGTTTCCTGATGGGATCCTGAAAGGCGGAGGGAACCGTGGACACGAAGAAATATGTCTAGTGGGGAAGTTGCGGGGCTGCCCAATGTGCTGACCCAATGTACAATCAACGTCTGTATCGTTTATTCCGTAGACGGAGCCTGGAACAAATTGCAGTATTTAATGCACAATTACGGTTTTCAATAAATTGTTCCCAGATGGCTCAGGGAAACAGCATTAAGCAGAAAACAAGGAATGATCAGATTTTAATGAATGTTTGTTTCTTTTGCCTTTTTCCTTCGTAAATCCTAGTCGAATCTGTGGTTCGGTAGTGTTATCAGCAGCAGGGATGTGTGTGCATATGTGTGCATAAGGTATTAGACACACCTGCATATTTAATAATACATATTTAATGTATACATATTTAATGTATACATAAATGCATACGTAATGAGCATACATGGATAGAATGGTATTTCATTTGTTCAGCATCTTTTGTGTACCAGGCATTGTGCTTGACGACATATATCATTATATTCCTCACAGTTCTGCCAGAAAGGTGATATTATTCCCATTTGAGAGATGAGAATGTTGAGGCTCTGAAAAATTAAGTAACTTGTCCAAAGTCACCCAGAAGCATTAGTGATGGAGGTAGTAAGTGGACACCCCTCCATGTGCCCACTGGCACATTGCCTGTGCATAACACATGGTCAGTATATCAGACAGACAGAGTGTTGATAGATGGAAGTAAATGCGCCATCAGAGAGAAGGCACCAGCCAGGGTCTTAGCTCACCAGGCTGTGCACACACCTGGGCCTCTGACTCCGTTGCTGGGAAGCTCCTGCTCCCTGGCCTCTGCATGGCTGGTCCTCTCGTCACTGGTCAAGCTTAAATGTCACATGCTAAGAGATGTCTCTCTGAGCCCCGGTCTAATCCCCCCAACTTCTCTATCACATCACACTTTTCTTTGTTCTTCACCACTGCTGTATGTCTATTTAACAGTTGTCTGACCCACCCTAAAACACACAGGAGGTCAGGGCCTTATTTGTCTCGTTTACAGTTAAACCCATGAAGCCTAAACATTTATTCAATAAATAAATGGGGGCCAGGTTGGTCTCTCCCATGCTACCTACTCTGTGTTTGAGGCTTTGAGGTATAACCTACAGGCACCCCTCCCCATGGTCCTTGGGCCCCTGTAGCTGAAGCAGCACTAATTCAGGCCATGTGCCCCCCTACATGGGTCTTGGGTCCAGCATTTGGGGCACTCTGTGTTTTTCACCCCTCAGTAAATGGGCACAGTGAGATGTTGGCAGTGAAGACCTGTGTCTAGAGTGAGGGAAATCCTGCTTCTAATCATTTCATATCGAATCAGATGGAGGGGCTGCTCCCACGCAGACACATGTCCCCTCCCAGCCGAGAGCGGTGCCTTAGTCCTCGTGTCTGCCTTGCACAAGTGTTGGTGATTAAGTACCACAGGCATTCGGGCAACACATGCCAAGCAGCCTGGACGGGGCAGTTCACGTTTCCCAAGACACTGAGCTCACGTTGGTGCCCGTGGGCATTCCGAGGATGGATCTCCTACCAGTGACGTTCACGTAACGCCTCTGGGTGTCGGGCACTAACTGCGCTGAATCCCTGCTGTATCCCAGGGTGTCTCCCAGCACCTGGAGGACAGGTACAGGTGTGGCGACTTGCTTCCTATGGCAGCGGGTGGGGCAGAAAGAGCAGACTTTGGGCACCTGGTGAAACTGGGTGTATCTTGACTTTGCCTCTCGAGGAGGTGTGACTCCAGACGCTATCCTCGCCTTCTCAGAGCCAGAACTGCCCCCCTTCTGCTAAGTGGAGGATGTAATGACTCCCTCCTAGAAGGCACAGTGAGGAGCACAGGGGGAAGTGTGTGAAGATCACGCCACGCGGGGCCTAGGGTCCGAGACACACCCACCCAATCCCCAGGGGTAAACCACCTTCGGAAAAGCCAGGTAGAAGCAGGTCCACAAGGAACAGCCTGGTACTCTGGCTCCCCTGGTCTTCCAGGTGAGCAGCTTGTGCTCCATCAGAGAGAAGGGGCCCAGCTCCCGGGCCAGGTGACAGCCAGTGACCGCTCCGTCCCCGCGAGCCTCCAGCAGGGAGAACCGCCTCACACAGCCGAGCCCCCGCGACCAGGGGAGGAGCGGCGGGAACCTGGCCGCCTTGCAACCCCAGGGGTCTCCAGCCTGCCCCTCAAGCAAACACAACAAGCGCACTTGCCTTCTGCGCTGATGTCCTCCAAGGCCCCGGCTGCGTGGTCGGCCTCTGCCTCGCCTCTGCAGCCTGTACCCTGGGTCTTGTGGGCATCCAGCCCGGATGATATGACTCGATGGTTTCACACATGCTCACCCGGCGGGGTTCGGGATCCTAGGGCCGGTCAGCTGCTTCCCAGGACTCAGCGGTGAGCCCCCAGATTCCAGGGCCATGAGAAGTATCCAAAGGAAGAAGAAGGGAAAGGGCTCATCAAAGCCACTGTTTAGAGAAGCAGACAATAGCAGAAATAACAATTGTTTATTGTTGCTAATGAATAGGCATCAATCAGCTCTTACTCGATGCTGGTATGTTCACAATCTTTCTTAATCCTTGTAACAGGCTTTGAGGGAGGTACTATCATGGTTATTCCCACTTTACAGTTGATGAAATTAAGGTCAAAAAGATCAAATGCCCCACACAAGGTTGTCTAGTTAGCAGGCAGTGGACATGTTAGATTTGAACCCGGGCACCTTGCCACTCAAAGTCTGGTTCTCCACCAACAGAATCCACGTCTCACGGGGCTTTGTTGGGAATGCAGAGTGTTGGTCCTCACCCAGGCCCACTGAATCAGTTTGTCCTTTAATAAGACCCCAGGTGATTTGTGTTCAGGCTGAAGGGGGAGGAGGTGCCCCAGGAGCTACACTCTCGGCCACCCCGCCCTGGGCTCCCTCTTACACACGGGCATCCACGTGCCAATGCCCTGCTTTACCCCCTGGTTTATTTCCCCTCAATACACGAGCATGTGGTACCACCACGGGTAAGATACTCCACTAGGTCCTGGGAATACAAATAATATGAAAACAATTAGGCCCTACTGTGGGCCTAGAATCCATTTCACTCGAAGTGGGGCAACAATAAAAAACCTTCTCAGCTATGAAAAAGTCATCATTACCTAATGAGAAAGCACAAGGATATTCTATTTAGAGACACTTTTATCTAACTTAGTTTAAAGTCCAAGAAAAATGCCATATTGTCACAGCTTGATTGATTGTAGACCTATAGCAGCACTATTCACAGATTCTGGATTTTTTTTTTTTTTTTTTAACATCTGTACTGGACTATAATTGCTTTACAATGGTGGGTTAGTTTCTGCTGTATAACAAAGTGAATCAGCTATACATAAACATATATCTCCATATCTCCTCCCTCTTGTGTCTCCCTCCCACCTTCCCTATCCCACCCCTCTAGGTGGTCACAAAGCACCCAGCTGATCCCCCTGTGCTATGCAGCTGCTTCCCACTAGCTAGCTATTTAACATTTGGTAGTGTGTATACGTCCTTGCCACTCTCTCACTTCGTCCCAGCTTACCCTTCCCCCTCCCTGTGTCCTCAAGTCCATTCTCTACAGCTGTACCTTTATTCCTGTCCTGCCCCTAGGTTCTTCAGAACCTTTTTTTTTTTTTAGATTCCATATATATGTGTTAGCACACGGTATTTGTTTTTCTCTTTCTGACTTACTTCACTCTGTATGACAGTCTCTAGGTCTATCCACCTCGCTACAAATAACTCAGTTTTGTTTCTTTTTATGGCTGAGTAATATTCCATGGTATATATGTGCCACATCTTCTTTATCCATTCATCTGTCAACATAGGCTTCATGTGAGTGCTGAAAAAACGTTTGAAGTTTGTCCAAAAAGAAGCACAAAACACCAGGGTAGCCATCTTGAAGGCACTTCCAGTAGCCAAATCTGGAACAGTTTGAGCAAAAAAATAAATAATGATGTCAACGAATTATAACCCCCAGAATAAAGCAAATATGTCAGTTCATACTGATATAAAGAAGCAATTGAGATGGAGCAGGAAATCAGGAGGGATTTTGGGCAGTGAAAGGAGGCTCAGATGTAGGGGTCAGTTTGTAGAATCTCCCTGGTTTACTTAAAACAATGGTTCTCAAAGTGTGGTCTGTGGAACCCTTGAAGTCGCTGAGACCCTTTCACGGGACCCATGAGGTCAAAGCTATTTTCATAACATTACCAAGAATTTGTTTACCTCTTTCACTGTGTTGACATTTGCGCTGAGGGAAAACTTAGCTGGAATAGAGACTATTAAACCCAACAGCAGTAGTAGTCTTTGTATTCTTCACTACCATTTGGTTGCAGAATAAGAAATCAAGTTTCATTGAAAAATATCCTGGTTGTAGTATCAAAAATTATTAGGTTTATTAAATCACCATTCTTGAGCCCGCATTTTAGAATATCTTATAGGCTAAAAAGGGAAGTAGACACAGAGTACTTCTGTTACGTTCCAAAGTACTATGTCCCAAGGAAAATAATTTTTGTGAGCCAACCTAGCCTCTTTTTTGTGGGATGCCATTTTTACTTTAGAATGAATGACAGAGACACTATGATTATTTAGACTTAGTTGTTTGGCATACACTTTCTCAAAAATGAATGTGAGTTGCTCCCTTCTAGAAAACCAACAGACAGTATTTATTGCCAACGATATAATGTAAGCTCTCAAGAGAAAATTAATCTTAATAGCTTCCCAGTACTGACAAACTTTTCTAGTGGGATCTGTGGTAATACTAACAAACATTACTATTTGATCATCTTAATTAAATATGTCAACACTCTTAAGATCTGTATAACTAGGTGAAATAATGCATTACTTTGAAAAATCATGCATTAGTACAAGATTCATCCAATGCACAAGATAGGCCTACGGATTCTAAAGCAACAGATCTGAAAATATTTAATGATAAAGTTTTAGTTTCCACATTGCAAATAACCTTTAAGAAATGACCACTTGTGTGGTTTTACTGTAGTATCAAAGATGAATAACCATAATTATCTGAAAATGTTATTTGAAAAAGAAGAACTCATTGAATAAGTAATTAAGTAGGAGAAGGAACAGTTCTTCCTTACAGTAGGGTTCCAATTAATGCATGTAGATGGAATAGAAATAGAAGGAATCACCATTTGCAGCACCACAGTGATATTCGTTCTACACACAAATCACTGGTGGATACTAACATTCATGGGCAAAAGGATAATGAGAAACGGGATTTTGAATAGTCTTGAAGTATCTTCCCACAAGACACCTATGAACCATAAAGAAAAAAATGGTAACTTGACAGTAGAGAAGGCTGGAGGTGCCCCCTTAACCCAGGGGTCCAGATTAACCGCACCAGTCATGAGACTCGTCCACATCACACACCCCTGCCATGATTTATTGAGAAGGACACAACAGCACTTTCATGGTATTCTTGCCAAAATGCATAATCTTAATCTGATCACGAGGAAACCTAGACAAACCCAAACTGAAGGACGCTCTACAAGAAACGAACAACAGCAACAACGACAAAGATAAGCCAATACTTTTAAAAATAAGTGTTGAGGTCATAAAAGACAAAGAAAGATAAAAAGAAATATTCCAGATTAGAGGTGACCAAGAAACATGACAACGAAATCCTGGGCCAGAAAGAGGATGTAAGGGGACAATCAGGAAAATTTTAATAAGGTTTGTATATTAGTTCAGAGGGTTGTATCCACAGTAAGTTCCTGGTTTTGATCACTATAGTGTGATTATGTAAGGCCTGGCCATTTGGGGAAGTTGGGGGCAGGGTATTCAGGAACTCTGTGCACTCTTTCTACAATTTTGTTGTTTTAAAATTTTTTAAAAAGAAAACAATTTTTAAATGTGCTTTATGTGAATAGACTCAGGAGGAGCTCTTCAGAGCCTTGTGTCATGGTATCTGGGGGGACGTCAGGAAGAAATGCAGAACAGTTCCCTGAGCTTTTACGGAATTGTTGGAAATTAATTTGAATTATGCCATTAAACAGATGTGCTCCATGGGGCATGGACGACTTTTTATTTCTTGAACATCTAACCTGCTGCTGCATCAGATGGCATCAAATTAATTATACAGAGTTATCAACGGACGTGACATAACCAGCCATGGCACAGCTATACATCATCACGAGTCACAGCAGAGGCACTGCCAGGCCAGGACGGGGCTTTCTGCCATCCTGGGATCAGATCCAATTTGACAGGGTGTCTGATGACTCTTCACGCACGCCCGGAGCACATGCATGTGCATCTGAAAACTAAAACGTGAGCTCAAAGTAAAAACACTCCAACAGAAGAGACACGTCTAAAACCAGCAGAACTGGTTCACTGGTAAATGTTCATTATTCACGTTTGAAAATGCAAGGTATATACACGGTATGCTTTATACATACATTTTATACATTTAAATATTGTACCCTATAGAGAACTATTATGTGTGTGTTTGAATATTTTATGCAGCATATAAAAGATTAAGACTTGTGTATATAAATGGGAGAACAAGCAGTCGGATAGATGGACAGATGGATAGATGATAGAAAGATAGGTAGATGGATGGATAGATAGATAGACTCACATACACACCTGGAAAATATAAAAGGAGAAAGGTACATTATACTTTTTAAAAAGTAAAATAACAATTAAATTTGTTCTCTTATCTAATTTGTTATATCAGAGTGACAGTTACTCTCTTTCAAAAAGCAGTGCTTTTTTGAGGATCTACAAAGCACCATGAGTCCTACCCTGAATTTTATTCCATAGAGAAAGCCTAACACACAGTCAAATCAGAGCCAATCTTTCTTAAGATAAATGCTCGGTTTCTTCAATTAAATAATAGAAGGATTAGATGCATCCCTCAACAAACATTTGTTGAATGAATAAAAAAATGGATGATTAAGAAAAATTATGCATAGCTTTATTTTTAGAATGAGGGTTAATACAGAAGAAGCCAACATAAAATATAATCTATTAAAGATACATAACCTTCCACCCAAAGCAGAACTTGAGTTCTAACAAACACCAAAAAATGGGCTGAGTGTTCCCAGATCAGATTTCTACTTGCACTTAATTAATCATGCATTCATTCATCCTTCCAACCATCCTTCTACCCTTCCATCATCTGTCCCTCCATCCATCCATCATCCATTCACCCATTCATTCTTTCAGCGAAAGCTTAGAGACCCCAGGACCCTAGCCTAAGGGCTGCCTCTGCTAAGACAAACACGACATGAACCTTTTCCAAAGAACCCACTAACTTTTGGGAAGACAAATACGTGCATCAGCAAACCCTGGCCATCAAGGACTGCAGGTCCTATTGTAAGGCAGCAGACCAAGCTAGACACAGGCCTGTTAGCTCAGAGGTCTGCACGGCTGCTTGCTTGCCTGCTTCTGGCTGCTTGAGGCTGCAGCATCTCAGCACTCATTCACTCATTCAAGCCACAGCTATTTTTCAGGTTCCTATCGTGATGATGTGTCTGGCAGGGCTCTGCAAACATCCTCCGGTTCTGTAGGAGAGACAGCAGCTGTAATTGCATGGGTGCCGCGGGAGCACACAGGACACCGCTCGCCCTGGTGGGCAGGTTCCTCAGGAAGGGATGGGCTGCCTCACCCAGAAGATGAGGAACATGCGGGCAGGCTGGGGATGCAGGCAGTGTTCCAGCCACCGGGAACAGCAAGTGAGAGGGTAACAGGTGAGAGCAAGAGGGCCTGAAGGAGTTGGGTTTGGCTCTGGCAGGGGCAGGGCCAGGGGAAGGACACGGCCTGAGGGGTCAGGTAGGGTCCGTGTCCTAGGCCCTGGAGGGCACACTGAGTCTATCCTGAGGGTCTCAGCAAAGAACGCCTGTGACTTGATCTCAAACCTGAGTGTGGAGACCGCCTCTGAGAATTGCCAAAGCCTGTGAACCAGACATTGAGCACCAAATCCCTGCCCAGACAGCCCTTCCCTCCCGTGGGGAGGTCCTATCACCCACCCAGGCCGCAGGAGCGCAGGCCCGACCCTGACACTTCCCCTCTCTGGCTCAGGAAGCCTGAGGCTGGAGGTTGGAGAGAGGGAAGAAGTTTTCAATTGGATTTATTTCAAAATTCTGACTTGACACCTCATGGGATCTTTTTAAATGATCAAAATGAGTCTCTCTCGGAAGAGGAAGTGACTGGACAACCCTTAATTTTTTTTTTCTTGGCCTCACCACACGGCTTGGGATTGAACCCAGGCCCTCAGCAGTGAAAGCTCGAAGTCCTAACCACTGGACCACCAGGGAATTCCCCCTGGACCACTTTTAATACCTGGGATTGACCTATGTATGGAAACAAAACTGTGGACCTGCCCCAGAATTCACTGAGGAACAAGTCATCAAAGCACGTTTAGGAGGGATCTACTGGGGGGACACGTGGTGAGGTGTCTTCCTGCTTCTCTTCTGCTGACTCCCCCTGGGCAGTGAGAGACCTTCCTTTCCAGAGGACCTGCCCAGCTTCAGTGAGGACAGTTGACCAGCCCAGGGAGGTGGCGCCAGGAATGAGGTACCAAGCATGCCAGTGGGAGGGTGGCCTGGAGCCCGGAGCAAGGGGATGGGACCCAGCAGAACTTGGCGGCTGGCTGAGTGTGGGAGGAGCGGGGCTGGCGGGAGAGAGAAGGAGCCTCCCAGCCTCCCTCCGTGGTGTTCAGGCTCCACCATGCACCCAGATCACCTGGGGAGGGGACCAGGCACCCCAGGGTATCTGCATCAGCAAGTCCAGCAGGGCCCGAGAATCTGCATTTGTAACAAGTTCCCAAATGTTGCTGATGCCGCAGTTGCTCTTTGAGACTGATGGATGAGCCTTCTCTGTAATAACTGTGGACATCCTGAGAACTTACATGCTTCCCTAAAGCAAACTGTAAAGGGCAGACGGCAAGTTTCACTATCGAACACCAGCACCCACTGGGTTTGAGAGTCAGGCTTGCCCTGGGCCAGTGTGGGAAAGTTCTGGCCTGGAGACCTCTTCTGCCCATGAGATGGTGAGCTCATATCCTCCAGCAGCCCTGGGACACTCAGGGTCCCGGGCTGCTCTCAGGGGGCTTACGGTCTGTGCTCCAGCCCTTGCTCCAAGAACCCTCGGTTCCAAGCTTGGATCAGGCATTTCTCAGGACTGCGGTGCCTCTCCCATGAGGGCCCCTCACCTGCTGGCCTGGTTCCCCACGTTACCAGACCCGATGGCGCCGCCGTGCTCTCCTCTCCAGCGGAAGTGGGACTTCCCAGTGATTTCCAGGTCACGGGGCTTATCTAAAATGCCCCTAATGTGTCAGTCCTGCAAACCCGGGGCGGGGACAGGGGACCTGGGTGCCCTCCTGCAGCCCTCGGCCCCCAGCCACCCTGAAGGCTGGAAGGAATCAGACACACCTGTGAATTGTGATGAGTGACCCACAGTTTGGGAAACACTGCAGCTGTCTCCCACCCACCAACTTGTCGTGTTTACCTTCGCTGGGTTGGTGTTGCACCCGCTCTGTGGGATAAACCACGCCCTTCAGGCTGCAGGGAAGACACAGCACATTAAAGCTCTTTGTTGGGTGGGTTAAAGTGTCCTGTTTGGCATCTGAGCAGAAACTGGGCCCCTCCCCCACGACATAGCACCTAGACACTTCCTGGGTTTCAGTAGAAAATATTCCTCATGGGAGCAGGGGCTAATGAGCTTTGCTGCTTTATCTTTTCATGTCCTTGGGGTCCCTCCCTAGCCTATCTTGGTGGTAGATACCTTGGGGGGGTGCCAGCTCTCAGAAGCCCCTACTTCAGAGTCACCCCTCGTCCAAGTGCATCAGGTGCAGCAGCGAGCCACGGAGGAGGAGCACATCGTGCTGTGCAGCCCAGAGGAGCCGCGAGAGCCTGGGACAGAGGGGCTGGGGAGGGAAGACAGACAGACGGACAGGCAGAGGGACACACAGAGGCAGACACGGACACAGGCAGACAGACACAGAGGCAGACAGACAGAGACACACAGAGGCAGACATGGACAGGGATAGACAGACACAGAGGCAGACAGACAGAGACAGGAACAGAGAGACAGACAGACAGGTAGAGACACACAGAGACAGACACGGACAGAGGCAGACAGACACAGAGGCAGGAAGACAGAGACACACAGAGACAGACACGGACAGAGGCAGACAGACAGACACACAGAGACAGACACGGACAGAGGCAGACAGACAGACACAGAGGCAGGAAGACAGAGACACACAGAGACAGACACGGACAGAGGCAGACAGACAGACACACAGAGACAGACACGGACAGAGACAGACAGACACAGAGGCAGACAGAGAGAGACAGAGACAGACAGACAGAGACAGGAACAGAGAGAGACAGATAGACAGGTAGAGACACACAGAGACAGACACGGACAGAGATACACGGACACAGAGGCAGACAGACAGAGACAGGAACAGAGAGAGACAGATAGACAGGTAGAGACACACAGAGACAGACACAGAGGCAGACAGAGACAGGAACAGAGAGAGACAGATAGATAGAGACACACAGAGACAGACAGACACAGAGGCAGACAGACAGACACAGGAACAGAGAGAGATAGAGACAGACAGGTAGAAACACACAGAGACAGACACAGACAGAGATAGACAGACAGACACAGAGGCAGACAGACAGACAGAGACAGGAACAGAGAGACAGACAGACAGGTAGAGACACACAGAGACAGACAGACACAGAGGCAGACAGACAGACACAGGAACAGAGAGAGATAGAGACAGACAGGTAGAAACACACAGAGACAGACACAGACAGAGATAGACAGACAGACACAGAGGCAGACAGACAGACAGAGACAGGAACAGAGAGACAGACAGACAGGTAGAGACACACAGAGACAGACACGGACAGAGATAGACAGACAGACACAGAGGCAGGAAGACAGAGACACACAGAGACAGACACGGACAGAGGCAGACAGACAGACACACAGAGACAGACATGGACAGAGGCAGACAGACACAGAAGCAGACAGAGAGAGACAGAGACAGACAGACAGAGACAGGAACAGCCAGACAGAGACAGGAACAGAGAGAGACAGATAGACAGGTAGAGACACACAGAGACAGACACAGAGGCAGACAGAGACAGGAACAGAGAGAGACAGACAGACACAGAGGCAGACAGAGACAGGAACAGAGAGAGACAGATAGATAGAGACACACAGAGACAGACAGACACAGAGGCAGACAGACAGACACAGGAACAGAGAGAGACAGAGACAGACAGGTAGAAACACACAGAGACAGACACAGACAGAGATAGACAGACAGACACAGAGGCAGACAGACAGACAGAGACAGAGACAGACAGGTAGAGACACACACAGAGACAGACACAGACAGAGGCAGACAGACAGAAACAGAGGCAGACAGACAGAGATGGAGACAGACAGGTAGAGACACACAGAGACAGACATAGACAGAGATAGACACAGGCAGACAGACAGACACAGTCAGCATCAGACAGACAGACACAGACGCAGACACACAGAGACAGTAACAGAAACAGACAGACAGAGACAGACAGAAACATAGAGACATACAGAGATACAGGCAGAGACAGACAGAAACATAGAGACCTACAGAGATACAGGCAGAGACAGACAGAGACAGACAGACACAGAGGCAGACAGAAGAGACAGCAAGGAGAGTCTTCCTGCTCCTGGCTCTCACCCTCCCCACACGACCTGGATGCATCCTACCCTTGGGGTCCTTGGGCCATCCCTATATCCTAATAAAAATGTATCGTTTTTTTCACCCAGCTCAAGTTGGTTTTGTTCTCGCGGCCCAAGAGCCTGATTAGCACAGGTCGCCGGCGGTCTTGCCCCCTCACACAGCTCCCCGCTTCACCCTCAGTGTCCCTGGTACCAGCCAGGGGTCTGACCTTGACCCTGACTTGCCCCCACTGCCCTCGGCCGAAGGCCTGACCTCTGGTTCCGGACTTGGGCCAACCAGGTCTCCTTCTCACGGCCCCTCTTCACCTGTGGGTTGTAAATCTGGGCCCTGATGACCTTGACTCTGACCTGCCCCTGACCCACTGAGAAGACCCTTCTTTGTCAAGTAAGACATTGCCTCCCACTTTAAGCCCAAACTTTAAGTTTGCTGGGAACTGGGGCAGAGAAGGGCCTGGTGAAATGCATAGTCCCTTTTGGAAAACATGGGTTTTTGCTTATTAATGCCAACAGCCGAGGCCGTTCTAATTAAACCTTTACCTCCAGGAATATTTGTACAAGTCCCGCTTCACAGCTGAGAAACACCAGGCCCAGAGAGGGACCTGGCACATGCAGCTCCCCACTGCCTGCAACCTGGTCCAGAGGTTTTGAAAATCAACAGAGCTGGTCTGGTAAACCCCAGCCAAAGGGATCTCAGCTACACACGCCCCTGTCAAATGCTGGCGGTCCAAGAACCTCAGCAGGAGAGAAACAAGATCGTGGAGAAGCCCAGAAATGTTTTAAGTCACCACAGTGCTCTGGTCAGTGAAACAGAGAAGCTCAAACTGCTGGCCTTGGGCAGCCTGCATTCTCCAAATACGGGGGTTCCACGCCCCACGTTTTACATCAGCACGGGGTGAGAAAATCTGTGCCCCCGTGTTCCTTAGGCTCCCTGTGTGTGCAGAGAACCCCTGGGAGCTTACGGAAAATGCTGATTCCGGGCACACCCCCTGCCCCACCCTGCCAGGATGCTGGCATTCAGTGCAGTACCCCTGAAATTAGTCACAATTCTAATCAGATGACTATGCTGCAGTGGTCCTCGGGCTAAGATAGCGCAGCTCACGCGATGATAAATGATTTTATACGCATCGTCAAATCACATGGAGAAAATGCAGGAGGGCCTTTAACATGCTGCCTGCAGAGGAAGCCACATCCTGCAGGGAGTCTGGGCTTTCTGGGTTTCAATCCATTTCCAATTATCCTAAAAAATTACAAGACTAAGGGCATCAAATGAACCACTCCTTCCTCCATATTAATTTTGGTCCATCCCTGGCTTCTTGTTTCCGGCCCTTGTTATCTCCGGGCAGAGGCAGAATAGCAGCATCTCAGAGACCCACTCAGCATTCAGTGAAGCACACTCCTAGGTTCACGGAGCACCAGGCAAATTCATTTATCTTAGTATTTTCTGTAGCAGAACCGAATTCTGCCTGCTTGAATGAAAAATCTGTTTTACCCAGTCTAAGCTGCGTCTCTCAGCCGGGCAGGTTCTGTTGCCTCTCTGTGGTTCAGTCTTTATCTGCAAAATGAGCATAAAGATAGTCCTGCCATGTAAAATCCTGGTGAGAATTAAAGACAGTATTCACACAAGCACTTTGCACAGCACCTGGCATCTTGGAAGTTTGCCATGATTATGAGCTATGGTCATTTTCATGCCTTTGGTGAGACTTGGGATTTAGCAGGTGCTTGACCTGGCTTCCCCATCTCCCCTATTTCCCTCAAAAAGCAGAGACCTGATAAAAGTGCTCTTGGGCAGCAAGCTTTTCAGGGAAATGATGGGAAGGAACTGGAGCAAAGGACCAGGGAGAGGGTGAGGAACGGAAGGAAAGTCAGCATAAAGGGTGTGTTACTAAGATATCCACTCAGAAAGGAGAACGAGGCCTTGGTCCTGTGTGGGACCCTCTGAGAAGAGCATAGAATGTCTCTTGGAATCATCCCTCCAGAGATTCAGGCAAAGGGTTCCTCCATGGGCTCCTTCCCCCACGGCTGGAGAGTTGCCCCGGGGACACTAACTGCCCACACTCCGCATTACTAGCTTGACAATCGGGCTTTTGGCAGAAGCCAGGGCTGGAGTCACGGTGGGGTGGGGGGGCGTGGGTTAGGATCGGTTCTGATATCGTGGTGGTGCTGAGAATGAAAATAGTCAGTGGTGGATGCTCTGAGCCCCAGTGCTAAAGATGTAGCCAAGGGGAAAAGCCAAATAGCAGCAATCCAGGG
Organism: Eschrichtius robustus; assembly: GCF_028021215.1. Lineage (NCBI taxonomy): Eukaryota > Metazoa > Chordata > Mammalia > Artiodactyla > Eschrichtiidae > Eschrichtius > Eschrichtius robustus. Next base: position 4,199,270 of record NC_090828.1, read on the forward strand.
CATTCACAAGATAAGGATGCTGGCAGCAGTTGCTGGAGCCTCCCAAGTTAATGATCACGCTGCTTCCTTTCCTAGGCTGGTACTCACTGCCAGACATCCAAAAAGCACCAGCATCTCACACCTGGTGTGAGACCCTGAGAGATCTGAATAACGCTTGACTTACCTGAATAAGTCCTGGGTGGTGACTTGCTGCCTTGCTGCTTGGGTCTAATATTATGACCTTAAGCATTGTCAACTGTGAGAAATCTATGGTACTTGAATAACAGAACGAACACCTTAGGGAAAGAGAAGGGTGTGAAACAGTTCATTACAGTCCGTGGTCCTCCCTCCTCGCATCACTAAACACGCATCCTGACAAGTCCTTACAGCTACAAGGTGAAAATTCAATCAAAGCAACACTTTCAGAAGTTCCATATCACAGCCATGATTAGCTAATAAAATCCCAGTGGCCTGATGATATTAGTTTTCTAGGTTGTAATTTCCATTTTTACTGCAATCCATCTTTGTCTGAGTCCAGATCCATTTCTTTCCAGCTCTGGGCACTGGTTAATTTGACTAAATGAGACAAGCGCTGTGGACAGGTGAATATCCATCATATTTCTCGCCTCTCCTGGGGGACCAATGTGATGCCACCATACCCTCCAGCAGGCGGCCCTTGCCCACACCCACTGCTGTGCTGGCATCAAAGTAGCATAGACGTGGGCAGCCCAAGACAGCAAATTACCCAGAAATTAAGGGTTTGGCCTGGCCTCCACGGCGCCTGATTCCCTCGAAGTTTCTGTGACGGATTAAGTATTTACGGCTTCCCACTGCCATCGTAACCTCTTCTTCCTTGGGCCTGTTGTTAAGCTGTCAGTATAAACAATGGTACCGACTTGGGTTGCCCTCAATGTCCATCAGACTCAGGAAAGCAAACGGCTATTGTCACTCTTGGCTAAACTCCCATCTGAGGGCAATGCTATTTTTTTTTTTTTTCCTCTCTGTGGTCGTCATCTGGCTGAAAACAACTTTCCAAAAAGTAATTAACTTTCCTTTCAGAATGAAGTAAACCAACTTCCCCTCCCATCTTCTTTCTACAGATACTTCAATCTGGGATATGCAGTGCTCTCAAGAATTGATGCCACATGACAGAATCTTGTTCTAGAAGATTTCATGATTTAAGAACTCAGGACTTCAACCCAGATCCAATCCTGCAGCCCCAGGGATTCACTCAGAGAAGACTTTCAGATCTCTGGACCATCGTTATCATTTTAACTTGAGTGTCTACTTTGCTCTCTCTTTCAGGCTCTGACTTCTCAGAAGTCTTCCTTCCTTTGCCTCTGCGTGGTCCCAGCCACAGACCACAACCCCCCCGTAAATGCACAGATGAGCTTCTGCGGAAATACTTACAAGGGGTTGCTGTCAGGGGCCACACGGATGAAACAGCAGAGCTGAGGGGTCAGAGCAGCCTCTGGTCCGCCTTTGCAGCTGCCTGAGCCGAGCCCTAACCGCGCACTGTTCAGTACAGAAACCACTAGTCACGTGGTTATTGAGCGCTTAAAATGTGGCCGGTGCAAACTGAGACACGCTCTCAGTGTAAAATCCACACCAAATTTCGAAGACTTAATATTAAAAAAAAAAAAAAGAATGCTAAATATTTCACTGGTAATTTTTAGATTGAGTCCATGTTGAAATAATAATATTTTGGATATACTGAGTTAAATAAAATACAATATTAAAATTAATTGCACCTTTAGAAAAAGGTTTTAAATATAGATTCTATTGAGCTTAAGGTTATGTGTGTGGCTCAGGCGGCATTTCTGTTGGGCAGCGCCGCTCTGGACCTTTCCTGTCACTGTGTCCATCTTCGGGTCCCGAAAGCCTCTCAGAGTCCAGTAAGAATGGGGCCTGCATGTTTGAGGGCTTCCCCCGGGGGCAGGGGGGCAGAGGAGAGGGGTCCATGGCGGGCTGGCCACGAAGAAGCCACAGGATGGGGTTACCAGCTCAGCCAAACCCACCTAGGTGAGAGCACAGATCGACCACATCTTTGTGGCAAAGGTGTGTGTGTGTGTGTGTGTGTGTGTGTCCATATTCCATGAGTACCACAGATATTCAGTCTGAGTCTCCTTGTGGGAAACCAAGAGCTCTGCCTTGTTCACAGAGAGTCGGAGAGACAGCCCTTTAAGTTTCATTCCTGAGTTCTGCTCTGGGGACTGTATTAGTTGTCTGAGGCCTGTATTAGTTGTCTGAGGCTCCTGTAACAAATTACCACAACTCTGATGCCTTACACAGCAGAAATGTATTCTCTCGCAGTTCTGGAGGCCAGAAGTCTGCGATGAAGGTGTGGACAGGGCCCTGCTCCCTCCAAGTCTCCTTCCTTGCCTCTTCCAGCTTCCGGTGGCCCTGGGCCTTCATTGCCTTGTGTAACATCACCCAGTCTCTGCCTCTGTCTTCACGTGGCCTCGTTTTCTCTGCTGTGTAGTCTCCCTCTGCTTCGCTCTTATAAGGACATGTGTCACTGGACTCAAGGCCCAGCTGGATAATCTAGGACAAACTCCTCAAGATCCTCAGTTTAATCATACCTTATGCATACATGGTAATATTCACAGGTTCCTGGAATCAGGACATGGACATATCTTCCTGGGGCCACCATCCAGCCCACTACAGGGGGAGAAATGAACCACGGGTCAGGCCCCCCGAGGAGCAAGGAGCTGCTAAGTTCTTATTGCCTGAATTGAGTGGGTATCCAGAAGTCAGATGGCATATACTCGTCTTACCTACGAGTAGCTTTAAACGCATTTTATAGTTTACCGAACTCTTCTTCTTTCTAAGTAAATGTCTAACCATGTCTCATTCCCAGAATTTGGCAATAAAGTGCCTCAAACCAAAATCACTCTTACAAGTAGACAGAATTGTGTGCACATTTCCAGTGTATAGATCACTTTTCCAAACCACATCCTTATGAACAAAGCCAGGCGTTGTCTCAGGTAGGTGGAGAGAAATTTATTGTTGTTTGGTTGGAGGCCCTTCATCCAAGACTGTGGTCAAAGCAATACCTTCATGGATCACCCCTCAGCCTTGCTTTGCAGACTGCAGCCACCGGCCACATGCCCCAGAACAAGCCGAACGCCTGCGAACTCTGTCAGCTCCCAACCTCTCCCCAGATCAGGACCTCTGAGGCTGGGAGTCCCAGGAACTGCCTTTCTAGCCAACTCCCCTGTTATTTTTATTAAGAGAAAGTTTAAGAACCACTGCCTGGCCTTCTCTCAGCCTCCATCCTTGAGGGTCAGCTCATAGGGGCGGGGACCAGCACTGTTTCTACAAGTGGGGAGCATGCAGAAGGCATCAAATCATAAATCAGGTGGTGAAAACCTTACTGCCTGTGTGTCTTTCTTTTTGCTCGTCTGTCTTTAACACCCAGCGCTCACTCATCTCCCTGTTCAACAGAGAAAGCGAGCGGGCTCCCAAGGCTGAGCCCAGGCATCACGGCCAAGGGTGACCATGTTCTTGGCTTTCATTTGGGGTGAGTGACAGTGCTTTTCAATTTCAGGCAGTGATACCAAGCTCCCTTTATAACAGAAAGTATTACAAAAACAAGTCAATTTAAAGGAAATCACTAAGAAAATAATAATGCAGAGTCAGCTGAGGAAAGTGGCAATCGATGAAAATACTCATTTATTAGGCAGGATTCTCCAGAGACACAGAACTTGTATCCTGTGTGTGTGTGTGTCTATATATATATATATAGACACACACACACACATTCATTACACAACTATTATAAACCAAGAAAAGCAAGCCTAGAGTGACTGTGATGTGAAAAGTGTAATCTTTTAAGATCATAAGTCTAATTCTCTCCCTGGTCTGCTCAAAGCCTTCACTGTCTCCCTCTTGGGGCTCAGGTAAGGACCAAACTCTGAGGCTCACCCTTCCTCTGCTGCCCCGCTAGCACTAGCGGCCCCTCACTCACCAGGCCCCCGGCGCCTTGTCCCACGTGCCCAGAGCTGGGTTGCCAGGCCTAGTCTATAAAGGGCCAGATAATACACACTTTCGTTTCAGTGGCCCGCAGGGTCTCTCTCCTAACTGTTCAACTCTGCTGTTGTAGCACAAAAGCAGCCGCAGATAATACATAAGCACATGAGTGAGGCTGTGTTCCAATAAAACTTTATTGACAGGCCCTTCCGGCCCTGGGCCCCGTGCACACTCCTGCTGCTGGTGTGGCCTCTTTCTTCTTGTCTGGCTCCTTCGTGCTCTTCCCTTAGGTTTCGGTAAATATTCCTTTCCCAGGGAAATCTTCCGAGTCCTCAGGAAAGATTCTGCGTCTTAGAGCACTTATCCCGATTGTGCGCATGTGTGGCCGTGTGTGTGACATGACCCGATGTCTGCCTCTCCAGGAGTCCCCAGGGACAGCCTGCTTTGCTCCCCATTCTTTTCCCAGCCTGGTACCTTGAGGAGGCTGAATCGTCCATCGAATTAACAACTAAATGAGTCACTGCTGAGAAGAATGAGTGACTGCATAAAAGCTAGGAAAAACTTGCACCCTTGATCTTACCAAGCCCCAGCAACAAAACTATGAACACATTCTTATTTTCCTCCTTCCCAGCTCCCTCATCAGACAAGGCAGCTGGATCAATGTGACCAGCTTTGTGTCCTTTTCTTTTGGGGTGATTTCCCTGGGGAGAGTGTGAACTGTTCTCTGAGTTTACTTTCACTCACCAGCTCTGCAACTTGGGGTGAGTTGTTAGGTGTCTCTGATCTCCTCTTTGCTCATCTGTGAAAGTGACACCCACACTCATCTCACAGGGCTGTTGTGAGGATTAACACAGCAACCTACAGTGCCAGACCACGGTTGTTATTAAAAGTACACTACTTCCCATGATTTAGTACATTGGCATTTCCCCTAGATGTAGAAACTCTATAGCAAACAGCGGAAGACCCCAGGAAGTCACCATATATCGTCAGATGACAAAGGTCAATGTGTGAACAAGTATTTTCTCTGGAAAGATTGTAAATGTCCTATTTCTCCCTTCTTATTAGCAGCACCAGATCTAATTAAAATGTTTCTCAAGGAACGTATTGGGAGAATTTGATGTAAAATATATTCCTAATGTCAACCACGTCAGTATTTAAAATTTTGAAATCGATCTATATGTCCAGCATTAGGGGGCAGGGTAAATAGATCATGATGCAAACAGCCAGTGGCCTGTTATCCAGCCTTTAAATAGTTTGTTTATGAAACATCTTTAAGATCAGAAAAGAAAAAAGTTTATATTATAATTTTCAACAACCAAAAAAGATTAAAAATTACCTATATCGGGATCTCATTTACATCAGGAAAAATGTATTCAAGAAGACACATTGTAATTAAACAAGATATGAAGTGTCTTCCTCTGGTCAGTGAATTATGGCTGATGTCTGTGTGGGTACCTACGTGTGTTGTGTATATGTCTGTGAATATGTGTGTGTGTTCACTTTTCTGTATTTTCCAAATTTTTTACCCAAAGCAAGTATGACATTGGTGATCAAGGGAGATCAAGAAATAGAAAGTTTGAATACATTAAAAAATATTAGATATAGAATGGAAAAGCAGGGCTTCCCTGGTGGCGTAGCGGTTAAGAATCCGCCTGCCAATGCAGGGGATACGGGTTCGAGCCCTGGTCGGGGAAGACCCCACATACCGCAGAGCCACTAAACCCGTGCACCACAACTACTGAATCTGCGCTCTAGAGCCCACGAGCCACAACTGCTGAGCCTGTGAGCCACAACTACTGTGCACAGCAATGAAGACCCAACACAGCCAAAAATCAGTAATAAATAAATAAATACATAAATTCTCTTTTTTTAAAAAAAAAAAGAATGGAAAAACAAGGTCCTACTGTATAGCACAGGGAACTATATTCAATAACTTGTGATAAACCATAATGGAAAAGAATATGAAGAAGAATATATACATATGTATAACTGAATCACTTTGCTGTACAGTAGAAATTAACACAACATTGTAAATCAACTATACTAAATAAAATAAATTTTCAAAAAAGACAGAAAGAGAAAATTTGTCTGATTTTCACTTATGGCTCCCTGGGCAGAAATTATATGAAGAAGCACATCTTCCCAGCCTTTGAAGACTACCTTGGACTGTAAAGGGTTAAAAATTCTGGCGTTAGAACCCCTGCCTAGACCATCAGGCTGTTAAAGTCCAGCACCAGCCGCTGGCAGACTTCAGAATAGGCCGTCAGTGCAGAGAAGGAACCGGTCCACAGCCCACTGCGGGGTCTCCAAGAGCCACCCTCCAGGGAAGGGGGGGTCACCCACAGGGAGCCCTGGATTGCTCTGCTCCTGGGTCCTGTAAAGGTCTGTGGCAGGGATGGCTGCCTTCGGCCAAGGACACGGCTAAGCCCAAGTTTCAGGAGTAGCTGCCGACATTCACCGTTACGAATGGCTCTTGCACTCACCGCCTCATTAAATCCTCAAAACTCACCTCAGAGGCCAATGCTGTACTGTCCCCATTTCACAGATGAGGAAACTAAGGTTTCAGCAATTAACCAGGAGTTGAATCAAGGTTCTGTCCTCTCTAAAACTCGACCGCTAAGCAGAAGCAAACAGACCCTCTCCTCTTGACCTGAAGCTTAGGGTTAGTTTGTCTGCAGACTCCTCTGTACCAACGTTCTCAATTACTGCCTGGACTTTCTTAATGGGCTTGTCCTTATGTGGGCTCTTTATCAATTCAACAAATGTTTGTTGCAAGCCTGCTTTCCGTGTCACACTAGGCTAGGCTGGGAACTGTAGAAGGTGCCCATATGTCTTAGAGCCCCCAGTCCTCGCACAGAGGGGATGACGGACTGGGTGAGAACTGTGTCTAGACTTCATGATTACGTCATGATTCCAATGGGAGCTCATCAAAGTCCAGCAGCCCATGGGTCAGATGCAAGTTCAGGCTCTCTTAGCCACAACTGGCCACAATCCAGCCTAGGCAGACAGGCTCCACCTTGACTCAAGAAGGACCACATCATCCCAGCTGGTGGGGAATCGTTGACAAGTGGGAAGGGAAGCTTCACTGAGATGGAATCTGGCCTGTCTGCAGCAGGATAAAAGGAGCCAGTGAAGGAGGAGGGAATGAGACAGGAGGGGAGATCTGGGGGGAGGGGGGTACCTGACAGAGAAACACCCACGGGGGCTGGCAGGTTCAGTGGTCCTCCCATGCCACCCGTGGCTTCTCCTCTGAGACATGCTAAACTGGGAAACAGCTGAGGCTGGGGTGCAGGTGCCGTGTCACTGGCAAGCTTCCTCTGTGGGCATTGGCTGCATCTCTCCCACAGATGCTCTCCTCCTCTGCACACCTGCCCCAGGTCCTGGTGGCTGGGAAAGGACCCAGGAATAAGCAGAAAGGGCTAAGCCAGCCCAGCCGAAGGCTGGGGAATAGGTTGTGTGGTTTAAGAAACCACCAACCCAAGACATGCAATCCCGTGCTCAGAAACTTAATACGTTCCCCAGGATTCTCGATTTCATACCACTGCGTTGTTCGGACGCCGTCCCCTTTGGTTGCACATAAGTCAAGTCTCCACACAGGCCGACTGTCCCATTGATGTGGCTGGGCCTGCACCTTCCCCACAGGGCTAGGAAGAGGACCCACCTGGGAAGCGGCTCTGGCTCAGCTCAGCCAGGTCCGGGCTGGAATCCTGCCTCAGCCACTGTGGCCTCCGCGACAGTTTCTGTCCCCTTAGTGGCAGAGTTCTCACCTGTGAAATGCTACGTAGAAACCAGGGCTGGGCTAGGTGAGTGGAGTCAGGTGCCTGGGGTGCAGAATTTAAAGAGCTACCTGCAGGCATGGAGAGCGGGTGCCTCTTTAGACGCTGTGCCTTTCCACTGGGCACCTATCTTGCCTCAGCCTAGTCCCAGCCCCGCTGTGGCCACTGTGGCATGAGTCCAACCACCTGTGTACCCTCACTTCATGCCCATCAAGCTGGGCTGAAGTCTCTCTCTGGTCCTGGAGGTAATTGCCCAAGACATTGTTTTGCAAATGAAGGTCTCAACCCACTAATGTAAATTGATGTGAGATCAATGGAGAGACCCTGGGCCAACATCTAAAAAGCTGAAACAGTCTAGACTAGTCTGGGGTGGAATAAAAAAGAATCGAAAATATCAGAATGCATCTTATATGCTTTTTCGTAAGACATTTGTTTCAGGTGTGTGCGCTGTGTGTGTGTGTGTGTACTGAGTTGGGATATAAACATTATTCTTTACCACAGCTGAAGACATACCTGCTCCCTCTAACCTGCTGTTCTGCACCTGGCGGGTCCCTATCGCATCCCAGCCCATTCCCAGGCATGCGATGGCTCTCGTTCCCACAGACCGATGCTGTGTCTGGCAGGTCAACATGCAGGGTGTTATGCGTGCTTTCCTCCTTTGTGGAGGTCCAAGTCCTCAGCAGCCAGCCTCTGGGGGATGACAGTGATCTACTGGACCTCACCTCCATGGCTCCTGGCCACGGGCATGGCCACAGCCCAGCCCATGGAGTGGGAGAGTCAGACCTGGAGATGAAACTCAGACCCTAGGCAGCTGGACAGAGGCATGTCACGGTCCAGGTCCCAGTGTGGAACCTTGGAAGATGTGGCTCAGGAGTGACAAGACGGTCACCTTCCTCCCGCCCCCACTGCCCTCGAGGAAAGAGGTGAAACAGGCTCAGAAAAACCACCTGCTTCCTCATGCACCTGAAATTATGCTTGAAGTCCTTGCTGGGGGGGATGAAGACACCAAGACGCAGAGGACATAAACCTCTCCTGCAGGTAAGATACAGACTCACCCGTAGTTGATAGTGAAACACGGTATATAAAGACACCGTGATGCTGAAGAAAGCAGGGAGAAGGAACTGATATTTTCTGAGTACTTAATATGCAAGATCATGCCCCTGTGAAGAGGACCCTTAAACAGGGTGGGTGGCCAGGCACGGAGAGAGGTCACAGTCACTCCCAGGGAGCTGGGACAGGCTTCAAGGAAGCAGAGAGACTTCAGGGGCCTTTGTGCTCCTGCACTGCTGAACTGCTCCAGATGCAACTGGATTTTTATGCTGAAGACTGGTGCACAGAAAACAGAGAGGGCTGCAGGCACTCATTAAAAATTTATATTCTTGGGGGGTGTGTGGGGATGTATGTGTATACATACTTGAGCTATTGGAAATATAAACATCTTGCATATTTTATTTGTTATTCTTCCAACTAAGAAAAGGCCTTCCCTTTGGTTTGTAATCTGTAATCCCCTTGGAAACCCAGGGTGTAATCTGATAGAGGAAACTAAAACCCATCAAGGCTTCACGGGATCCTGAGTTGGCTTTTCTTGGGAAATGGCTTGTCCCAAGATTGCTTTCATTGTGAGAATGCGTTTTTACAAGGCCATGTTGGAATACTGGATATGACATTTGATTGGGCCTTCCTTTAAAAGGTCAGGTTTGCTTTAATAATGGTACATGTCATTACTATGCATAATAGGAAAATACTGGCCAGTTGACAGACCTGAGGCAAAAAGTATTTTTTTCTTCAGATTCAGACCTTCTGGAAATGGTAACCCAGCAGTGTACATAAATATTGGAATGTGGTAGTAATTATAATGTGTGAATAGGACAGAAAGGTTAATTCTGTTTCATTTTGACACCTGAAAGTGTCCAGTGAAATGTCAGTTAAAAATGTCCACATAAAGCCAGGCTCCTTTCAGCTTCAAGTAAGAAATACACATCTGACATTAGCCAAAAAGCCAATAAGTGCTAAAAAAAAAAAAAAACCCAGATAACTCAAACCATATTCTATTATCCATGCTCCAAAAGTTGATATCCTAACAGAAACAGCATGGAATGATTTGGATCATTCATGAAGTTCCAAAGAAAGATGACTTGTAGTCTAGATTATTAAAGTAGATCCAAAGAACAACCAAACCCCTTGCTATTAAGCAAGAGAACAGAGAACTAGCCCTCAGAGTTCAAGTCTATGGCCTGGGCCACAGTCTCAGTTACCAGTGGTTCTGTCTTCCTGGAGCCTGGGTCCCTGTAGCCTGAGTGTGTGTCTGAATCTCTTCTGGGCTTGAAGCTCTCAAAAGATGCTCTACCATGGACCACCCGTCCCTGCATGAGCCCAGCGCTGTGACAACCCCCTGGGGAGGGTCCTGGGCCTTGATGCCTGCACTTTCACTCTGTGCTTGCATGCCCTCCCCTCCTCTGCACTCTGAGGCTCCAGCCTACCTCTCACCTCAGTCAACCAAGTCCCTCCCTACAGCTTTCCAAGTTCCTCTGTGCCTGGAACTTGAACCCAAGCACTCATGAGTTACATTCCAGCAACCGGAACACCTGTTGGCCTGAAAAGTGCATGTGGTCCCCAGCTCTGTGGCTTTAAAAGGTGCCCTTCCCATATTGCTTATATGTGGAACCTAAATAAAATGATGCAGGTGAACTTATTTACAAAACAGAAATAGACTCACAGACATAGAAAACAAACTTAGAGTTACCAAAGGGGAAGGGGGAGGGGGAGGGATAAATTAGGAGTATGGGATTAACAGATACACACCACTATATATAAAATAGATAACCAACAAGGACCTACTGCATAGCACAGGGAACTATACTCAATATCTTGTAATAACCTATAATGGAAAAGAATCTAAAAAAGAATATATATATGTGTGTGTGTGTGTCTATATATATACACACACATATATGTATATATAACTGAATCACTTTGCTGTATACCTGAAACTAACACAACATTGTAAATCAACTATATTTCAACAAAATTAAAAATAAGATAAAATTAAATTAAAAAGATGCCCTTCCCCCAGGACTTTAAAATTCCATGGTCCATAGCCTGCTGGCTGCGCAGTGCCTGTCTTGCAGCACAGATCATGAGACTTCAGCAACAAAATCATTCACGATCCCATCAAAGGCACGGAAATTTATACGCTGCTGACAACTCACATGTTTTTCTATCCAAATCACACACCGGTCTCGCAGCAGGAGCTACCCCGAGGACAGATGTCCAAGTACAGCCTAGATGGGGGCTGCCCTCTGTTTGTCTTCAGGACTCCTGTCAGGCTCCCCAGTCCAGCACTGGGCCCGCCCAGAGTAGCCAGTTTGCCGTAATGATCTGGACACGAGCCAGTGGGACCCCACCGCCGCGAGAGACAAAGAGTAGCACAATCATTCCACTTCTGTGCGAGAATCGTTTTCAGATTGAAGGGCAGGGCAGCCTAGACTGTGCGGGGAATCCACTGTCTGTTGCTGGGGAAAGTCACAGCCACACCGTGACACTGCACAAGAGACAGGGACTTTGGAAAAACCTATAATGGAAGAGAATGTAAAAAGAAATTTTTTCTAATGATAATTACAAGGACAATAATAACAACAGCCCTTAGTGGACTTGTGGGTACCCTCCCGGATCTTGAGACTCCAGGGACCCATCCTTAAGATTAAACACACAATAAACTTGGGTCAAAGCAGAAGCAGTGCATTTAACACACACACACACAACACAAGGAACATATCTGCAACGAATCGCCCTAGAGATCTTCTACCAATTATCCCAGGAAGAACACTGATCTACGTGCTTCTCACAGAGAGCAGAATAGTTTTGTGCTTTTGCTCCGGTGGGTACAGAGCACCTCAGGGCCAGTCAAAGAGGATGGTTCGTCCACCTCTACCTTTCCAGGCAGGTAGCCAGGACGCCTGAGTGTCTCGGGCACCCAGAAGGAGAATTTCCGTTGATTACATAGCCTTAGAATTTGCTGTGCAATTTGCTGTGCAAATATTTGTATCCCTAGAGAGGCTTGTTAAGGAGGGCAGCTGGGCAGCAGAGGCAGTTCTGCTCTGGTTTTCTTTCCTGAGCAAGCACTCCACAGTTGTCTGACACTTTGAACTGTGTAAACCATAAAGTTAACACTGGCCCAAAAGATCAAAGGCCAAATTGGACATTGCAGAGCAAGTAATAATACCCAGGCCTCATTCCTGGGGTGGCAGATGAATCTCTCCATCTACAAACAGAAACCTGGTTAAATACAGTTCCCCTGAATCCCCAGCAAAAGTTGTGCCCCGCTCAAAAAATTTTGGAAAAGTGTAACTAATTATTGCAGGTACTTACTATTCAAAAATCAATCTTCAAGTAACCTAAAAATAGAACTAGATGCATGTATAAAGACCTAAAAACCTTTTTAAATAAAAAATTTACTAATCTTCAATTATAAAATGCCCACGTGGATAGCAAGAGTAATAATTTTAAAATTCACGTCACATCCACTATTTGACATCCAAAATTGCCGGTTTTGAAGGGATGACACAGGATGTGTTTACATCTGCCAACTTCCAGTACCAATTCTAGGAGATTTTAGGATTGGAATCCACAGCATATGATAAGCAAATATATTATTAAATTAAGCATGGCTTTGGGTGCTCTCTGCTAAGGAAAAGCTCAAGTAAATAAAGTGAGAAATTATTTCACACTACATAAAACCTTCAACAGACTTTATAAATCTTCACTCTGCCCCCAGAACACCCATCCATTTCTGTTTCCAGCAATGTGCCGAGGCTTGCACATCTGCACTGGGGAGGGGGCGCGGTGGAGATGAATCGGGGCGGACTAGCCCCGGAGCCCAACTGTTGCTGGGTTCTCATCACATCAGGGACTTCCCTTTCGTGCCAGAAGCAGATGTGCAGGAAGGATCCAACCTAAGAGGTTACAGGTCATTTCTTCAATTATCCTGCAGCCTCAACTACTCCATTCAGTGAAGTATGACAGTGTGTGCTAGACCTGGTGGGGGGTGGGAGGAGGAGACACAGAGAGAGAGAGAGAGAGAGAGAGAGAGAGAGAGAGCGCACTTGCAATGAGACACAGCCCCTCCCCTCAAGAATCTTAACCCTCTATCAGGTGGATAATGCATGTATAAAAAAAATAAATAAAGAGAATTTAATAGTAAAGGAAGAGTGAGCATTTATGGGCCTTCTCTGCCCTCCCAGGGCTGCTCCAAGCATGAACCCATTCCTTCCCGCTCCTGCAAGCCCCGTGGGGTGGATGGGTCTCCCCTTTGTTCTGACTATTGAAAAGCTAGGAGAGGCTCCTAGGCTGACTTCCAGAAACCTCACAAGTTTCATCTTGTTTCCCAATAGCCCAGTTTCCAAACCTCCTTTACTTGCTTGGCCTGTAGTTTTGTAAACTGCCTTAAATCACTTTGTAGAACATGTGATACTTTTATAAGAATGTGTTTACTAAACTCAGCATGTCTGAACTCAAACTCTATCATTTTCCCCAAACCTACTTCTCTTCTGGATTACCCTCTTCTGGTGAATGGCAGCTCCAGTTCCAGAGCTGAAACCCTGGAGTCACCTTTGCTGAGTCGCTCATTCACTCCCTGCTTTGTTTTTCTACTCTGCCTGATAAAGCATTGGTCACTGCCCATGGCTCCAGATATCTTCCTGGCTCATTTTTCTTGTTTCCATTCACACGTTTGCCATCCTGGGTTAGTAGATAGGATGTTATTAATCTGGGATATGGAAATACTCTTCCAATCCTCCTCCCCACCCCCTGTCTCTCTCTACACTATTGTATACTCTGCTGCCACAATGAGTTCCCAAAGCAGAGTTCTCATGACATCCCCACCCATAGCAAACCTCATGTAGCTGGTGTACATGTCCCATCCACCCATCCATCCACCCATCCACTCACCCACCCATCCATCCATCCACCCACACATCCACCCACCCATCCATCCATCCATCCAGATGGATAACAGAGTCCTTTCTCTGTGCCCACCTCGTGCTGAGTATTTTACAAGCATTAAACCATTCTCTCTCCACTTCCCAACCCTGTGAGGAGGACATACCTCCTCTCCTGCAGGAATGGACAGTGACAAGGGCTTTATCTGATTAGACAGAAAAGGCAGGAGAGTATAAGGGACTCAGCAAAGGTGACTGACTACGGGCTTTGAGCTCTGGGAACAGGATCTGCTGTTATCCAAAACAGGGTAATCCAGACGAGGAGATACAGGGAAAACGACAAAGGGTTTGAGTTTAGACATGTTGAATGTAGTCAGTGAGTTCTTGTAAAGGTAAGTCTGGGCTTTGAAAGACTAGAGTTTAGATTTGGGGGCAATTAACATGGTAAAAATTAAAAGGTGTCATAATGTTAAAGAGATCACCCACCAAGAGAGAAGAAGGAAGGAGGGAGGGAGGGAAGGAAAGAAAGCAAAGGAAAGGAAGAAAGAAAGAGAGGAAGGAAGAAAGGAAGGAAGGAAGGAAGGAAGGAAGGAAGGAAGGAAGGAAGGAAGGAAGGAAGGAAGGAAGGAAGGAAGAAAGAAAGAAAAGCCAAGATGGCAAATTTGGAGGCATCCCAGATGCTATGGGTATAGAGCAGGGATCAGCAAACTTCCTCTGTGAAGGGCCATATAGTACATATTTTAGGCTTTGTGGGCCATCCGTCTCTGTCGCAACTACTCAACTCTGCTGTGTGGCGTGGAAGCAGACGTAGAGACGACGCACAAGCATGTACAACGGACATGGCTGCGACCCAGTAAAATTTTATTAACCAAAAGAGGCCAGGGCAAGATTTGGCCTGAGGGCCATAGTTTGAGGACCCCTGGTTTAGAGGTTGAGAAGAGGCCTCAAGGCCATTACACTGGAGCCACGCGGCACAGGGGCAGGGCGTGGGGAGGGGCTGGGGGAGGGAGGACACCGACCCACTTGCACCCGAGCTCCGCAAGTTGTAACTGCACCCTCACCTCATGCCTTCCTCGCGCTGGCCATGCTGTGTGCCCAGGTGAACGGTGCAGAGAATTAAGTGCCCAGATCTGACGGCAATGGTGTGTGGGGTCTGGGTCCCAGTAGGCACTCTGCTCCGCCCGAGGGGCAGCAGGACGGTGCCCGGACGTCCGGGCGGAGGAGACTCAGAGAGGAAGGCTGGGGTCAGATGTTGCGGAGCGGCAGGGGGCGGGGCCCTCCTCCCCAGGCCTCTCAGCGGCCCCTGCAGTTCCGGGTCTTCAGAGCCCTCTGGACTCCAGGCACGTAGCGGGGCTCCTGTGCAGGGGAACTGGATCCCTCAGGGGCCTCCCAAAGAGATGCCCAAGATGCTTTTCACTTTCAGGAGCGTCCCTTTTCTCTTTCCTTGCCTTGATCATGAATCTCACATCAGGAGGAAGAGATCTTCTTTTCTCAGCCCTTTTCAAAATTGA
Organism: Eschrichtius robustus; assembly: GCF_028021215.1. Classification (NCBI taxonomy): domain Eukaryota; kingdom Metazoa; phylum Chordata; class Mammalia; order Artiodactyla; family Eschrichtiidae; genus Eschrichtius; species Eschrichtius robustus. Next base: position 4,214,444 of record NC_090828.1, read on the forward strand.
CTGCCTTCCTTGACCTATAAACCTCCCCGGAGGGGCCCTGGAGCAGCACTGGGCTGGTGGTGGGCGCACCCTGGGGGCACCACCTGCTGCTCCAGACCCCGGAATGTCAGGCGTCCTGGCAGAGAGGGCGCGGGGGGAGGCGAATCAAAGGTTCCCATAGGCAGGAAGTAACTGCCCATCCCGGTTCCCCCCGTGCGGCAGGCCCACCCGAACGCCACCCTCGGAGCCCTGACGGGACGGCCGGTCCGTGCGAGGTGCCAGCGTCTACCTCTCCCACAGCCCTGCCTTCCTGCCCAGCAAGTTTCCCTCTCAACCTCTTCCCTGCGTGGCAACTTGACACCTTCAGGAGATTGTTATCCAGCATCTCCTATGCCTCCAATCCCTCCCCCGCCTTCAGTGTTTGAAGCTGCCCAGAGGTGGGATTCAGGCCGCTGGAGGGACCGTCCGGCGTGCGGGGCAGAGGCCGTCCAGCAATGGTCTGGCCACAGTCATCATTGCTCACCTTCCAGTGAGGCCTCCCCATCTCCAGCCCGGTGGGTCATCTGGGCCCACGGCTCACTCAGGAGGCTGCTGCAGAAGTCCCATGTCCACCTGATTCAAGCAGGGGCATGCCAAGGCTCAGAAGGGCAGGCTTTGGGGATGGAGGAGGGAAAAATTCAAGTCTTCAGACCTCCCCTGTGAACAAATACAATAAAAGAGGGAACCCTTCTTTTTTACAAGGCCAGGATGAGCGCAGGAAGAAAGGTCCTCTCTGTCGTGAGGCCTCACCTGGCTGGTGACATCCCTCAGGTGTCCAGGTGGGCTGGATCCTCCTCCCCACACAGGGCTGATGGGTCCCACTCCCCACCAGGAAGCCCTGAGGCAAGGACTGGGCAGTGGTCCCGGGAGTGGGGACCACAGGCTGGGGCAGGGGACGTTTCTGAGCTGGCATCAATGGCATCAACAGTAGAGACCAAGGAAGATGGATGCAGAGCCCGACCCCAGGTGAGGGAGGCAGGTGCGTGGCGATGCCATTGTCCCTGGTGAGCACAGGACCAGAGATGGGGAGATGGGAGCAAGGAGAATGCTGTTAAATGCTCCACTCTGGGCCAGATGCTTTCTGTGTGTGAAAGGTGAGGCGCCAACAAGCTCAGTTTCAACATGCTGGGGGTCCCCTCCAGCATCAGGTAAACGTACAAGAAGATGGGGCTTTGGGCGTCGTTCTGTGCTGGGCTGAGAGCTGGTTCCTCAGAGGAGATGACTGTGCAAAGCAAGAAAGAAAAACACAAGTGTCGTTCACAACTGCAGGAAACCTTGACATTGAGGGGGGTTCAGAACAGGAGAGGGCCAGCCGTCTGTGTCCTCAAGATCAGGGATTTCCCAGGTTTCCTCACGGTCTGTTGCACTGTCCCTGAGAAGGAGCTCAGGGAATACCTGAATGAATGAATGAATGAATGAATGAGTGATTGAATGCATGCACACACTGGAGAGACCTCCTTTGAATCCTATGCCAAAAATAGCTACCTTTCAACTTGGGCAAGTCACTCCAGCTCCCTGACATTTTTGTTGCTGTGGTTTATCTATAAATGGCAAATAATAATTCCACAGGTTGTGGGAACGAGGGCAATGTCAAAAACAGAAACCCACCCCAGTGCAGGGTTGCACTGCCTGCCGTGCCCTTTCTGCCTTTCCTGGGCCTCATCTTCCTCATCTGGAAACACAGGCTATAGGACTAGATGTTTCTGAGGCCTCTTTCAGCTGGCATTCCAGGATTCTAAGTGAATGCAGAGATTGGGGAGTACATGGTCAGGGGGGAGGGAACCCCTCCCACAGAAGATGGCCTGTGAATGCAGTTGGCACGGCTGGATTCCTGTGTCTTGGCTCAAATCCAAGAGAAAACATTCCTCTTTTTCAATCACTGTCATGACTGACACGTTCTGCAGGGATCCCTCTGCCCGTGAGGAATGCAGACATGCAAGGCGTTCTGAAACCCAGCCCTTAACAACGGAGAAGTCTTCCCCTGCTAAGTGAGTCCAACAGCGCGATGCTTCAGCCCTGCGGCTCCTTTTCCTTCAAGAGATGCTGAAGAAGGGAATGCTGATGGGGCAAGCGTGCAGTCCGACCAAAGGAAATCCGTAAGTTGCCTTTATGCCATCCAAAGCTCAAAATATAAAGTAGAGATTCCCTACATCTTAATGTGGTGTTCATCTTCAACTCTATTCTACAACTCAGACGATAATCTTATAGAATATATCTTATAACAGTTCATAGATGAGTGGATTCAAAATTTGAAGGGAAGTGTAAGGAACCTCTTTTCCAACCACAGAGCCAATTAAGGAGGCAGAACATTCCCTTGAAACTTGGAATTAAAAAAGGAAAACAAATGGTCCCCTAAGAGCTGATGATAATATCTACCCATAAGGGGCAGGCCTAAGCATCGTGCAAAACTCGATTTAGAGAGAAGCCCTGCTCCCCGACCCATAAGGTCCACTGTCTTCCCATCTGAAGACAGAAAGTGCACAGCAGACGTGAGGTGGTAGCCGCAGGAGACCAGGACAGAGAGCCACTGGGGAAAGTGAGGACCGTGGCCTGGGGAGAGCACCGTCCAATGAACGCCCACTGGTGGTGGTGAACGTGTGAGTTGCTGGGCTCTCCTGAGCCGGTGACATGACACACGGCAGTATTCTCACTGGCCAGGGCTCTGGGCTCCGAGGGACCGCGTGCTCACCCGCAATAGCCAACCCCAGCGTTTGTGAGTTTCACGGTCTTGAACTGAAGTCTCATTTCACATGCAACAGCCTTCCATAAATGTTTGCCTAAAAAAAAAAAAAAAAAAACCCAGATAATTAACCACCTTGTAAGTACCTCCGGAAGTATCATTTGGCTTCCCCTCCAGGAGTGAATGCATGGTCAGACCCTCCCCTAACCCCGGAGACCTCCTTGCTTTCAGAGAGGTGGAGGGTATTCACTTCCCATGATGCCACGCGCTCCTCTCCGGTGGGGAGGTCCTCCACTTCTCACCAGCCTACTTGCTAGCGCAAGATCACAGATGCTAAGATCATTTTGCAGCTGAACCCGTCTCGGAAATGACTTACTCCAGCCTGACATTCAACACACGAGGAAACATGGGATGGGACCAGCTCAAACTCTCAGTGATGGAAGCAGCACTTGCCCCCAAATCCCCCGATTCCAGGACCTTCCCAAACCTTCCTTTAACTCCTAGGTATTGCTTGTGGTTCAGGTGTAAAAAGATTAAATTAGAAGTTTTGACCAAAGCAGCGAGATGCTACATCTGGGTCTCAAGATTCCAAACTAAGTGCCCAAGATCCAGGTCAACAGTGACCCCGACAGCTGGGGAGCGGGGAGTGGAACCTGAGGGATGTCACTCCAAGAGGCGGGTGACCAGCAGAGGTGGCCAAGCACACAGCTAGTCGCATTACACCTGACATGTGTGATGGTAAAGGGGCCACACGATTGTTTTCGGCTTGTGATGAATAAGTTTACTTAGTAGAATATTCTAAGTAATGTCCCCCACCCCAGTCCCAGAATTGGAGGCACCAATCAGGAAGTGAACCAAGTGTCTATTGTCAGCTGAGCTTGTCTGCCGGGTGGTCCCGAGCTACTTGGTTTCCTTGTGTTTATTTTTAGAACAAGAATGCCTGTCACAATTTTGGAAATGCATTCCTTTGAATTCAAACCAGTTCAAAATGGTTCGACCCCAAATCAGCATTCCTGGGCCCTCTCCACTCGGGAACACGACGTGCCTTCATCCCGTAGACCCCACGGACCCCCTAGAGGAGCATCCCTAGCACCCGAGGTCCTGGGGCAGGGCAGGGAGCTTCTCCTGGCCTGGTGTCCACCCCCAGGCCTTCTGAGTCCCCTGGGGCCCCGTCATGCAGGGGGAGGGGAAGGTGCAGTGCCGGATGGGTGTGCGGACTCAAGAGACGCACCTTGTGACATCAGGGGAAACGCAACAAAGCCCCTTATCAGGTGTGGCAGCTTCCTCCTGCAGTGTAGTCCTTCCTACGCACCCCCCCACCCCGCCCCCCCGCCACCGCCCACCCGCTCCAGGCACATTTCACAGCCTCTCGCCTCCCAGACATCGCCCTGGAAACCAGAACACTTCCCCAAACATCACCCTATTCCCACGGCGTTCAGGAACTCTCTGGAAATAGGTGGAGACCTTGTGATTGTTTTTACAGAAGAAGGAACAGGAGGAGAGAAAGCGTGGACGCATTTTCTGTGGTCGTCTCTGTAAGAAACCGAATTACAGCTCTGACTCCTTGAAAAACCCGAGAAGGGTAAAAATCCAAATCTCAAGACAAATCAGAGGTTTACTGATCGTTTTGCAAAAGGAACCACCAGCGGCTTCATCTCCGTGGATGGCTTCCCTGGTGCTCACGACAGGGCAAAGCTCAGCCTTCCGGCCATGGCGACAGGGATGGGGGACACACCCGCAACCCCTGGGCCTCGTGTTCTGGACCACAGGCCAGATAACGAGGGGGCAGGCGGCAGCCGGCAGCAGCGGTCAGATATCCGGTCAGATATTGGCCTGCAGAGGGGGAGCCAAGAGGAGAGGGAGGGCCCAGGGTCCCCGATAAACCCACAGTGCTGATGCCATGACATCGGCAACAAGAAAGAAACAAAAAATCGCCAGTCCCCTTTGCGTATTTATCCACACGCAATGTGCAGACTGATGCTTTGCTGACACAGAGCCCCAAAGAGAGGTATCATATTCCAGGGCAAGATCCGTGTTTTTCTTTCACTAAACTTCCCAGGTGTGTAGTGACTGGCAGAATGTCATCTCTGCCCAGGCGCAGGCTGGAACCTCCAGGGCCGTCCCTGCTCGAGACCTGCTGCCCAGGCAAGGGATACCGGGACCCAGACCCTTGACTCCCTGCACTCTGTTCCAGAATCTTCCATCTGAGTCCTCTGTGCTCTCTGCCTTTTAGCCTGGACACCCCGCATCGGAAACCTGACTTTACCCTCCACTCCTTCTCCACAAGCATCCCTGTGGGACCTGCCCTGGCTCTGACCCGGCTTCCGCGTGATCCTGCCCTCCTCTGCCCTGATTTCCAGTTCTGGCCACCGCCCCGAGACTCTCAGTTCCTGTGAGTTCACCCCAGTTGCCTGGACCCCTGTCCAAGCGCTGACAAGCCCCACACACCCAGAAAAGCCGGAGTGACCACAGAGACTCCCCTTTCCCCGCTTCCTGTCTGGAAACGGCTTCCCATCTGAGTCTGGAAGGAGGGGAGGAGCTTCCACAGCAGGTTAAGGAAGGCCAGCATGGAGCCGGAGTGGCCGTGGGGCCCAGGAAGGTCATCAGACAGCCCGAGGCTCACATCTCAGGTTCACGTCCACCCACGACACTCAGGCCAGCCTCCTCCGGGGGCCCAGCATTCCAGCCCAGGCCTCATGTAAGGGTTAGCGCAAGAAGCTCTGGTCTGATCATCCAAACAGGGGACACTCAGTTTGAGCTAGCAGCTGAGAGTGGTAGGCACATGCACGCACACACACAGAGGCACACAGGCACACACACACAGGCGCACACACAGACACACAACACACACACAGAGACATGTGGAGTGAAAGTGGGGACACTGCTTCCACGGGACCCATGTGTTTCAGCCTCTGCCTGACGACCACTTTGCGTGACGTTTTGGAAATAATTATAAAAGAGGAACTGGGGCTGAGAGAGGAAACGGTGCTGGATTTGGGAGGTGAGGCGGTGAGAACTGTCTCTGTGGTGGGAAAGGGGCCACAAACACAGAGTGTGGACACAGCGCTGCCCTCACCCCACCTGCTGAAAAGGTGAGCTTCAGCCACACCCATCACTCTGCAGGTAATGACCAGGCGCTGCTCTGTGCCAGGCTCTGTGCAGCCTGGGACACAGTGGTGAACAGGAACAGTCTGCCCTGCCCTCATGGCCCTTCCACTCTCACTGGAGAGGTACTGACCGAATCTGCTAGAAAGACAGGAGCCACATGGTAGAAAACTCGAGGGGCAGGGAGCCCAGCTGAGGTCGTTTGATCAGCCACAGCTGAGGGATGACATTTATGCGGACGACTGAAGGATAAGGAGTGAGCCCTGCTAATAGAGTGGGGGGAAATGATACAGACAGAGCACCGGCCACATGTGCAAAGGTCCTGGGGCAGGGAAGAGCTTTTATGATTAATGATTAAAAAAGACACAGAGAAAAAAAAAAAAAAAAGAGACACAGAAAGAATGGGGTGCTCAGAAAAGGGGACAGGGCCTGACAGGGCAGAGACTGGCCATGGTGAGGAGTTGGGATTTTATTCTAAATGATACATTGGGATTTTAGAGGGCTTTAAGGAGGAGGAAAATAGCAATTTTTGTAAAGCATCGCCCTAGCTATTTTGTAGAGACAGGACGTGGCGGGTCAGTGTGGGGCAGGGAGCACTGCCTCTTGCAGGAACCCTGGGCATGTGGAGAAGGCAAAGGGTGGAGGATGCCAGATCCGTCTGGGAGTGGGCACGGGGTGGGAGGGCAGAGGGAGTTGTAGGGTCTGAGGTTTCTGGCTGGAGCAGCTGAGTAGATGGTGGCCTGGGGAACATGGGCAGGAAGCCTCTGCAAATGCTCGCTGCCCTGGCGCTCGCTCAGAGCAGGATGTAGGAGGAAGGCGCTGAGACCATCCACATGCAGGGAATTCCAGGTCCAGAGGCTTGGTCTGGGATAAGCTCAGAGTCAGTGTTTGGAGCCCAGGTCTTTCCCTTCATAGGACGGTGTCTAAACTCTCTGAGCACCATTTTCTTCCTCCTCTGTCAAGTAGAATCACAGTGTCTGCCTCTTGGGATATCTGTAAGGATTAAATGAGAAAATTCTGTAGGTTTTTGGCATGGTGTCTGACACGTAGAAGGAATTCAATTTTTAATAGATATTAATACCACTACCAGATTAATAACGTTTGTGTATTGCAGCCATGATTTTGCCTCAACCAGACATTTGCATTTTCAGCCTTTCTCCAAAGGGCAGAAAAACTTCTGTATGGGATTAAAAGAACTTCTGTATGTGACCTGCAGATACCAGCAAGCACTAGTGAGCAGGGGAACCCCACTGTCACTCCATGAATAAGACCAGTTCCATGGCGATACGGAAAGGCTGCCTGGCCCGATCCTGGCACGGCCCTGACGTAATAGAAGCTGGATGGTAGGCAGACCTGGTACATTCCAGCCAGATAAGAAGCCTGGGTCCAGCCCACAAGTCAGCCTTGTGGACAGCCCGTGGTGTTTCCCTGAGGGCAGCCCACACTTTTGTGCCTCTTATAAAATGGAGGTACCAGAAGGCTGTCTGCCTTGGATGCTAGAAGCCTAGTTCCAGGTCCTTCACCAGCACGGCGAGCACAAGAATGAGTCATCAGGCCACTGGGGTCCGCAGCAGGGAATTGACAGCAGGGGAGGGTCCTCATTCTATTCTCCTGGGGAGAAAAGGTCCAAGAGAGGCAGGCTCTTGGGTGCTCGAAATGGACAAGCTTCACAACTATGAAGAAAGATTTAGAAACCGGAGACCAGATACAGTGTGCACGGTACAATGGCTTTCCATTTTGTCTCTAATTGTAGGCAGAGACTTTTTTTGAAGATAAACACTCTGAGAGTTACATACCGGTGCCGCCACTCGTGGCGCACATGACTTTCGGCTGGTCTAGTCTGCCTTAATTTGCTCTTGTGCAAGACCAAGGTGGGTGATACACCTCACGCACCTCACAGGGCAATGAGAGGTAGAATTTTCCCTGAGTAGAGCGTCCTGGCTCGTCAAGTGGCTTATAGGGAACGGAGTGGTTCCTCCAATGACAAGCGCCAGCCTGGAGCTCCAGGATTTATGAAGTCGCTTTGTTCTCTTTTTGAAGCAAGCCCAACTTGCTTTATAGATGCTGGCTTCCCAGAAACTGGCAAATCAAGGTGTCTCTGCATTCACTTTTCTTTCTTTCTCAAGTCCACAGAGACAAGACTAAGATCCCCTTCCAAAAAGGATCCACACCCTCTTTATTCTTAGTCAAGTCTAGTAAATCAAAACCAGATAATCAGAGAACCCAAAATAACAGGGTCTGCAAGCTTTAGAAGTAGAACAGCACAAAAGCACACTTTTGCCCGGTTATTTCTGTCACTGATGTCTACTAGTCGCTTGTTCTCAGAACTTTCCTCTTGCAGAAACTGTAAAAGGGAAGAACAAATCTGACTCCATATTAGATCTGTTCCTTTTCCTGTGCTTAGTCAGGCTGGCTCTGCATCTTTTGTAAAAGAATGTTGCCTACAGCCTGAAATATACAGGGTAGCCTATTCTCAGGGTTCTGACCTTTAAGAGTCCATTCATATAGAGATACAAAGTTGCAGAACAGAGAATAACGTTTGTCCTGTTGGAGGTTTGCAGGAACATCATGACCTGACCTAGGTGGACAGCGGCAAGAACAAAGGATGACAACATCAAGAAGTTTGCCAACAGCCAATCACGCCTCACGCTCAACTTGCCTTTGAAAGTGCTTTGCTGAGACCCTTTGAGGAGCTCGGGGTTTTTCGGGCACAAGCCGCCCGTCTCCACGCTTGGCCCTTTGTCTGCTCCAAACCCCGACATTTCAGTTTGTTTGGCCTCACTGTGCGTCAGGCATACAACTTGCGTTCGGTAACAAAACTGCACCATTGGCAGGTTTCTGGGGTCTCGATGGTGTTGGAAATTCCATCAAATAGTACAGCTGACTCAGGGTGGAGAGCCACAGGGACAGGATTCACATCCTCTCACCAACAGAGACAACCTTGATAAGCCGCTTGGCTCGCCTCGCCCCGGTCCTCACCTGTGAAATGAGGTAACAATGCAGCCTGTGGGGTTGGCGCCACGATCAGGTGAAGGGCCAGAGCGGGGTGTCCCACGAGTGAGTACCCTCCTTGTAACTGCGCTCGGGGATCAGAGAACATGGCCCCGCAGCTCAGAGATATCTGTTTCCTTAGCTACAAACTGCATGGGAAAAGCACAATTCAATTTCCAGTTACTCGGTATCCCATGATGAGCCCAGTAGTTATAAAATTCCTGGACTGAAAATCCCCACATCTCATGGAGCTGGAAAGCAGAGTTCTGGGAACACAGCTGGCTGCCCTCGGGCCCGAACCCTCTGAGCAGTGTCACCCTGTGGAAGTGACCACTTTTTCTTAGTCCCAGCCTGCTCTGTACACCTGGGATTGCTGGGAGTATGTGATTCTTCGAGCTGATTGAAAAAGGAGGAGAAAGAAGTGGGGCTGCCTGTGGGGGGCTGTACTCCCTGTACCTCTGAGCCTCGGTTTTCTCCCTCTGGAAGTGATCCCGGCCCAGAAACCAGGAGATGGATTTCCATCCTGATGACGCTGGTCCGTGGTGTGCCCTACGCAGTCCACCCCCCAGCCCGGCATCTGCGTTGCAAGTACAGGACAGACAAGGTGCTGGGGGAGGAGCATCCAGCTTGACCCTCCTGTAAATGGATAGCACTGCCTGGCCAGCTTCACCCCCCATCCTGTCCCCCTCCTAGACCCTCCTGCCAGCCTGGGGCAGCGGTGGGCTGAGTCTCAGTAAAAGGGAACTTGCATTTTCTTTTTATGACTAAGTTCTACTTTGCTTGGCTTTGACAGATGGAAGGGTGACCTCAGATGGGAGGAAGGCCCCTGAGGAGGAGCCCCTGAGGAGGGGCTGGCAGGGGGTGGGGTTTGGGGGGGGTGGTTATGGGCATCTTTGCTGCAGCCCAGGTGTAAGCAAGCCCGAGGTCGGGGGAAGTTATGCCCCTCCCACAGTTAGATAGAAGCACAGGTACAGAAGGGACACGATGTATCTTGATCCCCTAAACCAGGCACCTCCTTCACTGGACCCCCCTGCTTCGAGATGGGCATCTTATTGCTGCCTTTCATCCAAGCAGCAGGAATACAGTTCTTTCAGACCCTCCTGACTGTCCTAGCTGGCACCTCCATGCCTTCAGCCAGCTTGGGTACAGTCAAGAAAATAAGGTGAGACAAGGTCTTTGCATAAAATAATCCTAGAACCACTTAGAAATGTTAACACTGCTAGGATTTTCCAGCATATGATGGCCCTGGGGGCTAAAGCTCCAGTATGAAAATACATGATAAGTCTTCTCACCATCCCTGAAACGGCTCATGAAGGAGCCGGATACTAAGGTGATGGGTTCCCACCACGTGGGACCAAACAGCAATGGAGAATTTGAAAATGGCTTAGATCATGTTCTTAATACATAAATTCAATAAATAACCTTCCTGGAGGTGGGAGGCTCTTTTAGATTTGAGGTTCTTAAACACTTGGTATTGGGATGGCAGAGTATTCAGCAAAATTTCCGCTTGGCTTACCCACCTTCCCAAGATGCCCTCACAGGCTGCTTCCGAAGGAAATTTACAGGTGACACCAAACATATGGGAACTGGATTGCAGGTGTTTTGCATTCAACAGACCAGAGTCATTTGCAATGCCAAGTCACTCTACACAAATAGCGTTGCATTTCTTTTCGTACGAAGCCCATTGCTGAGGATGCCTTTTTGACGAAAGGGATTACTTGAAACAGAGTTATGAAGGTCAAGAATGTCTTCAGTGGAGAGAAAGTCAAAGGCAATTCAATGAATATTACCTTTGAAGACTAACTAAGCTTCTTGGGATTGGGGTAGGGTTACCAGATAAAATACAGGACATCTAGTTCAATTTTAATTTCAGATCATCAATGGATTTTTTTTTTAGTATGTCTCATGCAATATTTAGGATATACTTACACTAAAAATGTTGGTCAATGTTTATCTGAAAATCAAATTTAACTGAGTTTCCTGTATGTTTATTTGCTAAATCTGACAACGCTAGATGGAGGAGCTAGACCCAGTCACTTTATCACTCCTTTTCAGGACTAACCAATCATTTAACAGCTGCTGCCTCATGTGTGTTATGGTTTCCTAATTGGATGTTTTGTTGTTGTTCAATATTTCTAGTTCATGACATCACTTTTCCACAACTGGAATTGTGATCAAGTCCAAATCATTTTTGAGTGGTATAAACCCACAGACTCATGCCATTATTGGGTTTTTGTGTCTGTTTTATAGAAATTTCTTTTCAATCTTCCAGCAGGTTTGCATGCTGCTATATTTTTAAGGAGAAAACTTGAGAATGGTTAAAGTGCCACTTCCACGTTCAGGCTGTTTCACATTGCTTTTTGTTTCCTAATGTGGAAATTGAGCTTGTTAAATTTCAAGCACGAAATATTTGGCTTGGTTGTAAACCGTCTGGTTGCATGTAACAGAATCCCAACTGCCCTAAATGGAGGTTTCCTGGGAGGCACGGGTTTGCCTCATGGAACTCAGCGGCAAGTACACAGGGGCTTTGACAGGAGCCCAACTGACTTCCTCCAGTGCCTGCCCACCCCCGTCCACCCTCGTCATCTCTGACCACTGGTCCTCTGCATTCCTGTAGAATTATCTCCTCCACAGTCCAGTTCCAATGACCTCATGGCTTTCCCAGCTCCAAATTTAGTTATTTCTTCCCCCAAACACTAATTAGATTCACTGGGTTCCAGGTCCAAATGATGGGGAGAGCCTCTGACTGGCCCAGCTGGGTTGGGGCCAGCCTGGGTACAGTCACTCATGCATTCATGGCTCGGGGTGCTGGGTTCCAGGAAGAGTGGAAGCGGGCTATCTGGGAGAGGATGCTGTATTATGGGTGAATTCAATGATGTGTTCACCACTGTCATCTTGGATATACTCTAGGGCAAGACAAGGATTATTATAATACGGTTGGAGGAGAGGTTCCAGCTCCGTGTATCTGAATCATCTACTCTACCAGTCACCGTCTCTGGCAATTAGATTCTGGGCCGAGGTGTATTTTGGAGTATGTACCCTGCAGCCATCATTCAGAACACAGCTCAGAGAAACTCATCTTGTTGACACATGCCACTGCATTTCTGGGAATAAAGTTAAACATTACCAACTCACTTCAGGATCTTTAACCATTACCAGTTAGTAAGTGGGTTTCAGTTATTATGCAAATAGTGGAAATCATCAACTGGGCCTGTCCCAAGGAAATTCACAAAGTTGCTAATGAGAATGTATCTAAATGAGCATGTGGTAAGTGTAAACTCTCTGGAGATTGTATACAGGCAAAGCCCCACATGGTGAATTCCATACCCACAAGTACCCACATGAAGTCGCGGGATGCTTCTCTCAGTGATCACATGCCATATCCTCACCCTAGTCCCCTCTTTTGTCTATAAATGTTTGCCTATTTTGATACCTAATTAATACATGCCCATGGAGGCAAAGTAGAAAATAGCCATGAGCAAAACAAAAAAATATATGTGCATTACACCACCACCCACAGATGAAACATAACCACAGTTTTTAAAAGTGGGGTGATTCTGTACACCTAGCTTTCTTCCTTAAAACATATCATGGGCACACTTCCATGTCAATCACGATCTTTTAGTGACCACGCGGTATTCCGTTGTCAGAGCAAGGGCACGCCATCGTGTTTTTCACTGCCTCCTCGTTTGTTGCATATTTTGACGTTCCATTTTTTCACTGTTGTAATCAAGGCTGTAATATGCAGCATTCCTCCTTAGGCTGAATTTTTGTACAACATGATACATTTTAGTCGTTTATAATTGGGGTTTTGATTTCATCTTTGACCCGATCATTACGTAAAAATGTTTTGTTTTGTCGTGGTTTGTTTTAATTTTCTGATGGCTACAGTTTCCTATTTATATATCTTTGTCATTTTGCTTGTTTTACTGCATTGTGGTCAAAGAATGTGGATTGTGCTATTTCCGCTCTTTAAAATTTATAGAGTTTTTAAAAGATAGTTAAATATATAGTCCATTTTTGTAGATGTCCTGTGGGGTGGTTAGACAAAGGGACAATGCTGGATTGTCCCTTTGGAGAGCATACCAATGGACTCTCACCTCTCAAACCTAAGTTATTAATTATAGTTTTCAAACCCTCACTCTCATTTATTTTCCCTTAAGTGATCTCTTAAGAACCAAAGAATGATCCCCCTACTATTTATTTCTGGCAAGCTCTTTCACTAACGCCAAGTCAGAGTGTTTTGCTGTTGCTGTTGTTTAGTTTGGCCTGAAGGTCCAGGGCAGATGTCTTCTACAAGCTGCTTGAAGAGCATTCTTCATGTGTTAGATATTTTCCTTCAGAAGCAAAATTGTAATAGGGAAGAACAAATCTGACTCCATATTGTGTCTGTTTCTTTTACTTTAACCTTGGTATTCTATTGCTTTGGCTTCCAGTTAGGAATGTTGCCTAGAGCCTGAAATATACAGGATAGCCCGTTCTCAAGGCTCTGACCTTTAAAGGTATAACACTTTTCCATTCATATAGAGATAAAAAGTTGCACAACAGAGAATAACATTTGTCCTGTTGGAGGTTTACAGGAACATCATGACCTGACCTACCTGGACAGCTGAAAGAACAGAGGATGCCGACACCAACCACGCCTCCTCTCCTTTTAGTATAAAAGAAGCCTGAATTCTAATTCAGGGAAGATGGTTCTTTGGGACACGTGTCCACCATCTCAGTCTGCTGCCTTTCTGACTAAAGTCACTATTCCTTGCCCCAAAAGCTCATCTCTTGATTTATTGGCCTGCTGTGCGTTAAGAAGTATGAGCTTAGGCTTAGTAAGAAAACCATAGTTGATCAAAACACCACTACCTCTCATCCACAGCTATTATATTTTTTCTAATATTCTTCATCTCTTCAGTTTTTTTTTACTTCATCCTAAAAGAGATGGTAAAAATTGCCTGATTCAATTTTTTTAACTCCAACTCACCAAATCCCATTTTAAATTCTGTGACACTTTATTTTTCTCTAACCATTTCTTCTTAAGGGGGCATTTCCTTTTTCATTTCTGTCTTAGCATCTCCTGGTTCATATCTTACTGTGCAGAGTCTGTAAAAGGGGAAAGAAGTTGACGTCTAAATGTTCCTCCTATTTCCTGTAGTAAAGTTTTTGAAATCTGTTTTCTCCCTGTTGATTGCAACATGAGTTTGCCTGCTTCCCCTGTGTCCAAGAATCTTCTCACGGTGAGTGTGCTGGTCTGGCACGTCACAGGATGTTATCTGACTGAAAACAGCTCTCTGGGCTCCCCCTGTCCAGGCACAGTCACCCCCTCCCTCTCCCACCAGACTTGCAGCTGGAGAGCGAGCCCCTGCAGATTTACACTGACACTGCTGGGTCTCAGGGGCACAGCTGTGAGTGTGACCTTGGTCAGCCCTTGACATCTTTTCTCACTGGCAGAACCCTCACATCGATACCTGGTTTCTCACGTCTGGCTGTGTGTCCACCAGGCCACCACGCCAGCACCCAGAGTGGCTTTGGCTGGCCCTCTCCTGCCAAGTGGGATGAGGGCGTCCTGCCACCTCGAATGAGACTGTGGGTCACAAACGTGGTTGGTGAAATCAGATGATCCTGCTGAGGTCAGGAGAGGCCACTTAGACACAAGTTCCTCATCAGCAGGTTTCCGTCTGGCCTCCCCGAAGGTCACTGTGCGAAGGGGCAAAGGAAGGCCGAGCGGCGTCTCCACCTTGGCCCTCCCTCTCCTGACTCCTACCTCCCGAGGCTCAGTGAGTCTCCCCAAAGCAGCCCCCACTGATCCCCACAATCCTCACTGACTTCTGGGGAAAGATGAAGGGCCTTCTGTGACCTCTGCCATCTTGTCTCATCTCTACCCCCTCGTCTGGAAGGAAGTCCTCAGCATTCTTGGCCTTGGAGCCTCCAGCCTCTACTCTCAGTGCTGATGACATTTACCCCCAACTATTTTTGTCTTACAGTTGACCTTTGCCATCAGGTTCAAGGAGAGAGAGAGAGAAGCTGGGCAGTGACTCTTACTCCACGACGTTCATAGGAATAATAATAATAATAACAGCTAGTAAAGTAGTAAGGCACTAATTATGTGTCAAGAACTATCTAAGTGCCTAACACACATCAATCCATTTAATCTTCATGAGGCTGGTACTATTATGACTATTCCCCTTTTACAGAGGCGGAAACTAAGGCACACAGATGCTAAGTGGCTTGTTCCCAGTCACACAGTTGCTGAGTGGCTCCAGCAGATCAAATTCAGTCCAGCTCAAGTCTGCATCTTCATACACCCTTTATGCCTTTAATCCAACGCACGTAAGTGGCCCCAGCTGCTCTATGTTCCAGCATTGGATTCACCATGTGACTGAGTAGGAAGAACACGGGCAATGGTACCATGAGCTTAAATTCTGGCCCAAACAAACAATCTTAGAATGGATCATTTGTCGGTTATAAGATAAACAGGTTGTAGAGACAAGAGCCTTTTCTGTAAGAGCCCACCCCCTCCAGCTCTGTGCTAGGGCTGGTGGAGAGACGCCACCTCCATGGTGATCAGGAAAAGTCCCTGAAGTGGCCTTTCCACATGGTGCTTCAGAGAAGCATTTGGCAAAATAACTGCTTCATTGCACATAAAAACACAGGAAAACCTCCTGCCTGCACACAGGGCTGTCCGGAGCTTGGACTCCAAACTTGACTTCTCTTTTTTTTTTTTCAGTTTACATATAAGGGTTTGTTTTTTTTTTCTTTTTTTTAAAATTTCATTTTATTTATTTATTTTTATACAGCAGGTTCTTATTAGTTATCTATTTTATACATATTACTGTATACATGTCAGTCCCAATCTCCCAATCCATCCCACACCACCACCCCCCGCCCCTTTCCCCCCTTGGTGTCCATACGTTTGTTCTCTACATCTGTGTCCCTATTTCTGCCTTGCAAACCGGTTCCTCTGTACCATTTTTCTAGAATCCACATATATGCATTAATATACGATATTTGTTTTTCTCTTTCTGACTTACTTCACTCTGTATGACAGTCTCTAGACCCATCCACGTCTCTACAAGTGACCCAATTTCATTCCTTTTTATGGCTGAGTAATATTCCATTGAATATATTTACCAAATCTTCTTTATCCATTCATCTGTCGATGGGCATTTAGGTTGCTTCCATGACCTGGCTATTGTAAATAGTGCTGCAATGAACACTGGGGTGCATGTGTCTTTTTGAATTATGGTTTTCTCTGGGTATATGCCCAACAGTGGGATTGCTGGGTCATATGGTAATTCTATTTTTAGTTTTTTAAGGAACCTCCATGCTGTTCTCCATAGTGGCTGTATCAATTTACATTCCTGCCAACAGTGCAAGATGGTTCCCTTTTCTCCACACCCTCTCCAGCATTTGTTGTTTGTAGATTTTCTGATGATGGCCATTCTGACCGGTGTGAGGTGGTACCTCATTGTGGTTTTGATTTGCATTTCTCTAATGATTAGTGATGTTGAGCCGCTTTTCATATGCTTATTGGACATTGACTCCTCCTTTTAATCATCTTCAACTTCCAAGCTCCACCTGGCACATTCTCCAGCTCGGGCAAATACAAAGTTTAACAGAAGTCTAACTCGGCAAACATAAAATGTGTCAAGAAAATGCTAAACAACCATCTTATAGCCAGTGCCCTAGGATAGCAGGGCACTGGGTGGTAATAACATTCAGGTTGATGCCCTTCAGGTAGGTGAAGATGCCACAGACATATTTGAACACCTCTCTTTGCTGGCTTCTCCACCAGCCATCCACCCACCTCCCCATACACGCCCCACGCAAATGTGAATTACTCTGGAGACCAGGGAAAAATCACTACCATTTCGTTGTCCAATTGGGACACCTCCCAACTGTCTATTCTCTTGCTACCAAATGCCAGCTCCATTGCCAAAGAAAGTGTTTGAAAGACACTTTGCCCAATTGATGCTATGACATACAAACAGAAGTGTCTGTGGGGTTTCTACTTTCCTTAATTAAAGATCACCATGGAGAAATAAACAAATACTGTCTATTCGACAACATTTAGATAAGGGGTTGGGAATGCATCACCATCTGAGGAATAGAAACTTCTAAATGTCAGGAGGTGACATTAACTTGGAGTATCCCGTGGTCTTCCTGGGTGATCTCACGCAAGTTTCCCTGCCTCAGCTGACTTTTCCAATCTGTAAAATCTTGCAGAGATATTAAGATCAGTCAAGGAATGTCTGTAAAGTGCTTTGAACTCCTAGAGTTAGACATTAAATAAATACCCAGTTTTATTAGAATTCCATTGGGGCAATAGAATGTTCAAAATGGGACTTTATTATAAATACTCTCTGACGTTTGCCAAGAATAAATTGAATGGGCAAAGGCAACATACTTGGCTGTAACTTAATCCAAACTTGGCTTATTTGCCAAAACTTGGCATCATGATACATGAATAGAGAACTCCGGAGAGAACATGAAAGGGTTCTATTCTTTTGAGCCAACTCTTTAGCTAAATTTCCATATCTTCCATTTGTTTGTTCTATTCTTTAAATTGCTGTATTATAGAGGAAAACGAAAGTACAAAATAAAAATAAAGGTCCATCAGCCCGTTTGCATTTTCCTGCAATGAATATAACTGAACGTAAATTGGTTTAAAGACCACAAAATCAACCCCACATCGATTGACTAAGATGGATAAAAACCAAGACTCCCTTTTCTAAGTTCTCACAGCAAAAACTACAGCAGGACTAAACTGCCTTTGCATGGTAACAATAACTACTTTCTCTGAGTTGATCAGCAAAAGCTATGCCTTCAATCAAATTAGATGTATTTTAAAGTCTAACCTCTTATTAAAAAATCCTGATTTTCCTTGAGTTAGAAGGAAGTTTAGAATTGCAAATTCAAAACTTTTGCATGGCCTCGAAGCATGCATTATGATTTGGAGCTTTTATAAAGATACGACATGAAGAATTACCATTACTAAGAGGCAGAATATTGTGTCTATGTCAGGATATCAATCAGGGGAGATAGCGGGTTGCAGAGAAAATCCCCACCAATGTTGGAGTGGGATTTCTGGAGTCTGGTCTCATTTCTGTCATGAACTAGCAATTGTGTGGGAGTCAACCCACTCCCTGCACTTCAGTTTCCTTATCTGTGAAATGACAGATCCAGTGAATACCTCTTCAAATAGCAACTCTTCTCCAAAGCATTCCAACTGAGGATGGGGCCAAAAGAATACCTTCCTGGAAGGAAATAGCCCCAAATTGATGCTTAAGCCCTCGCTCATACCCAAGAATAAATGTTTTTGGAACAACATTTTTTAATCAAACCCAATGTCTGAAGATTTTTTCCCCCATCACTCGCTTACAGGAAAAAGAAAATGCCTTTATTTTCGCAAATGCCATCTGCTATGTTCAGCAGCAAACCTCAGCCCTTGTGTGTCCCTGTGTTTAAATTCAGCACTTATTTTAATTTTTGACTCCTAACAAATACTGGGAGGTGTGTTTCCAGATATGCTTACCAGGAGATTAAATTCCCCGTGATGGATGGCAGGAATCACCCGAGAGGGAGCTCTGGATTGAAAATAGGTCACATATTTTCTGGATGTGTAAATGGGGGAAACCTAAAAGGTTCAAAAAACGATTTCAACAAAGCAGTTCACTTGGGGCTTTTGTCTTGAACATGTGCTTTTGGCAAATGAGCAGACCGTGCGAATGTTCTAACTAAACTTAGGACGGAAAATAAATGCCCACCAACATGGCCTCGACGAAAATGTGCGAATTGGCACGTGCATTGCCAGGCACGCAACCAGACCTGCGGTGCATCCACCCAACTTTTCACCAGCTCCTTTTCCTCCGGGCTCAAGTGACAGAGGCCGTGACGGCAAGTCTGAGCTTTAACCGGGGTCTGAGCGAGGGTCATGCTGCGAGGCTTGGGCCAGTCTGCTCTCTGAAGTCTGCAGACCCCCACTGTCCTTCAAGAAAAAACAAACGTTGGATGCTTGAATATTTGTGAACCTACCGGCTCACCAGGCAGTGAACTGAGGCCATTGGATTCCAAGGTCTGTGGAGCTACTGGTGTCAGCATGCATCGGCCTCCTGCTAGAGGAGAGAGGAGAGGGCTGAGCCCCACCCGGGGTCAGGATGAGGAAGAGGGGCCTCTCTGTGCCCGGCACCTGCCCGAGGTCTGTGCAGGGTGGGAGCACGCCCAGCTCTCCTGATTTCCTGAGGCACTGGTCCAAGATCATCCCAGAAGCTCCTCAAGTAGGGGATTGCCATGGGGACCGACATAAGGTGGAAGGAGACTTTACACCCCAAGCACAGGGCACCCGGCCCTAAAGAGGCTGTGGATGAATGTCTCTCATTAGAGATGCCGATTCCCACACCCCCTCTGTGGTCCTGCCCTCCTGAGTATTCTGCATCATCGCATCTGGGGGGACTTGCCCAGTACACTCCAGGCAGGGGTCGCAGAACAATTTGGAAGCCCTGTTCTTCGGCACGTTAGCTAGTGTGTCATCCACTTACTGTTAAATAACCAACCCGAATCCCTCATCAGCTTTGCAATGATGCAACAGCAGTTATACCGATGAACTACTCCGGGAAGTTGTTAGTTAGTTTCATTTCCCTGTGAGAGCTAAGGGCTCTTGAGAGCATCCTGTATCCCCAGTTTCCTGGCTACCGGAGGAAAGTACAAGGGCCACCTCATTGTTCCCACCAGGCCTGGGCTAATCTCAGTGTGAACCCCAGGCATCCCTCTTTCCACATCCTTGCCCAGAAAGGTCAGAGCTTTCTGGCTTCAAAGCCAAGGCGCAGTGATCTCTAGCCTCATCTGAACTTTTAAGGAATGTGTACGAGTCAAGTCAGGAATGCTTTTTCTTCTCGTGGAAGGGAGGTGGGAGGACGTGGGTCACACACACACACTCAACTCATGTGCACAATCTCATGGACTCACATG
Source organism: Eschrichtius robustus (assembly GCF_028021215.1). NCBI lineage: Eukaryota > Metazoa > Chordata > Mammalia > Artiodactyla > Eschrichtiidae > Eschrichtius > Eschrichtius robustus. The sequence goes on from NC_090828.1 coordinate 4,234,197, forward strand.
TTCATACCCAGGCGTTCACTTACACAGACACACACACAGGTTCACACACACCCAAATGCTCACAGGCTCATGCACTTAATTAAACGTGTGTACACGCCCATGTGTCTGTACGCACACAGGTCACACTCATGCTCAAATGCACACACTCACAGACTTAGGCCTATGCGCACACACACTCATACTCATACACACACACGTGCACACACAAACTCGCCCTACACACAGCCTGGAAAACGGCACACTGACAAGACGGGGTCACTGCCCAAATCCCCGAGGCAGCAGGGGCGTCACTAGCAGAGCCCTCGGAGGCCTCGGGGCACAGAGGGGCTTGTTTACGGGAGGCCGTCAGGTCCAGAGTACTCAGGTTATTAGGCAAGAAGCATCTACTCTCCCTGCCTTTGCTCCCCTTTCCCTGTGGCCGTGAGGTTGTGCAGGGACAGAAGAGGTGGGCCTGGCCCAGCCGCAGAGCAGGCCAGGGCGCCTCTTCCCACTAGCAGACGGGGTCTTGAACCATTGCTGCTGCCGAATTTGCCCCTGAGTGAGCCCGACCCAACCCGAGACCTGAGTCGCCACCAGGCAGAGCCCCTACACACACACACACACACACACACACACACACACACACACCCTCACACGGGAGGTTCTCGGCCAGGCTCGCTCAACCCCCAGGCCTGGACCTTGGCCTTCAGAGTCCGCTAGACCCTGGGGCCCACCGTGAGCTCTAGTTCACTTGGAAGAGGCTCGAATTCCCTGCTGCACAATGAACCTCTTTTTTTTTTTTAAGAGGAAACTTAACAGCCCAGCAAGCATCCTTTCCTTTTATTATTTGTAGAAAACAGACATCTTGATTTCAAAAACTGACATCGAAAAATTTGAAGCAGCAGATTTTTAGCATTTCGCCAATGCTCATGAATTCCACTTTGCTGTCACAAACAGGCTGTTAAATTCTTCCTTGTCAAAAAAGCAGCACTTGCCCCAGACGGGCTGTCACACTCAGGCCGTGCTTTGTGTTTGTCGTGTGTCTTCTGCCCTCCCCTGCTGGCCACCCCTGGTAGGCCCTGGATCCGTTCCCTGCTGAATGTCCCACCTCTCGGCCATCATCCCTTGGACCCTCCACTTCGGCCAGAGTGGATGCCGGCATCGCCGGCTTCCCATCCGGTCACACACTTGAGGGCTCACGTGCCGTAGGGAAGACCAGCTGGAACCCAAAACGGTCCCCTCCAGCCTCCGAGTGCAGCCGCTGCCCGGAAGCACTATCGTCACAGCCACCCACACCCTGGGTCAGCGGAGACCTGAGAGCATCCGCCTGAGCGGGGCTGGGACCGAGGGATGCAGAGAGTGGGGAAGTGGGCGGTGTGAGCACAGCACCCGGGAGAAGCGCTGTGACGGGGCGCACAGGCCCAGGACCCACGGAGAGGGGCTCCCCCTCAAACAGGGTGTGGAGGGGCTACAGGGCGGGGGGACACGTGAGCTGAGTCCTGCCAGGGGGCGGAAGCACGGCTCTTGTTTACACAAGATTCTCTCATAGATTACTTCTTGAAATTGCAGTATAATTAATTTACAGTGTACTAGTTTCAAGTGTACTGCACAGTGATTCAGTTACACATATATATATTATTTTTCGGATTCTTTTCCATTATAGTTATTACAGGATATTGAGTATAACTCATAGATTATTTTATTTTATTTTATTTATTTTATTTTTTTAAACTTTTTTTTTTCAATTATTAATTTATTTATTTATGGCTGTGTTGAGTCCTCGTTTCTGTGTGAGGGCTTTTCTCTAGTTGCGGCAAGCGGGGTCCACTCCTCATCGCGGTGCGCGGGCCTCTCACTATCGCGGCCTCTCTTGTTGCGGAGCACAGGCTCCAGATGCGCAGGCTCAGTAACTGTGGCTCACGGGCCCAGCCGCTCCGTGGCATGTGGGATCTTCCCAGACCAGGGCTCGAACCCATGTCCCCTGCACTGGCAGGCAGACTCTCAACCACTGTGCCACCAGGGAAGCCCTCATAGATTATTTATAACAGCCAAACACATGAAAAGTTAGTTTGCTAGGGCTGCTGTAACAAAGGACCATAGACTAGGTGGCTTGAAGCAATAGAAATTCATTGTCTCTCAGCCCTGGAGCCTGGAAGTCCGAGATCATGGTGTCAGCAGGGCCTCTGTTCCCCTGCCTCTCTCCTTGGCCTGTGTCTTCTCCCTGTGTCTTGTCATGTCATCTTCCCTCTGTGCATTTCTGTCTCTGTGTCCAGATTTCTCACTTTTTATAAGGATACCAGTCATTGTGAGACAGGCTGGGACCTGGGACCTTTTACTGGGACCCGGGACCCTTTGCTGCCGTGCTGCAGTGCTTGCACCTGGACACACCTCTCCTGGAGCAAAAAAATACAAAGAAAATGTATGGGACTAAAAATAAGTGTGTGCATGCTGCAGTTGGGGCAAATTCTGGACCCAAAAATACAAAGAGACCAAAAATCCCAACTCCCACTTTTGAAGAGCCCGGAGCAAAAACAGGGTGTTGGGAGCAAAAACAGGGTCCTGCGCATGCCCCCTGCACTCCACACCACGAAAGGGGTGGGCACACCACCTAAGCCACCCCTCCCACCTGACCCCTGGACACACCCTTACCCTCACCCCATAGAAGAAATAAGCTCGCCCCACCTCGGGGAGCTAGCAAGCAATGGACCCTGCCGTTTGTTCTCGATTCCCCTGCTGCAGCAGGGGCCCCAATAAAGCCTTGCCTGAATTTCTTGTCTAGCCCCTAGTCAATTTCTGTTGTTTGGGGAAGGCCAAGAACCCTGGATGGTAACAATTGGATTAGGGTCACCCTGATGACCTTATTTTAACTTGATTTCCTCTATAAAGACCCTACCTTGGACTTCCTTGGTGGTCCAGTGGTTAAGACTCTGCAATCCCAAGGCAGGGGGCATGGGTTCAATCCCTGGTCAAGGAACTAAGATCCCGCATGCTGCATGGCACGGCCTGAAAAAATAAAAAAAGACCCTATCTCCAAATAAGGTCACATCCTGGGGGTTAGGGCCCAAATATATGAATCTGGGGGAGACACAATTTAACCTGCAATGATTAGTTGAACAGTGGTAAGTTATAAACCATTAAAAAGGTGGTTAAGGACACTCTATGTTAATATGGAAAGTGCTTGGGTTGTGATGTGAAATGATATAATGATATAAAGAAAATAGATGGGAAGAGGATACAGACAAGTGAAAACAATGGGTGTGCTCAGGTCAAAGATTCATCAGTAATCTTAGTCCTTTTTCTATTTCCCAAGCATTGTTTGCTGTGGTTCCATCACATTTATAATGTACATTGCTGCCTTGTATTAGCAGCCATAAGCCCCGCCCTCTCCCCTGCATTGGGAGGCCAGGGTCAGGGCTGACACAAACATTCCTTTAGGTTCTTGAGAAGCTGTGAGTGCAGCGGGGTGCAAGCAGAATCCAACCGAGAGTCCACGGGACCAACCCCACTGCAAAGCTCCTGGCCCTGGTCTAGCAGGTGCCTTGTCAATGGTCAGAAGTTCCACCTCAGGTCCAGAGAGGTGCTGGGACAGCAGAGATGTCAGGCCTTTCTACAACCCAGGTGCCTGCGAAAGGAGATCTGGGAGGTCTAGTGTGATGCTGTCTGGACATCTCCATCCCTGCTCCAGAAGGGCAGCACAGATTCCTGTCACAGGCCATGGAGTAGGATGAGCTGAAGGAAATAGGGAATGACACTGCACACCCCCTCCGGCCCGGTAGAATCCTGTGCCATGAAGACCCAGGCCCTCCAAAGGGCCACCAGTCTGGTGCAAGGGAGAGTGGGCAGCGCTATGAAGCCACCAGCATGTCCCTGATGTGGCGGCCTTCCTGGTGGTCAGGGGACTCCACTGGGGGACGGGGACCCTGGTGAGATGATCCACCATGGGTCCCAGGCTCAGGTGTGTGGTGAGGCCACGGCGCACATGGCGATTTCAGGTAACACTGCTCTGAGTCAGGCTGAGTACCAAGCTGCGGAAGCCTCACTTGCTGCAAAAATTGGGGGATGCCATGTAGAGTGGCGGCAGGGTCCCTGTCTCTCTAGCTGGCCATTTGGATTTGTCCTAGAAGACAGATGGCTACTCTGTTTTGGAAAAAAAAAAATAATATCAAACACTCTAATAATCACTTTGCAAGGTAAAGCCAATATCCTCTTCCAGGATAGGAATGTTGGGGAAATTTAAGAAAGAGCTCAGCTGTGTGCAGTAAAGAGAATCAAAAGCTGTTTTGGTTGCTGGCAGATCTGTAATTTGGAAAATTGTTGTGATGGGGAGACCAGCAGGACCCTGGGGATGAGGAGGAAGTCCGGTCCTCCATCAAAGTGCCGGGGGGTGGGGGTGGGGGGTTGGTGTGGACCCTCGAAAAAGAGGGCATGGACATTGGCAGCCCCAGGCCAGGAGGTAGAAGGCAGGTGCCTGAAACATGGCAACAGGGGATGAACTAAGGGCAGGTGGAGCCAGGGGGGATCCCGCTGGGAAAGGAATGGCTGCAAGTCCACGTTAAGTTGACTTTTCTACATCATAATCTCCCTACTGGCCTGGGCTTCAGTCAAGTTATATGAGCTGCGACAGCTCCATCTTTGCTGTCCTTTGGGTAATTGTGGAAGGGGCCGTGTGCTCGCCGGGGAGAAGCCAGGTGCAGGGGTGGCAGGAAGCCTGAGAGAAGCAGACTTAAGATGTGCAGAGGTGACCTGCAAAGGCGCTGAACTTGATTCGGGGTGACTGCCAGCTGCAGTGCAAATGACCTCCAGGGTGGTCTTGGAACACATATCCCCAGGGACCACCAGAATGCAGCGAGGAGCCTAGACAAAGAGTGAGTTCCTGAGATCTAGTTATTAAGAGGTCACCTGGGTGGCCTGAACAAGTGGTTCAGGGTCGGGAGCTCCAGGAAATGGTGAGACCTTGGCTATCATCATATGGACCACTGACCAGTGAGAGTGAGGGGCAGTGGATGACAGAGCTGGCCCATGTATCTGTCAGGAGAGACTAGGTTATGCTATGTAACGAACAATCCCCACATCTCAGTGCCTAAATAACAAAGTCATTTCTCACTTATACTCACGTCCACTGAAGGGCAGCTGGAGGCTCTCAGTTACCCAGGGAATCCGGCTGATGCAGTGGCCACCACCTCAAACTGGGCTCAAGGAAGAAAGCCAGGGCAAATAAATGCCCCACTTGGACACGATGAACTTCTGCTCACAAGTCAGGGCTAAGCACATGCCCTGTGCAATCCTATCAGACCTTGGCAGGGGGCAGGGGACACCAGTGATCCACCCCCAGCCTTCCTGAGTCCCAGCGAGGAGCTGCCCTTGGCATTGTGCCCAGGAGCCCCAGCTTCCCCCACGCTCCTCGTAGATGGAGAAGGGGAAGCCGACCCCAAGCCGACCCTCCAGCTGCTGGCTCCATCTGAGAGGCAGTGGCAGTCTCCCCAGGTGGGCAGCGTTACGGTCCTGCCAAGAGCACGGGAATTTAGGTACGCTGACCTGTGTGGTTGGCAGGGCCAGAACAGAGCCCCACTGCCCACGTCCTGGAGTCTGCAGATTTATTCAAAACAGAGATGCAACCCACAGGTCACGCAAAACTTGCCCTCTAATGTTAACTGAAGATTCAGCTTTGATTTCCTAAGGAGAAGCGCTGAAGTGAAGAATCAGAGGAAGAGTGCCTTCGTCTTGACCTGTTATTTTTTTCTCTCCGCTGAGGACAGCGACACAATTCTATCAGTTAATGTAGAAATTCCTCCTGGAAGCGCTCTTCTCGGCCACCCAGCACTGTCTGCATGTCATTACTTCCCACCATCACATAGGAGCTGCAGAGGGCAGTCTGTGGATTCCATCAAGGCCGGTGCTGAGTGGCCTCAAATTGTTCCTGACCCTCACTCTTTCCTTCCCGTGTTACATTTGTCATTTGCTCCAACTTGAGCAAAACCAGCTCTGACCCGTCCAGAGGCTTGGACCTAGAGGTTGACAGATTGAATCCAGCCCCCAGAAGTGTTCTGTTGGTCTCCACTATTTTTATTTTAATAAATTTTTTTTTTTGAATTTTTGAATTTTATTTATTTTTTTATACAGCAGGTTCTTATTAGTTCCACTATTTGAACATTGCATTAGTTGTCAATATTTTTTATTCATTTTAATTTTAAATATTTGTTAAATATTTCACATTTAAAAAAAAAATCCATATATCTGGCTTCCTCTGAAAAGCCAAGTGATTAAAAAAAAAACCCTGGACCTGCATCCTTACATGGTGATCGTCAGATGAGCCACGGCACAGGTGGCCACATCACCGTTGCCCACATCACAGTCCCCTCCTACCCCATTCAGTCCTTCCTGTTACCTGCGTGGCCCCGAGACAGCTAAGGTGTGGCCCTTGGATACAGGGTGTGTGTTATAAGGTGTAGGAATGCAGCTGTGCTCTGCATTCCAGCCCCTGGCCCCTAGTGTCATGCCCGGCTTATGGTGGGGGCCATGATACTTGTGGAATAAACAACTGAATGAATGAATATTGAATAGAGAAATATACCAGGCCTTTGAGCCAGGCGCCTGGGCTAACCCCTCAGCTCAGCCGCTTACTGGTGTTTGGGCCATTCACCTATAAAACTTCAAATCTGTTGGGAGAATGGTTGAAACTCACAGGTGACCGTGCCCAGCTTAGCAAACAGCAGGGTCCTTCCCGTTGTGTGGTGAATAGGGTTTTCCCTCCATCCCAGCCCGTCCTTGAGGTCAGCTGTGGCAGTGACCAGAACTGGTCCAGTCCGCACGCCTGGGGCCTCTCAAAGGCAAGGGCACCTGTGTTCAGGTGGGCACCGTGGCAAAACTCACGCCGTCAAGGACAGTAGGAGCCACGCTGCCTCAGGCCCCTGCACACACAGGGAGAATTGGCAGCAGCCTAAGATCGCTGCGGGCATCATGTTAGTTTCCTTGCGCGGCTGCAACACGTGACCACTCAGTGGCTTACAACAGCGCCAGCTTCTCACCTTATAGTTCTGGAGGCTGGAGGTCTGACACGGGGTCCACTGGATGGAAGGCAAGGGTCAGCACGGCTGCCTTCCCTGTCACATGTTCCCTTGCCCTTGCCAGCTTCCAGAGGCCGCCCACATTCCTTTGCTCGTGGCCAACAGCTGTATCGTTCTGGCCTCTGCTTCTGTTCCCACATCTGCTTTTCTGCTGGCTGACTCTTCTGCCCTCCTCTCCCACCCTCCTCTCCCACTTTCAAGACCCGGGATGACACCAGGCCCACCCGTATGATCCAGATAATCTCCCTATTTTAAGGTCAACTGATGAGCAACCTCAATTGCCCTTTGCCATGTAACCTAACACATTCACTGGTTCCAGGGACAAGGACGGGGGCATCTTTGGGGGGCAATTATTCCACCACCACAGGCATATTCTGAGGGAAGGATGAGAGGACACAGAAATCCTGGCTGCAGGAACTTTCGTTCGAGTGAAGAACCCTCTGAGCAAATGCAATCACAGGATACGTTCAACCAGTGCAACCAGCTGAGATCAGTGTCCCAGGGCAAAGAGGATGCAATCAATTAAATTCAAAGGCCCCTTCATTGCATGCTCCTCAGCAAAGCACCAACCCCTCCCTCCCTACCCCATGGCTCACGACCCATCTGCCATCCTTTAACTCAAAGGAAGAGAAAAGTGGCTCTTCCTTAGAAACCCACCCGAGGCCAGTCCTGCAGCCTGAAGGGGTTGCCCCTCCTTCTGAAACTGGTGCTGTCATTGGTGGCCCCTTGGGCTGGCAGCACAGAGAGCTCTGTCCTGCATCAGCTTGGCCAATTATTAGCTGTGTGACTTCAAACCACTCACACAACCTCTCTGTTCATCACCTGTAATATCAGGCACTGAACACATCAGGTATACAAATTTTATTTTTCTTTCCTTTAGCAGTGGAACCTTTCCTCCAGCTGAAACCCTGTATAGAATTACAGGATGTGAAACCGGTGAGAAGCAGGTGGCAGGGACCAGGGCTACAGCCTCCCCTGACCGTTCAGCTCCCAAGTAGAAACCCCTCAGATGGTCCTGGAGGCCCCTTTGCCTGTAGGACCCCTTAGGTCCCTGCCCTCCAGACCCACAATCGCTCCTATGAGGGTTTTTCTGTCTTTAAATTGGCATCCCACATGGCTGTGTAGACAGTTCTTTAAAGAATAACCCGTGGACATGTAAAATGCTCCAGCAGCCTCTTTATCTTCAAGTTCACCTCGTTTATCACAGGCTCACGCCACGTACAACGGGACGATGCTGGTCTCAGCGCTTTTCCAATGCAGACCAAGGCCTGGCTTCCTTGAAGCTCGGCTGAAACCCCTGGTTCTATGCTGTCCGCGATCAATATCCTGTTACTGTGTGTGGTCAGAAAAACCCCATGAATCACCCAGAAGCCACGCTCAGAGGTAGACAAACTGTTAAACCTTGTTTGAATGACTCGATAAAGCTTGTAGAGTGCTTAAGAATCCATCTGCGTGAAAGCAGCAGTATTCATGTCGAACAACATTAGTGCACCAACAATGACCCTTGTGCCAACATTCCCGGGTCCCACCCCTCAGAGAAGCAGACTCAACTCTGCCCTTGATACTCAGCCTCCTCGGCTGCTGTGCAAACAAATATCTAGCCCGACAAGGCAGCATCTGCTCAGGGGTGGGGCAGGAGGTGGAAAGGAGCGAAGTGCGGTCCTCCAGAGGGAAATGATTCCCAGGTTTCCATTCTGGGAGCTCAGGACTCAGAGCAGTCCTGCTAAACTGTCAGCCACGCGCCTCCGCCATCAGGCCTGCAGTCTGGGCAGCCTTTCAAAGACGCCCCCAGGAGACGCTCAAAGCCCTTCTCAGCCCGGCGCAGGATGCTGGGTGTTTTTATTGCAGGGCGATCCCGAGTTTCTGAAGAGCCAGTGATAGGCTATGAGCCGTCCACACACACTCATTCCCCACATGCGTCCTAAACTTTAAATTCATGTCTGGCTTTTTCCTTTTCCCTTTCGGACAAGATTCACGGGTCTGGCCCCGATAGCCTGTCCCACTGATGGGACACTGAAGCCGTTCCAGCGGGAGGAAAGCCAGGGAGACTGTGCTTGTGAACATGAAGTGTCTCGCAGGCCGGCTCCTGGAATTTCATCACTCCCTGTCCTCCCACTCCCCGCCCCCCCCAGCCTGATGAGGACTTCACTTGGGCCAATATATCAACTACACAAGAACAAGGTGAAGCAGGGGGCTGGAGACATTAGTAAACACAGCACAGGAAGGAAACCTCAAGATTGTCTTAACTGTGAACTTAACAGAAACTGACAGCAGGGAGCTGGGACTTAGTAAGCCCATCCTCACCGAGCCAAATCTGACCTCACCGTAACTACGACCTAACGCTTCTAAACGTGCCTCTGAAGTCACACAGACCAAGTCCAATCTCTTTCAATAAATCTACATCTGCCCTTCCAAGCACAGAAGACAGCCGCCAGCCACCTGAGGCTTCCCGGTCCCCAGAGGTCTGTCCCCAGGGCCAGGGTCTCCAGGCCTTTCTTGCTCTCCCAGCTGGCCACCTGCTAGGTAAGCTGTGGTGAGGGTCCAGGTGGGAGACGCTCCTGTGAATCGTTTCTTGAACTGCTCCATCCCTGCAGCTGCCCATCTAAGGCTGGAAGGGATGCATTCATTGGTAGACCTGGGTATCTCAATCTCAGACGATGGGCCAGTTGATGATTTGTTCCTTAGGGCCGTCCTGTGCATTGTAGGATATTTAACAGAATCCCTGGCCTCTGCCCACCAGATGCCAGTGGCACTCTGTTCCTGGCAGTGACAACTAAAAATGTCCCCAGACATTGCTAATGTCCCCTTGAGAGGCAAAGTCACCGTGGGTGAGGCCCACTAGGGTAGAATGTTGGATTAGGGTGCTTCCAATAGCAAGGTTCAAACCTTAATAATTCCATGAATTTCCTACCTTTTCCCAGATAGTCTGCTTAATTCAGATTGTGAAACCACTGAGAGCCTAAGACTAATTTAACAAACAAGCAAACAGTAAAACTTGGTATTTTGAAAGTTCTCAGTGAGTAATAAAATCAACCCTGAAAGGGTTATGATGGTGAAGATGAAATTGCAAAAATGTCCAGTCCCCCTTGAAATGAAAGTAGGGGGAGTGGGTGAACTGAGCAGGGGGGAAGATTCCTGAAACCTTATTCCTTGAGGATTGCCCTTTCTGGCTGAGAGCATTCATAGCAGACAGCTTAGCAACTGAACTTCACAAAATGTTCTTTCCACCTGCAAATTGTGGTTTCCTATAATTTCAGCTGGCGGGAAGAGAGGAAATAAAAGAGCCAAGGTTTAATTTAAACGGAATAAGATAGTGAGTGCTCAGACGTCCTCAAATAAATGGCTGGCTGGTGAAAACAAAAAACATTTTGAAAAAATTGAGAGCCAGCTTTCAGATGCCTCATTGCGGGCTGTAGTACAGCCAGAATTGTGGATTGGGTTAAGAATGTAGGGGAAAGCCTGACCTGAGATTCCAAAGCATCTGATTCTGGTTTGCAATTAACTCGGAAACCCACAGGAAGAAGAGACGTGCCATTCACATCCAACACATTGTAAAATTTCATTCTCGGAGCCCAGAAGATTGGATATAAAGCCAAGGAGATGATTTCCTCACTGCCTGCCTGAGGCCTCTCCAAAACATCTTTTTAGCTTGATTGTCTTTTATATGGAAAAGTCAGTGGCTAAGATTAAAATGAGAGATTTTTAAACAAATTCCTGAACTGTTTTTATTCCTAAAACTTTTCTACCTGGACCTTCTCTGTGAGAGCCACACCACTCTTGGTGTCAGGACTGAGGAGTGCAAACCCGCTTCACCACCTGCTGCCCCTCAGGACATCCTGCTGTCTCAGGAGTTCATCCATCTCTATTTGAAACGCTGGGTGACTCTGAGCCCAGGAAAGCAACCCAGAGCAGAGAAGCTTCTCTGGTCCCAGAACTTAACAGAACCAGGGTGGGAGTGACAGAATCCCAGCTGCAAAGGCTGCTGATAAAACAACCCAGCTCCCTTCAGTCCCTGACCCCCCAGAGCCTTATTGTTTTCCAAAGCACTTCCTTAGGAATGACCCATTTCCCTGTGTGAGTCAGATGGTGGAGGTGGCCTCTGCACCAGGTTGTGATCTACAGTATTCTAGACTCGGCAGTGGCGAGCTGATACATGTTAACAACTTCCCAGGTGATTGGGGTGGGGCAACCCTGATTTGCAGCACTTGCCAATTGCCATGGTGTAAATTACTTGCCAATTGCCATGGTGTAAATACTCCCACCGTGACCAATTTCAAGTTACCATTGTGAAGCCATCTAGCCCTCCCAGCATCTGAAAATGTAACAATCAGCTCTGGCAAGCAAGCCCAAGCCACCTAGGGCACACCACCAGTGTCCCCCCCACCCCCCGGTCCTTCTCCCGTGCCACACCACCTGGCTTAGACTCTGATGAAACTTATTTACTCTTGTCCCATAAATGCCAAAGGGTTAAAACATTTTTGGCAACAGAACCAGACAATCTGACTCTGGGCAAGGCAAAGGGGAGTCTGAGTAAATTCTGAGTTTGCTTTTTTTGTAAGAGAGGGTGTAGCTGCAAAGTAGCGCAGGAAACCTTAATGTTCTCAACACTGAACTCTAAAGAATACGCACTGTACCTAACATCAAACACCACCAGATTTTATCTCCCAGAAGAGGGAAAGGTGATTTATTTTCCTTCAAGTCTTCTCAGCTAGAGAGTAGCCTGCCTTATACTATGAGGCTAATCTTTACTGTCTATCAGGATTGCTTTTACCCATTAATGTTTTATTGTGGTTGAATATTGATAATGTCTCCCCAAAACAACCGGTTCTACTTTACCTCCCTCCATGAAATGAGCTTATAATTTATCTTTAGTAACAGGAAGAACAACAACAATAAAGAAGCTTCATAGCTTGACTTGAGACATTCGGGTCACTGCTTCCTTAACACTGAAAAATAAACGACCACTTTTGATGAAAGATAACCACAGGTTTGCAAGTATATCCTTCACTAGAATTCCCCAGGGCAAAGAGAGAGAAAGGTCGAGCAAATGGCATCTCTGGGACCCATCAGGAGGAGAAAGGGCTTCATAAACATAAAGGAAAAGCCATAATGACCTAGACGGGCTCCAAAGAGACCTTTAATATTTAAAGGTCACATCAAATAACTTGATATAAACATGAAATCAACTTAAAACTCCCTTCTCATCCATGTACAATGCTTGGTGTCAGTCTATTTATCTCTTGTAAAAATAAAATACAGTGTGTGTGTGTGAAAAAAAAAAAAAAACTCCCTTCTCACTCGTGTTGCACCTTTATGTTTATCCCAGATGAGAAACAGCTGAGAACAGTGAATAAAAGGAACAAATGCCTTTTCATGTTTCAGGATTTCCAAGGAGACATTGTGCATGATTTTATCTTGATGGCCAACCTAACTGGGTTAATCTGTAATCCCTTCACTTAACCCAGGGCTGGGCTGGGGAGTGGGGAGGTACGGGGTGGGTGGTGGAATATGAGAATGACTTCAGCGCTAATTGCTGGACTCCCTCTTAAGCAAACTCACCAAGTACTCATAACTTGGAACCAGTTCAGGTCACTCTGTAATTTGCCAGACATGTCGGTGATTATCCATACTTTAACGGACACAGGCAACACAAGAGCCAAATGGCAAGGTGGTGCCAAGGCTCAATCACCATTAACGTGCCTATTAGAGGTCAGCGGGCTGCTCGGTGCAATTCCATCACGCAGCAATCAGTCGTGTCTAGTGTAACCCAAGGACTCCCTGAGACAGCCCATAAACCCATCGAAATTTGACTGTTTGTGAAGGTTAACCTAAGAGCACTGATTACAGCCACCGAGTCGACACACATAACTAGGTTAGAAAAGCTCTCTACACGAAACTGAAGACAGAATCTTATAGAAACAGAGGTTTATCCCACTAATGCTGTTGGGTGAGTGCCACGTGGCCTTGTCTGGGAGACGCCCTAGTCTGCAGCATCCTTTTACTCTATGCCTCATTGTAACTCTGAGTCTCTGTTTAATGGAAGCCAACGGCACTGCCCCGGGAACCAGCCAGATGTGGCATGAGAGGGCACACCTGCTCGGTGCCCTGTCTCTCATGCCTCTTTTACAGCCTTGGACTCAAACACCAGGCAAGAGACAGGATGGGATCTTCCACAGAAGGACACTGGCATGGGCAGCGTGGTCGTAGAGAAAAGAGGAGCAGAGAGAAGCAGCCCTCCTGATATCAGAGGATCATGATGGTGACTCTATAACTCCAACAGAAAGCCACGTCCTACTACACACTTAGAGGGGGACCCAGTCACAGGGGAGGGTCCACAAGCTGGGGAAATGGGATAAGCCGGAGGAGGCGAGGTGCAAGAGGCTGGTCAGCAGGCCCCCTTATCTTCTCACACCAAGAGGGTCAAGGAAGGGAGTGGTGAGTGACGACCAAGATAGACCTCAGAGGGCAACCCCTGCCCCCACCTCTGCCACCGCCACCAAAGGCTTTTCTTTCTGGGTCACAAGTAGGAGAATGCCCAGCTGTGACTCAGCAGACAGGAAACCCTGTCCCTCCCAGAGGGGTGCACACTGGTAACCAGAGAAGCTTGACAAGGGCCCCCAGGCTGTGCATGTGTCCCCATTTCCTTGAGAAATGCAAGCCCCCTTCCCATTCTGACGCATTGTCCTGCCCTCCCTGCAACTTCACAGATAATAGAAGTCTAATATATCGGCGTGAAGTGGGACATGCGTGATTGTTCCTCCCCTTTTCTCCCCAAACTTCCTCCTGCGTCCTGCTCCCTCCCTACTAACCTGCCATCCATCAGCCACTGTCCCTGGACTCATCCCCACTGCCCGACCATCACTAAGTCCTGTCAATTCTACTTCCAAAATGATCTTGAGTCTGTCCACCCCTTTCCTTCTCCTCTGTGACCAGCCTGCTCCAGGCCTGTGAAATAATCTCACGTTTGGTCTCTCTCCTCCCCTCCTTGCCCCGCTCAACTCCATTCCACATATGACAGCCAGAATGATCCGTTTAGACTTATTCAGTCATGTCAACTCCCCGCCAAAACCCTTTTATGGCTTCCTACAGCCCTTTGGATAAAATCCCAAATCCCTAACATGCCTAAAAGACACTGTATGACAGAATATAATGAAACGTAGTACAATTGGAGACCATCTTAAAGACGCAGAAGGAGTGACTGCTACAACATCCCGATAGGAGCTTATCATTACAAGTTAATAATAAATTTAGCAACGAGTTTCCTAAAGGCCAGTCAAAAGTGAAATACTTTGGTGCCTGACTGGCCTTTTTAAACAAAAGGTGCCATGCAAATACATCTAGAAAGAGGTCCTGACATTAAATCCAAGGACTTAACTCTTGTCTAAGGAAGGAAAACCCATTCCTACGAGTGGTGTGATAATGAACCTCTCTCTGCAAATCCAAAGGGCACCATACGACTAATACAAGGTTCAAACAAATGCTGCTAAAGCAAGAAGGGCTTTGTAAACTGTAAAGGGTGTTAACCAACCTTAGGTGATCTAAACTGAAAGGTGTATTCCATTTCCACACTGTTTGTACTGCCCCCTCTGTTCTCATAGCTGATTGGAAACATTTGGGGTGGGATGGGGGGGGGGGGTGCATATGTGAGGTCACGTGATCAAGGTATTTTGCTTTCTAATGATCTACAAGTGGTTGGCTGGTTTGCTCATTTGAAAAGAAAGGATACACAAGATTTTGACTCTCAAACAGCCCCTTTCTCGGACAAAGCTTAGGCAGGGGCTAACCAGCAGCACAGAATGAATGTTCCAAGCCAGAGAAGCAAGAGCTGTAGGTTTTACACAAGAGATGAAAGCGTCCTGGCTCCATTCTGTTGTGAAATTTAAAACCGTAATATGGCGCTCTATAAATTTAGTTCTTTAGCCATAACTAATCATTCATCCTTCCTCCAATTCAGAAGAGACATCCAGGTAATGATAGAGTGTCTGTTTATTGTTCTTGGCCATGAACACAAGTCAAGAGCATTTTCAACGGGAAATAGTCAATTATGCGATGGATCCAAGGAAAGGCCCTATTCTTGTTTCAATACTGTTGGAAAGTGGTAGTCCAAACACAGCAGGAGAGTGGGTCCAAACCCCCCGTCCCTACACATGCTGACTCTCCTCCCCCTTCCCAGTCCTCTACCCCCTGCAACTCTCAAGGCTTTTCGGGAGGAAGTCACTGAGGGTCTCTACTCCACACCCACCCAAAGCAAGTGCCCAAAAACACGTTCTTTAGAAATACTGGAAACTTTAGAAGCACTGAGGTACAGATGCCCTTTCTCAGGGCCACTTGTGTCACCATGCAAGACTGTGCAGTGCACAACCCCGGGTGCATCATTCCAGAGACCCCCTTGATCTGACCAGTGATTTTCTACTGCACCCCAGACATCTGGGTGGTATATCAGGTGATCGGATCCTTTATGAATCTCCTATTTTAGCAGCAGTCACTCAGTCTAAGTTTGATGCACGGGGTCTGGCTGATCTTTGTGGGCTGTAGTTCCAACAACAATTTGGATTGGGGCCCTCGCCGTGCCATTCTGTCAACTTTGTGTGCAGCTCAGAGGTCACTCTGAAAGCCCGGCTGGTTTTCCACACTGCGGTCCAGCTCTGAGTCCTGGCACGTTCGTTCAGGTCAGTTTCAGATTTAGGTGGTCTGGAGTTTGCCCAGGACTTTCCATGGAAATGGAGAGAACCCCTTTCTTCAGCTCCGTCTGATCTGAGAGTCTCCGTCGCTCTCTAAGTGGGGAAGGGGGAAGCCCAGAATCCCCTCTCTGTCTTCCTTGACACTGAATCAGCGGGGAAGGGGGCACTTCTCTGGGTCCTCAATATACCGAGGGCTGGGGAGCAGGGTGGGTGCCACGTTCTCCGCTCAGGCTGCACTGACAACAGCTCGGGGTGGGGCGAGGAGGAGGTGTCGTGGCATTGGGTTGGGTTGGGGCGCGGGTGCTGTCAAAACCTTTCTGTCCCACGGGGATGTCCCCTTCCCGGTCTTTTGGCCAGAAAGACTGGGATTTTCTTGGGGCTTTTCTTGTCTGCTTCTGTTGGAAGTTCTGGGTTTCAGGCTCCTCCAGCATCTACTCTAGAAAATATGGAACATAAGAAGAAGAGCCAGGGAACTTACTGCCCTGTTGTTCCTCAGTCCTGAGGTCCCCAGCCAGTCCTTTTGCTGTTCAGAGCTGTCTTAGGATTATCTGTTGTCTTATGTCCAGGGTTTTGTTGAATTTAGCAGGAGGAGTAGGGAGAGGATGACTTGGAAGCTTAATAAAATTTTAATTTTGGAATAATTTTTAGATTTACAGAAAAGTTACAAAGGCAGGGCTGAGAGTTCCTGTAACCCCTTTGTCCAATTTCCCCCAATGTTAACATCTTACATAACTAGGGTGCATTTCTCAAAACTAAGAAATTAACATGGTGCGTTACTGTCGACTGAACTCCAGACCTTATTGGATTTCACGGGTTTTCCCACTAATATCCTTTTCCTGTTCCAGGACCCAACATTGTATTCAGGCATGACATCTCCTTAGTCGTCTCTGATTTGTGGCAGTTTCTCAGTGTGTCCTTATTTCATGATCTCATAGACTTGCAGGTACTGGTCAGAGATCTCACTGCGCCCCGTCGTCTGGGTTGGTCTGATGTTTATTTGTGATTAGACAGGGGTTATGGATTTGGGGAAAGAAACCACAGAGATGCAGTGACCTTCTCACATCAGGGGGACAAGATATCAGAGCGACTTATCCTGGTAGATCTTAACCTCCATCAGTTGGTTAAAGTGGTATCTGTGAGGCCTCTTCACTGTGGTGTGGGGATTTTTCCTTTTTCGTACTTTGTTTCTTGGAAGCTAGTCATTAAATCCACTCACACGTAAGGGCAGAGGATTTTAAGCTCCACTTCCTGGAGAGGGGAGTCCTACCTATGTAATTTGGAATTCTTTTCTCCCCTTCCTTTATTCCATCATTTATTTAAACCAATATGGAGTCATGTGTGTTTATTTCGTACTTTGGGTTATAATCCAGTATTATGTTATCTCTTCTGTTGCCAAAATTGTTCTAGCTTTGACCACTGGGGGCTCTTTCAGGTGGTTCTTCCTCAGTTTTAGTGGTGAAATTGGTGAAGTGAGCCGAAACCCTCTGTTGGTTCCTCTGTAAGCCCTCCCAGCCCCCTCCTCACACAGGTCAACATTGAGAATGAATGTTGAGGTAAGGGTCTTTGGCCATATTCATTGTTTCCAAAACTATTTGTTAAGACCAAACTTTATTTGGTTAATCTCATAACTAGAGTAAATTCACCCCTTGGTAAACAGAAATAAACTTTGAGTTCCAAATACCTGTGATTGTGAGACAGCTCACGTAAACCTCTGCCTGATGCTCATGCATGGGCCTTATTGAACAGCAACGAGAGAAATGCTGTCCTTCCTCCAAGCAGAGATAGAGGAAAGGGAACCATGCACACAGGAGAGGCACTTTTAAATAAGCTGCATTTATAAAATGGTCTCCTAAGAATTATAATTGTATTGAGCTGCCATCCAAACATCTGTGTAATCACTTAACTCCAGCAGTGACATCAAAGGAGAGGAAATTCAATATGACTTCAGAAGAGAGACCAAAATTTACTGTTTGGTCTACTATTTACCAGTAGAAGATACTGGTAAATAGTAATACCAGGGCTCCCCTGGTGGCGCAGTGGTTAAGAATCCGCCTGCCAATGCAGGGGACATGGGTTTGAGCCCTGGTCCAGGAAGATCCCACATGCCACGGAGAAACGAAGCCCGTGAGCCACAACTACTGAGCCCAAGTGCCACAACTGCTGAAGCCCGTGCCTAGAGCCTGTGCTCCGCAACAAGAGAAGCCACCACAATGACAAGCCCATGCACCACAGCGAAGAGTAGCCCCCGCTTGCCGTAACTAGAGAAAGCCCGTGCATAGCAACCAAGACCCAACGAGCCAAAAATAAATAAATAAATAAATGAATTTCTAAAAAAAGAAAAATAACAAAAATACTACTGGACCAAATAAGATGGAAACAACAAATGAATAAGCCTCACATTTACAAATGTGGATTTATAAAACACTGTCCTAAAATTTTTCCTGTCAAGTCTCTATTGGAGTTAATGTATATATTTCCTTAAATAATAGTGGTAAAACCAAAATAGAAAAATTTCAAAATTATTCTAGGAAAAAGACAAAATAAAATGTTTGCTGTCTTTTTGGATGATTTGTGAACAACAATAAAGACACTATAATACACTCCTGACAAATATGATAAAATCAAATCAGTTAATTGATATGAGTCAGATTTATATAAACTACAGTTACAAAAATTATCTAAGAATAATAGAACCCTATCAAGTTTCCATCTGGGCCCATAAAAACTAACAGCAATAAAAGGAAGAGGGAAAAAACAAAATCATCTGAGCAGAGAGAAGAGCAGCTCGCTGTGGTTCTGGATCCTCAGAAGCAACCTCATTGGAAGGAAGGCGACTCACTTCTGCTTTCACTTTCTGCTGTGTGGACAGCACTTGGTGTAGACACTTTTTCCTGCACTCGGTGGAGGCTGTGCCTGGAGGGGGAGCCCCTGGTGAGGAAGACCCCTGAGGGGAAGTCAGTCTCTTCCCGGGGTTCTGGAATCTGGGGGGTGAGGGGGACGAGAGTCCTCTTCCCAAGAGCTGCCCCAGGGACATCAGACAGGGGAGGATGGAGCCCAGGCCAGACACGTCGTCTGGAGGCGGGAGGGTTGGATCAAAAGCTGGCCCCAAATTCTCATGCTCGGTGAGGGGCTGCCATTGCAGGGGCTCTGGGCCCTGCACCCCGGACACCCTCCCACCACAGCCTGGTGCTCCTGCTTCCTCGGGGCGGTCATCCTCGCGGATGTCTGCCAAATGCTCCGTGTGCAACATCAGACACATAAGGATATTTTGTAAACCTTTAAAAGTCTTCCTTGGGGGCTTCCCTGGTGGCGCAGTGGTTGAGAATCTGCCTGCCAATGCAGGGGACACGGGTTCGAGCCCTGGTCTGGGAAGATCCCACATGCCACGGAGCAACTGGGCCCGTGAGCCACAACTACCGAGCCTGCGCGTCTGGAGCCTGTGCTCCGCAACAAGAGAGGCCGTGATAGTGAGAGGCCCGCGCACCGCGATGAAGAGTGGCCCCCGCTTGCCGCAACTAGAGAAAGCCCTCGCACAGAAACGAAGACCCAACACAGCAAAAATAAATAAATTAATTAATTAATTAATTAATTAATTTTAAAAAAAGTCTTCCTTGATATTTTTGGTCTCAGATAAGCACTGATTTGTGCAGATGTCTCTCAGCCAAGAGAACACTCAGCTCATTATCATGAGCTTTTCTTTCCTGGAGAACAAGCTGCCTTGGACAATAGCCAGCGCCTCTTTCGAATTTTCCTGAAAGAACTTTGGCTTGTATGTTACAGGTGTCAGATGAGACACCTCCACATGTGTGACTGATCTTGTCTTGCTTTGGAAGAGTCTCCTGAACAGTGACAGGGTAAACTGTCTCTAAGTCAGATGTTTGGTGAACGTGCTTTCTTTTCCCTGATGCAGGCCGAGAGGACATGTCGTTTCCCTGGGGGCCGGGGCCTCCTCCTTCTGACGGTGGGGAAGCTTTCCCGAGGTGGAGGCTTCTCGTGTGATCTCTAAGGGCATCAATTATTTCACCTGCTTCAGTTAGTCTAGTGTACACTTAGTTTCTTTCTCCACCAAGATTTTTAAACAGGTATTTAGCTGGGCTGCATGAATCCTGTCTTCAGAACCCCTTTGAATCACCTCCCAGGGGGTCTCTTTCTGATCAATTTGTTCCCTTCGGTCCCTTGTGAATGGCTCGGAGGAGACCTGCCCCCGTGAACTTTACCACCTTCCTCCTTCAGTCCCAGAATCCAGCTCTGTACAAGGATTAGCACCTTGGAATCAGAGTCCTCCTCAAGTTACAGCCCAGTTTCCCAAACTAGTTTCCCTATGGCACCCCCTTCTGCCCCAACCCCCCATGACTCTGATTAACATCTCCCAGAGCCAGCACTTCGGAGTACACTTTGGGAAGAGTGGATGTGGTGAGGTGCAAAGAGGCTGGGTCATGGTAGGGGTTTAACAGGGCAGGTGAACTTGGATTTGGGATCATTATACATGCCTCGTCCATGCAGAGGACAGAGCAGTGTCTGGCACTCAGAAAAAGCCCAGTAACTTGGAGGATGGGTCTGCTCTGTCCCCGAAGCTTTTGTCCTCTGGTTTGAGTGTCCTATGGATGCTACCAGCCCTCTTGGTGAAAGACGCCAAGACCATGCCCATGGAATGACTCCTAAACCGTCTGGGTCTGATGGGAGCCAGGCTGCTGTGACCTGCAGTAAATGTCTTTCCCATGGTGGCCTCCCCCTCTCTGGGGGCCTCACAGCTAGAAAGTCGAGAAGGAAACTCCAGCACGGCTTTGCTGGACTTCTAGTTTTAGCTCAGACACATGAAGAGCTTGGAAGTCGGCATTGTCCTCCTTGTATATAGTAAGAAAAGCTGGATGGACTGAATATTAACAACTTTTCTTGGATCCATCAGAGATCTGAGTTCTCAGGGCAACCCATCATCCCAAAATCTGAAGAAGTGTGTGTTCACAGGGGAGATTCGGAACCTGAAACTTGCTAACTTGGAGTAGAAACCACCAGATGCCACAAGCCAGCAGGAACATCAAGGTAGGAATTCTGACGAATTGCTGAAATCTGAGTGTGGGATGTCGCGTGAGGAGGTCCTGGGGGCCGTAGACCTGGAGGGACCCCCTACCTCTGCAGGCTTTTCCTCTGGGAGCCCTAACAGACTCCCACAGAGAAAAGTGGGGTGGATGCAGAGGGGACACCTCCTCGTCCCACTGTCCCAACAGGAGGAAGAAAGCAGTAACCATTGTATAACCCAACCAGGAACTTCCTGCTTACAGAACGAAAGCCTTCCTCCTGGGAAGGACATTTCCAGAGAGCACAGAGATATCCCATCCTGCTAGTGAAAGAGAACCGTTGTGTGATCCAATCCTTCCCCACTCCTTTCCAGTTGATGAGGCCCCCGGTTACAGCTGGGTTGCTGTCAGAGCAGACTGAGGAGGACAAAGCCAAGAAGGGAGACAAGAAGAATCCAGTTAAATGATGCCCCCAACGACACCATTCAACATTCAGGTACCATGGAACATTGATGTGAGGAATTGCAGAAAGCCCAGATTCCACTGCTGGCTCTTTGGTCTACATCTGATACATGCGTAACATACCAGTCACCGATTCCATCACTCCTTTCAAAGTCTGCTGGTGGTTGGTCACTGCACATCTGTTATTCAGTCCCCTCACAGACAGCAAAGCATGTAGTTTTGTTGCCTCCTTGCCTCCCAGTGATAAAACCATGTGATGTTTACAAAGAATGGATAACTGAAGAGGAAACTGGCCAAGGTACGTGAAAGTGCATCAAGTAAATGAAAAGTGATAACGTTCAAGGAAAATTCCAGTTGGACATAAATGGATTTATAGAAGAAATAGATGACCCTGAGAATGCCACTATCACCTTTCAAAAGACACTACATAAGAAGTCAGAGGAACATACGGAAGGCAAATTTATCAACGTAAATGAGGAAAGTGGTTCTGACAAAAGATGAAGTTTTCCAGTGCTAGTGATGCGAGATAAAACTTCCCATTAAAGGAACTCTCAGAGATATTTCATGACATTATGAGAGCAAAGGATAAAATGTTGGAGGCTGATCAAATTTAGAAAGGAGTAGGACGATTTGCAGAAGCATAGAAAAGATGTTCACTGCATATTATAAGTTATATAAATGAGCAGAAAGTAAGCACTGTTCACACACTCTTGGTAGTTTTTACCAAGAATGAAACATTTTAATTCTCAGTGTTGCTAACGTTTTAAATTATAGTCTTCTAAATAAATAATCGTTTTACAAGTTTTTCACTTTCCTATACTGCTGTAACCAACAGCAGGAAACTGTTATGAAAGGTTAAAAGTTATGAAACCATCATAATTTTTCCCACTGGTTATTAAGATCACTTTGTGTGGTTTCATCTTCCATATTCACTTCCACAGTCTACACTACTGTACAAAGCAAGGTCTGCCTGTATATGAACAATCACTTTCAACACAAATGGTCTAAGCACAACAGCTAAAAGACAGAGATTGTCAAATTGGATTAAAAGGAAAAGACTCAACTGTATGCTATTCACAAGAAACTCGTTTTAAATATAAAGACTCAGATATGTTGAGTTAAGGGATGAAGGAAGGTAATATTATGGAAATACTCATCTAAAGGAAGCTGGAGGAGCCATATTAACCACGTACAAAGCAGAATTCAGAACAAGGAAGATTATCAGGGATAAAGAAGGTCATTTACTGACCCTGCAATCCCACTCCTGGGCATATATCCAGAGAAAAACATGGTCCGAAAGGATACACGCACCCCAGTTTGTATTGCAGCACTGTTTACAATAGCCAAGACATGGAAGCAACCTAAATGTCCATCAACAGATGAATGGATAAAGAAGATGTGGTACATATATACAATGGACTATTACTCAGACATTAAAAAGAATGAAATAATGCCATTTGCAGCAACATGGATGGACCTAGAGATTGTCATACTGAGTGAAGTAAGTCAGACAGAGAAAGAGAAATATTGTATGATATCCCTTATATGCAGAATCTAAAAAGAAATGATACAAATGAACTTATTTACAAAACAGAAACAGATTCACAGACTTAGAGAATGACCTTATGGTTACTGGGGGGAAGCATAGGGGAAGGGATAGTTAGGGGGTTTGGGACTGACATATACACACTGCTATATTTAAAAAGGATAACCAACAAGGACCTACTGTATAGCACAGGGAACTCTGCTCAATGTTATGTGGCAGCCTGGATGGGAGGGGAGTCTGGGGGAGAATGGATACATGTATACGTATGGCTGCGTCCCTTTGTTGTGCACCTGAAACTATCACAACAGTATTAATTGGCTATATTCCAATATAAAATTAAAAGTTTAAAAAAATAAAGACGGTCATTACATGATGATTAAGTGGTCAATTCTTATAGAGGACAGCAATCCTAAACATGCAGTCACCTGACAACAGGATGCCAAAATACATGGAGCAAAAACTTGTAGAACTGAAAGGAGAAATAGATAAATCCACAAGTATAGTTGGAGACTTCAACATTCCTCCGTAAGTAATTGACAAAGCAGAAAGAAAATGAGTAAGGGAATAGATGACCTGAAGAGCAGTATCAATGAATTTACCCTAATTGACACCCAACAATAGCAGAATGTACATTCTTTTCAAGGGCACATGGAACATTCACTAAGGTGGACTACATTCTGGGGCATAAAACACATCTTAACAATTTTTTAAAAAATAGAAATTATACAAAGTACATTCTCAGACCATAACAAAATTAAGCTGGAAATTAATAAGAAAGATAGCTGGAAAATCCCCAAATATTTAGAAATTATACAATACACTTCTAAGTAACCCATGAGTTAAAGAAGAACTCTCAAGGAAGTTAAAATAATAATTTTTAACTAAGTGAAAATGAAAATAAAACAAAAATGTTGGATGCAGTGAAATCAGTGCTTATAGGGAAATTTACAGCATTAAATGCACATTTAGAGAAATATTTAAAATCAGTAATCTAAACTTTCACCCTAGGAAAATAAGAAGAGCAAATTAAACCTAAATGCAAGCAGAGGAAAGAATTAAAATTAGAACATAAATCAATGAAATTTAAAATAGGAAAATAATAAGGGAAATGAAGAAACTAAAAGCTGGTTCTTGGGGAATACCAATAAAGTTAATAGACTTCTAGTGAGACTAATCAAGGAAAAAAGAGGGAAGACACCAATTATTAATATCAGGAATGGAAGAGGGGTAAATACAGACACATGGATCAATGGAACAGAGAAGAGAGTCTGGAAATAGACCCCTACAAATATGGTCAATTGATTTTCAACAAAAGTGCAAAGGCAATCCAATGAAGAAAGGATGGTCTTTTCAACAAATGGTACTGGAAAAATTAGACACCTATAAGCAAAAAATAAACCTTGACTTATACCTCCCCCCTTGCATGAAATTTAACTCAGTGAATCATAGACCTGACTGTAGCATGTAAAACTATAAAATTTTTAGAGAAAGCATAGGAAAAATATCTGTGACCTTATGTTAGATGAAGATAGGATAATGAAAGCACAATTCATAAGGGAAAAAATAAATCAATTGGACACCATCAAAACTTCAAAACATCTGTTCTGAGACAGAGAATGAGAAGACAAACCACCAACTGACAGAAAATATTTGCAAATCATATAACTGACAATGAACTTGTATTAAGAATATATAAACAACTCTCAAAATTCAACAAAAAAACGAAAACCTAATTTTTAAAGAAATGGACAAAAGACATATACAGGTGTCAAATAAGCACGTGAAAAAATGCTCAACATCATTACTCACTAAGAAAATGCAAATTAAAACCACAATGAGATACTATTAAATGCTTACTGGAATGATTTCAATTTTTTAAAAAAAACCAGCGATACCACGTGTTTGCACAAATATGGAATAACTGGAATACATCGCTTGTAGAAATGCAAATAGGACAGCTTTCAAAGAGCAGTTTGACAGTTTCTAATAAAGTTAAACATACACTTCCTTTGTAACTCAGCAATTGTCTCCTAGGTTCTTACCAGGAGAAATGATAATGTTATGTCCACAGGAGTGTTTATAACAGCTTTATTCCTGATTGCCAAAAACTGGAAAGAACCAAATTTTCCCTCAGCTGGGGAATGGGTAAACTGTGGCACAAACGTTCAATGCATACTGTTCAGCACTAAAAGGGACAGACCACTGATTCAAGTAGCCACACAAGTGAATCTCAAAAGCTCTGTGCAAAGTGAAAGAAGCCAGACTCAGAAAGCTACCTTCTATACTATGCTATTAATTTCACCTTCTGACAAAGGCCAAATATAGGGACAGAGAACAGATCAATTTGACTTCAAAGGGCAGCTAGAGGGACTTTGGGGTGGGGTGGAACTGCTCTGTACCTTGATTTCAATTGTGGTCACATGACTCTATGCATTTGCAAAACCCATAGAACTGTACACCAAAAAATGTAATGGAACAGGACCCTATGGGACCTTCCCATGACAGACCGCTCCCCATGTCCTCCGTCTGACTCTTATCTATAAGAAAAGAGCCAAAGAATTTAATCAGAGAAATGAGAAAATACAGAGACAAAGGAAAGCAATCAAACAAGACAAAATGATAAGTTTAGCCATTAAACAAAGTCAAGGACTTTTAGCTCCTTCTCAAAGGCTATACTATAGATAATATTCTGAGCCACATCCTTTGAGCTGTTTTGCAGATACTGAAGCCCCCACCAGGTGGAAGAAGTTAACTACATGATGACCAGACAGTAGCCGTGACATAAACTGCTCCATCTTGCACAATTCCGAGAACTGGCCTCAAGGAAATGGGAGCAAACCAACCCCAGAGTTGAAGATTAACTGTACTTAAAACAATCAAGATGATACTGATCAGACAACGCATGATCAATTTCAAGATGGCGTCAGAGCTGCTCTGCATGTAGCCCCCTCCCTCCACCTATACACCCTTGAAACTCCCCTTTAAAAGCTCTTGCCCCCTGATGGGCAGTGGGGAAATGGTTCTTTGGGACATGAGTTTACCTTCTCTCCAGGAGTGCCAGCTTCCTCAGTAAAGCTTTCTTTCCTTTCAGGGAACAGTCACCTCTCAGTATTGGATTCTTGAGCAACGAGCAGCCAAACCTGAATTCAATAACAAAGAATAAATTTAACTTTATGTAAATTTAAAAATAACCTTAAAAGTCAATGTCCTTTGTAAGCATCCATTCATTTATGTACTCAATCAGTGTTTACCAAGTGACTATTTTATGATACAGAGTGAGCTGATTTCTTGCAGTGGCAAACAAGGTAAATACAGTCTCCCCTGTCTAAACTGACTATCTAGTGCCAGGGTTGGCAAACTACAGCCTGAGGGCCAAACACAGCCCACCACATATTTAGGTAAATAAAATTTTATTGGAACGCAGCCAATGGCCATCCCATCTATGCATTGCCTGTAGCAGAGTTGGGTAGTTGTCACAGAGATGTATGGCCCACAAATCCTAAAATATTTACTGTCTAGCCCTTCTTAGAAAGTGTTTGCTGACTCCTAATGTAGCAGCTCTCAAAATTTATGTTGCCTAAGTATCTTTTTGGAGCCTGTTAAACTCAGGTTCTACCAGGAGAATTTCTAAGTGAGTAGTTCTGGAGCAAGTCCACAGATTTCTAGATGATTCTAAAGCGAGTAGTTCTGGACCACACTTGGGAAAAGCTAAGAGACACAGACATGAAGCAAAAAATTGCGATGGAGGGAATCTTGTTTGCAGGGTTAAAGTACAATTCATGCATTAAATTCGAGGTTGACAGCCTGGCCCTTTTAGAAGTTGCTTCAACTATTTGAAGGTGGCACCCTCTGGGTAAAACAATATTTTGAAAACAGCTGTTTCAGAAGAATTATGGGCAAGGGGTTATTTTACTCACCTTATCTCCCATTCTGAATACATATAAAACTGTTGAAGAACTCGATAATAAAACCACACATTATTTTAGGTTTCAGCCCCAGTCCAGCCCAGCCAGGATTCATCAGCGACGCAAGACAGCCCCTCGGCAGGGAGGGTGATAGCTGTCTCCATATGTAATCCCGGAGGGCAGGAGCGTGGGCAGTTGTGTAGGGGAGTTGAAGGGGTGCCGTGGGAACGGGGAGGGCATATTGGAAGAACTGGAGATACTCCTGGGGAGACTTGGAAATAGCGTTCACTGCACAGCTCCCTGCCCCCTCTAGACCTTCCCCCACCAGCTTGCCCTGCTTCCCTTCTCTTCTTTCCAAGCACGAAGGCCAATTCCTAGCCAGGCCCTGGCAGCCCCCCACGCTTGCGGAATGTAACACAGAATTAAATATCAAGGCAGAAGAGAGACCATCTTCAAGGAGCAGAGGAAGCTGTTGTGAAGTAATTACTACCCGTGAACACTACACTTAGCTCTGAGTTTCCAAAAAGCTGCAGTGAAAACAGAAACAAATCACAAACTACTTGTATCAGCAAAATGCCCTAACCATGAGTAGGGATGGGTCAGAGAATGGGGGAGGGTCTGGAGGAGAGGAAGTGTTTGTTTTGGGGGGGTTGCGCCCATCAGCCTGTCCCCAGCGGCCACCCCAAAAAGGGGATCTGTCATGAGTGGACCTCTGTTTGCCTCCAAGGACAGATTTGGTGGTTGATTTCAGGACTCTGCCATCAGCCCAAAGGCATGCAGTGAATTCTGTCAGATTTAGGGTTCTAATAATAAGGATTTTAGAACATCACGAGATGGGACTATGATTGCTTAAATTAGTAATTAAGTGACATCATGACTAGGGAGATTTTATTTTGAAAGTGAAGCTACCCATGATGCAAAGTGAAATTATTTTGGGTCTCTCGTAGTGCCTCCTTGGTGGCTTATAATTCTGAAGTCTCGCAGAACATATGAGCTATGTCCAATGTGTAAACATAAACTTTTTTTTAATACTACTTAGTTTCCAAATATACTTAGTTGGAACTGTACCTCTGAGGCCAAGATGGCCCTGCTGTATAATTAGTAATGAATTGTTGTCTGTCTTCTTTCAATTATTTTCTTTCTGGTTATGGTTTGACAAAAGCAGTGCATCCAACAGGTGTCCCATCTGACCCTTCTCATCAGAGTCTGTGACTGGAGCATTCCACCATGACGGATGGGAAGGAGAGGAAGGTCATGCATGTAATGTACACAGAAAATCAGAAGATACACTTATGGCTGGAATGAAAGGCATCCCCATTGCTCCACAGACAGTAGGGGCATCAAGAGGCCAACACTGATTTATCCTGCGGAAAACTAGACTTCATACACTGCTACAAAGAAGCAGCAAAAGTGAAAGCTCTGGGATGCTCTTCTCAATTAACCGTCACGGCAGGAGTTGATGTGAAAGCAGAAAAGAGATAGTCACGGGTTACCTGGGCCCTCGTGAAGTCGTGAGTTACCTACTTCTTTCTATTTCTTTATCAAGATTTGTTTTCTCTAAACTGTCTTATCAAAAGTCAAACTGGGGCTTCCCTGGTGGCACAGTGGTTAAGAATCTGCCTGCCAATGCAGGGGACACGGGTTCGAGCCCTGGTCCGGGAAGATACCACATGCCGCAGAGCAACTAAGCCCGTGTGCCACAACTACTGAGCCCACGTGCCCAGAGCCCGTGCTCCGCAACAAGAGAAGCCACAACAATAAGTCCGCACACTGCAAAGAAGAGTAGCCCCCGCTCGCCACAACTAGAGGAAACCCGCGCACAGCAACGAAGACCCAATGCAGCCAAAAACCAAACAAATAAATAAATAAATTTTTTTTTAATAAAGTCAAACTGAAAGAAAATACCATTTCAGGAAATATCAAATTCTATAGGTTAAGAAATAAAATGGTGACAAAGTGCATGAACTAGACGTTAGATCTGTATTCTAGATCACATTAACAGTCACAGTGAAAAGTGACACAGAATAAGTTTAGACTTTTTGC
This sequence comes from Eschrichtius robustus, assembly GCF_028021215.1. Taxonomy (NCBI): domain Eukaryota; kingdom Metazoa; phylum Chordata; class Mammalia; order Artiodactyla; family Eschrichtiidae; genus Eschrichtius; species Eschrichtius robustus. The sequence continues at coordinate 4,262,892 of NC_090828.1, forward strand.
TCTCAGAACAAGGTTAATACTGTATTATTAGCAGTATTAATGTGCTGAAAGCCTTTCTGTGAGAAAGGAAAAACCGGCACCAGCCTACGCTGTAAGATAATCAATGTCTCGAAATTAACACACCCACACAAAAGGGGGATGAGAAAAAAACCATCAGGATTTTCTTCATCAAAATCCAAAATGGCTCAAATCATCTTTAAAATCCAAATGGGGGAGGGATAAATTAGGAGTTTGGGATTAACAGATACATACTACTGTATATAAAATAGAAAAACAACAAGGTCCTACTGTATAGCACAGGGAACTATATTCAAGATCTTGTAATAATCTAATGTAATGGAAGAAAATGTAAAAAGAGAATATATATATTTATATATATATATGTATAACTGAATCACTTTGCTGTACACCTGAAACTAACGCAATTTTGTAACTCAACTATACTTCAATTTTTTTAAGGACATTTTTAATACGAATGGTAAAGAAAGGATTCACAGAATATATTTCAAGGAGAAGAAATAAAAAGTCTCAGTCCATGGCTGCGTGACGGGGACGGGCAGTCAATGAGACGGTACGATCAGAGTGACACTGAGCCGGAGTCCAGGCATTCAGGGCGGCCCGGATGCTAAGGGCAGACAGAACAGACCCACAGAACTGGCTCCAGAAGCAGACATGTCCTGGAGCAACGGGAGGGGCCAGATGAAGCAGTGGCCGACAGCTGGGAGGACAGAGCCAGCCTGCCTGCCGGGCGATGGAATTCAGGCAGGTCAGCTGAGCAGCCCTCCCGCCAAGGGGGTCTGTGGAGACACAGAGCTGAGAGCAGGACGTTGCAGGTCAACGAGCTGGAGGCCGAGGCTGGATGGTGGGCACCTGAGGGGCACCTGGCTGGAAGTGAGGTGCGGGGCGGAAGGAGGAGATGGTCCTGGCCTCTGTGCTGCGGCCAGAAGTCTCAGGTCTCCTCAGCTGCCCTCTGGCCCCTCTGCTGAGCCCTGCCTCTGTGTTTATAGCGCCCTCACTGGGTGTGTGTGTGTGTGTGTGTGTGTGTGTGTGTGTGTGTGTGTGTGTGTGTGTGTGCTGTCTTAGTTTCCTGTGCCTGCCATTAAAAATTACCACAAACTGGGTGGCTTTTAACTACAGAAACTCACCGTTCTGGAGGCCAGATCCCTGAAATCAAGGTGTTCAAGGGCCCATACAAAGGCTCCAGAGACAGATCCTTCCATGCCTCCTCCAGCCTCGGGGGGGGCTCCTGGTGTTCCTTGGCTTGTGGCCGAATCATTCCAATCTCCGCCTCTTCTTCCGTGTCTCTTCTTATAAGGAAACTTGTCATTGGCTTTAGGGCCCACAGGGTAATCTAGGATGATTTCTTCACCTCAGAGTCCCTTATTAATGACACCTAAAAAGACCTGTTATGAACTTTTAAATTGCTATTTATTTTAATTAAATTAATATTCACAGGTCCCAGGGATTCTGGTGTGGGCATACCTTTTTGAGACCCCCTGTTCAAACCACTACACCTGCTTTGTCAGTGTTTTAATGAAGACTTGTTCTCTACTCTCTCAGGGCGATGAACAGAGGCTGGGGGTTGATCTGGGAGGACTGAGTCTTGGGTTTGAGTGAGGTGGAAAGATGGTGCCTGGAGGGCCCAGGTGGGCTGGGTGGTGTCATTCAGGAGACCAAGTAGCCAGAAATATGCCCTCCAGGGGCCCTGGGAGCCAGTGATGGCCAGAGGGGCGTGGGAGCATCAGGATACAGGACCCCAGGCAAGTGTCGAGTCCCTTCCTGTTGACCTTGACCTGGGCTCCTCAAAGAAGAGCCCAGAGAGAAGGTGCTAGGTGTTTGCTTGAGAAGCTGGGGAGGGGACAACTAGGTACATAATTAATGTATTCTGAGGCCGTTAACTGTTTGGGCTACAGAATTTTAAACTGATGGAGCCATAGAAGAATTGAGGTCTAACTTCTGAGGAATTCTTAGGGAATGCAGCCTGTGACACTTCCAAGGCTGTTCACTCCCATATTTTCAACAGAATCAGCTTTGTTTTTGATGCAAAAAGCACGTTGCTAGGTCAGAGTTAGGCTTTTTCTTGGAAAGGGTGTGATTCAAGAAAACCCAGAGGCTGATTGTGAAATCCGAGTGGCTGGAGCTGTCACAACTCAGCCCGCCCTTCCTCGTCTGGAAACAGATTTCTCTGAAATCAAACCCGCTTGTCAACTCACCGGCTATTTTTCCTTCACTGCTCCACTCCGGTTCAACTGACCCTTTGGAAGGCACAGGGCCGGCCAGCGAACATGAAAACATTCTTTCCCCAGGGGGGAGGAGGTGGCCACATCTGGGAGGACCAGATGTGAGTGGCGGAGAACAGAAGCTCTGGTGTGACTCAGCCTCATGCGGGAAGAATGGGCCTGACCCAAGCACTGAGCCCGTTTCTGCAGCGTTGTTTTTCTGAACCTCAGGGATATTTTGGAAGCCACTTAACCGCCCCGCCTCTGGAAAGAGCTCTGCTGGACGTCGTTCTGGTCCAGTGATTCTCCAACAGACACACACGTCAGAAGACTCTGCTAACTTTCTAAACAGGACGTGTGTGTTCAGACCCCACCCAGACCTGCCAGAGGAGAGCCCCCAGGAGTGGGAGCAGCCATGGTTTTGGTTTTCATTGCTTTAATGTTCCACAAGTGACTCAGGGGTTTGCCACTCAAAGCACTGAGTCCACTGGGCCAAGGTGACCATCCAGGACAAGCAACCTCCCCCTACCTGCCCCCGGGAGTTCAGTGCTCTGCCCAGGTCACCGGATGAGCTCACTAAGGCTCCTGCTCCTCACCCCCAGGTATCTCTCCTCTCACGTGCACACACCGTTTTAGGGGAGAATCAACCCCAAGATGGGAATTCAGAATCCCCGCCTCATCCTGGCACACCTGATCCAGTCCCTGCAGAGGAAGCAAAGAAACAACGGATGCTTAGTTTGGAGAAAAGAAAAACAACTCAATCATTTGTGAAGGCAGTTTATGAGCCAGAAACCCACATGTTCAGAAAATAGCTGTGGCCGGGCCAGGAGGGCTCAAAGACACCAGTAAAATCTTCTTGTATAAATTCCAGGAATCTGAGGGGCACACGTTTCAGGGAAAATTGATGGATCACACCCATGGGAGCCAGGCCAGGGAAATGACCTGCTCCCCCTTCAATAAGTTGGATGTAAACACAGCGAATGAGACCCCTCCTCACTAGCCCCCAGGCCCCCCAGCTAGTGGGGATGGGGAGCCACACAACTGAGGTGGGTAGGGGCTCAGTACCCCTGAGGTGCCCGCAGTGCCATCATGGTACCTAAGCACAGAGACTTGGATGTAACCATCTCCTCCACTTTACTGCCCATTTTCACACTTCCCCAATTGTCCCACATGCCTTTTATAGAGGTTTCAGTTTTTACCCCAGGGTCCAGTTAAACTTCTTCCACTGCATTTTATTGTTTTTATATTTTTTTACTTTCTTTTATTTTAGAACAGTTGCCCACTTTTTGTGGGTTTTTTTTTTTTTTCCACAACACAGAACAGTCTAGGCTAGTTGTCTTGAAGAACATGTGGCATTCTGCATCTGCCTGATTGTCTCCTGTTATTAACATTCTGGGGAGGAATGCCACATGGGTGAACTGGTTGCAGCACACAATTATTCTTTTTGATGGACAGTATGTCTTCTGGGGGGCCCTTCAAGGCAGCTCCTATGTCAGTTTGCATTTTTCCCATCAGCCCAAGAACACTCCCTTGGTTCTGAAATCCAATGTTCCAGGTGCAGATTGTGCCTCCCTACCTGCATCAGTCATGTCTCCAAAGATCCCTGGTTCCCTTTAGTGGAGAACGGTATTTAGAGACCACGGTGTGGGTGCTAGTTGTGCTCATTGGACCTGGGATGCCATTGCCTCTTGGCACTGTTGGTGACGGGTAATAAATACATTTGTGTTCCTGTCTGATACCTCCAACACCAGGGGTTCTTCCTCACCTCCGCCATTCCATATTTGTGTCTCTCTTCTCCCACAGTGACAGCCCTGGAGCCCAACAAGATGAACACATTTACTTACTTGACCTCTCCTACAATATTCACAAAGTAATTTTAAAATTGCAGAATTACAGCAGCCATGCCACTCTCAATAACAAATCTACTTAGCAAAGTTCAAAGTTACTTGAATTAATTCTTTTCTCCTGTACAATTAAGATTAGCAATTTGACACACAGCTACATTCATTTCTTTAAGTTTTTATTCAATACTAGAATTTGGTTCTCCTGTTTTAAACCTTGTTTTGAGTAATAAAATATATATGGCACAAAGATCACAATTCTATAAGAAAATTGTACTCAAACAATCCTTTCTTCCCTCCTTACTCTCTACCTTATTTTTATCCAGTCCATGTAGGTCGGCACTTTTACTACATTCTACTTTACCTTTTCTGTGTCTCTTTTTTTCATAAATACGCAAATATAATCCTATATTTTTATTTGTTCTCTTTAACAGTTTTTTGGACCTTAACATCCCCACTTAACCATATATCCTGGGAATCGTATTATATCAATTCTTAACAGTCTCCTTATTATTAATTTTACTGATGCACATTATTTCATTGATTGTCAATCCATCCCATTTCATTGCCTCACACACATCAGCTGAGAAGGAGAAAATGGGGGTTGACGAAGTTGAGAAAAGCAGAGGTTAGCAGAGAGACAAGAGAAGGTGATAAATAGGGGTAGGTCAGGTCCAGAAGAGTAACTTGAGGCCTACCTGTGATAGAATCCAATACAGCATGCCCTCCGTGTGGAAGGAGAGGCTTCAATAGGACAAATAGGAGAAAGGGTTCCCATAATGTCTAAGCAGTGAGGTTCCTTGCAGGCTCAGAAGGGGTCCCAGAGAGCTGCCAGAAGTGAGTAGAGGACAAGGTCCTACACAGCAGCTTAATCAGCAGATAGGATGCAGTGCAGATCTGGTGAATAAAGTCAGCTTTGCAAATTAGAATTTTAAAACATTTGTGTAGGATTACCTTGCAGATGGCACAGTGACGGCTACAATGACAGTCACAAAAGCAGAGATTCTCAACTGGGGTGTCTGGAAACCCTCTGAAATTTCTTGCAAAATGTCTGAGTGGACTTTTTGAGGAGGAGAGCATACAGAACTTTCAGCAGATTTTGAAACGAGTTTGTGACTCAAATTTTTTGTTAAGTTAGGAACCATAAGGTGAGGGCCAGGAAACTAATGGATGAGCAGATGACCACGGGCACTGAATGGATTGTACCAGCCAATGCGGGCAGTGAGAATGGCTTTCCCAGGCTTCCTCCATTATGACCACAGATATGCATTGCATACATTAGTCCATGCGTCCCTATAATGTGTTTATTATTAACCCTGCCCCAGAGGGGTTAACAACAACCCCAAGGCCGTGATATTGGCAAGTGGTAAAGCTGGGATTTGAGCCCGCACCTGCCTCATTCCAAGGGCCACATGCTGAAGCCAGCATCAAACGACTTCTTACCAGTCTAGCCACTGCTGACGCACCACACCCAGTCCTGTGTACCTGCCTTAGAAACCAAATGGTAACATACCCAGAGAGGAGTGGCCGAACGGTGTGAAACCTCATCACTGCAAAGACCAGTCAGGTGCCCTTCCCAGACTCTCCTCCACGGCCAGCGCCCCCTGCAGCCTCATCCCGCCAGCTGCTACATCACGGAGCTGCAGGATGCAGAGAAGGCTGAAGATCTTCCGCCTACCTGGACCCAGGAAGGATGCTGATTCCTCCCTGTTCTGGCCAAGTCATCACCTTTACCCACCCCTGGAAACTGGACCCCCCCTCCCCCACCAGATAGGTCTGCATTGTGAGTTCCTTGGTACTAGAACCTTTTCGGTTCTCTGCCCTGCACCTGGACCTTTCTCCTGCCTGCGGGCTCTCTTCCAGGAAGCCTCAGCCTCTCCACCTTCTGGCCCAGATTCCCACCTGGGTCCAGAGCCTCCTATCGTACGTGCTCCCCCTTCCAACACTGACTCTGCCGGACCACCCTGCCCTCTGAACACGGCATGGCTTTCCAACAGCACCTCATGGTCTGTCTCTTGCTAATGTCCTTAGTGTCTGTAAAGCGAGCTCTTCTCACAAAATGCATCATGTTAGCAATCAAGAAATGAATGCCAAAAGCCAAATTAGAGTTTACTATTTTTTAAATTTATTCTAAATACTTTTTATGAAATGCCTGCCGGGTTATAACTTCTCCATCCTGAAGAGGAGAGAGTGGGGCACCCCTGCCACTGCAGGACTGCCCAGCAGGTCCAGAGTTCCTCATGAATATTGACTCCGATAGGGAAACAAACACCATCTATACTGAGGCGTCCGATGGGAATACAATTAATAACAAATGTAAAGAATTACTTGAAATTATTACAGCAAAACGTTGTAACTCCACTTTTATTTGACTGCGTTTTTCTGGAAACTGGTCTTTTTGCATGGCTTCTCTCTGGAGGGAAGTTAGGAATATTTTTCAGTATTTAATAAGGAATCATCTCCTTGTTAAGGACATCCTTGTGTTCCAAATCTGGTGCTTGGCCTCAGTTGAACAAATGGGATTTTCCCTTAGCTCTTTTTAGAGAAAAATTCTGTGTGTCTGGAATCAACCGTGAAATCCTACCTCTCCCAATAACACTGCCATTTATTTAGTCAGTTAGCAAACATGTTTATAGTACATGTTTACTCTGTGCCAGGTACTGTTCTGAACACTACAAACATTAACTCATGTGATGTACACCCCTAGTTACAGAAGCTTAACCATGGAAGTGGTAAGTCTGTGAACCTGGGCTTCTCCATGTAATTTAAAATTCACTAGAAGTAAAATTTCTTTTTAATTTTATGCCATCTCAACCCCCCAAAATTTTAAAGATGCTATAATTAGAAGTTAGAGTGAAAGAGAAGTAATTGAAGAGTGATTGCTAATGGCTTTCTTTTTGGCGTGCTGAGAATGTTCTGGAATCAGAGTGGTGATATTCGCACAACTTTGTGAATATTAAAAAAAAAAAAAAAAAAAGGCACCGAATGGTACATTTTGAAAGGGTAAATTTTATAGCATGTGAATTGTAGCTCGATTTTGTTAAACTTAACAAGGTAAGAAGACAAGAAAATCAACCATCCTCTTCCTCCTTCTCATGTTCCAACCACCCAGGCACCACCCCGACCATGACTTTTTCCCCTCTTGCCTGTGACTCAGATGGAGAGAAAGGAAACAGTAAAATTGAAGAAACAGAGAAAAGAAAATATAACGGTATTGCAAGAGTAACCAGGGCAGCCGTCCCTTCGGGGTGGAAAACAACTTTTGGCTCTGAGAAGAATCCTCCGCGTCCCTGGCTTGAAGCCCTGCCTTGTAGCCATTGGTTTGGTTTCAGCAACGTTCTCCAGGCGGCTACCAAGCCAGGCTGGCTGGACTTTCCTGGTGCTAGAGTGAGACAGCGGGGAGAGGTCACGCACAAGCAGACAAGCGAAAAATGTCTTTGCAGGAGGTACACGCAGGGAGAGAGACGATGCTGGCACGGGGCAGCTGCTGTGATAGAAGCTCAAGCTGGGAGTGGAGGGAGCAATGGGTTCTACTAGGGCCTCAGGAAAGCTCTCCAAAGTAGGTCCATTTGCACAGGGTTTTGAAGGATGATTAGAAGCCCACCAGGAGGCCAGAGGGTGCACTGGAGAACTGGGCTCGGGAATGACCTTGCACGTTTGGTGCAACTAAAACACATGCTGAGAAGGGGACCCCGCAATCGGCTTTAAGAAGGTGAAAAAGGAGGGTGGGTTGTGAGTCTGAGAACCCCGCTGGAGGGGCGGACACTGGGCCTGGCGAGGAGGGAAGGAGGTGCAGCTGGAAAGGATTCTGTCCACATCACTCCCAGGGCTTCTGGCTTCGCGACAGGAGTCTCACGTTGGAAAAGTTGGGTTTGATGCGAGTGTGGGTCTTGCCAGTGAAGACATCGTAGGGACGACGTGGGATGGATCTCAGGGGACAGGCCATCCTCGACAGCAAGAGTGGGCTCGGCCTGTCTGTGAGCACGGAGGCTGTGGCAGGCAGGGCAGGGGAGAAGGGAAGAGAGTAAGGGTGGAGCCACCAGGGGCGAGGAGGAGAGGGGACCTCACGAAGGAGATGGAGAGAGAAGGACTGTACACGGCCGGGTGGGGAGAAGAGGTGGAGCGCTCCAGGGGAGGGACTGCGAGGACGGTGGACACGAAGGATGCGGGGCTCCAGGATGCACTGCGGGTGCGACGACGGATGGGCAGGGCCTCAGCTGAGACGGGCACTGTCCCCAGTGCTGAGACCACATCACTGCCCCACACGCGTCACGATTGCTCCTAGAGAAAGAGCTAGACTCCATGCTTCCTCAGTGAAAAGGATGCAGCCCAGACAGATTCGGCGGCCTGTCAAACTCTGGGCCTGGGCCTGGGCCTGGGGCCAGGGGAACGCTGCCCTCCTGACACACTTCCTCCCCTCATTCCGCTCACTTCGCGGAGAAGATGCTTTCCTGGGCCGAGTCTGTGCTTCTGATTCAGGCCCTGGAGGAGGCCCCGGAGCACAGGGCTGGTGTGCCCAGTGGCTCGTGTCATAAAGAAACATCTTACAGACAGCGTTCTGCGCGGCCTGAGAATCTTCTCCAAACACACTCCCAGAAAATGCTTTCTGGAGGTCCTTTTTAAAGGCAGGATTTTCTGGGGTTTACAAAAGGATTTGCTGAGAAAGAATGAGCCATCAGATGAGAAGGATAAATGTGTGTGGATACACGAGATTGATAATCTAGCCATCACACACACACATGCACACGTGCATGCACGTGTGTACACACGCAGGACCTCCTTGTGACTCCTCACCAAGTCACCAGCGGTGGGCTCTCTGTTATTCTGACCTGGATTCTCCTTCTTCTAGCCTCTGATGATCCCAGGCCATCTGAGCTGAAATCACTCTGTGTTTAAAACCTTACGACTATCTGAAAAAAATTGGGCAGACTTTGATCTGAAACTGCTCAGATCCCCATTTACATTCATTTTTCACTCGGAGGTTTCTACAAGGCTCAAGTTTGCCAAAGAACTTTTCACAGTGGAAATCTCCTGCCTGCCCTGCGGGCTCAGAGATGACCAGTAGATTAAGAAGTGACCAAGCAGCCCTGCAGCCCCTTTCTCTATTTTTACATTAGTCAGCGTCTGCCCTGCCATGTGGGAAGCATTGCCCTCCCCGCGCTGGAGCCCCTGCTGAACCAGGGCCCCCCGTGCAGCGGAAACGTGGGCACGTGGATGCCCCTTTCCAAGTCAGGGCGTTAACCACCAATCCGTGTTGGGGCCCTTGGCCGCGGCAGCTCTAGAGAGCTCCTGTGAACTGATTTCATTGTGAACTTCACCTAGGCCACTCCAGTAGCTCTTGAACACCCCAGAAAGCATTTGAAAGGCCCTTTCCAGAAGATTCTGATTCACCTGGTGTGGTGGGACTCAGGAGTCCACAGTTTTTAAAATGTCCCATTGTCCAACCGGGGATGGGAACCCCAGGCCATCCTGTGATAAAAGGTGCCAGTAAAGATTGTGCCGACCCCCAGGGTGACCTCTGGCCTTCCTTGGAGCCATGTCACTGTGTCACATCAGCAGGACAGAGGCTGAGGTCAAGGTGCCTGTGGTGTGTTGTTTTAAACCACCTGCTAGTCTTGGGGTTGAATTCATCACCCTATGAATCTACGTACACCCAGGTCAGCCCACAAAGGGTCAGCACGGCTTGTCACCCTCCTCCCAGATTTTTTTATAATAGAACGTTAAAATACTCAAGAATTGCAAACAGTTTTCTCCTTCCTGGCTCAGAGGGTCAGGGGAAGACTGGCTGCAGGGGAGTCTGAGCAAGCGAGGTCCCCGTGGCAAATACCAGACAGCGGCCCCCAGCCTGGGTCTTGAGGTGTCCTCCATAAAGCCCCTGGAAGGGGGAAAACACTGATTGGGAGGGGAGGGGAGGGAAGATAAAGAATAATAACTGGTCCAGGCTCCGAGCCAGACCTACTGTCTCACTTTGTCTTCTCATCATCCCCACGGGGGGAGGGGACCGTGTGTGCCAGCTTCCTGTGCCTGTGTCCCAAAGTACCACGGACTGGATAGATTAAAACCACAGTGATTTTCTCACACAGTTCTAGAGGCCAGAAGTCCAAAATCAAGGCAGGGCCACGCTCTCTCTAAAGGCGCTGAGAGAGGCTCCTTCCCGCGTCTCCCAGCGGCTGGGGGCTCCGGGTGTCCCCTTGCTTACGGCAGCATCACTCAGTCTCTGCCTGCGTCCTCGCGTGGCCGTCTTCTCTGCGTGTCTCCCTCTGTCCTCTCCTCTTCTCAGAAGGACCACACAACAGATGAATGGATAAAGAAGATGTGGCACATATATACAATGGAATATTACTCAGCCATAAAAAGAAATGAAATGGAGGTATTTGTAATGAGGTGGATGGAGTTAGAGTCTGTCATACAGAGTGAAGTAAGTCAGAAAGAGAAAAACAAATACAGTATGCTAACACATATATACGGAATCTAAGGGAAAAAAAAAAAAACAACCATGAAGAACCTAGTGGCAAGACGGGAATAAAGACACAGACCTACTAGAGAATGGACTTGAGGATATGGGGAGGGGGTGGGGTGAGATGTGACAGGGTAAGAGAGTGTCATGGACATATATACACTACCAAATGTAAAATAGATAGCTAGTGGGAAGCAGCCGCATAGCACAGGGAGATCAGCTCGGTGCTTTGTGACCACCTAGAGGGGTGGGATGGGGATGGTGGGAGGGAGGGAGATGCAAGAGGGAAGAGATATGGGAACATATTGTATGTGTATAACTGATTCACTTTGTTATAAAGCAGAAGCTAACACACCATTGTAAGGCAATTATACTTCAATAAAGATGTTTAAAAAAAAAAAAAAAAAAAAAGAAGGACCACAATTGACAGTTGTGGATAAAAACTGTCGCCTCCCATTATCAGTAAACAAAGGCTGCTGCGGCCATCGAGACAACAGCCACTGCAGCGGCCCCCAGCTGTGTGCCCTGAGGGGAGTCAGGAGGGAGAAACACAGGATACTGGCCCTAGACAGTTAAGGTGCATATCAAAGGAATGATTTCAAATTTTTAATTTTTTTAATTGAAGTATAGCTGATTTACAATGTTGTGTTTATTTCTACTGTACAGCAAAGTGATTCAGTTATACATATATATATTCTTTTTCAGATTCTTTTCCACTATACTTTATTACAGGATATTGCATACAGTTCCCCCTGCTCTACAGTAGGACTTTGTTGTTTATTTTATATACAGTCATTTGTACCTAATAAGCCCAGACTCGCGTTTTCCCATATATAGAAAAGTGCTAAATTCATTAACTTGAGATGTCTGGGTTTTCTTTAATTAACAGTAGTCTTTTGATATTTCAACTACCTGGTTTTTGTTGCAAAAATTCCCATAGATCCTGGCTCCTCCCTTTCTCCTTTGGAGAAGTCCCTCAGAACTTTTCTGAGAGGCTGCCTCCTGGGCTTAAGTCCTCAGCGAGCGCACCAAATAAAACATAATTCTCAACTTTTAGGTTGTGCCTTTTTATTTTTATTTTTTTCAGTCGACAGGGTCCACATGAACCCAGAATAATCTCTTCTCAAGATCCTTAGCTAATTACATCTTCAAAGGCCCTATTTCCAAATAAGGTCACATTCACAGGTACCAGGGCTTGGGGGGGGGGGTCACCATTAAACCCACTGCAAGGGGATCACCATGTTACCCCTATTTCAGAGATGAGGATATAGGAGGAAAAGTGCAGTAACTGATAAGGGTACAAAACTGGCAATAAGCAGAACACAGAGCTGTTATGCGCGGGCGTGAGTCTGAGTGTTTGTTCTAAAGAAGGAGAAAGAGAACTCCTTTGGGTGATGACATGCCAGGCAAAGTTTAGTCGCCAGATGGCACTGGTTTTGATCCTTCTAGAACCAGGGCGCTTGAGCAGTCTCTGTCTATCCATAGACTGTAGGCCACCCATCCGTGGCATGGCCTCCGGCAGGCAACCACCCTCACAGCCAGGGTCTGTGACATTGGCCCCAGTGACAGAACCATGAAATAGAAAGATGCCATTTTAGCAAACACACTCACTGGCTTTTATCCCTGAATAAGCAAGGACGCTTCCCATGCTAATTAACCAAGACTCACAGGCAAGGGTCTCACCTGGGGCTCACAAGGCAGCCTTAATTTATGAGGATTGATCATAAATCCTCATTTAATGCGAATCATTCCGCAGCTTGTGGGGAATATGTCACCTGTCACGAGCGCCCCAGGGCTGCGCTTCGCTGCCCCCGGTGAGTTGAGCCTGATGCTTGGAGAGAAGGCACCCGAACCAGCCTCTGAAAAATTACAGAAATCTAGGAAGAGACGTCCAAATCTCCAGATCACTGATCCAAGACTGAAGGAATTACAGTAGAAAATGTGACACTAGCAGGACAGATTCATCAGAGTAGAGGAAGAGGGAAGTGGGAGAGAGAAGAAAATATGGAAAGTTAATTAACCTGCCAAATATATAATCCTCCACCTGTAATTTAGAGCTAGAATGAGAATGACAGGGAAACAAAGAAGGAGAGGCGTTTCTCACGTGCAAAGAGCGCTTAGTAGCTGACCCTCCAGTCCCGATACTGGACGTGAGGACACAGGCCAGAGGAATCAGGAGGCAGCCGGCAGTCATCCTGCCCCTCAGGCCAGGCTGCAGGTAGAAGCCATGCTCCTGACTCAGCTCACCCCGTTACACCCAAAAAATGGGGTTCCCACTAACTCTAGTGGGTTTCCCACTAGAGTTGCCAAGTTTCCCTCTGACTTTAATCAACACCAGCTGAGGATTTTGCTTTCTCCCCCAACCAGTAGCTGGTCTCCGAATGTGCTGGTGCAGATCTTAGCGTGGGTGTCAGGTAAGAGATGCTTGGGCTGAGTGGTGTCAGACAGAACTTGGGGTTCACTGTGCAGCTTCTTCTGCAAAGATGTCCCAGCATGAAAGAGCAGAGCCCAGAAATTGGTTTTCAACTGGTTGGAGTGAGCTTCTAATACTATGAAATAAATGCTCCAGAATTTTAGAGACATGGGAATGATATTTATCCAAAATGCTCTAATATTGCTGGTGTGAGTGCACATTTATAGATCTGATTCGTTTTCCACCACTGACGCCCCATGGATCCTGTTCCTGACCATCTCCTCTGCTCATGCCATGGGGCCATTTTCCAGGCGTCTCACCCGCCCACCACCATGTCCAGACTGATGACTTGTACATCCTAATCTCCATCCCAACTCCCTCAACTGTCCAAACAGAGCAGATCCCCTTGCTTCCCCTCAGCTGCAAACTTCCTCTTCCAGCTTCAGCTCCTGGTGGGGATATCGGCCCCGCCGTCCTTTCAGCCTGACGTAAGGAGGATGTCACCTCCCCGGGGGTTTCAGGCTGGCCCGCGGTCTCCACTTATTCCCCTCCTTGTCTTCCCCTCCTAATTTCTTAACTCATTTGACCCTTTTCTCCCCATCTCCCCACCCTGGCTGAGGTCCTCCCCTCTTTGGAACCTTTCACAGGAAGCCCTTGACCACTGTCTCACCACCCACCTCTCCACTGAGTCCCCCATCCACGGTGCAACCAGGTGGTCATGGACCCGCCTGAACGCCTTCCCAGCCTCTAAGCCCACAGGAGGAGGGACCCTCGGCGTGACCCACAGGCCGTCTGCAAGCCCATCGCCCGCTGTCTTACCCACACCACATCCTAGAAATGCAAACCACCGCGTTCCTGCCCTCCACACTGCTTCAAGGCTCTGCACCTGTTCATCTGCTAGCCCCCGGCCTGCACTGCCCTTCTCACCATCACCTTCCTGATCAACTGCATCCTTTAAAAACACTTTTGTGGATCGTACCTATGAAGCCTTCTCTGAACGCCCCCTGCCCCACAAGGTCAGTTCATTTACACCACCCTCACCTCCTGGGGCTGTCTCACACCACACATGTCATGCTCGTTCACTTTTTGCAGGCGTCCATCCCTCTGCACCATGGCTGGGAGCTCCTTGAGAGAGACCTGTCTTGTGCCTTTCCAAATCCCCAGAGCCCATCACTCTATGTGGCACAGATTTAGGGGTCAAAGCCTCCTGCCCCTCCTCAGGGACACATCGTGTTGACAGCCTGTACCTTTGATATGATGTGATGAAGGGCACTTCAGCTCTTTGGGCTGCGCCACCCAAAACCCACAACCCCAGTCCAGCCATGAGACACAAGGGCAGACAAACCCAGAGTGAGGGGTGTCCTACCAAACAGCTGACGAGACTCCTTAAAATCCCCCCACACTCAAAAGGGGAAAGCACAGGGAGAACGTCTCCGTAAGTCTGAAACCTGGTCTCCCAGCCAAGATCAGATGCCAGCATCGCCAGGGCATCTTGGTTGTGAGGACGAGCAGTAGAGATGCAGTTGCTGTCACCCAGCTGCCTCTGCCTCACCGATCCCAGCCCTGCCGGCACAAGGGCCTATTGTAATAGTGAGTCACCTCCCCCTCCCCAGACTGTCCCATGCTTTCTCCTTGGAAAGAAACCCAGAGTCCTCACCCCGGTCTAAAAGACCCTGCTGGGTCTGGCCCTGCCTGCCCCCAAATTTATTTCACTCCCCTCCCTCCCTCCTCTCACCGTGGACCAGTCGCACCAGACCCCTTCCGTCCCCCGGACACCCCAAACTCTACCTCTGCTGCCTGCCCTCCCCCGACCCTGATATACCTGACCCTTCAAGTCTCCTCTGAACTGTCCCCTCCTCAGAGCGGGCTGCCCTGCCCACCTGGCGAGCAGGTGCCCCTCCAACGCGGGGTTTCACAGCAGCCCTAATCATCTTCCTCGTTTGAGAGGTCCTGCTTACTGGCCGCGTCTGCCACTGACCTGTCAGCCCCTTGACAGCAGGGATCACATATGCCTCATCCAGTAGATCCAGGGCCCAGAAGCTCATTAACACTTACTGAAGGGATGAAGGAACGATGCTGTCCGTAGTTAAACATCATGGAAAGACGGTGAGTTCTGGGGCCAGCTAGACGGGGACCTGAAACAGGACTTCCGGAAAATGTATCTACAGCAGAGCCTCCTTCCCTGTAAAACCCCAGATAAAAGACGCCATGTCACAGGGTTGCAGGGATTAAGTAAGATAAGGGCTTTGAAGAGCCAAGTGCTGTGTCTGGCACGGGGTAAGATGCTCGTTATCCCCTCATTTCTTAAAGAGATGGTTAAGCCAACAGTGCACGTGTTTCAATCCTTTCCCAAACCAACCCCATGGCTGTCATTCTTCCAACCTGCAAAAAGGGCTCATGTTTTAGCTCGACCGTAAGTCATCCAAAATAGCCCATTAAAAAACAAAAAAGTCACCTTTCTACCCTTCTCACGTATCCTGAGTTCCGGAAAGATTCTAACAATACGTTTTGAAGCAAATGTTTCCTTTTCTGCTGGTAGAAAATAAAAGGTGAATTTGAAAGCTCCACTCGGAGGTGAAGGATGGTGAATTCTGTGCCTTTGTGGGTGGAAGCTGCAGTCAAAGGAAGAATCCAGAGAGAAGACGACTCTGAATAGGAAACAGAAAGGGAGAAAATAAGACAATGGCACTCAGTCCTCAGTCCCATCTTTGCTCTGAAACATCCCTCTCGTCCAATTATAAGAAGAAAAAAGTCCCTTTCTTGGTGATAATTAGAACACGTCAAAAAAGGTAAAAATATGGTGGGAAAAGCATGATTTATTGCAGTAAAGAGAAATATCTGTCAAGGAAGACAATGTGCAAAAAGGGCGAGAGAGACAGCCCCCGAAACAATAGTGGCTATGGGAGACTTGAATGGGGACACCAGGCCTGGCACCACCGTGCCCAGGAATAAAAGTAGCATCGCACAGCTATTTGCCCCAAAAGAGGACACGTGAAAGTGGTGAGGACCTGCTCCCACTGGAGACGTGTCACAGCCTTGTGTTGGGGTGCTGGACTGCGCTTGATGGAGCTCTGTGAAGTGAGGGGCATTGTACACGGCAGTAAAGAGACATCTGGCGAATTCCCTCTCCGAGAGATTGGGACCCGTGGTGCACGAAGCCTCCTTCCCACCGAAGGGCCCTGTGGGCGGCTGGCTCATCGCCCTGACAGTGTTCCCTGAGCAGGGTGAGCGTGCAGACAGCAGCAACAGAAGTAACCTCGGGGGCCTTGCTCGCAGCCCTGTAGGCTGCAGCTGAGGAGGGGGAGTTCAGGGCCCAAACCTCTGGCCCCTGAACACACGGGCAGGCCCCCTTGCACACACCACACGGCCTGACTTCTGAACTCCGAGGTTCGAAGCAAGAATCGCTCCCCCTGCCCAGCGATGCTGGCTTAGGAAAGTACCTAAGATCGTGGTGTCGCCAGAAAAACAGGCAGTCCCAGACCTCAGCAGAATGACTTCCCTGTGCTGGGTTCTGAGTCACCAGAAAACGCACCACTGTCAGGCTGAAGGTCAGCTGGGGATCCCTCCAGGCTGGATTCTGGAAACGGCAGGCAGGGCAGCACCGGATATGGAGTGCTGCCATGTCCGCTGGGTCATTGGAACAAATCCCAGCTCAGGCGTCTCAGCAGAGGCCATGTCCGCGCATGTTAGGGTAAGTGTGGTTGTTGAACGGTGGCCTCCCCGAAAAGACACTCCACATCCTGGAACCTGTAAATGTGACCTGATATGGAAACACGCCTTTGCATATTTCATCAAATTACGGATCTTGAGATCAGATCAACCTGGATGATCCAGGTGGCCCTAAATCCAACTACAAGTGTCCTTAGAAGAGGAGACGCAGGAGGAGGAGGAGAAAGCCACGTGAAGACAGAGCAGAGCCTGGGGAGGGGCAGCCATAAGCCAAGGAACGCCGGGCGCCACCGGAAGCTGCAAGCCGCTGCCACGGGAATCTGCCCCAGGACCCCTGGAGGGAGCGCAGCCCTGGGGACACCTTGATTTCAGACTTGCAGCCTCCAGAAGTGTGAGCAGATAAACACCTATTGTTTGAGCCGCCCACTTTGTGGTGATTCATTATGGCAGCCCCAGGGAACAAATGCACTCAGTTTCTTTAAGTCCAGCCAGACTCAAAAGGTGGCTCCGCCCCCAGCAGCCACCTGCGGGGATCAGTGGACAATGGTGTGAGGGACGGAAGAAATCTCAAGTCAGAACAAGGTCTTTTCCTCCCAGGTCACTCTGGAAACATCAAGGTCAAGTTTTCAAAGATGGCACTGGGCCCTCCCCACCACCTCCGCCGTGGTCCCCGAGCACAGCTGTTCCAGGCCTCCCCTGGCGGCACTGCAGGCTGACATCGCTGCCCCGCCCCACCCCTGGCCCTCTCCCAGACTATGGTTGTCGCAGGAGACTGTCCCCTTTACGAAGCGTGAGTCTGTGCGGCGCTCAAAGGCTGGCTGTGCAGGCAGCAGCAGAACTTGCACAAGTAAAGGGCTCCGTTTCCACGAAAAGTTTGGAAAACTCTGGGAGGAATTAAGTCAAACAGGTTTGTTTCTTACCTGAGTCCTCAGAGCAAGCTAAGGACCGCGGTGCCTGTCACGAGGGAGCAGGGTGGGTGCACCGGGCCGAACAGGGACCCCCACAAATTCACATCCACCCAGAACCTCAGAATGTGATGTTAGTTGGAAATAGGGTCTTTTTGCAGCTGTAATTAGTTAAACTGAGATGAGGACATATGGGATCGTGGTGGGCCCTGATCCAGCGGGACTGGTGTTCTCATAACAAGGAGACAAACACACAGCGGGAGGCCACAGGACCACGGAGGCAGAGATCGGAGTCCCGCAGCCACAAGCTAAGGAAGCCTGGAGCCACCAGAAGCTGGGAGCGGCCAGGACGGACCCTGCCCTAGAGCCTTCGGAGGGAGTGTGCTGTCACCTTGATTTCATGGTTTCTGGCCAGAACTCTGGGAGAATGAATGTCTGTTGTCTTGAAGCCCCCGGTACCATGCCATGGCGGCCGCAGGAAACGAGCACCGTGGGTACCCTCACCCCGTGCTGTGTGATCCTGTGGGGGTGCCAGGTAGGGGCCATGCCTGCTCTCCACTGTCTTCGTCACTCCCTGGCCCTGTGGCCCTGGGAACGTCGCCTGCCCTGCCTCCTCCGTTTCCCCATCTGTGAAATGAAATAATGACGCCCCACAGGGCGATGAAGAGAAAACCATAATTCGAAAAGAGACACGCACCCCAGTGTTCATAGCAGCAGTATTCACAATAGCCAAGACATGGAAGCAGCCTAAGTGTCCATCAATAGACAAATGGATAAAGAAGGTGTGGCACATATATACCACGGAATATTACTCAGCCATAAAAAAGAATGAAATAATGCCATTTGCAGCCACATGGATGGACCTAGAGATTATCATACTATGTGAAGCAAGTCAGACAGAGAAAGACAAATATCATGTGGTATCACTTACATGTGGAATCTAAAAAACTGATACAAATGAACTTATTTACAAAACAGAAACAGACCCACAGACATAGAAAACAAACCTATGGTTACCAAAGGGGAAAGGTGGAGGGGAGGGATAAATTAGGAATTTGAGATTAACAGATACACATTTCTATATATAAAATAGATAAACCACAAGGACCTATTGTATAGCGTGGGGAACTATATTCAATATTTTGTAATAACCTATATGGGAAATGAATCTGAAAAAGAAAAATCTATATATACATATATAAAACTGAATCACTTTGCTGTAACCTGAAACTAACACAACATTGTAAATCAACTATATTTCAATTAAAAAAAAAAAAAGAGTAAAGGAGGTCACGATCTGTAAGGCCTCGGCACAGCGCGGGTCCTACACACACCAGACACTCCATCCACGTGCATCACCTGCCCTGCTCCCACGCTCTGGGCTCACAGACCCTCCCCAGGGAGTCCCCAGGGAACCCCAGGGCCCTGAAGCCGCTGCCGTCGTCTTGCTGTCGCTCCCTTCGGCCCCTCTGCATCTGGGCTCGGGGCGGGGGGAGCTGACTTCCTCCTGGAACTTTCACATCCCACCGCCACATCTTCATCACTCCCTTCCACCGCCCAGCCTCCGGCACGGCCCACTGCCCCGGCTGCCCCCAAGGTCAGCTTCAACACAGCCAGCCGGTGTGGATGGGGCCTCTTTCCCTAAGTACTTTCCTCCAGGGAGGAGACTCCCTCTCGGCCCCTTGCCCAGGCCTCTCCGCTGGATCCAGAAGCCGGGTGTTCAGCACTCGCCATCCTCCTCCGTGTAGGACCAACCTCCCGGTCTGCCCAGGATCGCGGGGCCTCCCAGGACGCAGGACTCCCAGTGCTGAACTAGCACCGTCGCCGCAGATCAGGACCAGCTGTTTACACTCCCCTCCAGCCCTGCCGGGCCCCTGAGTCTGGTAGAAGGTCTGCCCTGATCCCAGAGTCCCAGGTGAGTCAAGTGACCTGGATCACACCCCCTGCCCACATCATACAAACCCCTCCTGGGGTCACCTTCACCCATCTCCCCAGGGACCCACAGCCCAGAGTGAGCAGCGTCAGGAGGGCTTTCTCATTTGGTGAGAAAGTCAGCAAATACTTCCTCAACACTAATCTGGAGACTTTGCTTTCTGGGGTCTCACCTGGTCACCATATCTTCTTCTAATTGACAGTTGGCCCCTTGAGACCCAGCAGCTGCCCGTCAGCACAGGGAAAGCCTCGGGGCATAGCTGCCGATCTGACGCCTTGGTCCCACTGATGTCACTGCAGTGCAAGCTCTTCATCCCCCGAACCCAACACTGACCACTGATGCTATGTGACCCTGCCTCCCCGCAGGGAGGGGAAGACTGACCTCAAGGTGGAGGGGTGTGGCCATGCAGGGAGAGGGTGTGAAAGCCACACTCATGGGAGCAGAGGTCAGGCAGATCTGAATCATCCCTCCCCTCCAATCCTAGCATCGCAAGCTGATCCCCAGCACAGCGCACCCCGACTCCCACTGCACGCCCCAATTTCACCTCCCCCAAAGAGCACGACCACATTCGAAGCTTCCCTTTACCCCAAAGCACCCCTCACAGCTCCGTTCCTCCCAGTTCACTGGGCAGGCGGTGACCCTACAAGGGCAGGGACGGGCTTGGCTCCTAAGGACGCTCCGGGGAAACAAAGGGACAGGGGAAACTTACTGGCCCTGCCCATGATATCTCTCCCATGTTGATTACTTAGTTACGTGGTTCTTTTTCCGTGACACAGAACTGAACTTGAGGGAGAAAATCACACCTGGGTGTTTGGGGATCCAGGGCACTGGGGACATACTGTTCGCATGTGAAGGTCGTTGGCTCTCCTGTTGCACCCATTTTACAAATAAGAAAGCTGAGGCTCACAGACAAACCATTTTACCCAGGTCACGCGGCAGGGTCAGCTCTGCGCCTGGGTCTCCTGACTCCTGCCCCTGTGCTCACGCATTCATTTAACAAACATTTATCAAGGGCTGACATGAGCCAGCACAGCTTAGGGGTGGGGTAAGGCAATGAGCAAATGCACAGAAGCTCCTGCCTTTGGAAGCTTGAGTCCAGTGGGGGGACGGGCCCTGAATAAACAAGCAGGTGCCCATTGGTCCTCGGTAAAGAAGCCCAAAGCAGGGCACGTGCAGGACGGGCCCTCAATGCCTGTCTGCTACACGGATGGTCACAATGTTTCTTAAGCAAAAGAAAGCCTTTCCCTGACACCCCCAAAATCTTACATTGAATTGCAACGAGTAAAGCTGACCCAAGGGGCTCTCTCTGGGTGGGGTGGGACCCTGTACCCCAGCCCAGCCCTCCCCCGGCCCCTGAGGCCTGTCTGGGAAACATCGGGGTCTGTGGGCCCCAGCGGGAAATTCAGTCCAACGGCTGGGATCTCGTTTTACTCCGTGGGCCTCGCGGCCCTGACTTCAGCTGGGAGGCTGGCAGTACCAAGGCCCTCCACCAGGCAGGCCCCGCTTTCGGGAGCCGGCCAGATTCCCTAAGTGACACCCAGGGGCTGCCCCCCGCCGTCCTGCCGACTCCGGGTGCTTCCTTATTGAGACAGAGGCGCTGAGAGCCTGGCACCCCCATAGAGAAGGGGGCCCCCGCCTCGAGGGTGCTTTCCTGGAAATCAATGATGGTGACAAATGGCCCTCTTGTCTAAAAGGCGGCTCAGATGTCTGTAACGGTGGGCACCCAGGCCATGCCACATTAGTGGGTCCTGAGAACAGGGGGCCGCCTCCCCCGGGCCTTTATTCACAGGCCCACACTCTTTCCGCAGTGGAGACGGATCCAGCCAAGGGGCCAGCGAGGTAGGCAGTTGGTGTCTGGGCCATGGACGGCAGGTTCCCTGGGGACTTAAGAGAAGCCTTTGACTGTGTTTAAGCTGGAGGCTGAACGTGGAGGGGATGCTGAAATGAGGGTGGGAGCTGGGGGGAATCGCCCCAAGTTCACCATTCTCCCCGCCCCCCATCCCCGGGCCCTCCCCACCGCTTCTGTTCATTCCTGGTTTGCTTGAATTCTCTAAACCCTTGTGCTGGCTTCTCTCTGTCTCCCCTTCTCTCTCCTTCCTCTCACTTTTATTATTCCTGCCAGCTCTTTTCCTGGGCTGCATTAAGTGCTCACTCTAGAGTGGCTGGTGAATTGGATTAAAAAGCTGGAAATTATTAAAGGGAAATCAAGGTCGGGGAGCCTGGTCCCGCTGGTGATTGGTTTCCCGATTGTTAACAAATGGGCAGGATGCCATGAGGGCCCCGAGCTAGGAAATGACAAAACTGAGGAGAGGCGTTCTGTCCTGCTGCCAGCAGAGTGGACGCTTGTGCCTGGGCCCCAGCGGCCTGGATGGCCTGGTCTCCCACCTGATGGGCACAGGTGTCGCCCCCTCTCCTTGACACCTTCCCCCGTGCAGGCTCACTGCCCTAAGTTATGTCCCCTCAAACCTCGTGCTGTGCACCCCGATCCCCGAGCACTGGGATCTCCGTGTGACACACCTCCCCAATCATGGGGTGAATGGCCCACCATGTGACATCTCAGGTCAGCTGGGTATGCATTTTCCTCTGCACTATGCCCTCACCTTTGCAACCCAATGCCTCCTGCTCCTGACACATGATGGGGGCTCAGCGGGGTTCCTCTTCGACCTCCATCCCCACCCCCCCCAACACTCCCATGTGGACCCCTCACCACACTCCATTTCGATCCCCCCTGAGGACGAGGGGCTGTGGCTGCCTCAGCTCTGCCCCCAGGAGCTCCATCAGTGTCCGAGGCCAAATCACTGAATGTCACCCAGTGACATCCTGGGACTCTCCCCAAGCTTCATGGCCCAGTCCTGAAATCAGCATCCGTAAGTAAACCACACGCCACCCCACCTCACGCCCTAAATACAGTCGCCAATAAGGCAAAGTCACCAAAAATGCCCAAAAAATTGATTCTAAAACCAAAACCATCCAGAAGACCTTTAGGACAAAGCTGAGAACCCGCCCGAGGTTTGTATTTCCAGCAGGCAAGGCTGCTGCGGCAGAGAAACACTCAATTCCAGAAACAAGGAGCCCACCAGGCCCCCATCCCTTTCTCTGCCCGTCCCCTCCTCCCCAAAGTTTCCCCAGAAAGGTTTCCAAGTCCTCAACATCCCATTTCACTCCCAGAACCTACCCCCCAACCTGCACAGAGCAGATGACCAGCAGGCTGCAGGGCAAAATGCTGGTTCTGAAAAATGAAGAACGAGGCTACACTCAGACACTGGGAAGGTCCTATCACCCTGGGAATCTCTGCGTAGCTGGGTTCACCTGCTCATGTCTCCCACGTCAGTCCATCAGCGGGATGCGAAGTGATGGACTCTCAGGGTTGGAAGCTCAACCCCACTTCATGCATAAAACTCCTCCACTCGGTCCTAGGGAAGTGCCCGAATGCCTCCTCTTGGATGCCTCTATTGACGGGAGCCTCATCACTACTAATTCACAGTAGGTGCTAATGACCTGGGGGAATCTTTATACTGAGCCAGCCGCCAGCTCCTCACCTTGGACCCCCATCTGAAAGCACATGAAGGGGTCTAACCTGGCTGGCGCTCACACTGGGATGCAGAGGCAGGCCCCTCAGGACCACATCTCAGCACCCTCAGCTCTGTTCACTGCAGAATCCAGCCCATGGTGTCTTTTTGGATCCGGAGTTTGTTTCCAGCAAACTTGAGGTAACACAGAGCCTCCTATCATTTGAAATTTTAATCAACAGGTCATCCAAATTTGCATCAATGTCCCTGATTACTGGTTGAGCGGATAGGAAGAGGGCAGGGTCAGAAGGCCCTGCACTGGGGGACTTTGGCCAGAGGATGCTGGCTTTGCATCCCAGCCAGAGCGGTCAGACCGACCAGCCACCAGGGAGGAGGAGGGCCCCTGAGGGGCCAAGAGCTGAGGCTGAGGCCCGGCTGCCTGTTCCACGACTGGAAAGGAGCTGAGGCCTAGCGCACAGCTCTGGGGCTGGCTGCACATCCCGGGGGCCTGGAGACCCAGCTGTAAGCCCTCCAGCCCAGGCTGAGGCCTCGGGGCCCCAGAAGCTAAGTGCTGCCCTTAGCTCGTCTTAGATGATTGAAGTTCACCCTTTCTTCCTCGCTTTCACTCGGCCTCAACCATGGTTTTCCTTTTTCGTTTATTTTTCACTTCTGTTTTTCTGCATACTATTTTCTACTTATTGTTTTCATTCTTAGTTTAAAGACACGGTCAGGAGGAAGCCGGGGGAGGAGGGTCTGTACCCTCAGCTCTTCTTCTTCCAGGAGCCCCTGGACGGCCCTGCCATCCCCACTGCCACCCCCAGGACCCCCACCTCCCGGGACAAAGCTTCCAGCACCTTCAGTGGTGAATTCCTATGAGATGAAATCCCTTCCAGGCCAACAAGGACTTTGCGCAAAGGTATCACTGGGTCCTGCTGGGGCAGAGGTGCTGCCCCCTCCCTTGACCCTGAGCCACCTGGTCTCTGAGAAGGAACTGACTTAACCCTGCTCTCTGTCTGTGAGCTTGCGGACGCCAGGCGCACCTTGTGAGCCAGTCGGCTGCCCCCGGCTCGTTCAGCCAGGATCTGTCCCGTCTCCAAGTCCATCCGCCAATCTTGTCCATGCGTTGTGAGCACCCACTAGGTGCTAAATATCGGAATCTCATGAGGCTGCGTGACTCAGTGGAAGGAACAGGAGTTTGGGTGTGGGTTCCCACAGCAGCTCTCCATTCCCCCCACCCCCCGTGTGCTCTGGGGCCACACCGCCCACCCACCCTGCGCCCACCCGCCACGTTTGTTGAACGGGGCTGGCGTTGCCATCCATCCACGGTCACTCTACAGAGTGAGATCCCGCTCGTGAACTTCCCGCCACAAGGCCTATCCTGTGTCAGGCGTGAGAGGTGATGTGGGTCATTACGGTTCGGAATATAAAACAGGCGGCGTCCAGGGGAGGAGGAGGTGCATCGCTGGGAGTGTGACCTGCACTGGGGGTGACTGTCAATGTCACAGGGGAAACAGACAGACACCAGACAGATGCCTGGGAAGATGCATGCCCCGTATCCCTCTCCCCAGCCAGAGGTGCGATTCCGTTCTCTTTGGGTCGATTCTGCATCCGGACAGAGAAGGGATGCAAGATTCACGTCGACTCCACTCGGCCCCATGTGTTGCACAGAAGAGAGGACGGGGTGATGGTGGAGGAAGAGGGAACAGCACGTGCACAGGCTGGGGGTGGGAGGGCCCGAGCTGAGCATCCCTGCAGCCCTGCGGACAACGTAGAGGCACCAGCCGCAAATGGGCGGAGACACACATCTCGGCCTGACCCTCCCCCAGCCCAGTAGCCTTCAGAGCTCTTGCTCCGCCCCTTTCTCTTCTTGTATTTTTTTATTTTTTTTAACATCTTTATTGGAGTATAATTGCTTTACAGTGGTGTGTTAGTTTCTGCTTTACAACAAAGTGAATCAGCTATACATATACATATGTTCCCATGTCTCTTCCCTCTTGCATCTCCCTCCCTCCCACCCTCCCTATCCCACCCCTCTAGGTGGTCACAAAGCATGCTTCCCTGGCCGCACTTGGCCGTCTCCCCTCCACACCCGGCGCTGCCGTCCTCGGCCGGGCACTCCGTGGCCCTGACAGTTCACAACTGCTCTCAGTCCTAGAGCAGCGAGACCCGCAGCCTCTGACACTATGGGTGCCCCTCCACCTGCCCGCATGAATTCCCATCCCCTCTGCAACCCCTCCTCTTCCGGATTCTCTCCTAACCTCTTAGATTTTTCCTCCTTGGTTCATTTCTCCGGTCTTTCACCAACTCCCCGAATCCCCCCTAAACCCTACTCTTCCCCCTGTGTCCCTGAGATAATGACAAAGCCCTTCGCCATCTGGACGAAATCACAGAGGCAGCCCAGGGTCTCCAGGCAGAACCCACTTCTAGCCCCCGACCCCATCCCTGACTGCTCAGGCTGCTGTAGCAAAGCACCACGGCCCAGGCAGCTTCAACAGAAATGTATTTTCTCTCAGTCCTGGACTCCAGGAGGCCAAGGTCAAAGTGTCCGCAGGGTTTAGTTCCTCCGGGGCCTCCCTCCTGGGCTCACAAACGGCCACCTTCTCCCTGTGTCCTCGCATTCTTCCCCCTGGATGTCTGTGCTCTAATCTCCTCTTCTTATAAGGACACCAGTCAGATTGGATCAGGACCCACCATAAAGACCTCCTTGTAACTTAATTGCCTCTTTAAGGATTGTCTCCACATACAGTCTGAGGTACTGGGGTTAGGACTTCAACATACAAATTATGGGGGGCACGGTTCAGCCCAGAACATACCCCCTAACTGAATACCTCACAAAAGCGTTCTCTCCCTCCATCCCCTCTGCTCAGCAATGGTCCTTGCAGTATTGCCCGGACGCAGGAACAAATTCCCACCACCCCCCCCACCTCCCAGCCCCCAGCCCTCAGCTCCCTAATCCACCTGCCACCCCGCCCCCAGTGCCATGCTGCTCTTGTGTTTAACCATCACTGTTGTAACCCTGTTACTTGCAGGAGAAAAAGATTTATGTCGCTTCACCCTCTGTCCTAGCTGTTTCTCTTCCCCACCCTCTGCTCTGCCCATCTGGCGCCCTGAACTGACACATGAACAAACTCTCAGGCAGGGGTCAGAGCTGCTCTTTCCCTCTCCCTGGACCCCATGCTCCTCTTGTCCCTTACTTCTTTACCTGGAAAACCAAACCACTCCTCTTCCTCCTCCAAGACCCCACCAAGGGGGCATCCTGCCCTCACCCCAAGTTGATGGTCACTCCATCCTCTGTGCTCCTGAGTGCTTTATGCAGACCCGTCTCCTGCACGGAGCCCGAGGGAGGCTGTATGCCTCTCTGTCACCCACTCCAGCCGACAGAGAACAAGCCCTTTCCATCTCTGTATTCACTGTGCCTGGCACAGAGCAGACACCCCTAGGTCCTGGATAAACAAACGAATGATTAATTCAGTGAATGAACCTACAGCCTGGGGGCTCCTCCCCTCAGAGTAAACACAGAGCCTTACAGAGAGCTTATTTTGCTCTAACTTACAGTCTCTGAAAAATGAATCACTGTCTCTGAATTCTAAGAAATCCAATATCAAAGCCCCTAACAGGAAGCTGACATGTGCATGTTACAGACCCAGCGGTGGAATTTAAGGAGGTCTGGGCTTCGCAGCATCCTCTGGTCTGCGCGAGCCTCAAAGCCCAGGAATGTTCTTCGGGGAGAACATTCATCCTGCCTGCCGCGGCGTCCACTTAAGGGAATGCCAACCGCTTCACTCCACGTTGATTTTGCAGGCGCGCATAATTACATGTGAAGTGTTCCAGCAGCTCCAGTGAGTAAACAGCAAGGAAAGCCGGCCTCCGTCTGCTGGATGCAGCAAGCAGGACAGGTCGTGCCTTTCATCAGCTGCAAGTCTTGGGTTACAGCTGGAAAGCTGGAACATTTTGGTTCTGTCTCAGAAGCCGGAAAGTTTGGGAAAAAGGGGACATTTTCTGAATAACGAAGAGCTTGTTTGTTGGCGTGAAATCTACTCCTTGGCTTCTAGCAATGAATGCACGCTGCTTTCTAAGTCTCACGTAGTCCCCTTCAGAACACGGGACAAAACCCAAAGCCTTGAACTTTGCTGCGCTCTCAGTTCTGCACGCCGAATCTCCATCAGTATTCTAGCCCACGTGCCTGCACCTTTTCTCCGGGTTCAATGCCACCTTACACAAAGCTCACATTCTGACGGCGGCCCCGAGCCCCTGGAACACAGCCGGTGGAGCAGCCGACTCTTCGGGCCCTGTTCTCATTCCTGGCACAGGTCACAGCAAGTCCGCATCTCAGCTTCGCACAGGGATTTACAGAGCCCAGCCTCGGGGAGGTGCTGACCCAAGACTATCCACACAGCTCCTGCCCGGTCACTAGCAATGTCCTCATTCATTCATTCGTTCAACAAACCCTTATTGGGCACCTACTCTATGCCAGGCATGGTTCTAGGCGCTGAGGATACTACAGTGAAAAAGTCAAGAAAGATGCCCACGTCCAAATCCCTGTAAGCTGTAGCTGTTCCCTTATGTAGCAGAAGGGACCTTGTGGATGTGAGTAAGACGGAGAGATGTCTCCTGAGATGGAGAGATTCTCCTGGATTATCTGGGTTGGGCCCTAAACGTAATCACAAATATTCTTGTAAGAAGTCTGTTAAAAAATTCTCTGGGGCTTCCCTGGTGGCGCAGTGGTTGAGAATCTGCCTGCCGATGCAGGGGACACGGGTTCGAGCCCTGGTCTGGGAAGATCCCACATGCCGCGGAGCAACTAGGCCCGTGAGCCGCAATTACTGAGCCTGCGCGTCTGGAGCCTGTGCTCCGCAACAAGAGAGGCCGCGATAGTGAGAGGCCCGCACACCGCGATGAAGAGTGGCCCCCACTTGCCGCAACTAGAGAAAGCCCTCGCACAGAAACGAAGACCCAACACAGCCATAAATAAATAAATAAATAAATAAATAAAACCTTTAAAAAAAAAAAAAATTCTCTGATTACTCCAACCTCACAATAAAACCTAAAAAAAAAAAAACCCAAAATCTATCCACACGTCCTAACTGAGAACAGAGAATTCTATAATCCTAGGAGGAAAGACCACGTTTTCTGTGCTATTTTTTGGCTATCTAGAACATGAAGTATGTCAACAAAGGCTCAAAGAAAGAAACAAGAGATGTTATTTTAATACAAGCTTAAAAGGAGAAAAAAGCAAATTGCATTTATGCACGTGATTTTCTTCAACATACACACAATAAGCTAAATATATTTCATTAAAAAGAGAAGGAGGCAGAGGGAGCTCTGGCCACAGGAGAGAGAAGGCAGTGTGATGACCGAAGCAGAGGTTGCACGTACTTTGAAGGCGGCAGAAGGGACCATGAGCCAAGAAATACAGGCGGCCTCTAGAAACGGAAAAGGCAAGGAGACAGATCCTCCCCTAAAAACCTCCAGAAGGAACCAGTCCTATCAGTACCCTGACTTTAGCCCAGTGAAATCAATTTCGGACTTCTGACTTCTCAAACTGTAAGCAAATAAGTGCGTGTTGTTTTGACTCACTAAGTTTGTGGAGTGTGTTACAGCAGCCATAGGAAACTAATACATACCTTTTCCCTCAAGGAAGCAGAGCAATGATGGAGACTGATGCATGATAGGAGATGGCAGACGCCCAAGAACCTTGGCAACGCAGAGGCTCTGCTCAACCGAATTGGCACATGGGAGCTCTTCCTATGGAAAAGGTATGTATTATGCGGATTTCATGGAGCCAGAGTATCCAGGCCTGGAAGGCACAACGTGGGCTATCTAATATGCCACCAGGTTTCTAATTTTCATTAATTCACTAATTGGGCAAATGTTACACAGCATATCTCAGTGGGACATGGTGCTGGTGCAGGGAATGGAGGTGACAAGGACAGCCCTACTGCCTGGCCTTGTGGAGCTCTGGCCATGAGGCTCCCTGCACATGTCCAACCACAGGGACCTCACTCTGACCCAAGGAAGCCCATTTATCCTCGGACAGCTCACTCTTAGAAAGTTTTAAGGACTCTTTGGAAATTATAATATTTCTTCCAGCCAGTTTGGAGAAAGGCTGCTGCCCGGAGATGAGCACACTGTCCCAAGGGCTTGTTCTGTGTCTTTATTCCACCATCTACAGGTGTGTGAATGCAGCCTGACGCTGAATCACTCACCCCTTGACTTCATTACACCATCCTCCCAAATCCCCAGCCTCTTACACACCTGCCCTCATTCAGACACATCTTCTTTGTACCTACGCAACTGGTTTTCTTGAAGCCAAGTTAATTGTGCTTATGGAATTCCATCTTTTTAGATATGCTCCAGTACTCCTCCCTGACTATACATCCAGCACATTCACAGACTCCTTAGCTATCTGTCATCGGAAAAGTATTTCTTCTATTTTGTGTGTGTGTGGAAGTAGAAACTTCAACAAGGTCCCCATGCAGATCATTCCAAGCCCAGGTCTACCGTCTCGCAGGAATGCCCTGCAAAGACATACATTCAAACGTCCTGCAATCAAATGCCTACCACCCTCCTCGTCTGTCCTCCCAAGGCAGCGCCAGCTTCTTGCCAAGCAAGAAGTGGTTAATGCATCTCCTTGCCTTCCTCCATCTGGAGACCCAGACATCAGCCCTCTGGCGTGCACATTCCATGAGCATTAGGGTACCAGGCAAAACCCTCCCAGGCGGATTCCTTGGAAGATGCATGGAGGCAAAAAGCATGCTAATCAGGAGGCTGGCTTCCAACAAAGATCGGTGAAGCCTGCCTTATCAGTCCTGGGAGCTGCAGCCGGCCGCCCAGCACACTCACCCGCCCTGCCAGCAGAAAACAGACACCGGTAATTAAGGGCATGCCATTTACCAGAGACAAAGAAGGGTATCACCAGAAAGCTGAGTTTGGGAGGACTGAAAGGGCACAATCAACATGTAATTGGGGGGGTGACAGCCTCTGTGCCTCCTTGCCAACCCCTCAGCAAAGCATATTCTCGAGCCTTGGGTTTGTGCTGTACTTTGCTCACACGCTGGTCATAGCATAGGAATAAAGAGATGAAGACAACCTCTCTGTAAAAAATAGAGTAAGTTCCCAAAGCCAATCCTTCCACTGCCCAGAAAGAAGCACTAATACCTTTAGTGCTTCAGTTTTTGTTTTATCTTTGTGTGTTATCTTTATTTTGTGTTTTATCTTTCCAGACCTTTCCAGCTCTGAGCATAGACACACCGAAAACTATGCTGGACACATGCTAGTGCCTTTGACATATACATGCAGTTTGTTTGCTTCTTCTCTGCATACATGTAACCCACGGGTTATGCACTGTTTTGCCACTCGCTGTTTCCAGGCAACAGTATGGGTTGGGTTTCCTGTCATGTCTGCACGTATAAATTCACTCATTCTTCTTCACGGCAGCCGAGCGCTGCGCTGTAGGGACACATCTGAGATTGCCTCACCGTTCCTTCCATGTTGAACGTTTGGGCTGTTTCCAGCGATTTTCTGTCCCTGACGTCTTTGTCAACCTGCCACCTCCGTCATCCTCCGTTGGGGCTGGTGTCCCAGATCCGGCCCCTGAGTCTCCTCCCATCGTTCATCCACAAGCAGCACAGGAAACCATGTGCCACAGCCTGAACACACAGTGAGGCCCCCCCCCCACCACGCCGTGGTCCACACAGTGACCTGGACGGATGGTCTCTGCCCAGCCTCTTGGTCATCCACCTGGCCTGACTCCCCTTCCTGCACTCTCGGCTCCCTGGAGACCTCTGCAGAGACCGTCACGGATCTGCCCAGGCAGAATGCGCTGCTCCCCATTTGTAGGACACTTCTCACTGTATCACCCTCCTTTTGCATCCCAGCCCCTGGCACGGTGCCTGGAATACAGCAGGCATTCAGTAAGTATTGTTGAGTGGATGTAAGAATGAATTCACTGGGTTCACACCCACCCACAGACAATGCTCATCTCCTTGTGGTAGACCTCTTTGGGGTCTACATGTTTGTGTTTCCTTTGTCATTATCGGCCACCCCTCAATGTCACGGCCCTTTAACCAATGAATGTCTATGTTCTTCCAGGTGAAGCTCTTGGTGGTGCTGCAGGAATAGAGGGAGTTTACTGAACTCCCCATGTGCCAGGCAGAGCTCTCTAGGCATCATCTCACCCAGTCTCATCCAGGAGTGACCAAAGGTCCTGGATGGCCAGGTCCAGCTGTACTGGGCTGAACAGTGTCCCTCAAAAATTCATGTCCACCCAGAACCTGTGAACGTGACCTTATTTGTAAATAAGAGTCTTTACAGATGTAATCAGGTTAAGTTGAGGTCACGTTGGATTAGGGTAGGCCCCCAATCCAATATGGCTGGCGTTATGGACTGAATGATTTGTCCCCCCAAAATTCATATGTTGAAATCCTGATCCCAAGGTGATGGTATTCGGAGGTGGGGGCTTTGGGAGGGAAAGAGGTCATGCGGGTGGAGCCCCCATGAATGGGATTAGTGCCCTTATAAGAAGAGGTGGGAAACTAGGTGGCTCTCTTCCTGCCACATGAAGATACAATGAGAAGCTGGCCATCAGTAAGCCGGAAGTGGGTGCTCCCCAGAACCCAACCATGCTGGCAGCCTGATTTCAGGAGTCCAGCCTCCACAACTGAGGTAAATCTGCTGTTCATAAGCCGGCCAGTCTTTGGTACTTTGTAACAGCCACATGCACAAAGACAATCAGTGTCCTTATACGAAGAGAAGAGCCACACAGAGACACACAGGAGAGAAGCCGTGTGATGACGGAGTCAGAGATTGACATGCTGCAGCATCAAGCCAAGGAACCCTGAGGATGGCCAGCAACCCCCAGAAGCTGGAAGAAGCCAGGAAGGCTTCTCCCCTACAGGTTTCAGAGGGTGCATGGCCCTGGGGAACCTTGATTTCAGACTTCCAGCCTCCAGAACTGTGAGACAGTACATTTCGCTGTTTAAGTCATCTGGTTTGTGGCACTTTGTTACAGGAAGTGCCACAAACTAGGAAACAATCCTGCCATCCTTCCTTCCATCCTTTCTTCCTCAGCCAGGCAAGTCAGGGAACCCAATGACACAAAATCCCCCTCCCGTTAGACTGATCACACACAGCCCTGCTACCCTCAGGAGGGGCAGCCATACGCAGAGGCAGCTACATGATTTGCAAAGCCCAGCACAAAATGAACATGCAGGCTCTCTGGTCAAAAGTCTTTTCTTCTGTGGTCTCTTGACCTATCATGTTAGCTTTTGTTTGCTGTTTGTGTCTCTCTGGCTTGGGCACAGGGATGTTTGTGGGGTGACTGCAGACCTTCACAAGTGTCTGTTCCCACAACTCAGCACACCTACCCTGGCTCCCCACCCCCGTGCCCTCCCAGACCCTGAGCAGGGGTCGGGGGTGGGGGGAAGCGGGGCAGGGGGGCAGCAGGGGGTGCACCCTCCATTGTCCCATCAGACCCCCATAAAAACACAAATTCAAAGATAAAACGATGAAGGATTTCAAGACGGCGACTGCAGAGCATTACACCCCAGGGGCAGGGCCCTCCGAGCTCAGGCCCTGTGACTGGCTGGTCACACACACAGGAGACCAGCCCTGATTAGACCAAACCAAGGCCACTCAGAAGAGGACACAACATTTACTGAGTCTATGATGTGCTCAGGCTGAGCAATTTAAAAACCTTATCTCCACCAGGCCCCGGAAAGCCACATGGTGTGATCGTTCCTTTTTCCCAGATGAGAAAACTAAGGCTCACAGGGCAGAGTAAGGTTTACTTCAGAAGGTTCTCTCTGGACTCCGGCGTCATCATTCCCTAAGCGTTCAGCCCCCCCTGACAGTCAGGTATCAGCCACCAGCTGGCCCACACCACGGATGGAGAAAGTGGTCTATTTCCAGACAAGGTTGGGGGCAATTTACACTAAAAAAAGATGCGATAAATCCAAAAACCACTGAAACAAGAATAAAAAGACCAGAAGAAAAGAATAAGGCGGGGGAGGCAAATATTTTTCCCAGAAAACCGAAGCTAGGATAAACGACCTCCACTGCAGCACAAACGGCCACCAAGGGAGGACTTGGGACCCGCGCGGCCCTGCTGCGGAAACAGTGTGCTGCCTGGGACCCGTGGGACGGTCGCAGAAGAGCATGATGAATTCAAGAATTGGACGATGGCGGTTTTACAAAAAACATGCAGATGTTCCAAATCTGGCCTTTTCATATAATTATGCTTCTTATGAAAACTGAGGGCATGATGTCAAGGTGACTGTTGGTGGGGGGAAGAGGCAACAAGTACAAAGGGCGGAGAGCGCTTTCCCGCAGACCCAGTGTGGACACCCTAATCCCTAAGGACCTGGTGGCCTCTGGAAGGACTAGTGGGGAGTCACCACTTTTGCCCTGGCCCCGGAACCTCCATGTTGTCCGCGGGGAGGAGATGCAGACACACACGAGCAGCTGGTGTGTGCGTGTTGGATGGCAGGGTCTGTGCCGAGAGCCGACATCCTAGAGGATGCCCTGCTCCCCGCTCCTCCAAAACAGACGCCTGTGCACACTACACACACACACAAAATACCTATTTTTTTAAATAAATTTATTTATTTTTATTTATCTATTTTTGGCCGCACTGGGTCTCTGTTGCTGTGCACGGGCTTTCTCTAGCTGTGGCGAGCGGGGGCTACTCTTCGTTGTGGTGCGTGGGCTTCTCATTGCAGTGGCTTCTCTTGTTTCGGAGCACGGGCTTCAGTAGTTGTGGCTCACGGGCTCCAGAGCGCAGGCTCAGTAGTTGTGGCACACGGGCCCAGTTGCTCCGCGGCATGTGGGATCTTCCCGGACCAGGGCTCGAACCCGTGTCCCCTGCACTGGCAGGCGGATTCTTAACCACCGCGCCACCAAGGAAGCCCCCAAATACCTATTTTAAGTAAAATAAGCAGTTAAAGTAGTCCAAAGAACATTCTCTTCTTTAAAAGGGTGGTGTTTTTGTCTTGGTTGAGATAAAAGTCTGTTACTAACAGAATTGCTTTTGGGCCACATAAAACGTGCCCTTGGCAGGAAGACGCTCATTTGGTGGCCTTGGCAAATGCCGACCTTGGAGAGACTCCTAGAGAAGAAGCAAACCCGGCAGCTCGTGCAATAGACCCAGCTCACCCAGTCAAGCATGGAGGAGAGGACACCCAGCGTGTCTAGGGGCCCCGGCTGGGGCGCAGAGCTCGGGGCTGAGCGACCGGCTCTAGCAGGCAGGGCCAAGGCAGCACCTGCAGAAGACCGTCGGGCTCCCTCCCAGCCCAGCACGGACCAGGGGCGCGCCCACCTCCAGCAAGCCCAGTGCCCCCAACTGTAGACGGGAGGATGATGGTGAGAAGGGCTCAATGAACAAATACCAGCGGGTACCCAGCCCAGGGCTGGAAACACGTCCTCCGAGATATCACTTCCCTCCCGCACCCCTGCGTGCCCGCCTGCACGGTGCACGCGCAGTTCTGGTCCCTTGGGACAAGGCAACGTGGCAATAAAAAGCCGTTTGAGGGAATGGCTCAGCCCGGAGTGGCCTGACTCTTTCACAGGAATCTGTGGTCCCTGGAGGGAAGAGCTGCTGCCCTCCTGGGTCTTTGTAGGCTGAACTCAAGCAAAGAATAATGAGGGACCTTGACTGATTGGAAAACATGACGATGGGTCCTGCTGGTTTTCCTTAAATCCCACTGTTCTGTGGGTGCTGGCAAAGATGGCCCAGAGAGAACTCACACGCTGGAGCCGCAAAACGGGCACCAGTGAGCCAGGGTTGGTGGGTCTACTTCCCAACCAGGTGAGGATGCCCAGTGCTCGGCCAGTGTGGGCAAGCAGCCCCGGGTTCAGTGTCCTGTGGTCTTCCCGTGAAGACTGCGACGCCAGGAAGAACGTGCCCTTCGGAGACACAGGACAGAGGTTCATCAGGCTAAACGGAGAGCTTCCAGCTCTGCAGCACGGCAGGAGGGAGAGCCTGGAATTGGGCACAGCTGTTCTGTGGCTCGCGGAGCAGCCTGGATCACGAGGCCCTCGCCTTCCAACCCGGGTGCTGGGAGCAGAGAGCAGGGAGGAGGGCAAGGATCGGTCCGATCGGCCTTCTCACATCACGCTGAAGAGGGCCTGCCGGCAGGTCAAGTAGGAGCCCAGGGTAAGGACACAGGACACAGGACTCAGGCCACCCTAGAAGTCCTGTGGGAGCCCAGAATGTGGGCCCAACACTAACCCTCCCTTAGCGGGAAGTGGAGACGCAGAGACCCAGCGACTAGGGCTTTTTTCAAACTGTGTAACTGATCCGAGAGCCTGGGAGCCTCTGGGGATGCTTTAAGAGATCCGGAAGTTTCCAGGACTCACGCAAAGCTGGACTCAGCCCTTACAGGGAGGCAACTGCAGTAAGGTGGCAGGTGAGCAGCCCCTTAGCTTCCGTGGGTGAGACCCTTCATAGCGGAAACCCACGGTTACCCCCAAACTATCTTTCTTAGGGGTGTAAAAGAAGACTTGAGCTTGAGTCAATCATTTGTCACTGTCCACAGAGTAAACTGCTCGCCTCGTCTCTTCTGGGCGCCTGTTCTAGGTCCCTCAACGCTCACGTCTTGAGAACCCTGTGCCACACGCAGGTGCCGCAGCCGACGGAGAGGTGAGCGAGGTACAAGCCCTGCCCCTGGGACCTTGAGGTCTAGGACAGAAGGAGGACCAGGAGGTCATCATGGTCAGACACACGGTTAAGGAGCAATGAGCTCCATCCCCATGGCTTCCAAGGCCAGACTCTAGCATGCTCAGCAGGCAACGGCCACGTTGTCACGTCCCCAGCTCCCACCCCACGTTTGACCCAATAGGAGAGCCCCCCGCCAACCTCAGGCTTCCTTAGTGCTGGTCCCCTAACACCAAGGTGACCAATGAGCTGCCCCTTCAGGGTCAAGCCCAGCGGATGGGCAACGGCTCCTGCGATCACTGTGCCGAAAGGATTCTGAGCCAGGCCTGCTAGCGGGGGGCTGGCAGGGAAGAGAACCAGGACGGAAAAGCCGTGCCTGACACTGACCCCAAGGTGCTCGTGCTGCCACCCTTTCACTCCTGACCTGCAGGTGTCTCTGCGCAACAGGTCGGTTTCCCCAGCTTGACCCAAGTGAACGACCCAACTCCATCAGAGCTCCTGTAACTCACTCGGTATCACACTGACCATCACAGCTTCCCAGTGCAGGCTCCGCCCCTCCCGGCTCACCTAACTGACTCGGTATCACACTGACCGTCACAGCTTCCCAGTGCAGGCTCCGCCCCTCCCAGCTCACCGAACTGACTCGGTATCACACTGACCGTCACAGCTTCCCAGTGCGGGCTCCGTCCCTCCCAGCTCACCTAACTCACTCGGTATCACACTGACCGTCACAGCTTCCCAGTGCGGGCTCCGTCCCTCCCAGCTCACCTAACTCACTCGGTATCACACTGACCGTCACAGCTTCCCAGTGCAGGCTCCGCCCCTCCCAGCTCACCTAACTGACTCGGTATCACACTGACCGTCACAGCTTCCCAGTGCGGGCTCCGTCCCTCCCAGCTCACCTAGCTGACTCGGTATCACACTGACCGTCACAGCTTCCCAGTGCAGGCTCCGCCCCTCCCAGCTCACCTAACTCACTCGCTTTCACACTGACCGTCACAGCTTCCCAGTGCGGGCTCCGCCCCTCCCAGCTCACCTAACTCACTCGGTATCACACTGACCTTCACAGCTTCCCAGTGCAGGCTCCGCCCCTCCCAGCTCACCTAACTGACTCGGTATCACACTGACCGTCACAGCTTCCCAGTGCAGGCTCCGTCCCTCCCAGCTCACCGCTGGCTCTGAGTGAGGCGCAGGAGACCCGCCTGGCCCCGGGCACAGCTCGTGGGAGATGGTGAGCAAAATAAATTTGGACCTGATCTGTTCACTCAAACCATCCACCGCCAAGGAGCAGGCGAGAAGGTTTGGGCTGATTAATCATTGTTGCTGAAGCTGAAGGGAATTAGTTATATAATTCTGAGCAGTTGAACTGTAGTTCCGCTGAGCTTTCATCACGAGACCGAAGCGTTAGCACGGATGCCTTTCACGGGGCTCAGAGGTGTGATTACGCTTTCACGTTCTCTCCGCTCGCCTTTGAGCTGAGTCCAGTGCCAAAGGCTCACTATCGACTCACGTTGTTTTACTAAAACGTTTGTGGAGCCACACACACGAGGATTTCTTTATTGAAAACCCCGATGCCCGCCCCAGGACTGAGGCACCTGCTCCTGGGTGGTACCTTTTGCCCCGGCTGGTTTCCCCAGCCCTCTTCCCAGTGAGGCGCTCTCGTTACATCTGTCCCTGTCACTCTCTGCCCAAAGCATGGCTTTCCTCGTGGTCTCCTTTCTGTCAAGATGGTCATACATGGGGATTCGTTCCATTCGCTGTTGCATCGGCCTGTGGCCTTGGTCGTGGTGACCTGAAGAAAGCCCCTTGACCTCATCTTCCTAAATCTGCCCCTTTAAGACCACAGGTTGTCAGCAGATTCTACTTGTGTACCCTTCTGGGTATGTTTTGTTTGCAAGGACATGAAATCTGCCTCCTGATGCTAATTTCTAACATAAGTGTCTACAGCAGACAGATAACCCTCAAATTCCTCAACAGCGCTGGACCCCTGTCACTCTCCCCTTTTCTACACACTATTTTTTTTTTTTAACTTTTAGGGTTTATTTATTTATTTATTTATTTATTTATTTATTTATTTATTTATGGCCGCGTTGGGTCTTCGTTTCTGTGCTAGGGCTTTCTCTAGTTGCGGCGAGCTGGGGCCACTCTTCACCGCGGTGCGCGGGCCTCTCACTGTCGCGGCCTCTCTTGTTGCGGAGCGCAGGCTCCAGACGCGCAGGCTCAGTAGTTGTGGCTCACGGGCCCAGTCGCTCTGCGGCATGTGGGAATCTTCCCAGACCAGGGCTCGAACCCGTGTCCCCTGCATTGGCAGGCAGATTCTCAACCACTGCGCCACCAGGGAAGCCCTCCCCTTTTCTAAATTAAGCCACATGAGTGCTTGGGGTGCCATCATGGCGTAGGAGTTGGTTTCCCGTTCTTTTGTGACGTTGCACGTATTCGTCCATAAAACACATAGAAGGGTGCCTGCCTCTGAATACGTGTTCTGTACGTCTTGACCTCCATCAGCCAGTCACCAACCATCACTCTCTAATTCATCCCAGCTCGCATCAAAAAGAAAACCCAACCCGCGGTCCCGTCGACAGAAGAAGGCCTTAGAATGAAGCAGACCCAGGCACCAAAGGTAGCAACATCACTCCAGGCCGATGGCTGAGCGATCACAAGGATACAGTCTTGCAAGGTGGCCTTGAAAGTAAGAGAGACGCTGGCTGAGAAGCCCTGGTCACACCGCAGGAACCCAGAGAGTTAGGGCTGTTGTCATGGGGTACCCGCCGGCACAAAGGAGCAGTGCCTTCTCCTGTTTATTAAAACTCTAGCTCCGTGGCCCGGGAACACTGGTCTCTCCCATCCGTATTCAGGGTTTGTCCCTTGCTAAGTGTTATCTCATTAAGGAGCTGTCATCTAAAAACTTGGTTTATTTTGAAAATCTAGCCCTACACAAACAAATGGGGAATGATGCTGATTGAGTTATTCATCATTTAGCTATTCATCATCATTCATCATTTAGTTATTCATTTATTTCCCCGTTTTTTTCTACAACAAATCCCAAGGAGATTATAATATACATAATAACTTCATTCCTTTAAAAATACCAAGCAAAAGTATGTAATAAGTCAGGTGAGCTAAGAAAGTGTCTGGGATGAGCTCCGAGTCTTGCATCTAAAGATGGCAGTTTGAGTTCATGGACTTCACCTCCCCCCCCCACCACCTTAAACATTCCCACTGAATTCACTTTCAAAATAAGAGAGGAATTCTGTGAATGAGCTGGAAAATGATGCTGGTGTCACCATAGGTAATAAATAACCAGGACTTTCCGTAGGTACGTGGCTGGTGGGACACGGACCCCACCTGTATTGGAGGAGTGACACAGTCACGTTGTGAAAGAGCATGGGTCAGAATACGTTGCTGCAAATATCTTTGAAAAATACAAAATGCCATGGCACCATTGACTATTTCACCATAGCCTGCGTTATTGTTTCAGTTAATGAACTAGTTCAACTAAGTGATATGGAGATGTCATCATTTATCTTTCATCAAAATAAAATTAATAAGGAGTCATTGGGTGATTTTTCATGAGGAAACGTAAGCAGAAGGTAGCCTTCTTGATCAGCGAACATTAAAAAGCATAAGCGTAGTTGCTGACATCTCTGGGTCTTAGACACAAGTGCAATCAATGACTTTTGCACCGTGTTCCATAGCAGTGCCGATTCTCTCGTAGAGGTGGGGAAGAGGGAAGCCTCGACTTCCTGATTTCCCCCTTAACCAGAGCAGCTTGGATTTTTCTGTATTTGTTTATGTTTTATTTTACCTGAAAAAGTTACGTATCTGAAAACTGTTACAGCAGCCTTGAGCTAATGCGATTGCCTTGTTTACAGATAAGGAAACTGAGTCTGGCCTCCCTGGCACCTGCCTGGACACAGATAAGGAAACCGAGCCTGGCCCAGGACCCAGACTCTCACCCTTACCTGGGATCTTTGCTAAATCCACAGGCAGCAGCCACAAGTCTGAACTTGCCTGCATGTCTGTACCGCTATCAGTCAGAGCCTCCTAGGTTCAGCCTGATCATACCCCTGGGTGATTGGGTGGTTTTATTATAACCAAATATAAAATTATGTGTAACAGGGCAGAATCACACAATGCAGGCAGACCTGACATTTTTCTCATA
Organism: Eschrichtius robustus; assembly: GCF_028021215.1. NCBI lineage: Eukaryota > Metazoa > Chordata > Mammalia > Artiodactyla > Eschrichtiidae > Eschrichtius > Eschrichtius robustus. Next base: position 4,302,652 of record NC_090828.1, read on the forward strand.
GGACTTGATGAAAAATGGAGTTATGACATTGTTTGAGATTATTCCAGAAAGCAAAATGCAAAACAAACTAGCCTGAGGATACAGCATAGCCCTCGGGGTATGTTAGATCCTCAGAGGCCTTTTGAACTGCTAGAAGGTTTGCTAAATAATGTCAAGAACTGAAAATGTCAGTGACATCTATTACTGAAGACTATAGGTTTTTTTCTTAATGGTTAAACCCTAGGTTTTTACCTCCTGTTCAGCTTGGAGAAATGTCAGGACACATAGCATGTGAGACTAGCAAGCCCTAGGAGCGTCTGGGACAGGCTCGCAGACCTAGTATTTCAGATCTCTCATCTGGAATTCATTAGGTGGTAATATTATTAAGCTTCTAGTCAAATAGAAAAAAAAAACCCACCGTATTCGTTGGAAATGGAAGGCGTTTGAATGTCAGCAGCCAGGCCCTGCAGCCAGGGACAAGGTTTTCTTGAAAGAAATGGAAAAGCAGCCAGCCTGTTTTCCTGGTGATTCCACCCTGTTTACACATGGTTGGAATATGTAGCAGTTCTTCACTGGGCAGGGCACTTGACCTCCCCATAAGCCCTGTCTCCTTTGTCATTACCTCAGCCCTGTAGGGTACATAGGACTCCTTTTGGCTGGTCGGAGAAGTTGTGAACTTGGCTGAGGTCACCCAGCCAAGAAGTGGCAAAGGTGCATCCGGAATGCCACCCTGGGGCTCCTGGCCCAGTGCCCCATCCTGGGTACCCGCCTCCACATCCCTGAGCCACCGAAAGTCTCTGCGGTGGACTGAATTGTGCACCCCCAAATTTATATGTTGAAGCCCTAACCCCCCATGGGACCATATTTGGAGATAAGGTCTCTAGGGAGGTCATTAAAGTTAAATGAGGTCATAAGGGTGGCGCCCTGATTGAGACTGTGGCCTTATCAGAAGAGGAAGAGACCCCAGAGATGCTCTCTTTCTCTCTCCCTTCTCCCCACACACACAAAAGAAAGGCCAAGTGAGGACACAGAGCGAAGCTGTCTACAAGCCAGGAAGCAGGCCCTCGCCAGAAACCAAGTTCACCAGCACCTTGACCTTGGACCTCTGGCTTCCAGAACTGTGAGAAAATAGACGTGTGTTGTTTAACCCCCTCACGTGCGGACTTTGTCGTGGCGGCCTGAGCAGGCTAAGACAGCCGCTCTCACCCAAAGCTATGGGGTGTGAGTAGAAGATCTTAGAGAGGCCAAGGGAATAGATCCCAGAAGTCAGAGCATGGGGGCCCCTTTCTAAGAGAAAGAGCAAACGAGGGGTCCAGGCTGAGGGCCCAGCAGGGCCGGTCTGTGTGCTCAGGACTCTGTGGAGGTAAGTGCTATGGGGCCTCCGATCTGGGGGTGAATCCACTAAAGGGAGGCCCAGCCACGGCGGGAGGCCATGGGCCCCACTCCTGCAGGCTTGGAGTTACACGGGGACTCCGGACTTATCCCGGCCAGCCTACCAGGTCAAAGGCAATCCCAGAAGGGACCCAGAGTCAACGGCAGAGGTGGGGCCCTGAAGACCTCCCTGGACTGGACAGTCAGGCCCAGAAAAGCTGCCCTCCTCCCTCCCTTCCAGCCAGTGCCAGGAGGCAGCCAGGAGGAGTGTCACCGTGCCCCAGGGACATCACCAGGGTCACGAGGAAGCTGAGGACCAGAGGACGTGGATGAGCCTGGATGGTCCTGTCTGTCCAGGCAAAGCAGGTTCATGTGTTCATGAGACGTCTGCTGAGCCCTGACTACAGGCAAGGACTACAGTGCCCACTGGAGACCCGCGGGGATGGGCTCAAGCACGGGCTGGCGTCTCCTAGGGAACCAGGGCTCCCGGGGAGCTGCCAGCCAACCGTGTAACTGAGACGTGGGCACCTTGGCAGAGAGCAGTGGAGAGCGTGGAGGCAGTTGCTAAACGAGGAGTCTGAACTTGTTAAGTGAAGAGGCATCCCTGGGGATTTTCAGGCAGGTGTGAAATGCCTAAATCTGCATTTCAGAAAGGTCACTCAGGTGGCATTTTGGAGAAGGGAAAGGCTGGAGGGGATGAGGCTGGTGGGAAGGTGGTACAATAGTCCAGACAGGGAGCCCCTGGACCAAGGTGGAGATGGCAGAGACGGAGAAAGAGCTGGTGATGGACCAGACGTGCACATCAGGGGATTGGGGTGTGCTTCCAGACCCCCGGGTTTCTGGTTTGAACAACTTGCATGATCAGCCATTAATAAGGCGGGAGCACAGGAGGGCAAGTGGGGACAGTGGAGGCAAGGAGGGTAGCTTGCTTGAGCTCCTGAGACATCACCATAAAGGTGTCCAGGGGTGGGTGGGACACAGATCTGGGTCTCAGAGGAGAGGTCTAGACTGGATGCATGGAGCCAAGAATCCCTTGACCCATAGATGGCATTTCGGTAAGATCACCTGTTATAGGTGAATTGTGCCCTCATCCAAATTCATGTGTCAAAGGCCTAACCCCTAGTTCCTCAGAACGTAACCGCATTTGGAGAGAGGGCGTTTAAAGAGGTGCATAAGTTAAGATGAGGCCGTTAGAGCAGGCCCTACTCGAATCTGACTGGTGTCCTTATAAGTAGAACTGTGGACGCACGGGGGACCCCAGGGATGCACGTGCACAGAGGAAAGACCGTGTGTGGATGCAGCGAGAAGAGGGCTTTCTGCAAGTCGAAGAGAAAAGTCTCTGCAGAAACCGGCCCTGCCGACACCTTGATCTTGGACTTCCAGCCTCCAGACTGCGAGGAAACAAATTTCTGTTGTTCAAGCCCAGTCTGTGGCACTTGGTTGTGGCAGCCCAAGCAGAGGACGACCAAGGAATCCTGCAGGAAATCAGGACACTAGTGAGATGGAGAGGAAAGGAAGTGCAAATCAAGATGATGGTGGATGGAACCGTGAGAACCAGAGTAGCGTCACGTCAAGTGGACACTTCCTGGTGAGGTCATACACCAGTGAAAAGCAAGAGCTGTTTCTGTGGAGCAGTGGGGACCAGGCCAGACTGGATGGCTGGATGGAGCCAGCGGGAGGGCGGCCCATGGACATAGCAGGAGTAAACAGCCCTTCAAGAGGCTTGGGGTAAAGGGCAGAAACGGTGGGGACAGCGGTGTGATGGGGACCAAGCGCCCAGGGACGATTTTAAAATTCTGTTTTCTTTTGTTCTTGGTGAAGAGCATGTGTATTATGCGAGAAACTCAAGACTGCTTCTGTGGACAAGGGGTTGTAGCATGTGGCTGGCATAGGACGCATTCTACAAGATCCAGCCGAAGACGTACAGAACGCTCAGCTGGGATCGTGCAGAGAATTTATCGAGGGAACTGTGGGCAACATTAAAGACACGAAAAGGGATGCTGAGACACCCACGGAGAGTCATTAAACATCCAGAGCCGAACAGAAGAGAGAAAGACACGGTGAGGCCCGCACCAGGCTTGTCTAGGGGGACCGCATAGCGGAAGGTGCCCAACGAAGTTGTGCCTCAGAGGACCTGGCACCTTCGGACCGGCAGCTTCGTTACAGGAGGGTCAGAAAGCAGGGCTGGATGCCTCTGTCACCTCACATCTGCTCCTGGAGGCTCCTAGAGACAAACCCAACCAAGGACCGAGGGCAAGAATGCCAAGCGAAGAGGCCAGAGCAGCCATGCCCCCCGGGTACAGGGCACAGCTGGTCACGGATTTGGGGTTGTTCTGGGTGAATTTTGTCTGCCCAAAAAAAGATACATTAAAGCCCTAACCCCGAGGACCTCAAAATGTGACCTGATTTAGAAACAAGGCTGATGCAGATGTAATGAGTTAAGATGAGGTCACACTGGGGTAGGGTGGGCCCGACTCCAGCCATGACTGGTGTTCATATAAAAAGACAGCTGTGTGAAGCCGGACACACAGGGAGAGCACCGCGTAAAGACGGGGGATTAGATTGAGGATCTAAAAGCCCAGAAACACCAAGGATGGCCACCAAGAACTGGAGAGAAGAGAAAGGAAGGGGATAGATCCTCCCCTAGGGCCTCTGGGGGAGCAAGGCCCTGCTGGTACTTTGGTTTCAACTTCCAGCCTCCAGAACGTTGAAACAATACTTTCCTGTGGTTTTAAAGTACCAGTCTGCGGTACTTTGTGAGGGCAGCCCTGGGAAACTAACACATGGGGATAAAGAGGCGAACAAGCAGATTCAGGGAACAATGATGAACAAAGTTCCTGGCTGGGCTGGAGGGTCATGAACAAAAGGAGAGAAGTAAGGCTTCCTGGGAAGAAAGAGGAGGGGGCGGCGTGGGTGCAGAGAAGGAAATTGAGGGCATGCCCTTCCTTCCCCTGCTTTCTCCAGGGTGTGACAGGCAAGGTCCTCAGCCATGAGTTAGGTGTAGTGGCTGGGGTAGGAGTTAGGGAGCCAGGGAACAGGCAGGGAAGGGACACGAAGGTTTCTGAAGAAGGACGTAGTGGCCGAGTGCCTGGGGGACCCGCCTAGATCCAACTCCATCCCCTTGCCTGGCACCTGTCTTCACAGTCTTGTGATTTTTCTCCAGCGGCTACTAGCCTGGTTTGGGGCGAGATGTGGGCTGTCGGTATCAGCCCACGGTGGGGACTTGCAGTGGGTACACTGCCAAGCAGTGCCGCCTGATAGGACTTTCTGCTGTGAAGGAAATGTTCTCTAAATCTTCACTGTCCAGAGGGAGGGCCACAAGCTATGCCTGGCTACTGAACACTTTAAGTTGCTGGTGCAACTGACAAATGGAATTTGTTTTACTTTCATTAATTCAAAGTTAAACCACAGGTGGCGCTTGGCTGCCATACTGGGTCTGGCATGGGTGAGCCATGGTGGGTGAAGAAAAGGCCAGTTTCAGCCAAGGAGCTGGACCCACAAAGCCCGAGGCCAGGTTGGAGACTCATCCAGACAAAGGAACAGCCTGAAATCATTAGATTCTCTCTTTACTAAATTAACTCCTCAAGGGGAAATTGGCCGCTGGCCTAGAAGTTGGTGGGTAATTTTTAGGAGTGAGAGTTGTGTCGAGGTGTGAACCCTGGAAAGTAAAGTCATTCTCTAACATCTTTTCTTAGTTGGCCAAGGTCACCATGCCTGCAAGTACCTTGTGCTTGTATTATGTGCAAGCAGCTTTCTGAAATGTTTTAAAACTTCCCAGATGTGCTGAAGAGCTTTGTCCCAGAGAAGTTACAGACCTGGTATTTTCATGGTGCTTTATCGTATCCTTGGATCCTTCTCCCAACATTTTGAAGAAAGCTCTTGAGGAGGATAAGACGCCTGTCGATTAATTAAACTCAGTACAAGCCATTTGCCCTCTCCTGGGGCTTATTAAGCCACGGAGATTCCATAAAGAAGCCCCCGAAGGAACTGCAGTGTCTGGAGAAAAATATTTAATCACTTTTCCATTATCCACTAAATTCCTCACTGGTTTTCTTGATGACAAAATGCATTTTTGGAAACTCGGCAGTTTCCTCCCATGACCTTGTTCATCCCCCAATAAACTCTTGAGATCCTTCCATGGGGGACAGTGCTCCCCTGTGTATTACAGGAAAGCAAGCTGGGATGTGGTCTCCAGGCAGAGAGGGGTGCAACCCAGACCTGCAGACTCTTGATCCTGTCCTCTTCCACACGTAATGTTACCTCCTGGGCAGCACTGACCCAGACCAAAGCAAAAATATTTTAAATCCACCCCTCTTGTCAAAGTTCTGTCAAATTTCTACCAGGGTGTATGCTCAGATGCAAGAAAAATAAAAGAATTGTAAACAGTCACACGAAAGAATTCTAAGGATACAAGAAAAATAAATGTTGGGAAGTCTGTGCCGTGCCAGCGATGGAAAAATACACACACTGATACCTGCTAGAATCACTGATAAGTGGTCCTCTTATGAGAGTCGGAAACACAGCCACAGGGCCTGGGCACCACGGCTCACAAACGCATGGAGGACACCCAGCTTCCCAGATACTGACAACCGGTCTTCATAAATCTCCGAGTGTAAAGAGGCCAAGGGTCTGCCATGTGTTTCCAAAAGATAAAATTCAAAGGATTAATGACAACTTAGCTTCCTAGATTGATAAAAAAAAAAAAAAAAAAAAAGCATGCTAACCCTTTGTTTAAGCTGGATGTGGTCTCTGTGCTGCCCGCCCCAGGACCACGCGGTTCTGTGCCCTCTCCGCCCCAGCCCAGGCAGCTGCGGCATGGGGCAAAGTATCCCTTCGTGGTCTGTGAATTTTTCATACGTAGACTCTTCGTGCTCTGGGTTATTTCCCCCCATTTATTCAAACCTAATTGGCAAAAAATTCATTCCAAGAACCCTTATTAAATACTGTCATTTCAGAAGTGAGAGTGTAATGGTTATGATGTCATTTGGGGATTTGGAAAAACAACATTTTTTCAAAATCTATGAAGTTAGCCTGCCCTCTTGAAGTTTGGGTGTTATCTCAGTAAAATGAGTATCCCCAGGCAATATTTTTGGAAGGGAAAGGGCTGGTCAAGCCGCACACAGGTGACTAAAACAGCAATATTTCTCTCTCACCAAATAGCCCATGAGGTTTCTCTTACTAAAGCAACATCCAAAGCTCGCCTTTGGCTCCTGCTGGTAAAAATCAATTCCAGCAACAGACCGGGGAGCAGGGTTTCATGATGAATGCACTCATTCTATGTAGAGTGCTTGGTAGCAGAGCTAATTCTCTCATACGCTGCGGAGCCAAAGGTAAGTAACTCTGGCTTGTGAGTTTTGCTCTCAGTAGGAAAAAGAAACCATTTAAAATAATATTTCATGGTTACCTCTTCTGAAAGTTACATGCCAGGTGCTGGGGTGGAGGTGGAATTGGGGAGGCCAGCCTGAGGTTGGTTTGGAGGCTGCCGCCTCATCCGTCTGGAACAATGTCTCCATCACGCGATGCTCATGGAGAAGGCAGGGCATTGACAACTCGGGTTTTGTTATGATGACTGCTATTATTTACGTATCTGTCCAATACTCAGCCCCCACTGCCAGCCGCTGCTCCCCGCAGAAATACTGCAGGTAATTAGAGACAAGCTTGCCTTCCCGGGGCCGTAGCTGGTAAGTCCTGGCACGATTTATGTTGTTTGGTTTTCACTAAGGAACCCGCAGATAGCTGCCTTCAAAAACCCAGCCTGCCCTGAGGATAGATGTGGTAAGTCTTGGCCAAATTTATGAGAGTTTCATGAAAGCACATAAATCAATCAGCTGGATCTGAACAAGTGAAGTCCCTTTGTTCCTTTGTTCAAAGGGCACGAGTCTCATTCATTCATTCCTTAATTCAGCAAGTATGGATGGATCCTCCTGTGTTCCAGACACTGGAAGGACCCAAAGACACCAAGATGAGCGGACAGTCTCCTGTTTAATCGTTCCACTGCCCTCCTCCCAACTCCTTTTAGGTGAAAAATACAGTAGAAGTCGGAGAACACACAAGGGAAGCAAAACCCAGACCTATTCTCTTATATGCCATGGTGCTCACAGGTGGGCATGGTTCCCAATGTTCACATCCCTTCTCTGTCACACCTGAGATTGAAGAACAAGCAACGGAGCATCAAGAGGGCCAGGTGCTCAGGGACAGACAGGGAGGATGGCTGCCCTGATGGGGCGTGTGGAGTAGATGCTGATTAAGGCCCCTCGGGGAATTCCACCTCCTCCAGGCAGCCCTCAGGAGTCTGTAAGGCAAGCTGGAGCCCCGTCCCTTGGCCCCAGTGTTGTTCCAACAAACTGAGTTAGTTGACTTTGGGGAATGGCGCCCGATCATGACTTACTCAGGCGCTGACTAAGACAGAAGGTTACATGAATTGAGTCATCATAGCTGGGGCCAAGAATGTTTTTTATTTTCCCCACTGTTACCAATTTTTTAATATGTGGATTCCTCAAATATTATGCACGTAACCACAGGGCTCGGTTCTAGAAACTAATAGCAGAGGGCTGTTAAAATGGAAAAGAACTTTGCATTTGAAATGTAAGAACAAACAACTTCTGGTAAATCTGTTTAAAAAGAAGGATGATGTGGAAAGAATTCTTCTTGAGAGGACCAAGGCTGCAATGCAATCGGCTGCTTCTGGATCAAGTTAGCATCTGCCAAGTTTATGGATGGTGAAATTGAACTAATGGATTGATTCATTTGATAACCATCCACTGAGATGAGTATGGGGCCCTCCCAGCATTGTCCAAGCCTGTGTATCACAAGTGTGGTCACCCATCCTCAACTGCCCTTTCACGACAATGTCAAACATTGGAGGAAATTAGAAAGAGAAGGCTGTCAGGCAAGGGGAAAGGGGAGCCACCCCTGAAGGGACAAGTGTGCTAGGCTGTGTGTTACCAAATGCAAGTTCATGTGCCTGACGTACAGTCAGGCCAAACAAACCAAAACAGCAGAGTTTGGAGCAGAAAAAGATTTATTGCAGGGCCCTGTAAGGAGAAGGGTGGGTCGTGCCGGAAAAAGCCTGAACTCCCTGAGAGGTTTCAGCAAAGCACTTTTTTTTTTTTTTTAGTATGAACTTTTAAAGGCATAGGCGAGGAAGGGGCGTGCAGCAGTCCACCTAGGTCAGGTCAGGATGTTCCTGTAAACCTCCAACACGACAAATGTTATTCTCTTTTCTGCAACTTTGTATATCTATATGAATGTAAAAGTGTTATACCCTTAAAGGTCAGAGCCTTGAGAATAGCCTATCCTGTATATTTCAGGCTCTAGGCAACATTCTTTTACAAAAGGTGCAGAGCCAGCATGACTAAGCACAGGCAACAGAGCACAAGGGTTAAAGTAAAAGAAATAGATCCAGCATGGAGTCAGATTTGTTCTTCCCCATTACGTGTGTAGTAAGGGTCATTATAGAACTGTCTTAATTGACACTCACCGCACACTTTGAGATGGATGTTAGTATGGAATCCATATTCTAGAGGAGAGAATGAAGGCTCAGAAAGGCTGAGTCACTTGTCCAGAGCAAGAGTTTGAATTTGGGTATGTCTGATGTTGCCATCTCTGAACTAGAAAGAAAGCAGCATATGTTTGGCTGGAGGAAGCCAGCCTTGGGGGATGGGCAGTACTTGCTTCCAGAGCTGGGCTGTGAGCTTGGTGGTCCTTCCCAGGGAAATCCGGAATAAAAATCTGGCTGGCTGAGATCCTGGCTCACAGATCTGAGTTGGCGGGATCCAGGAAGACTATAGTCTGTTGGTGGCATCTGGCCTATCCTGAAGTCAGGGATATTCGGAGAAACACAGCCCAAGGTGGGGTGAAGCGCACTTCATCTGGCCCAAAGCCAGGCCTGACCCCAGTGATCGTTAGCTCCAAAGCCTTGGGCAGCTTCTTGGAGCTGGATTAAAATCCAAGTGGGTCTGCTCTGACTGCATGTTCCCTCACTGAGGGGAGTGTTGCCAAAAGAGCAGTCATCTCCTGTATTCACGCAATTGCTTATTAAGTCAATGAGCATCTCTTCGGCCTACTGTGTTGCCAGGCTTGGCATGAGACCCTGGAGGTACAAAGGAGCAGGAGGGGCCTCCCCAGCTGCCCTTCCGTTGGAATATGATTGAGTGAGAAGCACAGCAAACACACACTCTGCTGAGCCTTCAAATCTATGGGCATTTTGTAGATCAAGTAACCGAAAGTAGGCCCTGCACAGAAGCCAGTAACTCCCCATGGAAACGGCCATCTGTTGAAGGAAGTTCTGATTCGTGATTGGAAAGCAGGAGATAGTTGGCCGCCTCTCGATACAGAACCTTCACAAGGACTCAGGGCCTCTGATTGGGCTCCTCTAAGACAATCTCCCGTTTCAGACATTTCAGGACTTTTCACCAAAAACAGGCCATGTGGTTAGGGTGTCCAGCCTTCATAGCCCACCCTCCCTACGTGGCAGGGGTCTGGCTTCTAAGATTGAGCTTTCTAGCCACATGAGATCGATTATTATTTTTATGAACTTCCAGGAAAAAGAATGGTCAGTTTAACAACCTTCAAGTGATCTTAGAAGACCCGACCCAGCTCTCAGAAAGGAAAGACAGGGAAAACAAACCACGAAGTAAAAATCAGTGCACTTTCCTTTGCTTAGTTTTAAACCCACCTCTTCATCCTTCCTTCCCTTTGAGTGGAACCCCAAAGGCCCAATTTCCTATTTTCACGTAGTCCTCCTGGGCTGCAATCCTGTTTGGCCTGCAGATAACTTCTGACTTCGGGAAATTCTGTAAAATAAATCTATATATCATCAGGTATATCTGCTCTTGAAACCAAAGACTCAAGGACTTACGCCTAACCCCATAGCTCAGCAAAGAGGGAAGAGGAAACAGAATTCTTTTGCAAATTGGGTTTGGGTTTCTGGCAGCGCTGGGGTTTGCTCTGAGCAGCTGGGCTGACCGTCTCAGAAAGCCCCCCGGGTCCCCGTACTAGTCTGCCTGGACCGATTCCTTTTCCTGGCAGCAGCTGGAGGCAGTGGCCTCAAAACCAGCCAGCCCTAGGTTCAAAGTCAGGCTTCCTCCCCTTATATGCCTTGTGGGGGTTCCTTTATACAAGAAGCAGTGGTGATAATCACACTCGATCAGGATTCCATGAGATGACGACATTTGGGACGGGCTCAGCCCAGCGTCTAGCACCTAGATGGGAGCTTCCTCTCTCTCGTTCCCTCTCAAACTTCAGACGGCACAGGGCTCTCCTCGGGACCTGGTCACCACGCAATCCACCGTCTTCAGTGGGCTGCTCCCGTGGCACCATTGCTGGAGCTGCCAAAGCACCCAAAGCTTGAACAAAACTGCCAGGAGCTCCTGGTTTTGTGCACCAAGAACACAGGAGGTTTTTTTGTTTTTTCTTTTTTTTTTTTAATTGAAGTATAGTTGATTTACAATGTTGGGTTCGTTTCTGCTGTACAGTAAAGTGATTCAGTTATACATCTATATACATTCTTTTTTATATTCTTTCCTGTTATAAACCATGTTTTTCTTAATCGTGTGGGCCTTTATAAGTTGAAGCACATGGAGGTATTTCACCAGGGACTTCCCTGGTGGCACAGTGGTTGGGAATCTGCCTGCCAATGCAGGGGACATGGGTTTGGGCCCTAGTCCGGGAGGATCCCACATGCCACAGAGCAGCTGAACTTGTGTGCCACAACTGCTGAGCCCACGTGCCACAGCTACTGAGGCCCACACGCCTAGAGCCTGTGCTCTGCAACAGGAGAGGCCACCGCAGCGAGAAGCCCACGCACCGCGATGAAGAGTAGCCCCCGCTCGCCGCAACTGGGGAAAGCCCACACGCAGCAGCGAAGACCCAACACAGCCAAAAATAAATAAATGAACAATTTTTTTAAAAAAAAGAAAAAGAAAAGAAAATCCATAGACTGTTTAGTATCTTACTTTTCAGGTCTCTGAGCGGGAAACCACTGGATGCTGTAGAAACAGGGGTCTCCAACCCCCCCGGGCCTCGGACTGATACCGGTCTGAGGCCTGTTAGGAATCGGGCCACACAGCAGGAGGTGAGCGTCGGGTGAGTGAGCAAAGCTTCATCTGCCACTCCCCATCGCTCGCATTACCCCCTAAACCATCCCCCGCCCCGTCCATGGAAAAATTGTCTTCCACGAGACTGGTCCCTGGTGCCAAAAAGGTTGAGGAACACTGCTGTAGAAGACCAAGTCCAGGGATGCCTGCTAAGGCGGGGCGTTGTAGCCTCCAGGCCCCCTTGGTTATCATTTCTGAATGTATCTAGAGGCCATGGCACAGGGCACCATTGTTTAGTGGGCTTAAACCAATCATGTTCCTGCTTTCACTGTTTGTTGTCACGGCATCTCTCTAAAGGCAGCAGATTGTAGCGTGAAGAGCTTGGGGCTTAGCGGTAAAAGCTCTGACTCTCCTTCTTCTGTTCATTCATCTGTTTATTCAACAGCTCTGCATTGAGCAACTAGCAAAGGGCCAAGCACAGTGCTGGGCGGTGGGTGTGCAGAGACGATCTGGTTCCTGGTTCAGGGCGCTCACGTCTAGCTGGGGACACGGGACACAAAGGAAGGCAGGTCTAAGTGATGCAGGAGCCCAGAGGGACCAGAACTTTTGTGACCACACCAACCCTGTCTTGGGTGTATACATCTATCAGACATTATGCCGCACAGTGAATACAGTTTCTCTGAATTAATCCTCAAAACAAGCCCGTGAAAAAGATACCACCTGCATCCCCATGTTATAGTCATCAAAACCGAAGCTCTGAGATGTGTAACTTTCCCAAAGTCACACAGAGACTAATGGAGAGTAAAACCCAGACCTGCTAGACCCCAAAGCTCCAGCATTTGGCAATCCCTTCACATGCTGTTTGTTTCCCCTTCTACCTGAGTTGCCGCCCACACCCCTTTCTAGGTCGTCTGCCATTTAAAACCCCCGAGGCACCTTGATGGTAGGGGTAGCGAGGTAAAATAATTCATGATGCAAAGTATCATTAATAAATTCCTGAGTTTCCTACACAGGGAAGTACTTGGTGAGCTAAGCAAGATTTTGATGCATTTTAAACAGCCCTGAACTTAATGTGAGGCTGAGATATGGTCACTTATTAAACATGATTGTTCAACTGATTTTCAGATTCTTTTGTGCAGCCAGGCTTAACCACGTGAGGTTCACAAGAGCTGCAGAGTCCTGTCTGGCCCGGCTCTCACTTCCCGCGGGGCCACCCAGCCCAGGGTGCTGTTGCTTCCGGATCTACTGTATCACAACTCAGTGGGACCCGATTCCACGAGAGTCGGACAGCCCCGTTTTTTGCGGGTCCCTCTGTCCTACACGATGGTTTCAGCACAAGATTTGAGGCAGCCAGGCCCACCTGCCCCACGCACATCCCCTGGCCACTCACGCTCGCCTTAGGGGATGTGGAAACAGGTCTAACTGCCTCCCCCGTTACTAGAGGTGCACGTGGATCAGCTCTAATCCACAAGCTCAGGCTCTTCCTCAAGTGATGGGTCCATGCACTTCTCAGATGTCTCTTCCGACTTGATTTTTCCAGCGGATGTGGAACACATTTCCCAGGATGGGTGGAAATGCACTAGAAGACTTGCCTGGATATTGTGCAAACCAAGGGTGAATAAACATTCACAGAGGAGACCATCTCCTCCCCCGGCTTCCCAAAGGGAAAGCCACTAATTTAGCAGTTTGGTCTCAGCGCAATCTCACAATTTTAGTGCAATCTTAGTGCAATCTCACAATTTCACTGCAAGCCACTAATGTACAGTTACTTTCCCATCTGTAAAGTTATAGCCATCTTTTCCAGCCCTTGAAAGGCATGACTGCTCTATCGGGGTCTCTCCTGAGACAATGTTTTCCAAGATGCTCACCCCCAGGGCGGGTCTAAGATGGACTCGTGCCACCACTGACCTCCCCTGTTTGCCTCTGGGGTACTCAGACTGAACACATAGAAAAAACTCAACTGTTGGGCTCTGTGGCCACCAAAATGCTTCTCTGGGCACGTGAGTCCACATCCTAACCTGAGTGATCATCAGATCGCCTGGGAAGTTTTAAGACATAAGGGCTGTGGGGTCCATCCTGGAGTTCCTAAACCAAAACATCCACGGGTGGACCCCAGGAGTCACTCTGGTTTCAGACCTTCCCAGGGAGTGTCCTTGTTGCCAGGCCTGGAAACTCTTCCGTGTTCCACGTGAACACTGCAGGCAAAACCAGCTCTGGAACCAGAAACACATGTTCTGTAAGGAATGGGTTCCATGGCCAAAACAGCTGAAAGGGTTCCTTCACCCCCAGACTTCCTGAGCCTCGGATACGCCAGGATGCACATGCCGTTCCCACGAGGCAAGGCAGCTCTTCCCAAACCTGTGAGATCACAGAACCCCCTTTCTCAAGGAGCACCGGGGCTCCGGTTGGGCTGGGCACCCCTGGAGAAACGCTGCCGGCACACAGAGCGCTGGGCATCCACTCATCCCTCATCCCCACGGTTGTATTTGTGCCCTCCAGCCAGCCGGTGATGCCTGGAGCGTAACGCACCTGAAATCCACTACCCCAGGGACGATCCCCCAACCTCAGCTGAGACACCTGCCCTCCTTGTGTCTGTTTCTTCTCTATAAAACAAGTGCTGGCCTGAACCCCAGAGTCTGGCATCCGAGAAGCAGAGTTTGTAACTTGCGATCAAAGAGCCTGGGGCTTTGGGGTTTGGTCACAAATGAGGGTGATGACGAGGCTGGTCTCCTCATGATTTGTCTCACCCATCGGGGACTCAAACCAGGAAGGTAAATGTGCGGGGTCCCCACAGGAAGCTGAGCCTGGGCAGTCCAGAAACGATGAGTTGATTAAGTCAGCCTCCAGGCAGGCTACCAGTGGCCACACCTAATCACTCGCTGACTGCTCGCGGCCTGCCCCTGGGAATTCCACACCTGCGAGTCTCTCACCCTCGTCAGCTGCTGGGCTGTGTATCCTTCTCCAGCCCCCTTGTTAGCGGTCACCCTGCAGAGCCGGTCCCTCCGCCAGCATCAGGGCCTTTGGTCGCCATCAGGCAGGAGGTTAAGCCCTGACTGCTAGAGAGGAGATATTCTGGGTTTCAGGATTCCACATGGGCAGTAGTAGAAATAAGGTGGAGTTTTACCCATGCTAGTGTCGAGTACTGGAATTTACTAAAAAGAAAACAGAAAAGAAAAATATCAACTGCAAGGGAGTGGGCGTGATGGGTGGGAATCAAGAATGTCCCCACCTTCTCCCTGCCAAGGGCAGGAGACTTTGTCAAGTCCAAGGACAGGATTCATTGATTCAGAGTCCGGCCAGGAACAAGGAGCCCATGGCTTTGAGTTGAGTAGAGAGAAGGTAGCATAGAGACCTTGGTAAACGGCGTGTGACCATGTTAATCGTGCTGAAGAGCCATTCAAAGTCCATGAGGCCACCCGGAGATCAGCATCCGGGAGGGAACGGAGCGGAGGTGGTACCCGAGCAGAGGCCAAGGCCACCCAGCCGGAGAGGCTCTGTGGCCAGGCACCGCAAGTGGGAATTAGGATCACAGAGACGATGTAACCACTGCCAGAGACACTGTCCAAAGCAGAGACAGGGAGGAAGGGACAGCCTGGCTCCTCCCATGTGCCCACCCTCCTGCTGGGCCCATCCCGTGGCCCAGGGTGGCCAGAAGCCGGCGACCAGGAGTCCCCCGAAGTGTAGTTTGTAGGAGTCACCCCTTCCGTGCAGAACATTTGGAAGGATGACTCTGACATTTGTGTGAAGGGTGAGTTGGAGGGACAGAGATAAACCAACAAATGAAACTAGAAAGGGCTTAAACTGAAGTGACGGCCCCGGCGGGAGAATGATAGGGTGGCAGCAGACCGTGAGGGAAGACAAGTCCCTAAGATAGCTATAGCTTGCTTGAACTTGAATTCACTTCCCGTGTGACACAGCAGGTCGACTGCACTGACTCACCCGGCACCACCCCATCTCAGTCAGGGCCCAATCAGGAGAAAAAATGTGAACAGGGAAGGTTTGATGTAAAGAATGATAAACTGTAACAAGGAGTAACTGGCACACCTTCCCAAAACCTCACTACAAGGGCAATAGAGAAAATAAAAAGAAATATAAATACACACATACACATGTGTGTATATGGATATACACATATATATCAATATATAAATGTATTCACCTTGACTACTCACTCACCTTTTACTTTCCATCTTCCAAAACTGTAACGAAATCAGAAGGCTTGCAGAGGGAGAAACCAGTAAGAAACAAACCTGTTTATGCCACAAATTCCAAAAAGCCTTAGAAATCTGAGCTGCCAGGTGCCAATGAGAGGGTGATGTGGCCCTGTGGTATAGTGTGCAACATACAGTTTGCAAGAACCAACTGCTACATTTCCAAGATGTCTGTGAGTCAGCTTTTAAACATGGCCATTATCAAAACTTAAATTATATAAACTTAGAATTTAAAGTATGTTATTAAAAACAAAGATAAAACTCTCAGGATGCATCACTTCCTAATCCTTCTATCACGTTTTGCCACCGTCTGCTCTTGAGGGGACCGCGGTCACTTGTGTCTATGTGAAGAACGTGCTGCAAGCATCTCTTCCCGAATCTGCCTTCAGTGACGTCACATGGTAGCTTGAAATGGACCATGATGGGAATATTTACACCACAGGAATCAAGAGACAATAGAAATCAGGGCTGTGTTTTCCTTCCAGAAGGTAGTTGTTAAGCATTTACCAAGATGCCACTGCATGAAACTGAAGACATATGATCTTAGACCCCCCCATATCCCTCCCCTACTTCACACTCAGGAGATCACCCGTCCCAACCCAGACAGAAGAGTGTGTCTTGTGGGGAAACTGAATCGGGGTCTGGGGAATCGGAGTCTGGGCTTTGGGAACTCAGGCACAGCAGACAGTGGGTACAGGAGGAAGGACTAAAAATAGGGCAGTGAAGCAAAATTGTCCCCCCAGATGGTGAGACTCGCTAACCCCCTTCCCTTGTTTCCTTTCCGGGATGCCACGAATCAGGGTTACACTTCCCACACCGAAGGAGGAAGATCTGGAAAAAGAGACCAGCCTGAGAAGAAAGCCCCACAGCCACTCACCCTCAGGCCGCCGAGGTGAAGCCTCTCGGCCCCGTCAGCTAGTTCTTCCCCAGGGTCCGCTGGCCGCCAGGGCCCCTCAACGCACAGTCAGTCAGACTTTGAGCGTCTCATTGTGAATGGTGACTAGATCACCAAAGATCAGTAGCTATTAGAGAAAGATCCTAATGTGAAAGACAGAAACCCAAACCAGCAAGCAGGCCAACAGGGGGAGAAGGGCTTGGCTGGAGCCCAGCCCGTGGCAGGTCCCATGTGTGCAGGGCTGGGCTGGGGACCAGGACACGGGCTGGTGGTGTCCCCATCACATTCATGGGCAGGAGTATCCCCGCAGTGGGTTGACCGGTGTCCCCGCAAAAGACACTGCCACCAGGAGCCTGGGAATGGGGCCTTGTGGGGAAAGGGTCTTTGCCTAGGAGTGTAACTTGCACCTGGAGTCCTCCCTGCCTGAAGCCCCTATACTCCCACACGCCCAGGCAGTGGCCACGCGCCCTCCGGGGCATCCCCAGCCATCCTACAGACCGGGAACCCCAGAGACCAAGGGCAACAGCGTGAGGTTCCACTTAGCTTACAGATCCTGTGTGCGGTGGGGGGAGAATGTGACGGAAACCCTGGGAAAGGCTGTCTAGGTGAGACCCTGAGAGCCCAGCTTTAAAAGTGGCCTCCGTGCCCTCCTCCATGAACCACCAGAGACCCTCCAGCTGCGGTCAGCCTGCAGCAGGGCCGCCGAGCAGGACGGGGGTCCAGGCTCTCTGAGAACCGCCCATTCCTTCTAGAAACACGGGTCTAGTGGTCCATCCTACAGCCGTGAGAGCTGAGCACCCATTCCCCGGAGACTCTGTCCGCTGCCCACGTCCTTGTCCTGAAGCCTCATCTCCTGTTCTCTGGGTGTGGGTGGCCATGATGACCTTGGCTTCTCACCTAGAAACAGGCTCCTATCACACAGTGATTAATGACATCAGTGTGGATTGACTTCTGGACACCTGAGATGCCTTCACTTTTCCTGAAAGCATTTACTTTTAACAGGGACGGCATTCCAGAAACCGTCCTGGGGACTGCCAGCCCACATCCGTCCCCTGGGCCTGCCCCCTGGGGTCCTGGCCGCCCTCAGGCTGGGAAGGGAGGACCCCTCTTTGTAAACGTTCCCTGGTTCTTCCTGGGAAGGATCACTTCCCCCTCTTGGCTCTGAGCATCTCCAGAAGAGGCCACCGGGAATCTTCTCAGCATCCTGCCCATAACAGTTTCTCTGCATCGCATTGTGCATCTCCCCTTCCAGGCTGGGAGCATAGAAAAAAAGAAAAACTGGGACTTCCCTGGCGGTCCAGCGGTTAAGACTCCACGCTTCCAATGCAGGGGGCGTGAGTTTGATCCCTGGTCAGGGAACTAAGATCCCACATGCCACGTGGCACGGCCAAAAAAATTTTGTTTTAATTTTTAAAAATTAAAAACAAAAAAAGAAAAACCAAAGCCACAGCTGTCTCTGACATGTTAAAGACAAGCACAGTGCCTGGCACACAGTGGGCGCTCAGTAAGGCTCATCCGATCCATGACTGAATGAACACACGCACGGATGGATGAATAAACTAATGGGAGCCAGTGTGGAATAAATCACAGGGAAAGATATTCACGGGCTGCACAGCTGGGCAACGGGCGATTTTTCATTGACACTCCAGCTCCGCACGAAATTCAAATTCTCATTAGCACACAGCCTAAAACACAATTCTCACTTTTAACCACGACCCTGAGAAAGGCAACGGTGGGGGAACCTTTAATGCGTTCTTCCTATTGATCACAGCCTCGCAAAAAGGAATGAAAAGCTTAGCTTCAAACACTTTGCTGTGAAAGGCTAAAAGGAAGCAAATTCAGCGTGGTATCGTGAGGCCCGGGTCCCTTTCAGACACACCGCGGCCACCGACTCGCCGGGTTTGTGACTCGCCCCGTGACATGCCGCCGTGCCAACACACATTCTGAGTCACCCAAGCAGATTTAATGCCCTCGCCACAATGACTCTCTCGGCCTTTTCTTCCAAACATGGTTAAAGGGAAGATTCCGACCTACCTAGGAAAGGATTTTAATCAGTTTAGTTCCGGAAATAACTATGGAAATTCAGATTTTTCCATTCTGCTGCTTCTGAACATTATATTCTAACAAACGGCTGATGAAGCCACCCCCAGCCCCATTTTCTTTTTCCCCAGCCCATCGGGAGAAATGACTTGATTGGCAGCCCTTCTGAATCCCACATGGAAAGGTCTGAGTCAATAAGCATATGAAAAGGCAACAGAAATGAAGCTTTGGAAAATGAGAAAAACACCAAAATCACCCATCACTCTTCACACACCCTACAGATAACCAGGCCCTCCCATGAAGAGCCCTGCTGCTATTGCCAATTATCTCAGTCCTTGGGAAGCACGACCCTGAGAAATCTAGACAAGGGTGTGTGTCCAGTGACCAACTGTACAATGTACGGGTGACCATAAACTCATTTGTAGACTTAAAACAAGCCCGGAAAGTACAGGGTGCACTCGAGGTATGATATTGAAGACATCCCAGGCTGCGTCATAGTTAAGCACTGGGGCAGCATGAAATGAATCATGCAAAAAGCTTGGGAAATGTTTGGGGATTCTTTGGGTGGCTTCCCAGCATTTTGCAGCATTCACCCCTTTATCCCGTCACTCAACAGTATTTCCTGGCATACCTGCTCCTTTGACCTTTGCAAGAACCCTTTTATGGAGGTGGAGAAGTCTTTTTTTTTTTTTTTGGCCTCGCCACGCAGCTTGCAGGATCTTAGTTCCCCGACCAGGGATCGAACCCTCTCCCCCTGCATTGGAAGCACGGAGTGTTAACCACTGGACGGCCAGGGAAGTCCTGGAGAAGTCATTTTAAGGGTGTGAAAACTGAGGTTCGTGGAAGAACTGTTGCCGGCATCACAGAGCTATCGAGAGGCAGAACTGAATCTGTCACCCCGGTCTCCTCAAGCAGGCCTGTCACTAACCGTGTTCTCTCTGGGGTCTTTAAAACTAAGTGGTGTCAATATTAAATTGAAAGGTTAAACCTCCCAAGGGCACTTCAGATGTTGACTAAAGTTTAATTTGTGTGTGCCTTTTTCAGAAGCATGTCTTTAGCTCTTAACCAGATTTGTGGAAGTAAAATCTCTTCAGGCACCATGAGGCTGGGTCTGAACCCTGCACAAGGATTGAAGGTATGTCTTGCCCTTGCCTGTCAGCTCGCAAACTTCTGCAGAGTTGAGGGGCAAGAAAAGGGAAGCTGAGGGCTCAGGGGACCCCCTAGGATATACCCTCAGCCCCGGGATTGTCAAAGGGCCCTGCTCCGAGCGGATCGTAGTAAGTCAGTGCATAGCAGCCAGAATTCGTGTGTCTAGTGTTTGGCTAATCCGAGACCAGAGTCCCTCAGTCTCAGCTCTACGGACATCTGGGGCCAGTAATTCTTTGCTGGGGGCCGTCAGTTCATTGTAGGACGCTCTGCAGCTTCCCTGGCCTCCACCCACCAGATGCCGGGAGCATGCCACCCCCGGGGAGGCAACCAAAAATGTCTCCAGACACTGCCCGACGTCCCCCAGGGACGTAATGGCCCGGTTGTGGCAGATGTGCCTCACTCTTTCAGTCACTGCCCACAGGTGGATACTCTCTCCCCGAATTTCTCTGGAGTGCATTGTTTCTTGCAGAGAAGATGCAGACTGTGCCCCGAGGCTGTGGACAGAGCGGCTCTGGACCTGAGCACGTGCTCCGTGTGCCCTGGGCTGCTGGCGAGCACCTTGCAGAGGCCCTGGAACTGGAGCATCACGGGAACCCTGTGAAGCAGGGACTATTATCATCCGACTTTATGAACGGGGAAACTGAGGATTCCCGAAGACTCCCCAGGACGTTAGTATTGAGGGCTCTTTGGGCCTCGTGGTCAGCTGTCCCCACTCTAGCAGAGGCTCCCACTTCCAGAAGGCAGACCTCAGTGCTGTGGCCCAGACAACGGCTAGACCACCCTAGACGTGACCGTTGAAGCCGTGTCCGTGATGCGTGTGTTAGTGACCCCGTATATGGTAACGAACCCACGTGTGTGTGTGTGTGTGTGAGTGCATGAGAGCCGACTCTAGGGAAGAAAGCTCAGTATTTTACAGAAATGTCAAGCCACCATCAGTCACTCAGAAAGCAAAAGAAAAAAAAAATTGCTGCAAATACAAACTGCCTACAATAAGTGATTTAATTTCCTATGAGCCCTTACCTAAACTAGCATCATTCCATATTAAATGTCTCTGGATACTTTAGGATCCTGGCAGGCACTGCTTGTACGTGCACCATCAAGGGTATAAAGGAGCTTTCCTTGGAGGGTCCAAGACCACAGGCAAAGAGGACTAAAGTTTTTTTTAATGCTGAATGGACCTTTTCAAACATTTAGCTCACCGAAAACCATTGCTCTGGAGAGAGGAAATCTCAGGGGCTTGTATCCACACAGAGGCACGCTGGAGCTTGAGACTGAAGGCTGGTCCTTCCAGAAAGGAGCTCTGGGGAACCTTCCTGCACTAATCAGCCATCCCACTCACCCCATTCAGGGCAGATTCACGTGTGTCCCCAGATTCTGTGATACTGGGCTTACCTTAGATGGAATGTCTCCTGGACCCCTGGTTGGTGGTCAGTGCCCTCACAGGAGGAGCCCAGCAAAGGCAGAATTTCCACATTCCTAAAAAGTTGGGTCACATCCCTGAGCTGTTGTCTCCTGGGGAGACCCTGAGAAAAGGCCAGCTGCGAGTGAGTTAAAATTCCTCGCTGCTCCGTCAGAGATCTGAGCACAAACATCCATGGGGTCTCATCCCAGTTTGCTGCCAGGCTCCTGCGAGGACTAAAGTCCGTCGGCCAGCAAAGAGTTTTATGCCCAAAGCATTTTCCATCTGGTGTTTTCAGTGGCATTATTTTTCTTCTTCACTTTCTGGGAACCCAGTAAATTGCTCATACGTTGAACCAAATGGAAAACATTTATCCCTGACTGACAACAGACTGCCATCAGGGTGGCTTGCGGTGGTCCCGCTGGCCGCTGCCATTTGGAGCAGAGTGCCAGGCGGGAGGGAGGGGAGCGGAAAAACTTCCCCATCTTGGGCTCCAGGCAGGGCCGTCATGGAGCTGATGGCTGCTTTCCTCCCCGGCCCAGACCCCACCCTACACTGGAGCTCCCGACATCCACATGGGGTCCAAATGCCATCACTTGCTAAATGACTAACAGTGTTATTACTATCTCACGAGGCTGGCACTTTCAAAGATCTTTCCATCACAAAGGATGCCAAAAGAATGGTCCTCGAATGGCAGAATTCAGACTCTGGCCTCTGTGTTTGAGGAGGGCCAGGGACTTCTGCCCAGCCCTTCTTCCCCACCGACGCCCACCTCGTACCCCAAACCTGGCCCATGACCTCTGCCCGCTCCACGCCCACATCCGCGAGGTGGACAGAAATTGTTTAAAATATTAACTGATGATACCCCCATGGATATTCTGTACCCTTGACCTGGGCCTCTATCACCACATCTGCAGTGACACCACCCAGTACCGCTCCCGAGAAGGATGTTATAGCCAGAGATCAAAGGGAAGGCTTTTGAGTCTGGATAAGCCAGTCTTCAAGCCCCAGGCAGGGCAAAGAAGGGGATTTCTGGAAGGACCAGAGAGACCTTAGTCACTGGAGCAGCCCACAGATGGAGCCTGCATCCCGGAGACCCGTAGGGGCCTGCGACACTGTGTGCTGAGCCCTGGGGGGAGACAGCAAATCTACATGATGCGTCTAGATTCAGTTCAGCCTCCCTCCCTCTGCACCTCAGTGCAGGAGGAAGCAGCTGGTGATTCTCCTGGGCTTCAGAGAAGGCAGAAAAGCAGACAAGAGCCAGGGGCAGCCCCCCAAGTACCTGAGTACACCGTGGTCCAGAGAGGTATGGAACGGCAGAAAGAGACCCTTGAACAGGGCTGTCAGAAGGAGCCCTGCATGAGGACCAGGCAGGCAAGAGGACATCTCAGCAGATGCCGGCAGGGATGGGGGAGGTGGGCATCTCTGAACTGACCAAGATGGGGCCTCAAAATAGAAGTTCAGTTGAATTACTTCTGTTATGCCTGTTGCAGAGCTGAGCTCGGGGTGCAATCAGTGCCCCACTTCGCACTGACTACATGGTATGTTTCTGTCTGAATTTAGGCCACTAGAAAGCACAGAGCAAACTTGCAATCCTTTTCTATTCTCAGGAACCTGTATTTGGGTCATAACCTTCTGCGATTTCACTTTGCCATTCTGCTATTTCTCCTTGATCTTGCTGTCTCACCTACGGTTATGCCGTTATCGCACTATCCACATTATTATTATCTGACCTGAATCCTATTTGGAACAAGGCAAGGCGCATATGGACCGGAGAACATATGTGTGCATCAAGTAGATATTTAATTTATAACCCAGGTTTCAAAACTCTCAGGCGTAAAGCCCTCTGAGAAGGGGGACCCTTCCTGCAGGAGGCTGGATCTAAGGCCTGGGGGCTGCAGGGGGCTATCTGCTTTGGGCCAGCGGGGGAGCTGAAATGCACGAGGTGCTTTGCTATAGGATAGCAGCCCCCAAATTCACAGGTGAGATTTGGATCCTGGTCCGGGTCGACCCTTATGTTGGCAAGTAGCTCTCTATGCCCATCGGTCCCATCAGAGGTGGAGCTGGTCAAGGCAGCGTTGGGGCACCAGGTCCTTCTCTGAGCTCCTGCCCAGGCCCAGCTGCTGAAGCCCCCGCTGCTCTTGTGGCCCAGGTAGAGCTGGTGAGGGCACAGCAGGAGCGGCCATTCTGAGAGCGCTCTTTCAAACTACTAGTGAAGTGGGTTTACTTGGTGATGCACAGGCCAGGAATGTAGTCACTGCAAGGCCTGAAGAAGAGGGTCATGGATGGGTTATCTGTTAAGTGAAGAGTCTGTCTTGACCAGAGAAAGAGAAAGAACTTAAACCACAGAACCTCGGCAGGGAAGGTTCCAGGCCCATGTCGTGTGGCCTGGGGGAACACGGGGCATATATGAGGATCAGTTCTGGGACCCAAACCCTTCGGCCGGCAGCAGGTGGGGACACTTCTGCACCAACTTTGTGTTGACAGGGGCACCTACCGACCATCTCCCCTCCCTCAAACACAGGGCATGAATTTTAAAAACAGAACAAAACACTCACACTCAAATTTTTCTCCTTTTATATCATTTCACCCAAGTTAATCTCTTGGGCTTTGCCTTTATGGTAGTACTCTTTTCTTTAAACACATTTATTAGGTTGATCATCCATGCTGTAAGTATCTGTATTATTGTCAAACATGCCACCTAATGCCAAACAAGCTTTTAAAACTTAGACCCGAACACCTTTTTAGGAAAAAAAAATCTTTATTAAAAAAAAATAACTTACAAATGGAAAGAACTCTCTGAAATACAAGGTTTGTTTTGTGCGCCGTGTTACAGACTGGAATAGTGTTGCTTTCTTTATTTTCAATGTAACTTTACAATAATATTAATGTCACAAACTGCATTACAGAGCAGTTTTCGCTCCATATCCCAGACCGGGCCAAAATACCACACAGATATAAAACTATCGTAAATAAAACATTTCAGCCAAGACTGGCATATATTTATATATATATATTTATATGTGTATATATATATATATATATTTATATGTGTATATATATATATATATATTTATATGTGTATATATATATATATACTTTCAAAACAGCTAACAATTAATGTCATCCTTAGTCAAAACGGAAGTCAAACTAATCTCAAAACTACAACACTGAATATATGTCAGCATTATACCTCCCATACAATATTTAAAATATATTTAAACTTTCAAATACATTTAGAAGGTACATCAAGAGTGAGAAAAATAAAGTCTTAAGATTTAAATACAAATCACCATATAAAACCTTCAGGGAGCACAGGAAAGTCCTATTTTACAGAAGTGCAGGCAAGCCTGTCCCGCAGCTGGTGTGACAAGCAGTGGGGACTCCTCGGCACAGCCCCACATGGTGGGCGCCACTCCGTCGGGACGCACGGCCACGCGACAGACAGCCACATTGGCACGAGAGAGAGAGAGAGAAAGGAGCCACAGGGACACACGTTCCCCTTTTCACGCAACTGCGGCATCAAGCCTGAAGCCACTTTGCTTTACTGTGGAAAATGACGCAGCCCGGTGCCCTGCTGGGAGCAAGCACACACGTCCCGGAGGCCGTGCAGAGCGCATCACTTGGTGTTTTGCTCCAAAGCCGAGTACTCGGTCTCCGACACTCGGGAGGCATCGATGAGCTTGGTGAGACCCGTTTTGGCCGAGTACTTGAAGATGAAGGCTTTCATCAGCTCGTACCTGTAGTTGCGGTTGATGAAGCTGTAGAGCACGGGGTTGACGCAGCAATGCACCAGGGACAGGCACTGCGTGACGTGCAGAGCCGTGAACAGGAAGTTCTCCAGCTGGCAGGTGAAGGGGATGTAGTGGAGGATGGAGAAGACGTCCAGCAGCACCACGACGTGGTAGGGGAGCCAGCACACGAGGAAGACCACCACGTAGGAGAAGATGATCTTCCGGCTGCTGTGCTTCTCCTGGTCGCTGGAGGAGGAGATGGCTCGGGCGAGCAGGAAGTAGAAGACGGCAATGATGGAGAAAGGGATGGCGAAGCCCAGGACCACGGAGACCAGCTCCATGCTGATCAGCCACTCCTTGATGCTGTGCTCGGGGTAAAAGGACCGGCAGTAGGTCTCGTTGTTCGAAGCGGACGTGACCGTCTTCAGGTAGTAGGTGTCGGGCAGGGACACGCAGAAGGCCAGGAGCCATGCCAGGACGCACACGGCGCGGCGCACCATCTTCTTCTTGCGGCTGGAGGTGTTGGTGAAGTAGGCGACAGAGAGGTAGCGGTCCACGCTCATGCACGTAAGGAAGAAGATGCTGCCGAAGAGGTTGATGGAGAAGATGAGGTGAGTGACCTTGCACGTGAGCTCGCCCATGGGCCACTGGTTATGCTGCACGAGGCTGACCACCCAGACCGGGATGGTGACCACCACCCACAGGTCGGCGATGGCCAGGTTCAAGATGTAGCAGTGCGTGTCGTAGCCCGTGGTCTTGGCCTGGATGTTCACCCAGACCACCACGGAGTTGGCGATCATGCCGATCACGAAGATGAAGATGTAAATGAAGGAGAGCGTGTACAGCAGGACGTTCTTGTTGGGCATGTTGGCGCACTGCACGGTGTCCACGACGATGCAGTCACTGCTGTTGCACGGCCAGCTGATGTCGGAGAAGTTCCCCGGTTCCGAGTAGTCGAAGACGTGCAGATCCATGGTGCCACGGGCAGCGATCAAACGGCCTACGTGCAAAAGCAAACGAAAGGATGGAAGACCAGCATGGCTCCATTAGCAAACACTCCAGATCTGTAAAACGCTTTCCCAGTGCCCCCGTGTGCTCGGCGGTTTCCCCGTAGCTCCCTAGTATCTTTGCAAAGAAAGGAGAGAAGAAACCAAACATAACAGAATCTGCAAAAGAAAACACACCCAGATTCTACATCCGTGTGAATCTAAATCCATCTCTCTCAAGGAGAGAAACAACGTTTGCTTTCTCTGTCTTCGCAGGGCTGTGTTCTCAAGACATCACCAGCCTGGCTGTGCCCAGGGTGTGAAACCGACACAGTCCAGAGGCCACAGGAACATCAGGCACTGAGCCCCAGGCCCAGTAGTGCTGAGGCCCAGGGGCCAGCTCATTCTCTGCTGGGGATGGCAGAGCCATCTCACCTACGTCCCCAAGAGTGGCGGGGTGGATCTGTTCCTGGCACTGGTGTATTACAAGTGTCCTGCTCGCCTGTCTCGGGTCCACTGCGGTTTGCAGTCAGGAGGCCCCTGGAGATGTGGGCAGCGTGTGGCATGCCCTGCAGCTTCACTGCACCCCAAACCTGCAGCCTCTGAATTTGCCATGTGGTTCACAACTCAGGGCAACCAACCAGCTGTCTCAAAGTGTGGGCCATTGCCTAGTTTTCCATCTTCTATTTGTCCAACTGCTTCAAGAGTAACTGGTGCCAAGACCCAAAGCACAAAAACCACCACCTGCTGCATCTCTGGAGGGGCTGACTTTTCTCGTCTCCCCTGCTGACCCGGCGTGAGGTCAACACTCTCTCAACTGTCACCATTTTAACACCCAAGGAGAACCCAGGCCCGAGGCACCACTATGCCTGGAAATGATTCCCCCACAAACACCAGCTTTGAGAGCTGCCCAGGGCTGGGCTGTCTTCTGCTGACTGGTCCACCCAAGGGCCCTGAAATCCCTCCACCACCCGCCATGGGATGGCAGCCTCACTGCATGACTACGGGAAGGAAGATGTAAAATGAAACTATTCAACCTGAGGGTGCCCTGATGGGAGTGATCACCTAGAGGTAGGAGTTTGTTCTTCCTTTTCACCTGTTGCAGGTAATGACTGACCATGAGTCAAGCTTATTTGCCAAGTTCATTTAAAGTGGACTCCAGGACTTCCCTGGTGGGGCAGTGGTTAAGAATCCGCCTGCCAGTGCAGGGGACACAGGTTCGAGCCCTGGTCCAGGAAGATCCCACATGCCGCGGAGCAACTAAGCCCGTGCGCCACAACTACTGAGCCTGCGCTCTAGAGCCCGCGAGCCACAACTACTGAGCCCGCGTGCCACAACTACTGAAGCCCACGCGCCTAGAGCCCATGCTCCGCAACAAGAGAAACCACTGCAATGAGAAGCCTGCACACCACAATGAAGAGTGGCCCCCGCTCGCCGCAACTAGAGAAAGCCCACGCGCAGCAACGAAGACCCAACAGAGCCAAAAATAAATTAATTAATTAATTTTTAAAAAAAATAAAATACAGTGGACTCCAGGCCACATAGAAGAGCTCCCAGAGGATGAGGACTATGGTCCCTGGCTCAGTGCCCAGGTGACCGGGCTAAGGGTCTGCGGAGACCCAGCTGGGAAAGCACCCATCTGACGATCAGACCTTCCTGGATTGGGATTCGGGTTCCTCACTCACTGGTGTTTAATTTGAGACTAGCTAACCTGTCGTTTGCCACTGCTTTCTCAGGACACCAGCACCCATCTCACGGAGCTACCTAAGAATTCACGGGCCTAAGACAGAACCTAACACAAGCAGAAGCTCAAAACTTCATCCCCGCCCCTCCCCGTCTCTTTACCTATTAGAAAGCACAGGCTCACTTAGCTTTTTGTTCCGCGTTCAAAACTGACTCCTCCCAGCTGATGGGCAACGTCCTGCCCTGGAGGGAGACGCAGGAGCCACGCAGAGAGCGCGGTTTGATGCTCTCACCGCCAGACTTCATGAACAGAATCCCAAGAAGTGAGACCGTCTGCTGCCTCCCAGGGCTGCCTCCAAACTCACGGCACAGGACCTGCTCTTCAGTCCCATCTAGGGAGACAGCCCTCAGGCTCCTGTCCCTTCTCCTCTGTGGGTTGTGAGTGGCCGCTGCTTCCCCTCCAGGTCACCTGACCGCGCCTCGGTGTCCCCTGCCGCTGATGGAGACGCCTGGACCTCCCCGGAGGCGGCTGGAACCGCGGGCCCTGCAACCGGGAAGCCTGGTGGTCCTCAGAGTCACCCCGCCAGGAGGACCCTCGGGCCCCGGGACCACCAACTTGTCGCAAGACCTGACCCGTAGCGCGCCCACGCAGAGTCAGCCGGGTCAAGTTAGGACAAATAAAGTCCTCGCGTTAAGAGACCCTGGAATGCCCTGTCCTATGCAGCTCCAGGACCCCGAGGGGACATGGACACACAGAGGGCGCCTCTGAGAAGCCAGGCCCCCGACCCACTGGATGGGCCTCAGGGCGGGCAACCACCCCCAGACCAAGCCTGCAAGGTACTACCGCCCCTCCCGCTGCCCGGGCTGCCCACCTGCCTGGAGCTGACCGTGCCCGCTGCACCCCTGACCCCAGCAGAGGGCAACGGAGGATTTGCGCTTTCCTCTCCTGCCTGGCTCTAGCGTGGTGACACTTTTCCCCCATTTCCTTAAAATGAAACACCTCTGCAGCATGGCTTCATTTCATAAAGCGCTTTCACCCAGTGACCTCATCTGAGCCGAGTCCCTGCAGAGCAGAGAAGCTCAGCTGGAGAACCAGCCACAGCCCCACAAAGGTGGGCAAAGGTGGGCTGGCCCCTAGCTGGGGCTCCTTCGTCTGCCCGCACTGGCACAGCCCTAGCAGGCCTCGGCGGACACAGCCAGAAACCCTGGCGTTTGGGTCATTCACAGGGGCTGGAGAAAAAGGAAGGACCCCCAGCCTTTGTTGGCCTGACTTGGATGCCGTGTCCTCACCTCCGTCTTCGACCCAAGGAGTCATTCCGCTCGCCGGGACACTCTTGTGCCCTGCAGTGTCCAGGTGGCGGGGCACTGCTCAGTGTGGGCAGAGGGACGCATGCAGGCAAGGGACCTCGGGGGAATGCCAGGCGTCTGTGTCCCTCTAGGACCCCACTTCTCCCTCACGACAGACTGTCCGCATTCACACCACGGGGGCTGGGCCAGCCCTGGGTGTTCCCTGAGCCGGAGCCGAGGTGGGAAAGGGCTCAGGGACCCTGAATCGGTCCTTTGGTTTCTGCCCTCTGGGTGATGAAAACCTGATTTAGCGATCACTGGTCCTCTGAGCCCAAAATGTTACTTGTGAACCGGGCACATCACTCCCTGCAGCCGTCCTTTCCCCCCCCTCCTGGACAGCATGAGGGAATCTTCCAGAAAGGGCCGAGGGGAGAGCAGAGGCTGGGGGGGGACTCCTCGCTGGAGCTTGAAAGCCCATTGGCCCCACTGATCGATCATCCATCACCGATCCATCACCGATCACCCATCAGCCCAGGAGATGAAGCCAGAGGCCCACGCCTTGACCACCAACCTTCTGCTGGGGAACCCACCCACCCCAACCCCAGGGCAGAGGCTCCAGTGGTCCAGAGACGGAAGGGAAGCACCGAGAGAGGAGGTTAAACAAGCAGTGCAGTAATCCAGTCCTTCCCAGATTTAAATGGGAAGCTAAAGAGGAAAAAAAAAAAGAAAGAACGCCAGACGATAGCGTAGCTCCGGTCATTTGTTATTTTACATGCATTCTGTTTTGGAAACAAACAAGGGCTCTTTCCAGAAAAGAGAATATTATGATATAAAGACAATCTGCCATGTTACGTCAAATGTGGTCCGTGGCCGTCTGGGCGCGTGTCCCGGAGCTCTGGGGCTAACGGTGTGCGCCCCTCACCGCCCCACTGCAGACAAGAATCTTCCTAAGTCACTGGCTTAGGTTTTAACAAGTGATGCTCTCGGAGCTCCTGACCCGAACAAAGACGTGACACAGCAGCTACGAAATATCGACCCAGGCCCCTGGTTCCCCAAGGCCTGGCCAAACCTGAGGGAGGAGGGGGTGAGGGAGGCTTCCCACCGACCCCCTGGGGCCACTCAAACCCCCTGAGATCCTGCACCAGAGTCTCATCTCCAGGAAAAGCGGGAGTGGGGATCACCCCATCCACTAGGGAGGCCCCACTGCCTGTGCCAACCGGGAAGGACCTGCGGGCCTGACACAGACCCCGGGACCTGGAGCAGACGCCCTCATCCACTGGGACCAGACCCCCTCTGCTGGAATAAACCAGCAGTTCCATTCCCGTCAGCTTGGGCCAGAGCTGAGGAGGGACTTCTGGGTATTAGTCCCACCTGCCCACCGCCTGCCTCCCTGTGGGCCAGGCCCCCCACCGGGGTGGACAGGAGAAGGAGAGGCCACTTCTGACACAGGTCATGACATCTGCATAAAGATTCCTGACGGAAGGGAAAAAACGGGGCTTGGAAGAAAAGATTCTTACCGTTCTTTAATTTTACAAGTTCACACGTTCTCCTCTCAAAATATATATTCCCAGGTCCCCAAATGTACATGCAAGAATGTTTACCGAAGCACTATTTATAAACCAGCAAAAAACTAGGGACAACATAAATGTCCACCCATGGAGGACAGCAAACCACTGTCTGGAATATAATACAGCTGTACAAAGAAATAGGAAACCTACTTTTACGAACGTGGAAAGTTACACTTATACACATACCGTAATCTCATGTATGTTAAAAAAAAAAACAAACCAAAATTATGTGTATTTTTATAGATAAATATATGTGTGTAAAGGAATGGGAAGAAGATCTGTAGTAAGTATAACTTTGGGCTGGGAGTGTGGGATGAGGGGACAAAGGGGGAACTGTAGTTTCTACTCTATACACTTCTGTATGATTTGAAACTTGCCATCAAGAATCTGTAAATGTGAATAGAGGGAGGAATGTTCCACAGAACAATAAAGGTTCACGGTCCATTTTTTTTCTAGACCGGGGAGATCCCACTGAGAGCAAAGCAGTAATCATCACTTTTCATTCCCTTTTCCCCAACATGTACTGCTTTATCTCACCGAACCCCCCTCCAGGGATCACTTCCCATAGATTCCATGCCCAACACCTGCTCCTGGAGAGCATTGCACTTCTGCCAGGACAGGAAGTGGATCTTCCTACAGCCTGAGGATGGAGGACCAGCGTCCGTCCATCCCCCCTCCCCCACCGGCCTGGGATCTGTAGAGGAGCTCATCTGACACTTGCATCCCCAAATGGTGGAAGGGAGATTCACCACTCATTTCTCAGGCTTATTATTCATCAATCAAGTATCCTTGGTAACCACTGTGCTGCTTCAAGCGGCCTGACACATTCAGCTGCCTCCAAATGGTTGCCCTGAGCTCACCAGGCCAGCTGGGGGCAAAGCCAGAATGAGAATCTCCAAGTTCAGGGTCCCCAGGGGGTGGCAGTCTGGCCTGCAAGGAATATGTCCATTCACTGGCCGAAAGCCACTCCCTCCAGGACACAGACTGGCACGCGTTCAGGTATCTGGCCGGTGTTTCCCCAAAACTGCCTTCAGTATGTTTGCAATTTCCAATCACAATCCCAGAAGACCCTTCCCAACCTACCCCTGAGCCCCTCCCGTCCCAAATAAATTCCATCCCGAATATCCCCTCTGTTTCTCCCGCCTTCTCCCAGCCCGGCGGCGCATCTCCATTCTGTGTCACTGGGCTATTGGCGTGTCTCCCCTCCTCCTCAAGCTCCCACCCCACGACGTCCTACTCTCTGTGTACAGAGCAGCCAGCAACGGCACCTGGACAAAGTAGGTGTTCAATGAATTCAGAGTCAATGAATCGACAGTGAATCAAGCTCCCCCAAGACCAGAAATCTGAGGTTATCAATGGAAATGGAGGCCCAGAAGAGACTTTTCTGAAATCCTCACAGAGCTAAGATAAACATCACTGGTTTCTATGCCCCCAGATGTTTGTGGAGCCCCTTCTGTGAGGGGCACTGCTCTGGGGCATAACAAACCGGAATCATCACACCCGCCCGCCCCCAGGAACTCGCCAAGTAACCAAGAGGGTCAGGAAGGCAGGAGGGTGGTGCTGGACAGCCCTTGAGCACAATGGTGATGGATTTCCACCCCAGTGGCTGATGGGGACCCCCAAGTAGAAAGGGGGTGGTGGGATGCTCAGTGATATGCCATGAGGAGGGTCACCGAATCTGGCTGCAACAGTCAGGCGGGGCCTGTGCACGCAGGAGCCATCAAGGCCTTGAGCGAGGGACTGGCTTCGGGGCAGAAAAGGGGGAAAGAGGTGACACAGACCACAGAGAAGGCTTGCGCTGGAGGCTGGGTGCAGGTCGGACTGGAGGCAAGTGCCAGGATGCAGTGCCAGGCCGCCCGGGGCACCAGCTCGGACGCCAAGGGGCCCTCTGGGCCCTCCAGAACCTCTGCCTGCAGGTGGCCTTCTTTACTGGTCTTCTGCAATTGGGACTTGTGTACTCCCAGGGTGGAATTTCACGGAGCAACTCAGTGCTGTCCCAACAAGATCACCCGGCTCGGCTAATCTCGCTGCTGGGCACCTGGAAACTGAGGTCAGACGGGCAGCAGGACCAGCCATCTCAGGGGTGTGGCTGATACCAGCTCTCTTCACTCTCCCCACTCCCCAGGGACTCTACAGTGGCACTCAGGCCCTGGTCTCCTGTGAAAGCCCTGCCCCTTCTACTACTCAGCCGAGTGCAATTTGCATGAAGAGGGCCTGCATCCTCTCTAAAGGTCATTAGGAAACCGCACATCATTGGGGTTTGTTTCACTTCTTAGCAATCCTGCATTCAATCTATGGGAATGTCCAGGAAAGCTTCAGCCCAAGCTTGGGAGGCCACCTGCTGGGGCTGAGAGCAGAATGGGGGAGGTCTGTCCCCCACCCCGTGTCGCGCAGACAGAACAATGCTGTCCTGACTGCTTATTTTACACGAGTAAAGAATTGCTCTGAATCACTTGAGAACTTAAAAAAATAATAGAGAGAGAGAGAGAGAAAGAAAAATCCAAACCCTAATTCACATATGGGCCACCTATTTCCAGAGTCCTCAGACACACTACACATTGACACACAGGGCAGCCGTATCCACTGTAAGTATTTGGGGAGATGAAACGAACCCCACATCCAGAAACCTGATCTGTTCTATTGTGCTTCGCAGCCCACAGGGAAGCGGTGCTGGACCCAGAAGGGCAGATCCAGAGATTCCCACGGCACAAAGGCTGCCGTCTGGGTTGATGGGTGTAACCAGAGCCCTGATTCCCACCCAGCTTAGGATCAGGATGAGGCAGCCCAGGACAGCCACTCACCTCCGGCTACACACAATGGGGTTCCCAGGAGAATAGGACGCAATCTTAGACAAAATTAAGGGAAGACCCGACAAAGGTTTCTGTTACAATAAGAGAATTGGAAGACGCAAGCTACCTGGCTGGCAGAGCCCTCACCATGCGGTCCCCCTGCGGCCCCCTGCACCTTTATCTGCCCCTTGACCAAGAGCGGTCCAAGGCCACCTGAGGTGGTCTCAGCCCCTCCACCTTTAAATGCGCGGAACAAAAAAAAAGGGTCAGCTTCCAAAACTACTTGGGGCTCAGCAAAATTTTCACTATAAAAATATGTAATTCTCTCATCACTTTAAGAGCCAAGCAACAACGTTTGTTTTTTTCCAGTTCTAAGCTAGTAGATTCTTATGTAACC
Organism: Eschrichtius robustus; assembly: GCF_028021215.1. Taxonomy (NCBI): domain Eukaryota; kingdom Metazoa; phylum Chordata; class Mammalia; order Artiodactyla; family Eschrichtiidae; genus Eschrichtius; species Eschrichtius robustus. Next base: position 4,336,177 of record NC_090828.1, read on the forward strand.
AAAGTATCAAAGATTCCCTGCAGAAAACCATTAAGTATTCAAAATCAGAGGCCTCCCCCTTTTTTCCTTTCTGTTTGCTTGCTTTTACTTTAGTAAAACATATGTGTCCCAGAGCTACAATTTCCTGGACTTTAAAAACACTTGACATGACACACAAATTTCCACTTACACACATGCAATTCGATTGGAAGCCCTTCTAATACTGTTTTTGCTCCTGAGTAAAACCAAGTTCCTTGGTTGCCTGTATGAAAAGTACAAATACTTTCTAGCCCCAAATTCCATTCGTGTTCTGCGAAATCACTGAGAACCATCTCAAGTGCTGAGTTACTCTTGGGGCTCACAGAATGACTCCCTTTCAGTCTCAGGTTTGAGTGACCAACTTCCCTCGTGTCTCCTGGAAAACGGGAACCTCTCTGCCTGGAGTGATCACACAAAAAGCCACTGTTCCTGATTAAGTAGTTTTTTTTGGTTTGGTTTTTTTTTTTTTTTTTTTTTTTTTCATCCAGAAAGTCTATACTTTGCCTGTTCTGGACCTGATTAGAAACCATAATACCTTCTCCAGTCTCTCAAGACTTGCTGTTAACATGGGATAACCTCACCTCCGAAGCCCTGACTCAGTTAAGCATTGTCATGCTGCCTCGGCTGTACCTTCTGGAACTTTTTTAAAACTACGATTGCAACGCACACCCCTTTAAAAACATCAGAAGGGCGGCAAAATACAGGCATTTCTCAATTTTCTTTTGCTTTTCTACTCTAATCCCGTGCAGCCCTCCTCCCCCACCCCGGTTTCCAGGAGGTTGTGGCATCAGGCTCCACAGTTGTGTGCACACTGGAGTGTTTATGGCAGAGACTGGGGAAAAAAGAGCAAATTGTTTCCAAGCTAGAGCTCCCATGTGCAACTCTGCTTCAGAAAAAGGCTCTGCATCTGGGGAAGCTCAAGGGCTGATGAAAGAAGGGCAAGCAGTTTATCCATTTAAAATCTATGGGAAGTTAAGCACAGACACCAGCGGCCTCCACTTTCCTTTCCAGACAAGCCTATTTGATCTCTGCATTTTCCTGGAATAAATAAAGGGACACAAAGGCAGCATCTGCACATTTAAAAAGAAAAGAAAAAGTTACCACATTGAGATTTTGCAGAATGAAGTTTCAGGGGATGTCAGGGCATCAAATACCTTCAAAGGGCTGTAAACCATTTCAGGGAGGCCTCTTCTACATCTGGAAAACGTAATTATCCTGGTGTGATTGCTCACACCAGGAAAATGAATTGAGAGGAAAGAAGGAAGGAAAGAAAAAAGAAGGAAGGAAGGACAGATGGAAGGAAGGAAGAGAGAGAAAGGAAGGAAGGAACGAAGGAAGGAAGAAAGGAAGAAAGAAAGAAAAGAAAGAAAAAGAAAGAAAAAAGAAAAGAAAGAAAGAAAAAGAAAGAAAGAAAGGAAGGAAGGAAAGAAGAAAGAAAGAAAGAAAGAAAAAAGGAGACAGCCAGTCTGACTTTTACAGCTTCTCATTCTCCCTGGAACTTACAAGTCTTGGCTAACCACCCAACCCTGACCTCACTGCAAAGTTTTTACTTTCCGTCACCCCTCAAACCTTTATGCGGGCTAACAAAACCGAACAAAATTCGTTTTACTTCAAGAGTATAATTAAATTGCAAAATCCTAGACTTGCGTGTGTGCCTTTTTTTTTTCCAACTGAAGTTGGGTTTAACACCTTCTGAGCGAACAATGGATACTCAAATTAGATCAGGAGGGATGCAGTCAAGAGACAAGACCACCGAGCTGTATTTAACATTCACCCTTATAGCTTCCGGACTTACAAGCTCTGGTAATCCTCCAAAGCAGTGAATTCAAACCCACTCTGGACCCAAAGAGATTCTCAGCCCAGTTTTCTTCTTCGCTCAAGGATGCCTCTTCATAAATGGTACATCTTTCTGGAATTACACATTCACTGCCAATTCTATTTCCCAGTGGATATACCAGAAGCAAAACAGGTAGGCAGTGGTGCCAAGCTGACCCCAATGCCAACTTTGAGCAAGCTGAATGGACAGTCTGCCTTCTTGTGAAGTTCTCTGCTTGCAAATAAACCCCCGATTCCTCAATCCAACAAACACACACACACACACACACACACACACACAGAGTGCCTTCCACTTCAGAAAACTGCCCTTTTTTACTTTCTGCAGCCAAGGTGAAGCCCCAAGTTAACAACCTCACTCTGCAATGCAGCCCTGCGACACACAGCCTGTGCTTTCAGAAACCAGACCTGCACACTCTCCAACACCCATCACAGCTTATAAAAAAGAAGAGCTCTGAAAAAGACCATTAGCTTAAGAGCAGAGCCCCTGCCCGCCATCCTCCCTTCCTTTCTAAGCAGGGCTGCTGACCCAGCACAGTTTCCTTACCTCCCGGCTGGGCTCCGCTCCGGCTTAGGGCTCAGGGCTCGCCTTCCCAGCTCCTGCGCTCACTGCCTTAGGGCTGAGCACTTTGCAGGAAGTGTGAGCTCTCGGGCTGCAGACTTGCGTTATATACACTGCAGGGAGGCGGCCTCTAGATGGCAGCTTTGTAACCCGCATCTCCTCCCTCCCTCCCCCAGCTACCCCCCTCCCTGTGCGTGTGCGCGCGCGCACACACACACACATACACACACGCTTGCAAGCACGCACACACTTGCACCCGCGCACACACACCCCTCTTGTAAACCCCAATCTGTCATTTCCGGCCAAGCTCTCCCACACAAGCACACTCTTGGGAAACCCCAGCCTGCCTTCATTTGCAAAGTTTAATGAAGCTACAAGGTCCAGACCCCCGGGGGGAGATGTGTCAGCAGAAAAAAAAAAAAAAAAATAGGCAAAGAAACCCTAGTGCTTTGCAAAATCATCAAATATTTATCTGGTCGCAGGTATATCTTTAATAATCCCATTAACACCAAGAATTCCTTTGAATGCCTCTTAGCTCTAGGGAAGACTTTGTTCCCAAGACAAATTGCTCTGAACTTCTGAACTTCGGTGTTGATTTATTAAGCCTGGGTTGTCTTTGTTAATTCCTCCAAAACAGAAGTAACAATTTTGGTATGGGAGCAATGAATCCATACCACAGCATATACACCCAAAGTGAGGGAAAGAGCTTTGTCATAGATTTTAGTAGATTTTATTTAAATGCTTTTATTTGTAAAGGACTTTAGGTCCAAAAACCTTGAAAATCGAATGAAAATGATGTTCTGAAGCACACCCAGTGCCAGACACACATTACCTGCGTCATACATGTCTTTTGATAATGTCCTTTTCGGAGGTGAATTTAGCAAATATTTCTTTATTTTTATTTTTGAAATCTACATTCTTACCTAGAAGTGGGTAGCTGGAGTTCTGTCCATGGGGGAATTGGACCTAAAAATGTGTTGCATATAATAATCACCTCTCCTGCCCTATTTAGATAAATCAAGCGTAAGACAATGACTTCAACTTTCACTTTTAAAACCGTGCTGAGCTTTTCCCCCCGGTAATGTGCAGGGTTGTGGCTTTTGTTTTGCTTTCTGCTCCTCGTGGCGTTAGTTCTGTGGCTCACCTCCCTGTGCGCTGGCACCCGGTGCTCCCACTCTCACCCCAGCTGAAACTTTCTGAGGTTCTTTTTATACTTCTACTAAAAATACCAGCAGACAGCCAAATGCTCAGTCTGGAGAATTGGGAGGTCAAACTCTCACGCAGCCAGAAGGCCTGGGTATGCAGAAAGCCCTTAACAAAAGAAATATTTTGTTTAGATGAAACTTCACAGAGCACAGTGGAAGTCACTCCAAAATGGGAGTTAAGAGCACACCTGCTCCGAGGTCTCTCACGGGGGTCTGCCCACCATGTCCCTGCCCATCTGGTCGCTGTCCTTAAGAACTGGCGCGGATCTTCTTCCTGTCCTGTTGCCTGGGCACCCAAAGCCCCATCTCCGAGCTCCCACAGTGAAAGCTGCTGTAAAGCAAAACCTCGGGCAGCTGGGTCTGCACGCACGCAGGATCTGGGGAGACTGTACGAAAACGCTCGTGACTTTCTCGGTCCTGTTTTCTACCAGCAGGTGACCCTGTGTCTGAGCCTGATGGAAATGTACCTGTGGCGGCCAGAGCAGAGATCTCCTCCGTGACACTGACACCCAGGCTGACTTTCTATTTCTATGAACGTGATCTGTCCCTTAACGCGATTCTCCTTTGGCAGGTTTGGGGGCAAGACTGAAACGCAGGATGGGTTTGAATCTGCTCTCAATTAAGCGTGCTACGTTGAAAAGAAAGCAAGCCTTGCCGAGAAACCCGCGACAGGATGCAGTTGCTGAAGTGCAGGAAGGAAAACGCAAAGTAGATGTAAAAAAAAAAAGAACACTCTTCAGTTCAGACGCTGTAGGGCCCGCGCTCCCCGGGGGCTGGGCTGGGGCGCCCGTCGCAGCACCCGGAGGACGGCGAGGGGCGCGGGAGCCGCGCGGGCACCGGCTGGGTGCAGAGCTGTGCGCATGGGTGCCCCCTGGGACGAGGCCCGCAGCCCTCCCGCGTCTGAGTTCTGCCTGGGTCTCCCCACCCCTGACGGAGAACCCAGTCCTGGGGGAATTGAGAGGGTAAGTAAGCCAATGTTCTGTAAGGGAGCAAGACTCCATCACCCCAGGACCTAAAATGTCTCTCGGAACGTTTGGAAGTCTGCTCCAGCTGGTGGAAGGATTGCATTTGGAAGGGAAGGTTAGTCTCAGAGGAATGAGTTTGGTTCCCCCACGATGGGAAACTGAGAAGGCAGCAATGGGTCGCTGTCCCAGCTGACCCAGATTTCATAGTTCCTGGACCTGTTTTGCTCGCCCTGACTACGTAGTGTAGCGGGGGCGGTGAAGGGGTTTTCAGCGAAGCCCCGCCCCCCATCCTTTCCTGTCTATAATCTGCACCTGGGATTTTAGACTCCGCAGAGCAGCCTGTCCCCTCTGGGCTCTGACTTGCCTGCAGATGTGGCGCCATCATCCTCCTGCCTTGAAACCCCACCTCACTTTCAGAGGGATCCTGGAGGGCCAGTGTTGGGGCTGGCGGGGTGAGGGCTCCAAGGGAGCACAGTTAGGCTGGAGAGAGCGTGGACCCTGACGCCTGCAAATGTGATCCCAGCTCACCTGCATCTTCGGCCCAAGGGCTGAAGACTGACTCTGCCCAAGGGCGGCTGTTCCGTGCATCCTCAGAGGATCACACGAGGTGTTACGGATTCCTAGAGCCAGCCAGTAGATGTCCTGGCCTGGCGGGAGTCATCTCAGCCAGGACTGGGCATCCCCCCCCCCCCCGAATAACAGATGCCAATGCCTTCTGTGGGGGAAGGACCTGGAAGGAAAGACAGAGCCCTGCCCGCAAGGGGATGGCGGTCCCAGCCTGGGCTCCATTCAGACAGGCCTGATTTGGAACCTGACTTATACGTCGTATCTCCTTAGGCAACCAACCTTTTTGGAATCTTAGGTTCAGGTCTTTAATTATAATAGAACGTTCTGTTCTCGGCAGGGGCCTCTCAGGATTAAATGAAAAGGTTAGAGGCACCTCGCAGGTGCCAGAAAGGCTAGTTCTCTCCCTCCTCCTCCTCCCCTGGCCCCGGCCAAATTCTGGTGACACAGAGCATTTTTGAAGATATACAACCCAAGTCTTGCCACATTTTATGAGCTCTTTCATAAAGTTTGGCAAGTTTGCACAATAATAGCTCTGAGTGTGGAACTTTTGCCGGGCTCTGTGCTAAGTGCTGCGTTCTTTCAGTTAATCTTCACAGCAGCCATTAACCTAAAATTTCTCTAGTTTTGTCCAGCTTTTCTTTTTTTTTTTTTTAATTATTAGCACCTTTAATTATTATTTATTTATTTATTTGGCTGTGTTGGGTCCTCGTTTCTGTGCGAGGGCTTCCTCCAGCCGCGGCAAGCGGGGGCCACTCCTCATCGCGGTGCCCGGGCCTCTCGCCATCGCGGCCTCTCTTGTTGCGGAGCACAGGCTCCAGACGCGCAGGCTCAGTAGCCGTGGCTCACGGGCCCAGCCGCCCCGCGGCACGTGGGATCTTCCCAGACCAGGGCTCGAACCCGTGCCCCCTGCATTGGCAGGCAGATTCTCAACCACTGCGCCACCGGGGAAGCCCTGTCCAGCTTTTCTAACTGAGGAAACCAAGGCCCAGGGAGAGTGGGCAAACTGCTCTGGATAACTGCCAGTGAATAGAAGTGGGATTCAAACCTGGGTTTGCCCAGCTTCATAGCACATGCTATTACCTGGTACTGTAGAAAGACATACTCTTAAAACAGAAAAACCATTGTAAAACATACATCAGGGTGTGTTAAGTTGGTTCCCTTAAAACAGACTCTCGGATGAGAATTCAGGGCAACTGTTGTATTAAGGATGTGCTCCCAGAAGAACCTGGCAAGGATAGGGGAAAAGACAACCGGAGGTGCAATCTCTAGCTAAGTCTCAGCTGCAGCCTGACCCCTCACGTCTCTCTGAAGCCTAAATTACACCCTAATTTGTCCCAACTCCAGGCAAGGGAGCTGGCTTTTGTGCTCCTATATCCTTCAACCAGTGGATTAGGGCTGCTGGGTGATGGGTGGGGTAATGTAACCCCCATATACTCCCCGTTCTCAACCCGTGTGGGCAAAGCTACTCCAGTAACCCAAGGTCAGTCACTCAAGAGACTTACCCAGTCTCAAGCCTGGGCAGTAAACCCACATCAAGGGTTGGGGGAGGGGTGCACAGAACTAGAAAGGGGTCAAGGGGAACTGAGAGAAGCACCGCCAGTGTCCCCCGCACTGGGCATCTGTGGCGTCTGTTGTATCAAGTTTGACCCAAATAAGAGAGTACTCTCTAATCAAGACTCGGACCAACTTGTTTCTATGCCAGGCCCTTTGCACCTGACATTTTCTGTTCTTGGAATGCTCTTTCCAATAATGGTTATATGGCTGCCTCCTTCTCACTATCCTGTTTCAGGCTTGAATAAAATTGCTTTAGAGAAACTTTCACCACTCTAGCCAAAGAATCCTCCCATCCCAGTTACTCTCTCATTATCCTGTTTTCTTCATAACAATCACCATCCAAAGTCATCAGTTTCTTGTTTGTCTTCTCCCCACTAGAGTGTAAATTGCCGCAGGGCAAGAATGTGGCTGTTTTGTTTCAATGCAGTATTCCTGTGGTCACACTCAGTGCTTGGCCCATGGTAGGTGCTCATAAATATTACCTGAATAAACTCGGAAAAATCTCACTTTTAAATCAGGTTTTCACCTGTCCCCTATTTTGCTCACCTTCTGCCTCGTAGAAATGGGGGGGTGGCGGTATTTAGGAAAGATCCCAGGTTAAGTGCTTTGGGGAAACTTAAAACATAAACCTTGAATTAGGAGGTTGAGATTAACATATACACACTACTATATATAAAATAGATAACCAGCATGGACCACTGTATAGCACAGGGAACTATACTCAAGATCTTGTAATAACCTATAAGGGAAAAGAATCTGAAAAAGAATATATATGTGTGTACCTATCTATCTATCTATCTATCTATCTATATATATACACACATATACGTATGAATTGCTGTGCTGTACACCTGAAACTAACACGATATTGTAAATCAACTATACGTCAATTAAAAAAAAACATAAACCTTGAAAGTGGGCAGAAGACTTGAATAGGTACTTCACACAAAAGGATCTACAGATGAGCAATACACATATGAAAAGTGTATGACTTCCTTAGTCATTGGAAAAATACAAATTAAAATCACAGGGCCAGACAACTGGACACCCACCGGAAAGAATAAAATGAAAATGACTGAATGTTAGCAAAGGTGTGGAACCACCAGAATTCTCACACACCAATGCTTCTTAAACTGTATGTGGTGAAGGACCAGCATTCTTTCTTCTTTTTCAATTTCCAGTGCATTTCAGACCAAAATACGGTGCGACTGAGAAGGACTAGTATGGAGCTCCTGCTACCTGGGCCTCATCATGCAAGTGTGACATCTGCAGTGTCAGTCTTCACTGTCACACAAGGCTGCTGACTGTGGATTTGTATGCCACAGCAATGGCACATTTCTATAGAAGTGTCTAAATGCTCACTCTCGATTTCTGGACCTACCTCTTTGCAGACTAGTAGCAAATAGCTCATAGCCCACACTTCCAGTGACACGCTGTGCCCTGATGGTGGAGGTGCAAATTGCCACAACCAGTTAGGCAGGATTTACTAAAATTAAACATACACATACCCTCTGACTCGGAAAGTACATTGTAAGATATATACCCAACTTAAAGGTGCAATATTGCAGCAAAAAATATGCCAGAATGTTTATAACAGAACTATTTATAAGAACCCCAAACTAGAAATAACCTGACATTAGCAGAAAAGGATATTACAGACCAATATCCCTCATGGACATAGACATGAAATCCTTTAAAAAGCAAATCAAATACAACAATATAGTTATCATGGCTAAGTGGGGTTTATCCTTGAAATGCAAGGCTGGTTTAACATTTGAAAATCAATATAATTTAATTCACTAAATTAATAAAATAAAGCATTTGAAAACATTCAAAACCAATTTGTGATAACAACTTTCAGCAATCTGAAAATAAAATGATTCTGATTTGATTTAATTCCTCAGTTTGATATAGGACATGTATAAACTTGATATAGGGCATGTGTGAATACTTAAGAGTTAACATCATACTTAATGGTGACAAATTGAACACTTTACATCTAAAATTGAGAACAAGGCAAAGATATCTATTTTTACCATCTCCTTTCGACATTGTACTGATGGTCCTAGCTAGTGCCAATAAGGAAAAAAAGAAAAGAAAGGCAATGGATTGGAAAACAAGATGTAAAACTTCTTTTATTGGCAGTTGACGTGATTATTTACATAGAAAATCCTGATTAATCTACAAAACAAATTCAAGAACTAATCAGTGAATTTAGAAAGGCCACAGAATACAAAGTCAGTATAGAAAAGTCAATCGTATTTCTATACATCAGCAGCAAACAATTAGAAAATAAAATTGAAAATTTTCTTTACAGTAGCATCAAAAAACATTTACTACATAGGAACAAATTTAACAAAAGATTTGTGAGACCTCTACACTGAAAACAACAAAAGCAACAGTGAGAGAAATTAAATGAGAGGTATACCATGTTCATGGATTGGGAGACTCAATATTGTTAATACATGATTTCTTCCCAAATTGGTGTGTAGATTCAATGTAGTCCTAACCAAAATCCCAGATGATCCTTTGGTAGAAATTGGCAGGTTGATTTTTACATTTTTATGGAAATTGAAAAGACCTAACCATATCTAAAACTATCTTGAAAGAATGTTGGAGGACTCATATTTTGTGATTTCATGACTTAATATAAAGCTATGGTGATCAGTCTAGTGTGGTATTGGCATGATAGACAAATAGATCAAGGGAACTAAATAGTCCAAAAATAGACACACATGTACAGTCAACTGATATTCAGCAAAGGTCCCATAGCAATTAGCAAAGTTTAAGAACAATGATATTTACTGTATCATGGTAGAAATCAAATAGTTGTTGTCTATTGGGGTGGGGATTGACTGGAAGGGAATCTTCCGGGGTGAATGGCCATGTTCTATATCTTGATTGGGCTAATGGTTACATGAGTGTTTATATTGATCAAATCTCACCAAACTGTATGCTTAAGATCTGTGATTTTCATTAAATTTTGCCTCAATAAAAAACACAAACTGTGGAATGTATATAAAGTGATATTATTTATATAAAATTTTAAAGCACTCAAAGAAAAGTATATATTGTTTGGGGAACTATAGTAAAAGCCTACTTAGATGGAAGAAAGGATATACACCAACCTGAAGACAATGGTTATCTCTGAGGAGAGAAAGAGAAATAGGACGGAGTGGGAAGCAGGAGCACATACACTGTCTCTATAATGTTTTTATTTCTTTAGGCAGAATACTCTCATTTGTTAGATCTTATTGGTGGGCACATTGGAATATTTTATATTACTTGTTCACCATGTTTGAAAATTTTCATTCTTAGCTTTTAAAGTTTAAGAAAAGAAAAAAAAATAACTTGAATAGAAAATTCTGAGTGAAGCATTGCTTTCTCTACTTTTACTTCACTGTAAAGTGTGACACAGAAAAGAATGTTTTCTTATCTCTGAGGGAGACCAGGAAACTTCTGCCAGGAGAGTATATCAAAGCATGAAGGGCCTAATGAGATACCAAGCACATCAGGTCAAACCTAAGTCTCGTTTTTCTGAAACTTTGGCAACATTCTAAAGTATTGTGATTTCACAGCCCACAAACTTCAATATAAAGATTTTAGCTTCAAAGCCTAAAAACGATTTCAGCTCAAAAATATCTAAACCTGAAGACAATCAAAGAAGAAATATCTGAGTATATCTAATAAAATTATTTCAGCTGATATGAGTTTTAAGATTACAAATTTTATATATGCTAGTAGGGTTATATATTTTCATTTCCACGTATGTTTGAAAATGCCTCTACAGATCTTAAAACACCATATGAGGTCAAATTAGAATGGGAGACCCTTCCTTCCTTTCTCCCTCTTTCTTTCCTTCTTCCCTTCCTTCTCTTTCCTTTTTATTTTTTAATTTTTTTTAATAATTTTTTATTTTTTTAAATAAATTTCCTTTTTTAATATTTTTTTTCTTTTTTTAAAAAAATTAATTTACTTATTTTATGTATTTTTGGCTGTGTTGGGTCTTCGTTTCTGTGCGAGGGCTTTCTTTAGTTGCGGCAAGCGGGGGCCACTCTTCATCGCGGTGCGCGGGCCTCTCACTATTGCGGCCTCTCTTGTTGCGGAGCACAGGCTCCAGATGCGCAGGCTCAGTAGTTGTGGCTCATGGGCCTAGTTGCTCCGCGGCATGTGGGATCTTCCCAGACCAGGGCTCGAACCCGTGTCCCCTGCATTGGCATGCAGACTCTCAACCACTGCGCCACCAGGGAATCCCTCCTTTTTATTTTTAAATAATTATAAACTTACAGAAAATTTTCAAGTAGAGAACAAAGACTCTTCTTTCCCTGAACCATTTGAGACTGAGCTGCTGACATGATGCCCTATCAATCACCCCCTAAATACTTAATGTGCATTTCTCACAAACAAGGATATTCTCCTTCTTTAACCCAGGGCAGCCACCAAATTCAGAAAAGTAACGTCAAGACAGTCCTGCCTCTAAGTCTCCAGAGCCCATTCGAGTTTTGCCAATTTTCCCAATAGCGTCTTGGGTAGAGAAAGGAGCCTCTGAATCGTGTGTTACCCTGAGTCATTATACCCCTTTCCTTGTCAGCCTTGTAGACTGTCCTTACATTTGGGTGTGTCTGATGGTTCCTTGTGATTACATTCAGGTTATGCATTTTTGGCAGGAATCGTACAGAAATGAGGGTGTGTTCTCACTGCAGCCCATCAGGTGGTGAACAATGTTCATTGGTTCCATTACAGTACTGACAGTGTTCACTTTGATCCCTTGATCCCTTGATTCATTACAGTATTGACAGTGTTCACTTTGATCCCTTGATTCAGGAAATGTCTGTCAGACATCTCCACTGTCTTACCCTTTTCTCCTACATGATTTTGAGGGGACAGACTTTGAATCTATGCAGATATCTCATGCTTCCTCAAACTTCCGGTTTAGTCATTGATTTATTTACATCTCTATGAATTTGTGGTTTCCTCTCTGTGAGTTATAATCCGTTGCTCTCCGTATTTATTTTGCAGCTAATTGTCCCTGATTTAACCAGTGGGAGCTGGCCTGGCTTCTGTGTTCTTTTTATATATCCCTATCATTCTTTGAACGCTTCTTGTTTTCAGGCACAAAAAGATGGTCCAGGCTCATCTTGGACTTTCTCTAACCCAGCCTGGAATTGGCTTTCCAAGAAGCCTTAGTGGAAAATGGTATTTAGAAGCCAAAATCTAGGTGCAAAGTGTGCTTATCGTGGTATTGCAACTCCCCGGCTCTCTCACTTGTCAGTCAAGACATACATATGTATGCATACACACACACACACACACACACCTATACAGACATACATGCACATCAAAATATTTATATACATATATATAAATATATAAAATAATTGGTTCTAACACCAACACTTCTAATTCCAATCCAATAGACAGGTTTTATTCAAGTGCTCTCCCTTTCCATATTCAGAACCCCCATCTCCATAGCTGGGAGATTATCCTTATTAATTACAGTTATTTAGTCATCATTCCCTTTATTCTAGTCTCTTATTGCTGCTGTAACAATTTACCATAAACTTAGTGCTTAAAAAAACCAGAAATTATTTTTTTACAATTCTGGACATTGTAAGTCTACAATCAACGTGCCCTGGGGGCTTCTCCTTCTGGGAGCTTCAGGAGCGACATGCTCCAGAGGATTCCTGCACGCCTTGGCTCAGGGCCCTTCCTCGCATCACTCCAACCTCTGCTTCCATCCCCCCACCTCCTACTCCTGACTCCAACCTCCTGCCTCTCTCTTACAAGGACCTTGTGGTGACACTGGGCCCACCTGGGGAATCCAGGATCACCTCCCCGTCACAAGATCCTTAATTAATCACATCTGCACAGTCCATGGTGCACGCGTAACGTTCATGGGTATGGGGGATGTGGACATCTTTGGGGGCCTTGTCGCCCCTTCTTCCTCTGGGGTTGGATGTCCTCTTCACCATGTCTGGGCCCCGAGACCTCCTGCAGGGCTGTCCTGTGAGGATGTCTTCCTCCCCCTAGTCTGAGCCTCCATGGCTTCCATGTGGGCCCCACCTAATCAATTTAGGACTGCATTGTTCAGGAAGGAAAATGGAGAAAAGGGGCAGAGCCAGAGCCTACTTTCTAATACACTTTCCTTATAAGTCATTAACAACTAATTTCTAGAGTTCCTATTTAAAGTTATGTTCACTTCTACAGAAACCTTATCAAAGAAGTGAACCAATGGCCCTCCTACATCTTTTTTTCTTTAGAAGTCAGGAGGGCTGCAGTTGTTATTCTTTGTTGGTAATTGCCAGGAACCCAACTTGAACTAGTTTAAGCAAAAAAAGAGAAATTTATTGGCTCATGTAACCAAACCAAGGCGAAGAGGGGCCAGAACTGGGCTCAGAGATGGCAGGAACCAGGGGCTCCAATGGCATCAGGACACTTTCCGTTTCCCATGTGTGCTTCTCTCTCCTCTTGGATGCTTTCTCCCAGGCTGGAATCAGGGTGGAAGGCTGCTTTTCCAGTTAATAACTTCTCAGCTTCATCACCAGGTGTGAAGAGAGACTTCTCCTCTCTAACACCGGCTTGAAAAGTCCCATTTCTGATGTAGATCAGGAATTACCCCTTAGGTCCACCACTTTGGCCAAGGAGACGGGGTCATTTATGAATGAAATGGTCCTGCTCCTTCTTGCACGAGCAGAACACATTTGGAACAGACATTTGCGTGGAGAAATTACCCAGTCTCATACCTGCTAGAGTGAAAAGACTGTGAATGTCAAGGAGGTCATAAGGATGTGTAGTTTACAAGAGGCAGAAGACTTGGAGAAGGACCGAAGCAGGATAAGGTTCAAGTATTTGAAGAGCTGTCAGGTGGAAGACGGAAGATAATCATCTCCAGAACCAGAACCAGTGATGGAGGCTTGCTCAGTATGTGGAGGGACTGTCTGACCATCTCAGATGCAGGTAAGCTGCCTTGCTGTGGATGACTCAGAAGCTTGGCAGCGCCACGCTGGGCACGTGAGCATTTGGATTCAGTAAGACTTTTAAAGTCCCTTCCAAACTTGACACTCAGTGAGACCCTATTGTAATGCTCATTTATGAATTGCCTCTCAGCTATAGATTCAGCATTTTTGCTTGTCCTGTGAAAATGGATATGACCCCTTTTAATATTTTTTCTTTGCCAGTTAGCCTGATGTTCAGCTTTGTGGGCAGAAGGGGCATGAGGGAGCCTGAAGGAGGCAGGAGGAAGTGTTTTGCTTCCTAGTTTGGGTGCAGCCAGCAGTTTCCCCCAGCACCCCTGGGTGGTTTTTAGCAGAAACCCGGTGGTTTTTTGGTACAAAACCTGGGTAACCTCTGATGAGACGTTTCCTCATGAACAGCTTTCTCCAGAACCCTAGAGCACAGGGTTCTGGTAAGTCCTGAAGGGGCATCACCATAGCAACATCTCTGCCACCACGTAGCCCTGGCTGTGCCCTCTTCAGTGAGGTCTGGGTACCAGCCCTGGGGCTCATGGCTGCTCTTTATATCTGCCAATCGTATCTTCTTTAGAGTTCTCTTTACTTCTTACTATTCATCTCTCCTTACTCAATCCTCTGTTATATTAATAATTCTTTACATTAGACCTCCCCTGTCCAAGTTGCCTGCGGCTTCTCTCTCCTGTCTGGACCCTGATCAATACGCCCACCTTGTTCCCCATGATGACTTCCCTGATCCCGCCTTTAAGGAGTCATCATTCCCTCAAGGATCCAGAGACCTTTTACCCAGATCTGTGGGCACAGGCCTCAATCATACTTCACTTTATTTAGGTAAAATGCACAAAGGGTTAATAACCCCTCGAGGGTAAAGGAATGTGTCTTAATCACCTGTTTTCCCAGAATGGAGGAAGGGAAAGGGAGCAGGTATCACAACGGCCTGGGAGCTTTTTCAAACCACACTTTCCTCCTTGAGATTAAGTCCCACTGAAGTTTAAATCCACCATGGACTCCCAGCCGTGACTCAACACTGCTCCTCAGGACACCGTGTCCTGCCCCCAGAAACAAAAACGCTCCGTGAGTCTCTGTCCTGGACCCTGTCTAACAATGGTACAGAGACTAGATGCGAAAGAATTTTCTAAGCAAAGGCCCACACTAATGGAATAACAATGCAGGACAAATGCCCCAAAATGGCTAGAACAAGTTGAGATGAAATAATTAACATATCACCAAAGAAAACACTTTCTTCTTCTGAAGTCTGTATTTTTTGAGTCACTCCCTCCTCCCTTCACTGTATCAGATGCCCACAAACCAAACTGCCTCTCTCCACAAGCCCAGCATCTGAACACAAGCCAGGGTGGGTGGGGGGAGGCACGGGGGGCTCCCATTCCCCACCTGCAGAGCCAGTTCTGCAGGCCTCTGACCAGCCACGTTTCACGGACTGGGCCATCTAAATACTCTCAAACACGACCAAGGATGAGGGCTTTCCTCTCCACCTCAGATTTTAAGCAGGTGCTTCACTATCTGTGCCTTAATTTATTGAACTTGGGGTTCTGCTCTGAGCAGCTGGGTCATTTTCCAGCTTCTCCTTGACTGAGACCCTCAGGAATCTGTTTTCTCGCTGTTCTGACTCTTTGTCATTGGCTTCTCCATGTCTTGGTCTTTCCACCTCAGGCAGAGCTCTCTTTAAAAGAGAATTATGACTAAACACACCTGTGCCACTCCAGACCCCCAAGCACCGGGAAAGTGCCAAAGGGGCACTTGAAATCAGAACGGGACGAGACATGCATTGCCTGCTGGAGGTTAAAATGTGTTCCTTCTACAAATGTCCCAAACTATTTGATACCATGAGCCTCACCGGGGGCCCAGGAAGGGAGGGTCCTGTGCAAGTGGCCGGCATGAAGTCCTGTGGACATTGCCGTGGCCCCTCTGCTTCCAGCTCCGGGACCCTTAGTGCTGCGGCTCTGTTACCCCACCCCTTCCGGTCACCTCACCCACATCTTGGTACATAGACCCTCTGTAGACAAACACACTTCATGGTGTCATCACAGTTTATCTTTTCTAATTTTTCAACAATAGCAGACATTTACATTTTTTCTAGATAAAAATCCTCTCCAAAGGAGAAGTTGTTCTGGGGTCACCACAGCCCATGGCAATCAACATGACGCACAGAATAAAACAGAGGAGGAAAAGAGTGGAAGGAAATACACCGAAACTCTACAGGGGGCTTTCTTTGGGTGCTGGGGCCCATGTTAATATGTTCCCTTAGTTCTGATTTTACTAATTTTCTCAGTTGTTCACCACGTAAAATAGAAATGAGTTAAATGAACTGTAGATCAATGACAGGCAGGTGGAAACGGTCCTTTCTCTCTCCCCAGCCTTTGTCCCCTCCTGCTGCCCTCACACACACCCACGTGGACACGAGTCTTCAGCCAGAGTCCCCTACCAGGGACGTCTCCTCTGCTTCACATCTCACTCAGGGTTTCACAAAGCCCGTTTACATCTTAAAAGATCATCCCCAGTTTGCTCGGGGAAACCTTGAGTCTTCCCCACAAAAATGTAAATACTCTGAATCAAGGAACTGGACGGGAAACCCTGCAGAAAGTTCCACAGGGGGAGGAGACCATGTTTCAGTTACTAAAATGGGGAAGAAGGGAGTCTGAGGATAAGGAACAAAGCCAGAGTCCAAACACGGGCACATGAGTCCCACTGCGGGATGAGACCAGCAGCCAGACCAGACGCTGGGCCTCTGAGCCACGGCCGTGGTCTCCCTGACCCCCTGGACAGGGCCGGCCGGCGCAGAGGCGGGATGGGGCCCAGCCTCTCTCAATGTTCCAGCTGCAGGAATCAGAGAACCGGGGCCCCAGGCATCCCAGCAGATGGAGGTCTTGGAGGTCTGGGCTACAATATAAATCTAAGCTGGCTGACACCGAAAATGAGAAGTACTGTACATTATTTCAAACAGCCTAAAATATATTTTGTTGTTTGGAAATATTCCATTCTGCCTTTCAGAAGCCATCATTCTGTGGATTAAGGTGGCAGCGACAGGGAACAGGTGGCTAGTCCCCATACAACCCATTTTGACTTTGGGGTCTGTTAGTGTATGAAAGGGGGTGCCTGATGCCATTCTTCTTCCAGAGACGGTGCACCTGGGGAGGGAGCTGGCAGCACGGACCCCTCCTGTCAGGGCACGACAGCACATCCGGGTCTGAGGCCTCAGAATTGCATGGGCAAAAGCTTTCGGAGTTCCCCGTGGGAAGCCAGAAGCACGTTTTCCTTCCTGTGGCCACACGGCTGGTGTTGCGGGCAGCTACCTTCAGCTCAAAGTCATGGTGGGTTCCTAGACACCTGGTCAAGGGGCTTCCCCTGGCCGGGGGGAGGGGCACGAGGGCTCCGGGGCATGAAAAGTCAGCCTCCTGGCGGGCCCCGGGTGAGGATCCCTGATCCTCTGAGGATGAAGGAGAAGTGGGGTGCCAGTCAGGCAGCCCCTCATCATGTCACCCAGGCCTCTCTGAGATCAGCCCTCAGGTGGGATGTGAGATGCAGAGGCGGACGGTGCCCTGTGAAAGAAGGCACCGAGGGCAGATGCATCTCCAGTGCTGAGGGACCAGGGAAACCAAGGTGGGAACACCCATGGGGAAGAAGACTCTGCCTCCAAAACGGGTCGAGGCTTAGTAATAAGAGGCCAGGAGCACCAGATGCGGATGGACATGACGCGGAATGGCTTTATTTTAACAATAAAAGTATGATGGCGATACTAAGTAAATCTTTAGTGAGCATCTACTCTTTGACAGAGACTTTTTATTTATCTCTGAACCCTGGTAACAGCCCCACAAAAACTATTAATATACCCATTTTACAGATGGGTATATTAATACTCAGAGAGGCACTGTGCTTTGCCCAAAGCCTCGCCCAGCTATTCAGTCTCTGGCCTGGATTAGGGAGACTGACTCACTTGCTCTCAGAGAACCCTGCCTTGCCTGGAGCTGGTGTAGGGCTGCGTCTCACCCTTCAAGTGTGGCACTGGCCTGAAACAAAACTAAGTCGTCCCCCAGGCATGGATTTCCTTGAAAGGTAATGCCATCAATCAACGTGTATTTTACTGCCCGATGACACGAAGAACGTTGACTCACCAGTTGCAGCTGCACCACTGGAAACTGAGACGTTGTCTCTAACCAGGCTCAGCAGGTCAGCACACTGGCCTGGCAGACGTGTGGGCCCCAGGATGCCCACCCACCCCCAAATCTCCCACTGGGACCTCATCTGGCAAAGCAGTGCTCCTGGTCCAGCGTTCCGGCCCATTTCACCCCAGCTATAGACATGAGGAAGGATGTTATCGATTTCTCCCCGGCACTTCCCACACTGCACAGCCTGCCTGAGGAAAGCCAGGCCCTCTGGTGACTGTGGGGATGGGAAAGGACAGGGTACGAAGCAAGAACCCACACTG
Source organism: Eschrichtius robustus (assembly GCF_028021215.1). NCBI lineage: Eukaryota > Metazoa > Chordata > Mammalia > Artiodactyla > Eschrichtiidae > Eschrichtius > Eschrichtius robustus. The sequence continues at coordinate 4,354,293 of NC_090828.1, forward strand.
CTGTGGCTTGGCTGCCTGCTGCAGAGCTGGAGCCTGTGATTATCCACTTTCAGGGTGCACTTGTCAAAAGCCCAGTGAGCATCCCCGGTAGACAGTGCTCTGTCCCCGCCATCACAGTCACAGCACACAAGATTAGATCAGGGACGCGAGTCAGGTGGAAACGTCCTCAGTCATGTTAGAGAAATTGATGATTTTCAAACACTATTTACCCATCGGTCCTCTGGACCTCTGGAAATAAGTGGATTGATTCATGGTTCGCGTCCAATTGTCTTCTACTGAACACAAGACATAATGTCCACATTCAAAATGCGCTCTCCAGGGGTGTACCGGGCACGCACCACGATAACATGTACCTGCCACAGCTCTGCAGGCACTCAGGTGTTGGCTCGCTGCCCCCCAGCTGCGGCATAGGCTGGGCATGCACCGTGCACCAATCTCCCGGCACCAGCAGTGACCTTGCTCCTGTTCTCACGCCCAGAACTGCAGCCAAGGGAGGAGTATGCTGCCTTAATGAGCATCTTCACTCCATTATGATTTAGTGAAAAACGAAATCACTTGGAAGCCTACTGGCAACACGCCTCTCATGGGATCCAGACCCAACAGTCGGTAGAGACACCTCACGGAGAAGAGCCCTTGGGCGGGATAGACCCTCCAGTGTGCTGTGCGTGGGGACCCCGAGGATGGGAGCCTTCTGCCCATTAAGGAGGGACACAGGGTACCTGAAATCACCCTCCAGGCAAGAGCAAGGGACAGATGGCACGCCGGGAAGGGGTGAATGACAGGGACCCAAAAAGGATGATGGACAGGATTACAGACACCAACCAGGGACTGTGAAGCACATGGGGGTCAACAAAGGTGGAAGCACCCCCCTTTCTGCAGCCCTTCAGGCCTGAAGGGTGGGGTCAGGAGTAAGAATGAAGCGTGGAGCAGGCAGAGCTAGAACAGGAGGAGAGAGTTGCTCCGCGACCAAGTCATGGGCTCAGACCAACCTCCCACAGACAGAGAGAGCAGGGGCAGAAACACTTCAGCGTTTCAAAAGCATCTCAACTCAATCTTATTGCAAAAGAGAAGAACTTATTTCAGATAAACAGAGTTTATCAAAATTTGTCATGGGTTCTTAGTTAACTCACTAAAGCTGTCTCATATTTCCTTCCAAAGTTGAACTGAGATAATTAACGTTCTCTATTGAATTAAACAACTCTAATTGATGACCAAAAGCTGGTCAAGCTAGAGTTTTAAGAATAGCCTATGTGTGCCCTTGCTGTCTGCCTTGAGGCAATATACTCCAAAATGGTAATATGGCCTCTTTAGATACCTGTAAATGAGCTAACTGGCAAGAAACTCATCCAGTAAGTATAAATCACAATTAAATAAATACTGAACTGTGCCAATGTGAATTTTTATTGGCTGTTATGTCAGAAAAAAGCCAACATCTGCAAGTCTCCTCAGATAATACTCTCCAGCCTCTCCGTGCATGTGTCACATGGAGCTCCTTTCCCAAGTGGAACGATGGCTCCATCCAGAGGTATGCAGTGTCCTCTCTGCTTCCTCTTGCTGGATTGGTTTGCTCAAAAACATGGGACAGTAGCCAAGGGGTCAGGTCAGGGACCTCCACACACAGCACCACACCCTCCGTGGGGAGGTCAGTTAGGGAGATGGTGAAGAATCTTATCCTCTTGGTCTTGGTCCTGCTTAGAGGGAGAGAACATACTCCCTGGGATTCATAATAACAGGCCAGACTTATGTGAGTTTGGGGGCTGACTTCATCCCACTTTTGTGGTCCAAAAACACCTTGGCTGAGAAGTTAGTTTGAAGTAGACCTTCACGCAGGAGCCAGACTGAAGTAAACACAAATCTCTCTGGAAGACAGTGCTCTCAAGCCAGGCCTCAAAGAGTTCCCTGAGATGAAGACCACTGATCATGAGCTCACAACCAAAAGAAACTCAGAAAAATCACGGAATACATGAGCAGACAAGGGACCAGGAATGCTGGATGAGCAGAAAAAACAAACAGCAAATCCAAACCTGCAGACACAGGTATTAAAATTTTGGGGGAGAGACAAGAAAATAAGAATGTAGAAAAATGAAGACATGGAAATGGGAATGAGAAATGAAAAGATATGAAGGGCTAACAGGAATGTCTAAGATGTCTTATGGAAATTCCAGAAGGAGAGACAGAAGAGAATGAGGATGACACAATAATCAGGAAAAATAGTTCCGAATTTTCCAGAAATGATGAAAGACACAAATCCTCAGATTCAGGAAACACAACAATTCTCAAGCAGAATACACACAAAGAGCTCAACACCCAGATATATTATTTTAAAATTTCAGAGCACTAAACACAAAAGAGCTCTCAGAAGCAACCCTCAAAAAAAGACAGAGTACCACAAAAGAATGGCAATTAGACTGAAATCTGACTTCTCAGCTATAATAATGGAAGTTAGAAGTCAGTGGGATAATTTCTTTACCATGATCAATCTAGAACTCTCGATTTAGAATTGTCAGCCCAGGATAATTATCTGTTAAGAATGAGTGCAAAATAAAAAACCTTTTGTAGCCACACACTATAAAGTTCAACTGTTTAAGTGCTTTCTAGTATATTTATAGTTGTACAACCACCACCAAAATCCAATTTCAGAACATTTTCATCACCCCAAGAGATACACTTAATTTTAAATTTAGTCTCTACTCAGCCATAAAAAGAATGAAATTTTGCCATTTACAGCAAGGTGGATGGACTTGGAGGGCATTATGCTAAGTGAAACAAGTCAGACAGAGAAAGACAAATACTGTATGATATCACTTATAGGTGGAATCTAAAAAATACAACAAACTAGTGAATATAACAAAAAAGAAGCAGACTCACAGATACAGAGGACAAACTAGTTGTTACCAGTGGGGTGACAAAAGGAGGGAGGGGCAATATAGGGCTAAGGGATTAAAAAAGGATTACTGTGGGATTATATGAAATCATATGTGTGAAACTTTTGAAAATTGTAAACCACTATAGAATTAAAATTTTTTATTTAAAAAAATAAAAATTAGTTTCAAGTATTCATTTCCCAAAAAGCATTTGACAATAAAATATCAACCATATATATATATATATGTATATATATATATATATATATATATATAGTCAAAAATTAATCTTTTGTACTATCAAAGATTGAGTTTTTCACCAACAAACCTTCCTTAAAGGAACTTCTTTAAAGGTTCTACTTCTTGAATATATAAAATAATCTCAGGGGAAAAAAGATCTGATACTCAAGAAGAAAGGATGAGCAAAATAATACAAATAAACTTATTTACAAAACAGACTCACAGACTTAGAGAACGAACTTATGTTTACCAGAGAGGAAGGGTTGTGGGGAGGGATAGTTAGAGGCTTTGGGACTGACATGTACACAGGGCTATATTTAAAATGGATAACCAACAAGAAGGACCTTCTGTATAGCACAGGGAACTCTGCTCAACATTCTGTAATGATGTAATTGGGAAAAGAATTTGAAAAAGAATAGATACATGTATACGTATAACTGAATCACTTTGCTGTACACCTGACACTAACACAGCATTGTTAATCAACTAGACTCCAATATAAAATAAAAAGTTTTTTAAAAAAAAAGAAAAAAAAAGCAAAGAAAATAATAAACTTGTGGGTAAATCTAAAAAAATTCTGATCATATATATTTGGAGCTTATTCTTTCTGGACCAGGAAGATGTGTGCTTTCGCAGATAAGCCTAGGGACAAATTGCTTCTCTTCAGCGCATCTCTTAGTTGGGACCTGAACTTCAGTGATTGTGCTTGCACCTTTATGGTGTATGATTTGAACTAAGTTAAAAACAAAAACCAAAAAAGAAGGATAATATTTGTGAATAGTCATTATCTGTGCTGAGAGGCTCTGGGTGATTTTTATTTCCTTCTGTATACTCTAATATGATTTCCGCATTTTCTAATACGTTTTCCGCATTTTCTAAAATCATCCTTGCAGAGGTCTCAGGAGCATGGCCAAGCTGGCGGCCGGAGTGCCCGCTCCAGGATGAATGGACATCCACCCATCTTTATATTTTATAAAAATACATAAACCTCTCAGGACGCTTTTACTACCTTAAATCTAATTTCTCACCGTAACCACCAAGAACTGAGCACGTGTTTTATTAAATTTGTAGCGGAAAAGTAGCTGTGTATTAACATAACCAGATGGAATAGGCCCTGCCCTTGTGCAGGGGAAGACTGACGGAGAGAGACAGAGCAGAGTCTTCACTGGCCCCTGAAGTCAAGAGTCCTCTGTGGGTCGGTGCTGAGAAGACATCCTTCCAGAACGAGCCCCGAAGGAGGCTGGGGCCCCTCAAAAGCATGTCAGTCATCAAAGTCCCCATGTTACCAACGACTGAGAAGCAATCTTCATATCACAAATTCAACCCATTTAGCCAGTTATCTAGTTTCTCACAGGGCCGTGGAGCGTCAGAAGGAAAATTCTGTTGTTTGGTGCTTTGCAATTCACAAAGCACTGCTGTGTAGTTTCTGCAGTCACACAGGTGATGAATCTCTGAAAAGGAAGCAAAACCCTTGTGGTCATAAGATGGCTCCGTCCTCTGCAGTCAGGCTGAAAAATGAGGCCGAGAACAGTTGCTCCATAACTGCACTTCCTTTCCCACATGCTGTAGACTTGGGGCTTTTCAGTTCTCACCATACTGTGTGTCTGAGGCATGTGAAGTGCAACCACAGCAGGCTAAATCACGCAAATAATTTCACAAATAATCATGACTTCTCTTTCTAGTAATGCAAAAGTATTTATTGAAAACACAATACACTCCCCCCATAACGGCTATAAAATAAATTCCCAGAGGTTTTATTTTACATCCCCAGAGAGAAGCGATCCCATCTTACATACCATGAAATCTTCCTGTTTTATAACCAAGATGCAAAGAGCATTAAACAGTTGCTGCACTGAGACTAAATCCATATGGCAGCCCTCACTCCCCGCTCACTGTTGAAGACAAAAGTGTCTGGGAAGGAAGGAGAAGTAGAATATCAGGCCCAGCTGAACGTCCTGACCTTTTATTGGTCTGAACTACACTCAGAAAAGAAATCAATTGTGTCCACTTGCTTGCCTGCACTAAGTCCTCTCTGGAATCCTAATATTGTGCGTGTCTTTACTACCATGTCTTGAACACCATCATGGAAATATGCCTGTGGCTCCCTGGGTCCATTATCATGGGGGGGTAAAACATTTTCATTAGCCTCTTCCCTTTTTAAATACAGCACTTACAGAGGGTTCCAAGGACCTACAGACGTGTGCACAAACGCGAAAGAAATACCCAAGTAGAAGCACTGAGAATTGCTGTGGCTTAGAGATGGTGAATAAAGAGGGAAGCATGAACGTTGTATTCTCAGGCAGGGTGACAAAAGGAAGGGCTGTGGACACTCAGCAGGGGGGCACTTCAGAGCTGGGAATGATGCCATGGGCACAAATTCCCAAATGTGTTTGAGTGACAGAGCCCCTGAAGGTCAAGGTGTCTGTCTCACATCCTTCAGTTGCTAGAAACAGAAGCCCTCTCAACCTCACTTAAGCTTCCATCAATGAAGGATGTATAGAATGAGTGCAGGACGATCCAGAGAACCCAAAGGAAGCAAGAGTGGCATCCTGAGGAATTTCAGTAAACAGGAAACACCAGCCCCCCGTGATGCAAGGCTGCTGGGGGGTCACATGTCTCTTCCACCTCTGCTCTGGTTGCCCGCCACCATCTGCAGACCAGATTTCTCTCCTTTGGAGTGAAAAAGATGTGAAGATGTCCAAGTGTCTTCAGTTAAAAATAAAATAAAACCCATATTGTGTCTTCTAGATTTCTGCCATGCTTTCCAGGTTTCTTAAAATAATAGCCTACACTTTGTACCTCTACTTTCTTCCAAATCTAGCCCGGATCTCTTTTCCAAGCATCAAACCAATATTGACACCTTCCTTGATGCACCTCAAATTCCTGGATTGAGCCAATCATCGTCCCCCTAAAAACTGTTCCTCCTCGTATTCCCCTGGCTCAGTCATAAGACCAGGACCCGTCAAGCTGGTCAACCCGGAACTCTGAGGGGAGTCATCCCTCCTCCTCTGTGCAGCCTCTATCACCACTGATCCAGTCTCTGGATCGCTCTGGAATCTGCTGGCAGATCTATGGTCCCAGATACAAGCCCTGTGCTCCTGCAGTGGCCCCCTCACTCGTCTCCCTGCCTCCAGGCTTGGGGCCATCCCATCCGACGGGCCACCCTGCCACCAAAAGCAGCCATGGAGATGACAAAGCTGCTCCTATCATGACCCACAACACAACGGCGTCCCACTGTCTGCAGCAGCAGTTAGAACCTCTCTGAATCCTAGGCCTCTTGGTGCCCATATAAAGCTATGACCCTTTTCAGGGAAAAAAAAATTAGAGAGGTCTGTAACCACTATGTTGAAGAAGCATAATTCATGGATACAATAATCTGTTAATTTTATTTGGAATTCCACTGTGCCTTCAAATTACTCTGGTAGGCTGATTCTTCCCCTGCCCTGAGATGGAATTTGTGTCATGTCCCATCACCGTTCTGGTCACTTTCAACCAATAAAAGTGCCCATACCAGTCAGGAATGACAATGTCCCGTGTAGTGACGTAATCAAAATATGTGATTTCATTTAAGAGTTCTCTTCCTGGCCAGCGCATGCCTACTACAGGCCAGGCACCTGCTTGGGAGGGTGGGGCCTTCATCTCTCCTCCCCTCAAGATGCATATTTGCCCATCACCCCTTGGGGATGGGATTGGGACACACAACACATCAATAACCCCCCGAAATCTTCCCTTCGCCTCTAGGCTGGCTTTTCTGTAACCTCAGTGTGTGCGAAAAATTAAAAGTAATAAAACAGCTTTTGTCTTTATTGTGTGTGTGATTTCAAATCATTTATTTTCAACAAAATTGAGGGAGGACTTTATTTAGCTGTCAGATGATAGAAAATTAAAAACAATACTTGAGAATGGGAACATATACAAGAAATCATTTAGGTGCATAACTATTATAACCATTCTCTCCCTTCTCATCTACTTTTTATGGGAACAAGGTGGTTTTAGCACTTACATCTATATTAGTCCTTCTCAAAATGTGGTCCAAAAACAGCTGGGTCCCTGAGGCTCTTTCAGGTGCCCATCAGATCCTTTCTCCAGCTACAAGTTTGTGTGCAGCCAGATTTTTCTTCATATATTTCGATCAAAACAACATATTACAAAAGATTAAATGTATAAGCAAGTATGAGAATCCAGTTGCCTTTTAAGGAAGGCATTAAAGAGATTTGCAAAAATGGAAAATAATGCCAATATTCTCAGTATTTTTTTGGAAATATAGTCTTCATTAAAAATATGTCCTTTATGGTTATATGTAATGGATTTGTTACTTTTATTTTTCATTTTTTTAATTGCAGTATAGTTGATTAAAAACGTTGTGTTGGTTTCAGATATACAGCAAAGTGATTCAGTTTTACATATATATGTATATTCTTTTCAGATTCTTTTCCATGATAGGTTATAGGTTATTACAAGGTATTGAATATAGTTCAGTATACAGTAGGACCCTGTTGTTTACCTAAAAACAGCTTTTGTCTTCACCACCTCCAGCACGGGGCCTCAGACTTCACTTTAGAACACGGCGTCCATTTCTTGGAGTCTCAGCTGAAACAGAAACAAAGGGGTTCCATTTCAACACCCTGCTGCACACAATTTCTGAGGCCAACGGCACATGAACCCCATCCTTGGTGCCCGCCACTGCACCATGCTCTGGGGCCCAAAGCTCGAGGCTCTTCCTGTGCACTTTCTCTTCCATCTGCCGGAAGCAACCTCCCTTTCCTATCTTCCTGCTCTTCGTTTTATACCCCAAATAGCACCTCGTCCAGAAGGACTCCCTGATCTCCCTTTAGGATCAGGAAAGCATTTGTCACACTACCCTGTAATCGTTTTACTTCTTGGTCTCCCATGATAGATTTGTACTCCTGGAAGGCGAGAACCATCCTCTTTGTAACCATACTCTTTGCAAACTGTTTAGCACAGGGCCTGTGTGTAGTAGGTCTTAGACAAATAGTTTTCCATAGATAACTTAACTGAAAGACCCACCAGAGGGAACACAAACTACGACCGAAAGTACTGAAGCGTCATGGTGTGCTCTGAGTTTTTTACAAGACACTCTCAAAACGCAGGGGAAGAAATTCCAGGTTGGATTCTCCTACATGAGCGGTGTCCCAGATCACTACTGCTTTCCCTTAAGGTTTATACTGCGTGTAAGAAATGTCATATACTTTTTCACTTATATGTAAACTTAATTCAAACTGAAATGCAACTTCTCTTGTACTACCACAATGCTGCTCAGAACGAAATCTGTACCACTCCTTCCTAACCCGAAACACATGTAAGGAGGATTATAAGTTTCTTGCTGCCAATTTACTCTGATGGCATGAAAGACCCACGAGATAGTCCAAATGCTATAGGATAATGATAGAACTACAGCTGGTTGGGAAAGTTTCCAGCGCTTTTTGAGGATGTGTGCCTCTGCATAAGTAGGTGTAGCACTTTTGAAAATGGGATCCTTATCTTTTGCAATTGCTGGGGTGAATGAGTGGCTGGAAGGCAGACACGGACTGGAACGCATGGCCCCAGAGCATCCTGCCACTGGTCTCACCCACCAATTAGATGCCATCTGCAGAGGACCCCTTTCTGGAGATTAGCTCTAAGGTTGTTCTGGGGCCAGATTCCATCATAACGCTCGGCATGGTCCTTTACATTAACAGTATACCTGAGTAAATCTGGCCAAAGCAGTGAGATGTCTGTCCCCAGTGTCCTGACATCATGAGTTCTTCCTCACGGCACATAACAGCACACGTGAAATCTCCACCTCTGCCCTATCTCCCCGCCAGCAGCAAAGTTGCCCCGTGATGTACTGGTAAATGTTTAACAACCTGTTCCTTGGGGAAAAAAGTCCTAATTTGTAGCTCTTGCCAATTTCCATAGTGTAAATGCTCCCATCATGGCTGATGGCAAGTTACCAACATGGCATCCGTCACTGAATGTGGAGTTGGGAAGAGAAGCACAAGCTGGTTGGACCCTACATTTTCACCCCTGAGAGGGACCCAGGATTAGCCAATTGCTTATTTGTGCATCTACCCTACAAGCATTAAGCCCTCGCAGGGTCACGGTGCTGTGCTGAGTTGCACAGAAGACAAAGCAGCGGGATCTGCACTGGGTGCTGGGACACGAGCAGACTTTCTCACAAGAAAGTACCAAGGTTTACAAGTATTGACCATTGAAAAATAAATAGAGATTTTTCCCTATACTAAGGTGACTCAGTCATCTTCCTTTAGTTGCACATTTCTGAGCAGGAGACAATGGGGTGGAACCCCAGCTACGGCACACTTGTTACCGACCAGGGTTCTTGGTCTTCCTTAATCGATAGAAATTGATAAGAGGCCAGACGAGAAATTAAGGCAAGGCTTTAATGGGACTTGTCCTCCAGCACAAGGGAGCGAAAACAAGTAACGGTTGCCCTTGATGGCTTTCTGAGGGGGCAGGGAGTTGGTCCCTTAAATGGGGTGAGAGTAGGGGGGATGGGGGGGGTCTGGCTGGAGGGGTGACTTGGATGATCTGCCCACCCCCTTGGTGGTGCTGGGTGCAGGAATCATGCTCAGGACCCTGCTTTTGCTCCTCAGAAATGACAGTCGGGTTTTTTTTATCTTTTTGCATCTTCTTGCCCAAAATTTGCCCCAACTGCGCATACATGCGGTTATTTTTAGTCCCTCATAATTTCTTTGTATTTCTTTTTATTTTCTGCTTGAGGAGAGGAGACATTTGTCCAGGTGCAAGCACTGCAGCAAAGGGGCCCAGGTCCCAGCCTGTCTCAGTATTGCTATAAAGACAGATGTAAGGGTCAAAGAAGCAGAATGTGCCCAGAAATAGGTGCACGTCGGTGTGCTCAATTAATTGTCAACAAAGACACCAATGTAATTCCACGGGAAAGCAGAGTCTTTTCAGTAAACGGTACTGGAAAAACTGGACAATTATGTGGGCGGAAAATGAAGCTCCACCCTTACTTTCTACCAGGCTTCCCAGCCTCCAGAATGGCAAAAAACGAATTTCTGTTGTTTATAAGCTACCCAGCCTGTGATAGCTTGTTATAGCCCCTTGAATGGACTAAGGCAGCTAGTTAAGAGTGTACAATGGTACAACCATTTTGGAAGACTGTTTGGCAGTTTCTTATAAAGCTAAACTTTACCATTAGCAACTTAACTCTTAGGGTTTCACCCAAGAGAAATGAAAATGTATGTCCACAAAATAATTTGTACATTGAAACACAAAGCAGCTTTATTCATAACAGTCGAGAACTGAAAATAACCCGAAGGTCCATCAAGCAGTACATAGATAAACAAAGTGTGGTACTTCCATTCAATAGAAAACTACTCAGTAATAACAAAAAAACAGCAAACTACTGATAGAGGCAGCAACGGGGAAGAATCTCAAAATCATACTGAGTGAGAGAAGTAAGACACAAACAAGAACACTGCATGCTTTGATCTCTGTGACGTTCTAGAAGCTGAGAGCCCAATAAGATTCCTACAGGCCTGTTAAGAAAGGCTCACCAGCACAGCCTGTGGGGGCCTCCTTTGCCCTGAGCTGGGGTTGCTAGGTTCAGCAAATAAAATTTCAGGACACTCAGTTAAGTTTCAGCTTCAGATAAGCCATAAATAATTTTTTTTTAGTATAAGTATGTCCCATGCAATTATTTGGGACATGGGTGGCACGTACATGCATGGGACATACTTTACTAAAAAATGATTCATTTTTCATCTGAAATTCAAATGTAACTAGGCATCCTGTGTTTTATCTCGCATCTCTGCACTGCGGTTTCCTGTGGCCTCTCTAAAGGCAAGCCATCTACTGACCGAGAGGCTCCCCCCAGGCCGGGTCCTCTCTCTCAGGCCCTCCTCAGAGAAGAGAGAAACAAGCCTGCCCTGGCCCTCCCAGCTCGCAGGCCCCAACCATGCTCAGTGCCAGTTCTGCACTTGGTTTCTCAAAGGGTGGAGGGGTGCAAGGCTTGCCCTCCCTCCAAGGGGCGGGGGCGGGGGGCAACCCCACCCAGGGAAGGCACGTGGCTTCCCCTGTGATCACGGATGGAGACCAGCCTCTGGCTTGAATGGTTCCTTCTGACCACATTTTCATCACTTCACATTGTGAAAAGGCATTGTTACCATGTTTCTGTTTCATTTTGCTCATTCTTGCCTACTCTGTCTTTCTTTTCAGGGGACATCTAAAGCTCCTGCAACTTTGCAGGACACACTCAATCACAGTTCATCAAGTTGCGGATTACAGCGCACGAGATTTTTAGCCTGTTTCCAAGAAGTCAGACACCAGGTGTGACGTGCCCGGATATTAACTGCACCACACAAGGAAAGGGGGGGTCTGATCTATTCATGTTGCTTTTCATAGTAGGGACAAAAGAGGCCTTTGAGTCAAAATCTGTTAAGAGTGGTTCAGGGAATTATATTTAAAAGAACCATTTTTTAAAAGACTACCTACTTGGAACATAAACACTTTCTTAATAGGTTATTTTTGTTTTCCTAGCCTGACAGCTAAAAGAGGTACAATTTGCAAGAGCTGACTCCCTAAAAGAAGCACATTCACTTGCTTGAAAGAGCATGAGTACATGTCAGTGAAAGAAAGAAACTAAATTTGTTGAGGAAATTATACCTTTTGGGGAAAGTGCAAAAATAATAATAAAGTAGTAGACAGGAACACTTTGATCATAAAATTATTATGCATTTTTCCCTCTGTAGAATATCACTAACCTTGGCTCATAAATAATAGTAGTAAAAAGATGAAAATGTGAAATTAAAAGCAGGCCACTTCAAAAAAGTGAAACTCGTGGAATCTAAAGCCGTTCTGAAGGACGGGTTGTAATGCTCTCATTGTGTCCAGAGGTGTTCCAGGGGGCCTGCACCTCTTGTACTTATGTCAGGGTGACCGAACTAAAGTGGCTTTAAAACTTGGGGTCATGGATCATTAAGACTCTAATAAAAATTATGAACCTGCTTCCTGGAAAAGTGCACATACACCCACGTGCACACAGCTTTACGGACCGTTTCAAGAGGTTCAGACACTGCCCCTGAATTTATTCACGGAGCCCTGGCCAAGAGTCCCTGTGCTGAGCAAAAACCACGTGTTTACAATTCCCTGCTTCCTTATGGCTGATCCCCACGTGGCCTCTCGCACTTAGAGCCGAGGCAGGCTGCCCGCGGGGCTGATCTTTGCCCCCTCCGTCTCCCTTTCAGCAGCTGGCAGTTTCAGTTTCCCAGCACTAGCGTTCCTAGAATGCAATCACAGATCCCAGGATGCTGGCCTCGGTGTTACACTGCCAGGTGACACCCACCGTGCTTTTTCCAAGACATGGAGAGAGCAGAGGCAGTGGAAGTCCCCTATGCCACTCCCCGCGTGACCCGGGGCCAGTCCCTTGTCTCTTCGAGTTTCTGCATCCCTATCTGTAGATGGGGACGATGACGGTGTCCACCTTAGGGGCTGCAGTGAAGATGACATGACATTATGTATATAAAAGTTCCTGACATGCAGCAGTCACTCCAGAAAGGTTAAGAGGCCATCTATTCCAGCTGTCACACAGTTCAGATATTGATGTCTGCCTTTAACTGTCAGTGTTGCTTCACCCTTGGACAATGATTTGCAAATGGCAAAGCATCTCCATTGGAAATTCATTACTGATAATACTCACAACACCCACGGGATAGGAAAACTCGAGATTAATGCTCCCATTTTACAGGTGAGAAAGTTAAGTCTCAGGTTAAGTGAGTTGGTTCCTCCAGAACCAGACCACCGGGTGGAAACCCGACGTTCCCTCCTCCAGATAAAAAGACACAGGTCACCCACAAGCTACCAGTGAAGTTCGTGACAACCCAGGGGCTACTCAGTCCTGATGCCCGGACCCCCCAAAGGGCCCTGGAGCTGCATTCCAGTCCCTCCTTGAGCCCCAGCCCACATCCTCTCCTCCCACCTTCTCCTGCAGCCGGGTTCCTGCCGGTGCTAGCTGTCGGCACCCTCCACCTGCGGCCCCAGGGCTGCCCTGTGCCTGTGACACCTGCCTGGTACACCCATAGCCTAGAAGTACCAGGGAGGGACACCCTGTAGTGAGGTTCCCGACGCGGGGCGCAGGAGCCCCAGGGGACTGCTCCCTCTCCCTCCTCTGGAGGCAGACTCCACGTGGCTCTCAGAGGGTCCTAGGGAATGGGACCCGACAGCCCTCAGTGGTGGCCAGTGTCAGGAAGCACCTAGTCGGGCCCTGCCCTCCCAAGCTTCCCTCTCTCCAGGGCCCACACCTGCCCCCTGAGATGACTTCCCCAAATAAACTCCATCCAGCTCTGCTTTCTGGAGGGGAATCCAGGCTGAGACAGGAGCCCACTCTCGGTCTCCTTCCCCCCCCAGTGCCTACCCTCCTTCTGTGCCCACCTCTCTCACCTGTCCCTGCTGATGGAGCCCACAGGCCAGTAAGAAAACCTACCTTCGAAAAAGCCACTGCAACTCAGGACTTAGAAGATTGCCGTCCGAAAGTACTGGGTTCCAATGTCAAGATTCCACACCTGACCGCCTGAGATGGCGCTGTCAGCTCTCCCCTTGCCTAAGGAGGCCCCAGCTGAGGCCTGGGCTTTCCTCGGTCATGGCCAACCAACTCTGGGGGGCAAAAGCACTGTTCCTAAGCCCCCAACCCAGGGCTTTGGGTCTTTCCTCCACAGAGGAGATGCCGGCGAAGGCAGGGGCCTGTGTGAGCTTCCACTAAGTCCGCCTTTCCCTGCTTTGACCACCGGTGGGCTGCCTGACGCGTTAGCCAGGACCCTGGTCCCCACCCTAGACTGGAATCAGGTCGGGATGGCTGAGTCCTTGGAGACAGAGCCTCCTTCTGGGAGACCCTTGGCTTTCGGTGGGTTCCACACACAGCCCCACATAATCTCCCACACCAAGGCCTGCTCATCCTGGCTGGCTGCTCCAATGCCAGGCCCATATCTGCCCTCTATACTTCACACACACTGCTGAGCTCTGCGCATGAAATGTTAGCAGCGTGATGAACCAAAACCATGGTTTTCCCTGGCACAGCTTCTAAAATCCTGCATCACTCCCAATCCCCCTGTTCTAGACACCAACCCAACTCCCTGCTGAGGTTTAGACTCTCTTTCCATCCCCTTCAAGAAGACCTCTAATCATGGGGGAGGACATGCCAGGAAGCACAGCAGGCAGGGCCAAGGCGGCCCCTGCCTTCAGGCTGGTATGTTCCTTGTCTCTGCTCCGCCCACGACTGGGATGGGACTCAGCTCAACCCTCCAAGTGCTGTGGGTGAGTTTGCTACTATTTATGCTAACTGGTGTTCAATTCATTCTGAAACTCAACAAGCTGGTCACTAAGCTCTGTCTTCTCTCACAGAGAATTCCATACCCTCCACGCTTCTCTGTGGATTTTCTTACAGTTGTGCCCCTGTTCAAAATCAACTTCCCACTAGCCTTTCTCAACTGATATGCCCACATCAATGTTGAATTCAGAACCTGTGCCGAGGACTGAAGGAAGACTGGCCATATTTCACGTGGGCCGTCCTCACCTTTATGCAGAAGGTTTGAGGATGATATGGCATCTAAGAACCTGTTCAGCTCCGAGCTCCTGATTGCGTTTTGTACTTTCACTTGAAATTCTGATTTAAGTTTTTTCATTTGGTCAATAATCTTCAGCATTAATTGTATAATTGTTATATTGGGGCTGAATCTGAGATTTTTGTTTGTTTTCTTTTTTTAATTTTTATTGGAATATAGTTGATTTACAATGTTGTGTTAGTTTCAGGTGTACAGCAAAGTGAATCGGTTATACATATACATATATCCACTCTTTTTTTTAGATTCTTTTCCCAAATAGGTCATTACAGAGTATTGAGTAGAGTTCCCTGTGTTATACAGCAGGTCCTTATTAGTTATCTACTTTATATACAGTAGTTGATACTGTGATTTATTTGGCCGTTTTCCTAATATTGAACGTTGCTTTTTTACTGAAAATAAATTTGTACAGAGGGTTCCTCCTCTCTTAGGAGAAATTCCCAGGAGTGAGTAAACAGATTATAATATTCAAAATCACTTCCCTTGGGGGATGGGAGATGTAATTATGTCCTTTGGTTACTCATGGGAGGGAACATTTTTCCTTCTTATTTACTAATTGTATTTATTCTTGTGAATAATACTCATAATCCTGTGCATTTGTTCACCAACTACTTGATGCGACTCCTATCAATTTGTGTGGATGTCAATGTAATATGGATATTTACTGTTATTTTTCATTCTTCCTTTCCCTCGTGTAAGTTATGATTGTAGACCTGCCTTGACTTTCCAGTTTGGGAGCTATTTCTGGATCCATCTCTGCGGTGAGCATTGCATAAGAGCATCCCGTGAAAGCCTGAAGCAAGTCAAGTTCATCATTTCCTGACTGAGTTCAGATGTTCTTATCCATACAACAGAGAAAGTTGGGAGACGGAGTCTCCTGGTACTGATGTCTGTTCCACCATCTTCTCAGATGCCCATCGTGAAACTTTCTAAACAGCATCATTACTGTTTTATAGCCTCATTTTTATTTACTAATTATGTTTTCTCATATTTAAAAAAACCCATGATCTACCCATTTTTAATGTGTGGGTTAAATTTCGTATTCAATGTTGAGGATCAGTAATAATTCTCTGTACTAAAATTCCTATATTGAGAAGATTCTACTAGAAAAATGAACGAGCCAGAAATGTTTAATACAGATGGCAGCGTATACACGAAATTAATCTGACGCACTTTGTGAAGAACAATTTCACCTTGTTGAAAATGATTTGCAGTTTAAACTTAATATATAATATTGGCCTTTCTGATAGCCTTTCTTGTTCTTGAGTAAAGAATCTATTAGAATGTATACTATATTTTATCAAACCTGTGCTTCCTACTTGTGAAAAGCTCTGGACTGGGAAGCTCAGAGTTTACAATCTGAAACCTGACAAAAGAGAAGAGAGTGAAGCACAGAACAGCTGAGCAGAGGGGAGCAGCTCCATGGGGAGGGAGCAGGTGGGGAGGGCAGCCGACCTTACTCTGGCAGTTTTTCTGGAACTCTGGCCCTCGTCAGGTCCAACTAACCTCGGATTCTGGTTATGTCCTTGAATCTTCTTTTTTTTTTCAGGAAAAATTGTTTATTCTGGTCTCTCCCTAACTCCCAGCACTCATGGTCCTTAGAACTTTGTGATCATGTTCAGCAAACTATCAAATACAAATCCAAACCAACGTGAAGGGCCCAGTCTCTGCCAGACACTGTGTCACACAAATAGAAAAATGTTTAAGGGAATAAAAGCCAAGTCTCTTATTTTAAATCCTAGTTGGACAGTCCGAAATAACTTGTGGTGGCACGTACATAGGTAACTTTAGACTGTAATTTTTATTGCACTGTTAGTTCATGATCAGTCTTCTTCAAATGGGCCACCACTGAACCTTTTTATCAAACCCCTCTTTTTGTGTAAGTTAGTTTGTGCGGGATTCTTTTCCTTTTACCATGCGGTTCCAATAGGAATGTACTTTCCAAGGCTTTGTCAAATGCCATTTCTTATCGTGGGAGGCTCTGGAGTATGAAAGCCTTAGGCTAACGCCACTCCTCGCTAGCTGTGTGACCTTGAGAAAGTCATATGACTTTCATTTCCATATTTATACAATAATAATAATAAGCTTGCCTCACTGGTATGAAGACTGAGATATACATGAAGAGTGCTCGTAAGCTATAAAATGCTACATAACCCTTTGATATTATTTTGTCCTCAAAACAATCCTGAGTGTTTTGTAAGGAAAATACCATCACAGCTGTTTTCTGGGTGAGGACCCAAGTGAAGTGGAGCAGGAGGCCCCGCCCAGAGCTTGGTCCACTAAAGCTTGGGCACAGAATCAGGGCTGAACCCCAGGCTGGGCCCTGGTCCAGGCTATTTCTACAGGCCCACAGTGGTGAGGACCTGGGGAGGTAAGGCAGAAAATGAGTATGTCTGAAGTGATTTGGAGCTTTTCTTTCTGGAGAAAATACAAATCTAAACAGTAGGTTTTAGACATGGCAAGACTCCCTCATCAGACCCTTCCAGGCAGAGAGCCAAGGCATTTCCAGGAATCCCTCGCTGAGTCCCCAGCCAGGGTATTTAGACTATTGGCATTCAGTGCGATTATTGACATGGTTGGGTTGAGTCTGCCATCTTGTTCTTTATTCACTTTTCCTTCCTTTTCCTCTCATCTTGGAGAGGTCCAAAGGCCAAAAGCAGAGTAGGCTCCATGATGGAGCTGCCCCAGGAAAGAGGCTCCGTCTCAAGAAGGGAGGATGGGAAGGGCTGACACACCCTCAGATTTTTTGGGCTCCAGGAAAACACAGAACACCCACCATCCTGTCCTTTGCCACTCAAACCAAGTTTATCTGATAAAGTTAAAGACATATTTTTGACTTGAGTAAAAAATGATGGTTTTTGTTATTCGAATTGCGGCTGTCAGTTCTATTTTTCTGGTGGCACGAAAAAGCATTATTTGGGCAAAAGCTTTGAACTCATTTCTTCAGACAATATTTATAAACATTTAGCAAAATGGATTATCTCCTTCTTGTAAACTGGAAAAAGACAGGCAATCATCACCACAGATCAGAGGCTGCAATGCGAATAGTATATGAAAATATCGCACATGTCTTAGGTTTTGAATGACAGTGACACAAAAGACTTTAAAATTCAAGCACAGATTTTGTGTCTTTTAGACTGTTGCAGCTTTTCCCCAGTCTGTTGCTGGGCAGTCATCACGCTAATATTTGTTAAGAACACCAGGCACGTGTGACTAGGTGACCCTGCTTCAGGATGATTCCGAGGTAAGAAGCACGAAGCATATTCTTGTGCTAATAAGTCAGTTCAGTAGAGATTAGCCCCTCCTCAAAGAAATGCAACAATAACTTTAAAGCAAAACATTTTCATTTGCCGTAAGTCGTAAAAGAAAAAAGTTCTCATTGTCTATCAATTAATATTACTTTCCGTCATTAACAACATAAATCATTACTGCACTTCCCAGGGCCCAGAAAAACAGAAACGATACTCCAATAGTCAGACCTTCTAATCACACGTGGGGCGAGATCTGTTCATTCATATACAAACAAGAAGAAAGAAATGAAGAAGTGATCCAGAGGGAAATATTACAGGCCCCCTAACTCTTTAAATTAATGATGGGGGCAGAAGCACGGCTGACTCGGGATCAGCTAGAGAAGTGATCCAGCCCAGGCCACCAGGCAGGGACTAAGAATTCAGTGGGAGACAATGAGATGCTAGAGTTTGCAAAAAGGAAAGCAAACCCCAATTTCAGCTTTGTGTGAAGGCTGCGTTAACCCCAAGGCTTCTCAGGTTTGCAGCCAATAAACAGTGCTTGTCGCTAAGCCCACTGGAGTTGGCTTCTCTGCCATTTACAACCTAAAAAAATAAACAACAGCCTCGCGGGAGTTTAGATGAAGGAGAGATTGCTGTGGCTGGGCTGGTAGAAAAGGTCTGCGGCAAGTGCTGGTGGGATTCATCTGGTCTTTGAAGGTCACGGGAAGAATGAGGTTAAGTGAAGAAAGGGGAGGGTGAGATCATTTGTGACGGTGGCCAGGAAGGCTTCATTCAGTAAAAGGTCTCAACGTGGTGGAGAAGAAAGAGAATTAAAATTTTGTTCTTCAGAAGGCTTCAATATTAAGAAAACAAACGTGGATGTTCTGGTGGATGGTTTGGTTAATCTTTCACCGAGGAGATGAGAAGCAGCCCTCGTCTGATAAACAGCTTGAGATTCCAAATACTCAACATTGTGAGAATTCATGGGATAAGCTTAGTCTTAAGCACAGCATAAAACACCCACCCAGTGCGGCTACTCTGTAGAGCGACTGAGCATTCTCTCTTTAGTTGTAGAGAGAGATATCCTTCAACTCCACTCCGCTCCACTAGGATATATTCATTCAATCAGAAAAAAATTCTTGTACACATACACAAAGGATCGTGGGCCACAATGTCGGTAGGAGCATTGCCTGTATTAGAAAAACTTGGAAACGATCCAAATGTCCCACAAAGAAAGAATGGCCAGATATATTTTTACAGTAACTATATGGCAGTAAAAATGAATGAACTAGAGCTATGAATATTGGATGGAGCTCACAATATAATGCTGAGTGATAAAGGGAAGTCACAGAAGAATACTTACATTATGATATCATTTCAAAAAAATCCAAACTCATGAGAAACTAAAGTCTGTCGATACTGTAAAGAAAAGGAAAAGAATAGAAAGAATAGGTTCATAGTTACCTTGGGGGAAAGGAAGGAAAAGAAGATGAGTCGGGAGGCTACATTGGGGTCTTCAACTGAGTTAGTGATGATATTTTAAATCTCTGGAGTGGGAATCTATGTGCTCGTTATGTAATTCTTTACACCTTTTTAGTTGCAGAAGATATGTTATAATAAAATGTCAAAAAAAAAAAAAAAAAAGAAAACCCTACCCAAGTGGGAACTTCTAGTCTAAGCTGAGAAGTGGTTGATGATTGTCACGGAAAGCACGCCTTGCGTACCTATATTTAAGAGAAAGGTAACTCTCTCTGAGCCTGGAAAAGGAGAAAGGCTTTCAATAATGCCTCCTAACATGCTACAAGTTCAAACCAGGTCCACACGTCACTCATAATTCCTTCATTCTGCAGATTACGTGGCTCCACCACCGGTATTTATTTTATGCCACGAGCAATAGCCTTGTTGCCAACCCTCGGCGAGCTGATTTCAGCAGCCGTGGGGATGCTGATGGTATCTGTGCCTTACACCACATGACTGTCAAAAGCCCACCACACCGCCAGATTTCCCTGTAAACCAGCTTCACCTCCACCTGGGAGGTTGGCAGCTCCAGGCTAGTGCAGCTCACCCTAAAGGCCACTGGTTACTACTGTGAACTTTTAAAGTATGTCTGTGTTCAGTTTCTTTTTTTTCTCACAGTAAGGCAAGAGTAGTTCAAAATGGTATTTCGTGCCATGATGAAAGCCTCACTTACTCCTGCTCAGAGTATATTGTTTTGTTTTGTTTTAACACGGAAGCGTCTCTAAGAAGGCAGAGACCCTGAAGAGTCACTGCCTTTGGTGACACTTTTCCCGCTGACTGCGGACACTCAGTAAATGCTCCGTAAAGGAAGCCAGTGAGATCGGCTGAGGAGGACCCTCCAGGACCGCGGCAGCCCCTCCCGCCTGCATGATGCCTGCACTCAGCCTCACAACCTGCTGCTTTTATGGTGGATTACTGTCCCTTTATTTTGTGGTGGCACTAAAGTGGATGCAAAAATGATTAAGGTGCAAACTCTACGGTTGGAAAGGTTCCAGATCGGTAAGGAACAGATACAAAGTACGAAAGAAATGACAAGAGAAGGTGGCATGTGTTAACTTCCTATAAGAAGCTGAAAAGGTGATGGGTGGACTTCTGGATGGGGACGAGGAGGCAGGTGACGTAGACGGTCTCACTGCAGGCGCAGGCGCGAAGGCACACACGAGTCCCAATTCCCTTCTACTTGTGGAAGCTTTGCACGTGCAGGAGTCCGGTCAGTCGTGTAACAACCGCACGTAGGACCAAGGTTTGGAGTAATATCTGCATTTTACAGAGGCTGCAATTAAAAGACCGAACTCCTAATAATGTCTACTAATTGTTTTCTTTATTAGCCAAAGTGGTGGGTTGTTTTTCTGGAATTGAAGTAGAGTTGATTTACAATGTTGTATTAGTTTCAGGCGTACAGCAAATGATTCAGATATATATACATACATATATGTGTATATCTGTCTATTCTTTTTCAGATTCTTTTCCATTATAGGTTATTATAAGATATTGAGTATAGTTCCCCGTGCTATATAGTAGGTCCTTGTTGTCAAAATGTTTTTTTTTTTTTAAAATCACCTGATTTCATAGCCTGTGGCAGGTAGAATTCTAAGGACTTCAATAGTCACGCCCCCTTATAAGCCCCTCCCCTGAGAGGGGGCAGGCCGGTGCCTGGGATGGGAGAGCCGCCCCCTTGATCAGGTTAGAAGCTGTAAGACTCTCTTGCGGCTCCCACAAGAGAGAACCTCTCTGGCTGGCTTTGGAGAAGTGAGCTGCCTGTGCTGTAAGAGGGCCCTGGGGCTGGGACCTGAAGGTGCCTTCCAGGAGCTGAGTCCTGGGGCCTCAGTCCGCACGGCAGGGAGGTGAATTCTGTAACAAGCTGAATGAGCTTGCAGGGGGACCCAGAGCTCCAGCAGGGAACACAGCCCAGCCAGCACTCACCTTCAGCCTTGCATGACCCTGAGCAGAACCCCCAGCTAAGCCGTGCGGGACCTCTGACCAATAGAAACGGTGAGATACAAAACGGATGCTGTTCAAAGCCACCCGGTGTGTGATCATCATTCCACAACAATAGAAAGTGCATGGAGAGCACATCTTCTGTGATTTGTATCCACTTCTTCTTTTTCTTTTTGCCTTTTCTTCCCATCTGGTCATTTCTTTTCTCCATTTGCTTCTCCCTGAATTGTACACCCATTGTACTGTTTAATAGTAGTACAGCCTCCAAATCACACAAAAAAAGGAAAGGTGACCCGAGTCCAGCTCCTTTTCTAATTCATCCAGGCCTTGAAACAAGCAGAAATAAAGACAATCCCTCGATGACTTCTGGTTGTGTAGAAAACAGAATTTTATCCTCACCAGAGATCTCTGCATCTCTCTGCAGATGAACTTAAGCGATTGTCGAGATGCAGGCACCGTCCGTTGCAGGAGGACGGGGGCAAGGCCTTCGTGCTCAGCCCTGACTCTGAGGAAACCAGAACCTCTTTCAGAGTCTGGAGACCTTCAACATCCCACCGCCAGCCAGGGAGATGCGGGTCTGTCGAAACACGAAAATGATAACAACAGACCTGGTCTCACCCAGGCCACCTCACCCTTTTATCCTTTGAGCCATAAATTCAGGCCTCTGGGGCACTTTGATTTTTTCTTGTTCATCCTAATGCCTTTTTAGAGGAATATGGATGATGGCTCCAAACTCAAGAGGCTTGGGAGGGGAAGCCCTTTCTGGGAGGAGCCGAAGGTTAAAAGTCTGGATATTCTAATGCCAAACCCTTCTGCACAAGGAAACTAGAGATGGACACACATTTCAAATAACTTCTGGATTTGAAACGGAAGATTGGAAGGAGTATTCGTGAACAGTGACAGTAATACATAAATGAAACATTTTAAAAGTTCAAGGAAATAACTGAAAATAATTTTGCCTGCATATCATTCACTTAAATTCTGGATGATTATGATTTCATAGTGTAAAATCATGTGATCCACCACTTTTCTGAAATGATTTTCAATTCAATCAGTTACAGTCATGGGAAGGTTATCAGCACTGCAAACGGAGGTGCTGCCGTTTCTCGTTAACTTCCTCTTATAGTTACTGTCTGTGCCATTAAATCTAGATGTAGCTGAAGCATAAAAAGAACAGATGTTAAGAAAATAGTCCTGAAGCAGAAACTATAAAGGAAAAATATTTGGCAAAGAAGCAGTCTCTCAGTTCACTGGAAGAGGAAGCTAAACACAATTATTTGTTAAAATAAACAATAATTCTGTCCAGCCCTGTTGAATTCATTGGTACTGGACCAGCCCTCCTGCCATAAACAACCATACAACTGGATAAAAGTTGGGGGTAAACTGTTTTTCAGACACTAGGTAGTGAAGAATCGGAGAGAAGGGAAAAGCAAGAGTGGTGGGAATCACCTCCAAGATTAGGTTAAAGAAAGTCTTACTCACCCTCTCTGGCTCACTCGCTCCGATGGAGTCCAGTCCCCTTCTGTGAGCCGCCCTATGGAGAGGCCCGTATGGAAAACCCAAGAGCCAACACGGAACTGAATCCCTCCGTCCAAAAGCCCAAGAGGAACTTGATCCTGCCGACAACCATGCGACTAAGCTAAGCCAACCCTGCCCCAGCCGAGCCCTCAGATTTGTATTTCGATTAATTTTCAATAGATATATTTTCAATAAATATATTCAATAAATATATTATTTATTTTCAATAAATATATTCAACATAGACTTGTCAGAATACATCAACATCATCTACAAATTAATAAGAAAAAGACAGAAAATTCAATAAAAAGCGGTCAAAGATTTCCATAGGCAAATGCTCAAATGGCCAAAGAGGCTTATGAAAGGGTTCTCGGGACCTTTATTTATCAGGGAAATGCAAATTAAAACCACAATAAAATAATAATACCACAATTTCAAAGAAAAAGAAAAAGACAGAAAATACCAAGTATTGGTAAACGTGTAAAGTGATCAAAATTCTTATTGGTAAGATTGAAGAAAATGCTACAACGACTTTGGAAAACTTTTTGGCAGTATCTGCTGAGGTTAGACATACGCATACTCTATGATCCAGCACAGGATGTGCACTAAGAGATACGTAGCAGATTGATCACGGCAGCATTGTTCATAATAACCTCAGCCTGGGAGCAACCCAACTGTCCCTCGCGGTAGAATGGATAACCAAACTGCAGTCTGTTCATACGAGGGAAGACTGCACAGCAGTGGAAACAAATTGCGTCTCCGTGCAACAATGTGGATGAACCTCACACTCATAAGTAGGTCAAAGCTACGTTCAAAATAATGCACATCATCTTATCATTCCCTCTTATAAAATGTAAAGTCTTCCTTTTAAAGGGAAAAATTAATCTTCGGTGTTCGGCAGTGTTTGCCTTTGGGAAGCAGAGCCAGGATGAGATTAGGAAGGGCTCAGGGAAGCTCTGGAGTTCGCCTTTTCTTCTGTGTCTCGATCTATACAAGTGTTTGCAAGCTGAGAAAATTCACTGAGCTGGATGCTTAAGAGTTTCACAGTTTTCAGCACTTATTATACTTTAAAGTATTTTTTAGATTGTAACTATTATTTTTTATCTGCATTTCACCTGTCAAGACAAAAGAGAAGTATGAAATATTTTTCTTAGCATAAAAAGCATATGGAAACAACTCCCTGGGAATATATCTCAGGCAGGCACATGCCCAAGATGACATTAATATTTAAGCCTTAAGCTCATCTAAGGCTGCGCTGGTTATCTGAACCAGTAAGATGCCTCAAGGAAGAGGACCCCATCCTGAATGCTGTGGGGCCTCTCGTGTCCGAGCCCTGGTACAGGGCAATCCCACATCTCAGGAGGACCGCACTTCTAGGGAGAAAGGATAAACCGAGAAGGGCAAGCAGAGAGACAACAGGAAGACAGATGAAGAAATGCATATAAAAATTCTTACTACCCTTCTGCCTCATTTTTTTTATTGAAGTACAGCTGATATTCAATATTATATAAGTTACAGCTGTACAATATAGAGATTCACAATTTTTAAAAACTATACTCCATTTATAGTTGTTATAAAATATTGGTCTATGTTCCCTGTGTTGTACAATATATCCTTGTAGCTTACTTGATACATAATAGTTTCTACCTCTTACTCCCCTCCCTGCTTCCCTCTCCTCACTGGTAACCCCTAGTTTGTTCTCTACATCTGTGAGTCTGGAAGACGGATGGTGGAAGGAATGTGCATATAAAAATTCTTACTAGCCTCCTGCTTGATTTTTTAAAAGCAAGATTATATTTCTATTAAGTCTGGCAGTGTAAATTAATTGATTAAGTAGGCGTTTTCTCTGCTGTTAAACTTCATCTTACTGCCGTAGTCAGGGCCATTGGCAATGCAAGTCCCTAAATAAGCCTCATGAATGTACCACTTTTGTTTTATGAACAATGCAGCTGCTATTTGTAATTGGCTCTCTACCCTGGGTACCCAAGAACTATTGTTTCATTATAAGCATTGTGAGAATAAAATAGCAAAAGAGGAGGGAACACGTATGAGAGTCAAATGGAAACAAAACAAAACAAAACAGAAATTGGACAGACACATGCTGGTTATTCAGAAGTAGTATCAAAATATAGGAGACTGTCGTTTTTGAGGAAGGTTTAAGGCTGAATTTATCAATGGCCTGTGGAAATCGTATTCATTTTTAAAGACAGCAGGTGTTAGAACAATGAGAAGTGACCTCCTTTGCACCTGGGTTACAAAAGCTGCCCCAATGTGTGTGAAAAAACAGGATAATAATAATTTGAAAAACATCCTGCCTCCGGCTAGTTCCTTTTTATTTTTTTCTCACACTGGAGAGTTTTATTTATAGATAATAAAGGCAGCTTATAAGAATCACACACACATACACACACACTCTTACACTCATTTCCCAGTGGAAGTGATGTTTATGTGACGTAAAATAGCTTTGGTGTTTGTAGACTCTGTTATCTTTGGAATCCCATCCAGAATGCAATGTTCAGATTGCTCATATCCCTTTTTAATCAGTTTACTAGCATATTCTCAACAAACTCTACCAAATAAGATTTATTTCCAGTCCAAAACATCCTTTGATATGTGATTATAATGGACTAGAGAGAAGCCAAGATTCACAATCAAAACTTCTTGCTGTTTGGGAATGTCGATTCCATCTGCTGGAGGAGTTTGCAACTATCACCGTGGTGAAGGCGGTATTCATTGACCCCCACCTATGGAGCAGGTCTTTGACACCCAAGATTTCTGTGAACCCCCAAATTAGGAATACTGCTAGCTGAGTTGGGGATTTTGAGCAGACACCTAGGCTCTCCCAGGAGCTTAAGGAACAAGCTGCCACACAACAGCATGTGGTTCTAATTTGTGCCAAGTGCTTTACCTACATTATTCACCTAGTCCTTTTCATAATCCTTGGAGGTAAGTGGAACTGTCCCTCTTACAAATTATAACATTCATGGACATTGGGGGTGGGTCATGGAGAGTCAAGATAGGAAATATTTCAGCACCAGAAGTCTACCAACGCTTACTTTAATAATTGTGAATTAATGAAATACATTCTTGATTCATTTCCAGTTGCGTATGCAAACATAACAAGTTAGCATTTTATCGATTTGCTTTGGTGCAGACATAATATCAGACACAAAAGCTGGCGTGTTACAGCAGAGAGTTTAATATCTGACATTTTAAAATACGCCTCTTCTGTAGAATGACATTTTATACTTAGAAGCATAGAAAATGCTTCTTACAGCTAAGTTGAGAGAAGTCCTTCAAATTCGATTTGAACTTGAGACCTTTTCACGTTTATCCATCCTGCTTCCTCTGCCTGCAGCCCTGCAGGCCCACCTGAGGAACACGTTGGAACTGAACCAAGGTCCACTCTGCTTCCTTCTCAAGGTGCCATCAAGGCTCATCAGGCCAGGGAGGGACCACAGCCATCACTCCCCAAACTCCGTGGACACCTGCATGCCAGCCTCCTCCCAGGCTAAGGGAACTTGCCTCTGAAAGATGATTCCTGTCCCAGGCGCTCAGTGAGGGGAGTGGGGAAAACTGCCAACAACGCTCAAGCACCGAGTTTTCAGAAAAACATCATGAACTAAACCTCCAGAATCCTGAGTACACA
The DNA here is from genome assembly GCF_028021215.1 of Eschrichtius robustus. Classification (NCBI taxonomy): domain Eukaryota; kingdom Metazoa; phylum Chordata; class Mammalia; order Artiodactyla; family Eschrichtiidae; genus Eschrichtius; species Eschrichtius robustus. The sequence continues at coordinate 4,380,847 of NC_090828.1, forward strand.
GAGTCGTAACATCCAGTATTCCAGCGCAGGGCAATTCAAAGACCACTGGAGGAAGAGGCTCACCACGGGCTTTGAGTGATGCGGGGTTTGTTCTCACTGAGGCTCAGAAATGGTACGCGAGCTGCTTCAAGTCACCGTGTTAGAAAATGGAAGGATTGGGACGAGGTGTCTGACGGTTCCGACTGTCCGCTATTCCATTCATAGTAATAAAGCCCCCAGGTTTTACTTTCAAATGAACTATGGGCTTACAATTTGCCTGATTACACTGTAAACTTTTTTTTTTTTTAATTAATTAATTTACTTATTTTTGGCTGCGTTGGGTCTTCGTTTCTGTGCGAGGGCTTTCTCTAGTTGCAGCGAGCGGGGGCCACTCTTCATCGCGGTGCGCGGGCCTCTCACTGTCGCGGCCCCTCCCGTTGCGGAGCACAGGCTCCAGACGCGCAGGCTCAGTAGTTGCGGCTCACGGGCCCAGTTGCTCCGCGGCATGTGGGATCTTCCCAGACCAGGGCTCGAACCCGTGTCCTCTGCATTGGCAGGTGGATTCTTAACCACTGCGCCACCAGGGAAGCCCCTGTAACCTATTTTTGAGCATCAGTGGAGCAATTAAAGTATTAAAGGAGAATAAGCGACATCCTGTGCTCTACAGACTAATAAGCATGATCCTCACGCTGGTGGTGTTTCAGGAAATCTGTAACTGGGCAAAGGATGGAAGAGACGCAGCGTGACGCTGGGCAGGTCCCCGCTGAGAGGAACACACGTGTGCTGGTCCCTAGAGATGGATGTGCTGTTTTCTGGGTACATCTGGGGTGCTGGGGGGTTACAGAAAACCCGCAGAGATTTAGCCAAACTGCATTGTGCTGCTGACTCCACTCACGCTTCAAAGGCCAAATTCCATTGTATATATGGCACAAAATTTGCCATTTTAACCAATTTTAAGTATACAATTCGGTGGCCTTATCTACACTGACAATGTTCCACAAACATCAGCACTATTTCCAAAATTGTTCATCACCCCAGATAGAAATTCTGTAATCGTTAAGCAATAACTCTCCACTCCCTCCTCCCCTGCCCCAGCCCCTGGGAACCGCTAATCTATTTTCTGTCTCTATAACTTTGCCTATTCTACATATTTCATATTAAATGAAATCATATGATATCTGTCCTTTTGTATCTGGCTTATGTCAAGGTTCATCCCTGTTGAGGCACATTTCAGAACGTTATTCTTTTTATGGCTGAATGCTATCCCGCTGTATTTACCCCTCATTGCGTTTATCCACTCATCTGTACTTCTTGACTTTTAATTGGTCTCCCTGCCCCACGATCATGTGAATCCTCTGCTCAAGTGGACCCCCACGGTCTATAGAGTTCAGTCCAACTCCTCTGGCTCCCCCTGAGCACACACACCATCTGGCCGAGGGCTAGGATGCCAAACCTATTCCCAGATCAGATCGAAATGTCCACCATCAGATGAATAGCTCCCCACACTTCTGCCTTTAAGCCTTTGCCCATGTTGCTTCCCCTGCCTGGAATGTTCTCCTTCTGTTTCCTCAGGTCAAAGCCACTTCAAATCCCACCTGCTGCATAACCCCTTCTACTTTCCCAAGGGCACGGTGACCCTTCTCGCTCTTCTAAACTCCCAGGGGACTTGGCACCGTGGCATTTAATCACCTTGGACCTATCTCTCTTCTCCTCTCCTCTTTGAAGGCAGAAGTCACCAGGGTCATCTTTTTTTACTGCCCAGTGTTGAGTACTGGGCTCTGTAGAGAAGGGGCATCAATCAACATCTGCCCAGTTGAGGTCACACATATCAAGAGGACGATGAGTTTTCCCAGAGAGCTGGCAGTTGGATTACGAGGCTGGGTAAAAAGATATGAACATTTTAAATGAAACAAAACACCAATTATTAGGACAAAGCATAGTCACTGTGGAAAAGATACTGATCAATTTAGAGGAAATTACAGAAAGGTGAGTCAGAATAATGACTGGGGCCTCAGATGTCCAGGGCAGCATAGAGTATGGTCACTAAACAAAATGAACTTGGTACTTTCCTGCCAGAAGAGAGAGAATCTAACACACCTGGGCATGGCAGGAAGGGACTCTGGGATAGACTCGGCAGGACAGAGAGAGGTCAGGGAGGGTGGAGCAGAGCACAGGCCTCCCAGGAAGCCCAGGACTGCTCTGAGTCCTTCAGGGAACTAACCCCCAGGGCCATGTTGCTGTGTCTGGTCAGGCCCCCACCAGCACTGCCTGACTGAGAGTTGGAGCCTTTCCTGGACCAGGTGCTTGGCCCAGCTGTAGAGTCTGATCATAGGGTAGAGTGCCTTCCTGCCTTATGTTCTAGTCTTGCTGTCAGTGGGAAGAGCAGAAGGGGGTTGGCTGGCAGAGGAGGAGGGCAAGGAGCCTGGGTCCTCGAGTGACAAGGCGGCCCTGGGAAGCGGGAAGCAGTGCCCCATTCTGATTGGCTAGTGGCTTGCGCGCCACCTGGTGGTATGAAAAGGCCCTGCTCCTGGTGGCAGCTGGAGTTGCCCTGCGCTGAGGTTTGGACAGATGAGCAGCTCTGGGGTGTTTTAACTCTGGTGCAGGCCTTTCCGGAGACTCAGGTGTGAGTGAGGACCCAGGTCCCTGGGACTGGCTGAATTACCACGCTTCACGGGAAAGCAGGGTCCGGTGGAGAGGTTCTCAGTGACTGGTGACTCAGAAAAGAAAAGAAGGTCAGGTTCTGGTCTAGTGAACTTCATGTGGATCCTGAACAGATCATTAAAACGATTTGTGGATTCTTAGAAAAGGAAGAAGAGACAAGTGGGTTCTCTAAAACAAGGCACACCAGATGACCCTAAGTTTCAGTTTCCATAGTGACTAGCCTAGTAGAAAAGGACAACGCTGCAGATGTAAGAGGGCTGTATACTAGCGACAAACGTGACAGCATCCTTATCTCATGGACTTGTTGAGGACAAAGAGGAGACAGGGTGGCTGGGGAGGTTGATAACTTGTCGACTGATGCTACCTTGGACACATTTCTAGTGCTGTTCTGTCAGTCTGCTCAGCTTTCTCATAGAGAATGTTCTCATCGATGGCCTGGACCAGATTTGAGGGATGACATGGAATTGGATGGAAAGGTGAGCACACGGGATTACAGAGGGCTCAGCAGGTTGACTGTGGTTGACTGTGGCCGCCCAACAATAGATGGAAGGGGTGGGAGCCAAGGTATGGCCCCTGATGGAGTGCCTACCAGCCCCCACGTGGAAGGTTCTGTTTCATCGGTCTATGTCTAAAGGACACCAGTGAACAGAGATACAGAGGGACTGACGGCAGGGGAACTTGAAATCTGGTGTTGAAGAACGTGGTCGTGCTTACTCTGTAATTAAGAAGACTGGCGGGGAGGGGATACATGGGTTTAAATGTGTAAAAGTCTGCTCCTGTAGAAGAGGGGTGTTCTGTTTTGCCCTGGAGCTTTGATGGAAAAGCCGAGACTAATAGTGAGAGCTGTCCAAAACCAGATGGACTTCGTAAAGGGGCCAGGTGGTCCCTCCCACTGCCAGAGTGTGGGCAAGAAGGGATGCTCAAGAAACAGGAATGTCCTGGGGCCTTGAAGCATCTGAGACAGAAGTAAATCAGACAACCTCTGATGGCTCTTCCAGGCCTGTCATTCCTCCAGGAATGGGATAATGAAGCCTGAGATCATCATTCTCCCGGATGCTTACCTCCTCTACTCCTGGAAGGCAAGATCCGTTCATGCCAGACTCACCTTTTCCTCTTGCACGGTGGGAACCATTGTGCTTTGCATATAACAGGCATCATTTAATATTTGCCCAAATGACTTCACATATATCCAGAGGACCGAGAAGATGAATTTGCCCAGAGACCTGGCAGTCTGATTGTAAGCTGCATAAATTATTAAATACTGAGGACAAAGTCACCTTTTCTACTCTATCTACATAATTAGGTAGCAACGTTTTTTTCGTAAAGGAAAAGTAGTTTGGGGAATACTCTTCTTAGTAACATTTGTCTCACAGGAAACCAAATTTTTAAACAAATATCAGTTAAGGTAGGTGTTGCTACCAACACAAAGATAATGATTAGGGGTGTGGTCTTTAAAGGGAGACTAGCAGGTGGTCCGAATACCAACTCCACCATCAATTGGAGGATGGCCTTGGATACACAGTTACTTAACCTCTCTGAGTCTCAGTTTCCACGTGTGTAAAATGAGCATGAAAATATTACTCAACTCATAAAGTTAGTGGGAAGATTTAATGAATGAATATATATCAGGTCCTAAACTGTCCCTGGCATAGAAAAAGTGGTCAATAAGTGTAGCAACTGGCAGAGCTCATGGGATATAATCAGAGAACAACTACGTTTGTTCTCCTGGTATGCAGAGTTGGGAGACCTTGTTTCACTGTCTTATACTGAGTACCTGCTCTTCCTTTTCACATGACTTGTATCTTTCGATCACTGGATTTCATCATCAAGTGTTTTATTTTCCAGAAGAGCTCATGGGATTTGGCTCATATGGAACGTTGCCTACACGACAGCCCATACTGCCTGATGTGGTTCTTTTATCTACCTCTCTCTCTCTTAATGCAGGTAAATGCTGATTACGACAATAATGGCGGTCACATTTCTCAGCTGGTCCTTTTTCTAGCTTGAGATGTTACAGAGTGAGGCTGTAACATCTAGAGCCACTGTAGAGGGAAGCCATCTGACATCCCAGGGATGACAGCTCCAAAAGATAGAAAGACCATCAAAGATTGATGATGTCACTGAGCCACTGAAATAATTGGCTCCAAAATAGCCTCTCCTCTATTCTTGTTAAGGGAGATTATAAATCCTCTTACTGTTTAAGCCATTGGACACTGGGTTTTCTATTACTTGCACTTGAAAACGTGCCAATTTACGTGAGTGCTGTATTTCCTGAGAGCTTTCATATTCTGGAATATTAACTGCAATGAGTAGAAATATCCTGATTCACATTTTCCCCCAAGAACTTTTTAAATACCTCTAGCTTTTCATCTGACATTGAAAGCTACTGCGGAGAAATTCGAGGCCAACCAAATTCTCTGTACCACTTCTCCCTGAAGTTCAATAACATATCCAGGATATCTTAGGTGTTGGTTGTTCTATGTCAGTTTTTCCTGGAACACAATGAGAACTTTTGATCTGTAAGTTTCACTCTTTTATTTCAGAAATGTTTCTTTAGATCTTTGAAAAACTTAATTGGAGCTTTCTTTTCCAGGAATATCAACTAAACCTTTCTAATTGCTTAAACATCTGTCTTTTCCTTTTACCTTCACTGCAGTTGATTTAAGCTTTTCCTCTAAGTCAGTAATTCAGATGAATTATGCCCAGTCCATTCCTTGGTTTTTCTAATTTAGTTCCTATATTGGACTATTTCTGATTTTCATTTGTTTCGTTAGCTATGCAATCTTCTTTTCCTTCTAATTATGTTGTTTTATATTCTCTCCCAGCACTTATTCTATTAAACTTCTATTCTTATTAACTTATTCTATAGTATAAAACACTTGTAAAGAATTTTCTTCTGTTTGGTTACCTTTTCTCCAGGCTAGGTTCTTCACCTGTTCTCACCCATGCTGTAATCCTTTTTTTCCTTCCCCTTTTATTGAAGTCTTGGATTTGGATAGTGGATATGCGGCTTCTTATTCATATTTAATATGGATTGCTCTTTGTATATCTTCCAGTTCCTCAAATATAATGTGAGCAAATTCTCCTTGACTGCTTTCTCACTGTATCTGAGTTTGAGAGCTGGAAAATTTTATTTTTATCCACCTTTCTATAGCCTGGATACACGGTAAGGATAAGGGCTGATCCACTGAATCTTTGCAAGGTCTGGGCTCTGCTTTCTCTTCCGAGATCTTGGTAAACTCTTTTACCACCATCCCTCACCCTTCTTGGGAGTATATCCTATTCCTGTGACAAAATGTCCTTTGACTTTGAATCTTTGCCTCAGTTCAGTGTAAAGTCCTAAAAAGTGGCAAGCCCTAGTGATTTTTTCTAGTTCCGGAAGGGCCCTGTGGGTGGTAGTGATTGTTTCGACTAGTGATAGTTTTGTCTCACCTGGATTTCCCCAGGTGGCTCACTTACCCTACTCACCTTTCATCTCAATTCTCAGATTCCTGTCTTCCTTGTATTGAAAAGTATTAGTGAGAATTCTTGGTACTTTGCCTACTTGGTACTTTCTCTCCCTAGTAGGGATTTTTGGGGGGAGTGGGGATGAGATTAGACACCATTCTCCACTGCAGGTTTCTATTTCATTGAGTAGCTTTTGAAGTTTATGGCATGAAGTTGTACTTAATTTTTTGTTTGGCTCTCCTTTTCTCTTCCTTTTTTTTTTCTATTCTTTTGTTCATTTCATTAGTAATTGTGGGAGAAGGGTTGTGTGATCCAGATTTATTCTGTCCTTTTTACGTGTTTGCCCTCTATATACTTTTTCAAATGCATTAGTTCTGAAAAATGTTCCACTAGAAATTGCAGATTATAAAATTATAAAATTTGCAACAGTTACCAAAGATGATGAAAGAAGAACAATGCACACAAACACAGTGACTTGCTAATAACTAACACCCACACGGCATCTTACATTTACAACGCACTGTCGCCGTATTTCATTTTCATTTAGCCCCAGAAGGGCATCTGCATCTGCCCTGCACCCCCAGAACCTAAGTCTGCGCTAGCCCAGAGTAGATAACCCAGTAAGGTTTCGAAGGAACGAAATGACTGTTACCCCACTTTACAGACGGGAAGACTGGGGCTACCATCATTAAGGACCTCGCCCAAGGCTACATATCTGAAGGTGGATGAAAATGGGCAAACGGGAAAGCGGAACAACGGCGTGGAGGACAACGAGCGGGTGGACAGGACCTGGGGCCGATCCCGGGGAACGCTGGGCGGGTCCCCCGGGAGGCGGGTACTAAGCGTGGTTCCTGCGAGGAACCCCGGCCTTCGGCGTTCGACGCGGTTGCCAGGGAAACAGCAGGAGGCGGCGCAGGCGCCTAGCGCGAAGGGGGCGGGAGCGCGCCGGCCGAGCGGACCCGCACCGCTCAGGCGTAGCGTCCGTAGCTAGGCTCCGCCTCGCGCCTTCTCGCTGCGGGGCCACAGGAAGGTTCCGGAGCCTGGGGGTCTAGGCGAGACGGCTCGAATCCCCCTCTCGGCGGCTGCGCGCATCCCTGCCTATCGCCTTTCCCTTCCCTCCCTTCAGAAGGAACTCACCCCAACGCCCTCTGGCGGTGTCCCGACCCCTGCAGCCAGCCGCCCTTCAGAGGACAACAGAACAGCTTCCCAGCGGGCGAGGGGAAGAGGGAAAGTAGCCAGCATGTCGAACGCGTAAGTGATGGGCTGCCGGGCCATAGCCATGGGGTGGGCTCCTCCAGACAGAAAGATAGCCTGCTCTGCTTCTTTTCCGTTTCTTTTCTACCCCACCTCTTCTTTTTGCAGTTTTAGCAAGTAAAGATACACGTCAGCAGAGAGCATCAGCTTCTGTGGACAGGGAATGCCGTACACTTAGACCTGCCAACTCTCCCGGTGCTGTCCCTGCCCCACATAGAGATGAGCTCCTCCAGACCCAGTGCTTGTGCCCGCTAAGCCCTTGTGGATGTATTTTTGAGGAAGCAGGGTCTATGTTCAGTTCCTTGCCTGCTTTTTTGTTAATCTAACCCAGTAACATACAGTGCTTTGTGAAAACACCCAGGTCCCGATATTTAAGTTAAGAAAGATCTTGAGGAAGCTTTATTGTACCACCTTGCTTTTCACCAAGAAACGCCAGTCAGGTGGCAGTGGCACCAAGGAGTATTCACCCAGCACTGTGCTATTTACACAGCACCAGCCCAGCAGTTATTTCATAATGGTCATCTCAAACGTCTATTCTAGTGCTGACTCTGCAGGCACTGTTCTGAGTGCTTGAATATAGTAACTCATGACTCCCCTGTAACGTAAGAGCCGTTAATATTATTTCCGTTTTACAGATGAGCTAAATAGTTCATATACAGCAAGGACACGGTGTCAACGAGGCACTGAAGCTCCAACCTGCATTCCAGCTCTCAGTAACCCTGTTTTCCAGGCCAGGAAATAAGAGCAGCGAGGCTAAGGGCTTGCCAGGTTTTGCGGGTGGGGGAGATCAGGAGTTCAGTTTTGGACGTGTTGAGTTTGAAGTGCCTATTGGACATCAAGTGGATATAAGTAGACAACTGACTTGAATTCAGATGAGAGGGCTGTGTATGAAATATAAATTCAACAGCTGTTGGCATAGACGGTCTTTATGAGACATGGGACGAGTGTAGACAGAGGAGAGAACAGGTCCAAGGACTAAGACTCGGTCATGCAATGGCAAGAGATGGAGGAGGAGAGACCAGCAAAGGAATCAAAGGTGTGATCATTGAGAAGGAAACAAGATTGTGGTGCCTTGGAAGCCAGGAGAAAAAGTAGAGTTTCTTGGAGGAGGGAGTTACAGACTCTGTCAAATGCTGCAAGACAAGCCAGAGGAGAGCTGAGAATTGACCATGGATTTAGCAGTGTGGAGTCCAGCGGTGACCTTGACCTTCAGGGGGGTGATGGAGTGGAAAGATGAACTAGAATGAATGTAGGAGAGAGAAAGAGGCGCAGCACTGGCTTTTTAAAGGCATTTCACTGTAGCTGGTGGCAAGGGAAATGGGGTCCAGAGACAGATTTTTTTTTTAAGATAGGAAACAACAGCCTATTTGTTTGCTGAAGGGAATGGCCAGTATAAGGGAAGCGGGATGACATGGGAGGAGGAAGGAGAAGTGGGGTGACATCCTTGCTAGTGGGGGCACGGGCCCCAGCAGACAGAGAAAGGAGCTCAGGTGGTTTATGGCGGGAAGATGAGGCAGGGTAGAGGCTGTCTGATAAAGATGCTGTTCAGTGGGTCGATGTCCTGGTGGGGCCTGGAAAGATGATGTAGATGGTAGATGGTGGTGACACTGAGGGGCCGAGGGCGATACCCTCTGATGAAATGAGGTTCCAAACTAGGGGGTGTCGGGGGTGGGATGGAGAATGGTCTGGAGCTGGAGTGAGGAGCCAGGATCTGGCCCCGCTCCGTGCTGCGGTCAGAGGGCTCTGGGACGGAGGGAGGGCTGCAGGAGAGGCTGTGTTCTTAGGGGGAGAGCCAGAGCTCCCTTAGAGCAAGAATGCCAAGGAATATTCCAGAAACAGTACAAACACCTAGATAGTATTGGAAGAATTTGAAGGTTTATCATATATAAAATAACTGGAGGAGAATTCCCATTTTGCAAGCTTTTGTATCGAAGTACGTGTTTATGTCTGAATATTTAAGTCTTTTCTTCCCCCTCCACCCACCTGTGCATCATCCCTCCATCCCCCAGTTACAGGAAAACTGCCAAAGCTGCAGAAATAACAATCTGGTGTTTTTCAACTGTCATATTCGCTCTTCTGCGCCCACAGTCCTCCTAACTTCAATATCTGTAACACGTCTAGGTCATGTGCTGAAGTCTGAAACCAATCATGTACTTAAAAAAAATTCCAAGTGGTCTCATGGATAAAACACTACCTTCTCTTTACAAGGCACATTTAAAATGTCAAGAACACTTTCACATCTGTTATCCCATTCCTCAGTAATCCTGTGGGGTGTCCAGGGTAGGTGTCATTATCCAGATTTGCCACTTGAGGAAGTGAAGGCACAAGGTTAAGTGACCCTCCTGAGACTGACTACCTCAAGAGACGGGTTCTGATTTTAAGCTTGGAGCACTTACAGCTTTAAAAACCACCTTGCCATACCCCAGAGAAATAAAAACATAGGTCCACACAAAAACGCGTATTGGAATGCTCATAGCAGCATCATTTACAAGAGCCAAAAGGCAGAAACACCCCATGTGTCCATTCACTGATGAGCGGATAAACAAAGTGTGGTATATACATGCAGTGGAACATTATTAGGCAATAAAAAGAAATGAGATAGCGATACACACCACAGCACAGTGGGCTTTGGAAAAGTTATACTGAGTGAAAGGATCCAGTCGCAAAGGGCCACCTGTTATATGATCCCACTTATGTGAAATGTCCAGAATAGGCAAATAAATAGAGACACATTAGATGAGTGGTTGCCAGGGGCTGGGCGGAAGGCGGATAAGGGCAAATAGGGAGTGACGGGCTAGCAGGTGTAGGGTTTCTCTTTAGAGTGATGAAAATGTACTGAAATCAGAGAAAGGTGAAGGTTGCACAACTCTGTGAATATGCTAAAAAAAAAAAAAACCCCACTGAACTGTGCACTTAAAGAGGGTGAGTTTATGTATGTGAGTTACATCTCCATAATGGTTCTCTTAAAACATCATCTTGCCACATTCCGTGTCTCAGATCATCTTCATGGGCACCGGCTCAGCGGAAGGATGCTGAGACCTTGGCTTCGAGGCGAGGTGGGGCTCAGGCTGGACTGAGGCTTCGAGGGGCGCGGAGGCTGCACTGGCTGGGGGTCCAGGGAGTGACAGGGTTGTAACCAGTGGACACACGTGGAGGGGCAGCAAGGCAGCGGGGAAACTGGAAAGCTGAAGCCAGTCTGCAGGGGAAAGGGTAGCAATGCAGGGTTGCGTGCTCACACAGCTACTTAATATCTCCCCATCAACCAACAACCTTGCCTGGTCTCTCCAACAAGGGTCCCCCGAAAGACAGCAGGTGAGGAAGAAAGAGGCTGCAGCCCAAATGTCAGGACTTGGAAGGATCAAGCCACCAGGATGGTCTTTGGCCAAAAGTTCCAGTTCAGGAGTCAGCTCTGCCCTGGCTCTGGAGGGATTCCTGCCTCTTTGACCCTGGGTAGAAGCCCGGGAGTGCACTGAACTAGGGCAACAAGGCTTCAGCAGGCTGGATCTGCCCCAAAGCAAAGTCTTAAGTTCTAGGTGTGTCCCATCCATTAATTTGGCTTCTGTTTCCCCTGGTGGAAGCCTCCTTTACCCAAGATCCCTTGCTAATGATTGGTGTGGGTCTTTATGGGATTCAAGTCACCCCCCTGCACCCTATGGAAAAAGCCTCCATGGGTGGCATAACACACCTTAATGCTTGCTGGTGCGTTAAATGCTTTGAAGTCTGATAAATACCCTTTATCTTTTATTATCAACTCCACCCCTGCATATAGAAATTATGACTGGATTTATTTACAGAGTTTCCTGTATATTATTACCAAATTCTTGGTAATATTAAATCTGCCTGTCAGTCTCAAGAATCTGCTTTCTTTTTATCTGGTCTCTCCAGGCGGGAACAGAGACCGCCTTCTGCCTGTTCCAGACCTCTGCAGCTAGCATTCCAGAATTTTCTTCAGCTACGTCTTGTGTGGCTCTCGCCATATTTATTCTTGAATGTTTAATGTTCTTGATCAGCACTGTGAATGGGGTTTTGTTTTTCATATTTTTTCTCTGCATTTAGTTTTTGGGCCTTTTATCTATGTCTTGCAACTTTGTATTAATTGACTTCTTACATTTTGTTACTGATTTCCTTGGATTTTGCAGCGGTGTCATTTACAAGCAGTTTTTTTCATCTTTTGTATTGATCCCTTTTCCATCTGTTTCATCCTTTTTGTACTTGTGTTTTTTAGCTTTCTGGTGTTTCTCTATTGAAAATATTTATGGTCTCTGGTTTTCAGCATTTTGAAGAGGTTGTCATCATCAGCCTCTTTGGACAGTATTCTTAATCAGGTATATGCCATAAATTAAATTTATTGAGCATCTTCTTGGCATCTGTGAAAATAATCCACAGTTTTTACTGTCTTGTGCGGTATTTCATTCAGCTTTCCTTAATGTTGAACTCTTGTGAATTTCCCGGGTGACCCCCCCCCCACCTCCTCCTTGGTCAGCAGGAACAATGCTTTTGATCTGGCTCTGTGTTTTGTTTGCTGAGTGGAATTTCAGATCCGAGTTCCAAACAAAATTAGCCTGTAATTTTCTTCTGTAATGTTGTCCTGCCAGGTCTAGGCCCTGAGCCCTATTTACTCTGCAGAACGATTGGATTTTCTGTTTTATGGGAACAGGTGTCGAGCCTGGTGGCACGTGGGGCCTGCGTCACCCGTCAGGTCAGTGAACGCCTGGGGTCCCCGGCCCCCTCTCAGATGCTGGAAGTCTGGGCTTTGGTAAACTAAGAACCTGCTCAGCTGCTTTGTACCCATTTATCATGCAACGAGTGAGATGTCCTGGGCTAAGTGGAATTCTAACTTTTGATAGTACCTTTTCTCTGTTATAATGAAGTTGTCTATCAGAGTGCTCTTTCACTAGCAGTATTTTTAAAATATTGCCAAGTTGGGAGAAATCTGGTACTTGAACCCGAGGGATGCAGTGCCAGGGCCAATATTTAGCATCCAACCTCAGTGGGGTGCTGGGAGGGAGGAAGAGTTTCGTTTTTAGCTATACATCTTTGTTTCCTTGTGGTGTCCAGCACTCCTCTGCCCCGGGATTTGTCCTGACAAACTGGAGGCAATAAAGGTTCAGAGCCTGAACTCTGGAGCCTGGCTGCCTGGGTGCAAATCCTGCGTTCAAATCACACAACTTCGGGCAGTAACTTCTCTGTGCCTTGGTTTCCTCATCTGTAAACTGGAGTGATAATAATACCCACCTCATAGGGTTTTGAGAATTACATGAGTTAATATATGTGAAGTACTTAGAACAGTGACTGATATGATGTCCGTCATCATCACCAAAACCCTAAAGACTTTTCACATCAAGAGAAGCTTTTCACTTTCGGCCAGGAAGATAAAAATCTCCCATCTCTGCTCTAAGCTCATAAAAATGATAGAAACAGCAGAAATTAATACAACGTTGTATATCAGCTATACTTGAATAAAATAATTTTTTTAAAAGTATAGAAATTAGTATAGAAACAGTAACAGATTTAAGTTCCTTTCTTGTTTTATGAGCACCAGCATGTCAATAGGTTTAGAAATAAACAAAAGTCCAACGAACTGAGGTTTTGTTAATACTATGATTTCCATATTTATCTTTCTCTAAAATTAAGGATGTTGCTTTGTTCTTAACTTATTCCAAGTACTCAGAATTAACAAAGGCAATGTTTCTTTTGAATTTAAGGTGATTTATTTAGAGAGCAGAGGTAGCTCAGTAGAGTCTAGCACAAAAAATGAAGTGACAACATGGTACTTAATTTTGAAAAATGTTCAGAGTATAGCTAAGTGGCTTTCCATATTTAAATAACGTAGTGTATGACATCTAGTTAGTAAATGTTAATTATTTTTATTTTTAATTTGGAATTTTGATCAATAAAACAAAAATCAAGTTATAAAAAAAATAGAAAAATATTTTTAAGTATTATTTTCATTTTTTATCTAAAACTTTTATTTTTTAATATTTTTATTTATATTTTAAATTTATATTTATAATATACTAATATCAGTATACTAGTTTATATTTTTATATATATATATATTTATTTTTATTATATATATTTAATATATATATATTATATATATTATATATATTTATATATATTAGTATATATTTAATAGTATAATATTAAGTTATAAAATAAAACTAAAATATTTAAAATTGAAAATAAAAAACTTTTTTTTTTTTTAATCCAAGTTGAAAAATCTCTGCACCAGGAGCAGAGTGGAAACCCAGGGCAGTGAGCAGGCCAGACCAGGAGGCCTAGTCGGTTCTGGCACAGGGGTGGGCAGTGCACTCTGGGATTTCAGTTCCTGAAAGGCCTGGTACCAGACCGTCCAGGAGGACTTGAGCTGGACTCCCATGGAATCCGGGGCAGGACCGCCCTTCCCAGCTGGGTCAGAGACAGAGGGAAGGGCCACAGCCCATTCAGGGTCATAGTGGGAAACCAGCTTTTCAGCCAGAAGGCAAGCTGTGGAACACATAAACTCAGAATACGTAAAGAAGCCCCACAATTTAGTAGAAAAACAAAACCATGTAAAAACAGGTAAAACAAATGGATGAACAATTTAAGGAAGAGAAATTGCAGATGACCAGTTGCACGTGGAGAGATACTGTCTCGGTAGCAACTGGGAAAATGGACACAGAAATCCTATTTCTTACCTGTCATCGTGGCAAACATTATGGTTGTGTGTCTCAGGGCGGTGGCAGGGGCTCTTTTACTTTGGGGAGAGGTGGAGGCGGCAGCGTGGTTTGAATCGTGGTTTCAGCTCAGAATCGTGTAGACCCGGGTTCAGACGCTGACCCCGCCTCTGAGGGACATCATCTCCCTCCCACCCCAGTGGAGCGATGGGAGCCTTCCCCAGGGATGCTTCAAGGATGACACGCAGCATGGAACGCGGCAGGTGGTCAGTTTCAGCGCGAGATGATCACACTTTCTTCCCCACGGGAAGGTGGGGTGCATGCTTGAGGACGGGCAGATAGTGGAGCCGAGGGCCAGAGGGGGTGCCTGGGAATGACCTCGGGGAGGAGGTGAGGGATCCCCAGTGGAACAAGGTGGATTGACCAGCATATTTATCTCCGAATGGCCTCTGAAATGGCAGTAAGGGATTTAAGACGCTGTAAACACACGAGGGCCAAGAGAACATTTGAGCATTTGACAAGAGACATCAGGAAAATGGAGGAAGAGGGAAAGCAGATTTGGATGAGAGGGGAGAGGTGGGGTAGAGAGCGTGGCCTGCAGGCCAGCAGAGCCCTGGGAAGGTCTTTCAGAGGTTGGGGGGACTGGTCGGAGATCAGCAGAGGGGGCAACCCCGGAGAGCAGGTGCTAAGCTGCTCCCATCCTGGTGGAAGAGGCCGGTGCAGCAGCCTGGACCCAGGATGCAGGACGCAGGTGGGCGTGGGAACGAGAGGCCGGGCTGACAGCAGAAAGGCAGTGAGAGCCCGCAGCCCCCTGGACCCGCTTGCTTCTCAGGCTGGAGGTTGGAGCCGCCCTCGCCAGTGCATCCTGGGAAGACCCTACAGACAGAGACGGGCATTGGCGGGTTTCGCCCTCATCCCAGGGAGATGGCCAGGATCCTACCCACCCCGTCACCCCCGGTTAAGCCCACTGGTTAAGAAGCCCCTTCCCAGACACAATGAACTTCCGTTTAGCTTTTCAGAACTGGGTCTTGGATATAAAATAGGAACCAAAAAATCAGCCAAATTTTGAAAGAAAATAAAAGTCTCTGCCATGAGTACATTGGTCAGAGTCCCAGCAGGAAAAAGAGGGCCTACTCAGCAGGGTGGCTAATAAAGGGACGGGTGACAAAGGTGTGAGCTGAATCCCGGGAAACCAACAAGGGATGGGGTGGTGTCCTGGGGGTGGCAGGGCTGTCACCACCCTAAGGCTTTGCTAGGAGGAGGATCGTTTGTTGACTCACTGGGGGGCCGCGAGAGAGGACACATCCCCATCTCACTCTCCCACTCCCCGGGCTCCCGGCTGCACCCTCCACTGAGCGGCTCAAACAAGAGCAGGGAGCCGGCCTCCCCAGCCACAGTCTGCACCTTACTTCCCACACTCAGTGTTATGGTTCCGGGGTTCGTAGGTGGTGCTTAGAGCTGTAAGTCTTTCATTTCTCACTGCTGTGTATTAGTCTGTTGGTGACTATACTACAATTTATTTATCCATTCTCTTATTGATGGACATTTGGGATATCTCCAGGTCTTTTACTTTTATCAAGAAATGCCACTGTGATCATTCTTAATGCAGATTTACAAGAGTCTCTCCAGGGTATAATTGTTCATTCGTAGTTATGCCCATGTTCAACTTTACAAGGTATTTTCCAAAGTATTTGTTCCAATTCGTACTCCACCAGCTGTGTATGTGGACAAATCAGGTAACTATTCTGGTTATCAACTTCCTCATCTTTTAAGTGGGTGTAATAATACTGGCTTTACCAGTATACTGAGGAATCACTTCATACCATTTAGGCAAAAGGCTTTTTTAACTGCTTATTTGATGATAATAGCCGTGGTCATATCCAAAACTCACATGCATAACAAAACAGGACATAAGTGGTCTAAAGAGCCTTGCAACTATACGCAGTGTTCTTAGCTCACACTTACGGTGTGTTACATTTTGTTATAGCAGATGCCCAATATGTATGCCTTGCAAAGTAATTTTTTCTTCTTGTATTGTTGACCCTGTCGTCCCTCAGAATGTATAATAAGATGTGGCATCAGACCCAAGAGGCCCTCAATTCTCTGCTTGATAAAGAATCTCAGAAGATGATGAAACCACAAAGAAATCAAGTTTTCATCTTCCAGATGTTAGCCACCTTCTACATAAAATATGTGCAGATCTTTAGAAACCTGGAGAACGTCTATGACCAGACAGTCCATCCACAGAAACGCATGCTGATCCGAAAAATCCTGGATGGGGTGATGGGTCGCATCCTGGAGCTGAAGAATGAGATGGTTGAATTGGAATTAACCGAGTTTCATTATTTTGATGATATCTTACAGGATCTAAAGTTGATTCCTGTAAGTACTCAGGGTTCTTTTCATATTAGTTTCTTCTCGTTATAAATAAGATATATAGGCCTGTAACCAATGCTCTGCAGACTTCCTAGTCGTCTTTATTAGTTGCATGTTGTATTGAAAGTCGAAGCATAGCCCTTCAATGAAACTACACTGCCGTGGACGAGGATTTGGGTTTGCTCAGTTCTGGGCACAGACAGACCTTTGCACGGTCCTGGGGTCTGCTGGACACCGTTGTTGTGGTCTTACCTGTCACCATGGTGTCTGCCCAGGTAGGTTGGAATGGAGTAGGATGAACCTTTCACAAATATCCTCCCAGTTTCCAATAGCCATGCCCCTACTTCTGTTTCCGAAGGAAATCTCTCTCTGGCCTTTGTTTCCCATCATCTTCTCGATGAGCAGCCGGTTGGTTGCTGGTTCCTAATTCCCAGGAGGATGCATCTCCTCCTTTGCTTTGGGTCAGTGGTGACTCAGGAGATGTATGGCAACGGGCCTCTGAGCCTCCGACACCAAAGAAGGGCCCCCTCCCTTTCTCTCTGATGCCCTGAGCACTCCCTGCCGGCACCTGTAACCACGGTGCCCTCCTGTGAGCATTCTGTCCTGCAGCTGCCCTTATGACCACTGCCTGATGCCCGGGATCTCTTCTGGCTGGGTCTGTAGGGGCTGGTGGACAACCCCCTTCAGTGTCAGGAGTCATATATGAGTTCAGTCTTCGTTTTGAAAAGATTGTTTCCCTAAAATAAAATTAGGAAGAGACAGTGTTTAGTTTTCTACACGGGGTTTAATATTTCTTCCTTTGGAAAATAGGCTTCTATAAAAGGATGTCCCTCTCTGGGATAAACTTTCCTAGCATTATTACTGCATTTAATCAGAATGGACTAAAGAGAATACCTGGAATGAGTGAAGATGTGGAAGATCGTCTCAAAATGTTCATGTTTCTTGCATTCATGTATAAGAGCATGGGTTAAAGCACTAGGTTTCTTAGATCAGGAGTACTTTACCCACCCCCCAGTGTGAAAATATCAAGAACAACTCAGGACAAACATGAAATAAATAGTCATTAAGTCATAATAATAAATTTAGTTAATAAGGTAATATTCAATTTATTAAAATTCCAAGAATATTAAGTAATACTCCTAAATTTAAGGAATACGCAGTTTATGAAATCTATATGGTGGGCTCCTTCAGTTTTCTCCCTGCTCTTCATCCTGCCTCAGCACCCCTGTGCTGGCTGGTTCATCTTCTTGAAGGTCGTGACCGTTGAGAAGGATGATGACCGAGTGACATCATCCAGGCAGCCTTCCTGATAGGAGACCATGAACTACGTGTTCTGCCAGCCCTGGAGGGTGTTGATGGAGCCGTACGATGACGCTGAGCCCCAGGTGGTTAGGGGGCACATCACGCAGCCTCAGCACGGGCTCCAGGATCAGTGCCCTTGCCAGCGAGACACACATGGACCAGCCTCTGGGGATACCTGTGTGGCCCAGTTCTGCATTTCAGGGTGAAAGCTTGACCAACCAGCATCCTCTGTGGCTGGGCCTCTGTGGCTATCACCCACACAGCCCACAGCTCCTGTGTGTTCTGTCGGGCCAGCACACAGATACTCGTACAGCATGACCACCCCTGACCATAGCTTATTGGCTCAGGGACGGAGACCGACCTTGGTGGCTGCACTAGCCAGTCCTTCCTTGAGAGATTCTGAAACTGGGACAGAGAGAGACTACTTTCTGTCTCCAATTCTGAACTGTAGTCTCCCAAACTTGTAAGTAGTTGGAGCCTTTGTTCACCCGACGCTCCAAAGGAAGAAGCTTCAGAGAGAAAGAGCGAGAGAAATAGAGAGAGAGGAGAACAAAGCAGGATCACCAAGAGGAGTAGAAAGAAATGGCAGATTCCTGAAGGCATCGTCTCCCCTGGACACATCCCTGTTGCTGGCAGACACCCAGCTTTGTTCCTGCCCTTGTTCCAAGAGGTCCCAAATCCTTCCATCAATGTCCCCTTTGGCTAAACTAGCCAGAAGACTGTTTCTTTAGGTCCCCATAACATAGAGAAACACGTAGAGGAGAGAGAGAGATTCTCTGTTCCAACAAATTTACTTTGATTCCACCCCATGGAGAATGGAAACCCCAAGGCATCTGTGATGGGCATAAAATATATCACAGATGGGATGCAGCAGCAAGCCTGAAGCAAGGGATACCTACGTTCCCCTCTCGTGCATTCTCAAGTGCTCTGTTTCCTCACCTTCAAAATTCTAACTGTAACTTTATTGGTCCTACATGGACCTGATAGAGCCACGTCAATAAAGTTTCGTCTTAAAATTTAGAAAAGCACAACACTTGAACATGCTTATTAATAAACAAAAATCACATTAGATAAAAGTGTCGTCATTCTCCACTGACTGTCCACACTCACCCCCTGGACCCTAGAAGCTCAGTCTTAGTTCACCCCAAACACTCCATTAGCCTAGGAAAGTTTTGGTTTTCAAAAACTGCTGCCACTTCCTGGAAGTCCTGGGTACGCTATTCCACCAAGTCCTAAAGAGGCATTCCTGTATGCTAAAATGCTTTTTCAAGGGAAGGCCTATTCAGAATTCTCCGGATTGGGGAGATGTGGGGAGTCACACCAGAATGGGAAAAGGCAGAGCTGATCCCAAGGACCAGAACTTAGCTTCCCCCCAGTCAACTGGTCTACCAGAAGGCAGCCATGCGTGTTCTCATAGAGTAGGACGGTGTTTCTAGATACTAGGGCCAAAGGCCCACCCATATTCTTGAATAACACTTCTACAATCTTGGTTATTGACCTTGGAATGGTAAATATTCATTTGACCTCCACTAATTTGAAATATCTGTACACAAATGAACAGAAGTTTAGATTAGTGTATAAAAACAAGTTTCCTAATAAAGCAAATTAATTTTGTAAATGATTTTTGTAATGGGGTAATTTAGGTCAAAATAAAACCAAATTATTTTTTTAATTGTGACTGTTCACGTACACATGGTCAATGGTGCTAATAATAAATTATTAGGTTTAATTCAAAGATCTCTATAGCTCAATTCTATGCTATCCTAATTTGCATTGTTTTAGGTAAGCTCAGATAATATTATATTTCTTTAAAGAAAATTTGTTAAGCTATCATTGGTTAATTGAGGCCTAATTGATACGAATTACTGGAATTTTACAGTAATGATCAAAATGGGATATGGTTACACTTTCTCCTTTTGACTTCATTTATGTCTCCTTAGCGGGAAGGAACTGTCTTCACACCACTGGCTTCATCACCTCTTAAGTGAGGATGGGAAGTAAAGCGAGTCTCTGATGCCCTTGTCCTAACTGTATATTTTAAATGGATTTGAGTCCTGGAATCATGACCAAAATGCTCTTTTGCTTCTTCTTTCTCTTCTCTAGCAACAGTTAGAAATCCCCATACCGAAGTATTTTCTGAAGGAGAAGTTGGAAGTAATAAAAGGAAGAGAGAAAATCCTTGCTCAACTATTAGCCGACAGTGGATTAGGCGTAACTGAAAAGGTTTGTATATCATTTTAACAAACATTATTCCATAATCTGTAAAACCTCCTTTTCTGCTGCCCCTAATTGTGCGAGAAACAAGAAGACTGTTTTCAATGCGAGGAGCGTGGCACCTTTTCTCCCGTGTTATTCAGTCACTAAGAAGTTGCATAACCTTTGGGTGTGTTTTTGACCAGTCATAACCATTCTTTTTTAAGATCAAAACATAGTACTTCGTTGGTTAAATCAGCATCTCTAAGATTGAGTAGGTTATTGACTCAGTTTACTGGTTCATCTCAAAGTCAGCCAGCCTACAGTCAGAAGCAGAATGTTGTTCGTATAAAATAATTAAGTGCTGAGATAACTAGGAGCTAAAAAATTACGACACTCTCTGAAAATGCCGATTGACCTCTTGTAACTTCAAGCTGAGTGGCACTTAGATCACCTCGAATGGACTCTCCCTGGGGAAGGCGGGGGAAACCCTGAGAGGCTCCCCTGGAAAGTCAAGGGCAGAACCCAGTGGGTGCTCTGGCCCCATTCCTCCTTTATCCCCAGTATGTGTGCGGCTGCATCCTTCCCTGTTTCCGCAGCTGTCTTCGCTCTGACCCTCACTGCCTTCTCGTGGATTCTGTGGTCACCTCCGTTCAGCCTTATGGTGGGCAGCCCTTTCCACAGGGCACTGCCAGATCAACCTGATCAACCCCTCACTGCCTGCAAAGCAGTGCCGCCCGCCTCTGGCTGGTCTTCATGGCCCAAGCATTAAGGCGGCAGCTGAGCATTCACGCGGGGACAGTTCAGAGTGACAGGGACACTGTTAGTAGCTATGCTGAGACGGTGCGTGCAGCCTGGGCGCACAGGGCAAACCGACACCTGTGGTCTTCGGGCAGGTGGGCCCCGTGGGGTACTGCCAGCCTGGGCCATGGTGTGAAGGAAGAGTCCAGGCGCACCCAGGATGGCAGGGGGGAGGGAGAAGCGTGTGCCCTGTCTGCCTGCCGAGGGACATGCACCGGATCAGCACACACACCACACTACGGCCCGAGCTGTCTGTCCTTTTGCACAGGCAGCGTCGCGCTGCATAGAGGGTTTGCTCTCCTCGCTGTATCCCTGTCAATGTGATGCTAATTCTGCAGAGCCCAGTGGGGCACAACATCCCTGCAGAAACCTTTCTTGACCCACCTCACTCCCGACCGCCCCTCCTTCCTGTGCCCCTTCTCCAAACGACCGGCCCCCCTTCTACATTCTACATTCCTTGAAGTGGATTCCTGGGAATCTGGCCTGGGGGTTGTCCAGCCATTCCTTCACCACAGGCTCCTGGGTCTGTGCCTTCTGTCACCGCATTATCACCAGAATGGAGCCCTCCCTCCCCAGGAATCCACCCCAAAGAGGCCCTGGCCCAAAGCGTCGACAGGCAGTGCAGAATCCGCGGAAGATCTCCCAGGGAAGACAGAGAAGGGAGGTTACCTGGCACACCCTGCAGTCAAACCCAAAGATGTCCTCTCTGCCGTTTCTCCGCCCCACTGTCCCTCTCGGTTTGTGCGGGGTCAGCAGCAGGAAGGTTTCTCTCCTCCCTCACTCCGCATCCAGCCCTGGTGGCTCCTTTCTGCTCGTTAGGTCGAGCTGTTCATCTCTGCTCCAGGCCCCGTTTCAGGGGTGCCTAATGCCCCGCAGAACACGGGGCTTCTGAGCAACACCCAGCCATCTGTGTGACTTTCCCATGCCCTTCAGTGTCTCACTGGACCGCCTCTCTCACCTTAAGCTGCTTATTTCTTGCAGATATATGCAATGTATACCCCAAGAAGAATTTTGATAAGGGAAAATTACTGCCCACTCCTACAGTGGTCATGCTGAATATTTCACTGATGTTCAAAAAATCCTTGTCGGACTGAGTAGATGACACAAAATCCCTCACAAGCATCCCATAGAAGCTGAAATTATTTTTAGAATGACAGTATGGAATCTAAAGGAAATAGACAATAATAATTAATGTTTGCCAGGCACCTGCTCTGGGCTTAAGGGTTTTTACATACATCAGCTGCTTTAATGCCAGCATAATATTCATTTTACCCTCACGTGCAAAACGCATTACTGAAAAGGAGTGCTCACTGCAAATTTGAAGCAGCAGGACCCCCTGAAAACCAAACCCTGAGTAATTGTTGTGTGAAAGAGCTTCCTCCTATAAGGCTCTAGGTGTCCCCATGCTGAGGGGCAGTGGGTGCTTTCGTGGAAAGAGGGTGGTCCGTCTCGGTCCCAGGGGGCTCCACCCCTGACTAACGGTGGGAACTTGCGTAAATTATTTTACTTTTTTCAGCCTTGGTCTTCTTAAGTGGTCACAGTAATACCTGTCTTGGCAGTTGCTCTGTGAACTTGATGAGAACACATGTGAAAAGCATCTGGCATCTGTAGGTCCTCAGTAAATGTCCCATTTCTCCCCTGCTTGCCCCATTCTCTGCACCGCCCCCTGTTGCACAGAGAAATGACCGTCCCGGGAAACTTTGGTCCAGGGGATGAATTGGAGCACCTCTACCTGGTCCCACAGTGTCTTGCCCTGGACCCTGATGGGGTGGCCATCACTGTCCTCTGAGGCCTGGAAAAAGACTCAGCCCATGATTGAGTGTTTTTCGAATTCAAAAGGCCTCTCCCTTCTGCCTCTATCCATTCAGGAGGCTTGGGTGAAGCCAGGCCAGGTCCACAGCTTTTCACTCCTTCCAGGAACAACGCCTGAGCTCATGCAGGACCCAGGACGCCCCCAGCAGCCTTGCTCTTGTCCCTCTCCTCAGAAAACATCACCGCGCCTCGCCGGACCTTGCCTAAACACACCCCACTTGAGATCTCCAAAGACAACATCCTATTGCATGAGCCTGATTTTCTCAGTCTTAATAGTAACCATCACATTCAGATGTTTTAAAGTGCAAGTGTTCAGGTACTGGCACACATTTCCCATATAAAGGTTTTTTTTATTAATTAATTTTTGTTGGAGTATAGTTGCTTTACAAGGTTGTGTTAGCCTCTACTGTACAGCAAAATGAATCAGCCATGCATATACATCTATCCCCTCCCTTTTGGATTTCCCTCCCATTTAGGTCACCACAGTGCATTAAGTAGAGTTCCCTGTGCTATACAGTATGTTCTCATTTATATATAGTATCAGTAGTGTATATATGTCAATCCCAGTCTCCCAATTCCTCCCACCCACCCCCCCTTTTCCCCCTTGGTATCCATACATCAGTTCTCTACGTCTGTGTCTCTACTTCTGCTTTGCCAATAAGTTCATCTATACCATTTTTCTAGATTCCACATATATGCGTTAATATACGATAAAATTAAATACTCCTAAAATGATTCTAATATTAGTCATATTCACTAGATCATCCTGTAATTGATTTTAAAGTCAGCATTTGACTTCATCTATATTTCACATTTCAAATTCTCATAGTAGGTATGTTTTGAATTTGTACATTTCTACTATTAAGTTAATGAAACAGTGACAGCAATTTCAAGTTTATTTCAATCCATTTTATTGGCATTCCTCGTATAATTTGCTGCCAACCTAAAACCTTGTGGAGCTAATTAGTATTTTGTTCAAAACGGTAGAGGAGAGCTTGAGGGGTCCTTAAGTATGGGCCCGTGGTGTGAATGTGGCATAGTATCAAAATATACGTATTCACGGGAAAAAATGATTCATATCGAATGGCTATCATACTATCAGCAGTTTGGAGACTCTCAGCAGGGTGGTGTCAGAAGTTAGCATGTGATGTTTCTGGAATCAGCTGACGTCATGAACATGTTTAAACGTTGATATATCTTAAATGTTTTTGCAGAAATACCCTGTAAAGCCTATCCCCCTAGAAGAGGCTGTTAAATTAATCCAGGTCGCCGAGAGGGCACGGCAAGGACGCCTAAGAGCCATGTTCATGAAGCAAATCTATCTTCAAGAATACAGAGCAAAGCAAGCCAGGTTACTGGGCGAGAGAGTAGCAGATGTGGGGACTGCTGCACTGTGTATCCAGAAGGTGTGAATGGGGCGCTTTTGGACTTGGGGGCAAGGTGTCTTGACACAGCTGGAGATGCAGACCAGGGACGGGGATGAGCTCTGAAACTCAAAATTCCCACGTCCTACCTTTGGTAGGACTGGCCTAAATTCCAGAAGGACTGATTATCTTACCCTGGGGAAACTGTTAAGCAAGCTTCGTTATATTTTTTAAAATTTTGTTATAAATAGGTATGAAACTCAGGCATTTTATTGAAATATTTTTAAAGATCACCGATAACTGTTGGAAAGAATGTTGCTATATAAGTCCTCACTGAATTTTTTAAAATACATTTACATGCAGACGTGGTAATTATAGAAGGGGAACAGAGTTAACACCTGGGAGCTTGCAGAAGCGTGTGCCATTTGCAGAAGCTCCAGTGACCACCACTAATAACCAGAACACAGATGGTCCTTTCAGAAGAGGCCCTTGAAGTTTCCTTCCCTTTGTCAGATGACCACCCTCGAGTTATACCCCATCTTTTTTCAAATTGTGACTAAGGTTGCTCGTGGGAAAATGCAGAAGATGGCAACGTGACACAAGTTAGAGTTAGGTTGGGGAGGAAGTAAGTATAAGGACATAAAGCAGAGCCAGAAGATCAGGAATCTTGTCCCTAATTGTGTTTGAATGGGAGTGGTGGGAATGCTGGGGAGACACAGATGATAGACTATTTTCTTTCAAGTTTCTGTGGGGATATAAGGTTTTTTAATATTTATTTTATTGAAGTATAGTTGATTTACAATGTTGTGTTAATTTCTGCTGTTCAGCAAAGTGATTCAGTTATACGTATATATATTCTTTTTCATATTCTTTTCCATTATGATTTATCTCAGGATATTGGATATAGTCCCCTGTGCTGTACAGTAGGACCTTGCTGTTTATCCATTCTCTACATAATAGTTTGCATCTGCTCATCCCCAGACCATCCCTCCCCACCCCAGCCCTTGGCAACCACAAGTCTGTTCTCTATGGGATATAAAGTTTTAAATGAGCATCTGAGTTCAGAGCTTGAGTTGTACAATTCTTGGATGTTGCTGTGTTATATTTCTCCATGTTACAGTGGAAATTTTTCTGTTAAAACTCTGAAGTGCCACCCTTAGATTTAGCCCCACACTCCTGCAATCTAGAAGTTTCTCTTGAAGAAATACAGGTAGAGGAACCTCACTAACAAAAACTATAGGCTATTTCTTTTTGCTACCCAGCTTTATTGAGATATATTTGACATATAACATTGTGTAACTTTAAGGGTACGACATCATGATTTGATATATGTGTGTATTTCAAAGTGATTGCCACAGTAAGGTTACTTAACACATCCACCACCTCACATAATTGCCATTTTTTCTTGTAGTGAGAGCATTTGAGGTCAACTCTCTTAGCAACTTGCAAGTATAAAATACAGTATTGTTAACTACAGTCACCATGCTGTACATGATACCCCCAGAATGTATTCATTTTATAACTGGACGTTTGTGTCCTTTGACCACCTTCACCCACTTCCCTCATCCACTCAGCCCCTGGCAGCCACCAAAGCTACTCTCTATTTCTGTATATTTGGTATTTTTACGTTCCATATGTAAGTGAAAGCATAAAGTATTTGTCTTTCTCTCTGTGACTTATTTCTCTTAGCATAATGCCCACCAAATTCATACACATTGTCGCAAATGGCAGGATTTCCTTCCTTTCGTAGCTGAATAATACTTCATTGTATGTGTGCATCACATTTTCTTTATACATTCATCCATCGACAGACACTTAGGTTGTTTCCATATCTTGGCTATTGTGAATAATACTGCAGTGAACATGGGGGTACATGTATCTTTTCAAATTAGTGTTTTCCTTTTCTTCAGATAAACACCCAGGAGTGGAACTTATGGATCATATGGTAGTTCTATTTTTAATTTTTCGAGGAACCTGCATGCTGTTTTCCATAGTGGATGCACCCAGTTACATTTCCACCAACAGTACAGGAAGGTTCCCTTTTCTCCACATCCTCGCTGACACTTGTTATCTCTTGTCTTTTTGATAACAGCCATCCTAACAGGTGTGAGGCTGTTGCTGGGTCAGCAGTGGACTCTCCAGTTTGCTCCCAGGGACAAGGGTGGGTCCTGTCTTGTCCCTGGGTGGGCAGAACTGCCTCTAGTACCCCTTGTTCAATAGGGAGGCCCTGAACAAAGGTCCTCATCAGGGTCCACAGTTGGGTCCTGGGAGAGTGGACAATGGTATAGGCCACTTCTGTGATTCATACTTTCTTTAAAAATTTTGCCTGTGATCACAAAAGAAAAAACACTCCATCAACACACACAGGTGCACGACCTTGACCGCATAATCATTACATCATTTGGGATGTGCAGGTTGCATGGGAGAAACAGTATGACCATGTTTTCTTTATTTTTTATGTATTAAACAAGTAACCATTTATTTATTTATAGGTTTGGCGAGGTTTCCATCAGTGCAAGAGAACTGAAAAAGAGAGAGAAGAGGAGATGATATTCTTGGGTATGGTAAGTTTTCTTATAGACAAATAAGCACCTGGTTTTCTTAAAGGCAATAGAATCTGTAAGACTTGTGTCTTCCTTAGAGAGTTTTTGAGAGAAGAAAGGAAAGCAAAATA
Source organism: Eschrichtius robustus (assembly GCF_028021215.1). NCBI lineage: Eukaryota > Metazoa > Chordata > Mammalia > Artiodactyla > Eschrichtiidae > Eschrichtius > Eschrichtius robustus. The sequence continues at coordinate 4,407,369 of NC_090828.1, forward strand.
CATGACCGGTGACTTAAGAGAATGGAATCACCTGTATTATCTAGAAGCCTGCCCAGGTGATCCAGAGACAGCAGGGTCTTGTCTGTTTACATGTCTGCTGGAATACACGGGCTGCTCCAAAGGTGGGACAAGCTGTGAGCTGCCCACCAATATCAGCTGTGCCCTACACTTTGTTAATATATGTTAGTATTCGTGGTCCTGAGAATGGGTTTGCCCTGATACAGCTGCCTTCTTTTGGGTGATCTCCATGGTGATTACTGAATCAGAGTTGAAAGGGTATATTACTTAGTTACTGCCACAAACTTAGCAGCTGCAACAACACACGTGTGTTACCTCGGTTTCTGTGGGTCAGGAGTCTGGGCTTGACTGAGTCTTCTGCCCAGAGGCTCACGGGCTGCAGTCAAGGTGTTGGCTGAGGGTGGGGTCTCATCCTGAGGCTCAGCTGGGGAAGGATCTGCTTCCACGGTTGTGTGGTTGTGGGCCGGATTCAGTTCCTGATGGGCTGCCAGGCTGAACGCCTCAGTTTTTTTTGCCAGTTGTTAGCTGGAGGTAGCCCCCAGCCCCTTGCCAAGTGGGCTTTCCATGTGGCAACTTGCTTCATCAGAGCTGGGGGACGGGGAGCTGCTTACAATCCCACACAAATGATTATGGAAGTGGTATGCATCACCTTTGTCCTATTCTGATGGTTATCAGCAAGTCATAGGGTCCACCCCATGTTTTTTAAGACAAAAGTGATGAAAGTTATAGAGCAATACCCTGAATGTGGGACCAAATGCTATTTTTTCTATTTACAGTAATATCACTGATAAGATCTAATTTACTTTAAATCCTAAGACCTCAGAAAAGAAAATTTAAATAGTCATGTTTTTGGTTGATCCCAGAACTCACTCTTTGCTCTTGCATCACTTTTATAATGGCCTGTTCTAAGTGACAGACGACGTGGTAAATCGTTTTAGAATAGCATATATTCTCCTCCAGCCCCGCATCCTGACTGCTCCACCTGCACTTCGGCCTCTGTGCATCACCTCTGTTGTCAGCACAGAATGGAAAACAGGAATTATTTTGTTTGAGGAAGGGATTCACCTCCGTGGTGCAGACACTTGGAAGAGCGTCTTTCCCTGGTGAAGGGGCGTACGCTCACTGCACCTGTGTGCGGAACCTCAATTGTGACGTCCAGGCTTTATTATCTTAAAAAACATGGTGACTCATATCAGAGTGGCATATATGATTCAAGAAATACCCTGATTTCACCACTTGCATTCTTGATTTCTTTTTGATCTTTGAGTTTCAAAAATAAGTCAACATTAATTTTTAGAATTGAAAACCCCTAGGATCCCAGCCCATCTTTTATTTCTTGGTTGTTGAGGTGCCATGAGAATCAAATGGGTGAGTCCCTGTCAGTTGTTATAGATCTTTATGATTTCAAAACTGTGCTGGGTGCAATATGATTCAGCCATAAAAAGAGGGAAATCTTGACACATGCTACAGCATGGATGAACTTTGAGGACATTATGCTAAGTGAGACAAGCCAGTCACAAAAAGACACAGGCTGTATGATTCCATCTTTATGAGGCATCTAAAGTTGTCAAACTCATAGAGACAGGAAGTAGAAGGTTGCCAGGAGCTCAGGGAGGGGCAATGAAGTATAATCAATGGGTTCAATGGGTATAAAGTTTCAGTTTGCAAAAAAGAAAAGTTTTTCAGATCTGTTGTATAACAATATGAGTATACTCAACACTACTGAATGGTATACTTACAAATGGCTAAGGTGATAAATTTTATGTTATGTGGTTTTCACCACAATTTAAAAATTGTTTTTAGTTCACTGAACATGGAAATGTATATTGAGATGGTTCTATAGGAATCATCACTATTCACTAATGGCCAAAAAATACAAGTTAAAAATTAAATGAGATACTGTATTTCATTGAATCTAAGATGTTATTCATTATAAGATACATCATGATCGAAAATAAAAGAAAATGTTCGGGCAAATAAACCAAAACACATCCCTGATTGTAATATACAGCCATCCCTGTATATTTAACATTTCAGATATGTTAAACCGTGAAAAATATGTATGTTAGAACTGACGATAGAAGGCAAGTTGTATCTGTCTTATTGGGGGGAAAAGTTGTTTCGTGTTATATTGGAAAAAATCAATATCGTTAAAATAACCACACTACCCAAGGCAATCTGTAGATTCAGTGCAATCCCTATCAAATTACCAATGGCATTTTTCACAGAACTAGAACAAAAATTTTTTGAATTTATATGAAAACACAAAAGACCTCGAAGAGCCAAAGCAATCTTGAGAAAGAAAGACGGAGCTGGAGGAATCAGACCCCCCTGACTTCAGACTATACTACAAAGCTACAGTAATCAAAACAATATGGTCTTCACACAAAAACAGACACATAGATCAATGGAATGGTATAGAAAGCCCAGAAATAAACCCACGCACCTTGGTTCAATTAATCTATGACAAAGGAGGCAAGAATATACAATGGAGAAAAGACAGTCTCTTCAATAAGTGGTGCTGGGAAAACTGGACAGCTACATGTAAAAGCATGAAATTAGAACACTCCCTAACACCATACACAAACATAAACTCAAAATGGATTAAAGACCTAAATGTAAGATCAATTTATAATTATTGACAAGAGTGTGATGAGATGCTTATTCTCATACACGGTGAGCTAAATTGATTCAGCTTTTCTGAAAGAGGCAACACAATCATTAAAATATATCCTTCCCCCTGAGTTCTAGTTCTAGCTTAAAGAAATCATCAGAAATAAAGGTTTATGTGCATAGACGTTTCCTACAGTGTTGTTTTTAATAACAAAAAATTGGAAATACACAATCCTAGTGTTCTAGAGTAGGGATGGAGTTAAATGATTTATGGTGGACCTACCTTAAAGTAGTGATAGACCACCATTAAAAAAATATGTTTATGACTCATTTTTGATGTGAAAATGCTCAGAGTGAAAATACAGGATTTAGAATTATACATATAATAGGATTTCAACTAAATACATACACACATACATGCACATACAAAGGAAAGAAAGTTTATGTCGTGCTCCTTTTTTCATGTCGGAACTTTGGAAGTTTTTTGTTTTAATTGTATTTTCCAAAATGTTTAAATTTTACTGCATTAACTGGAAAAAAAAAGGCACACATTTAAAACTAAAAGCAAACAGCCATAGAATATTATCAATTTTTTCTATTCAGATCTCCAAATTGTTTGGTGTATGTACGTAGGTGGACAGGTTATGATACAGAATTGTTTCTCTGTTCTACCCATTAGAGACACAGAAATATGAGATGTAATGATAAAAACAATGGTTATCTCCAATTTTCTACTTTAAAAATTAAACTAGCGGTCAGAAGATTCAATCTAAGATAATCTAAGTTTAACATGAAATTTTATGTAAGCAGCAGTTTGACTCAACCACTTCCATTTAATTTAATTCAGCCGACATTTACTAAATATGATGCGTAACAGGCCAGAAACTTAGGGAATGGCCAAATGCTATTTTTTTAACCTAAGGTTTTAATGGCTTACATTGGTACCACATAAAGATAGAGTAACATGTTTTTTACTGTAATTTTTCTGTTTTACTTTGTCGTTTGTATATGCTGAGCTCAAATAAAGGAAGTCTGTTTTAATTTTTCAGCAGTACAGAGTTTCGATAGTAAAAAGAGGACAGCTTGTCTGTTTCATATTAAATGAGACTTTCTCCAGTTTGCTTTTTTTCCAAGCATGTCTTCTCTTGGTATTACGTGTTCTATGAAATTTTACACCATTGAGAAATATATGGATTCAGTTTTTAAAAGAATGGTATCTTCTGTTTGCTGGCTGATAACCATAAAAATCCATTACCCCAAATCCTGGGAATGTTTTCAATTAACTACATTTTTCACTATATCACTAATTAAGATAGTGTCTACTCATTTTAAAATTTCATTTTTCCATTATTTTACTTTGTTACATCATATCAGTGTATAAACCATTGACTTCTCTGATCAAAACAGTATTTGTATCTTTGTGGGAAGCTTGGCCTATTTCCAGGGGTGACTATTTAGTAACTGAAACGAGAATTAGAGCAAAAGACATCATTATGTCCTCAGTTCCTGACTAAATGTTGCCTTTACCATTGTCATATAAATTATTTTTTGATATTGCCATTTTAAATATTTATATTCTAAAATCTACAAAGGAAAACAAATAGCACTCTAAAAATTCATGTGCAGTTATTTTAATTGGCAGAGCCAACAGAGTGGATGAAGGAGGACACTTAATGAATGTAATATATTTCATTCTGTGGGTCCCTTTGAAATAATGTGTCGTACAGCCATGACCATGGTGTATTTTATGTTACCCTGAAGCTATCAATGTTTGCATTATAATAAAGAACACTAGGGGACACTTATTAAACACGAAGAACTGTCGCTTTGAAATGCATCAGCTAAATCCTCAAAACACCATAACACCCTGCTCACTTTCAAATTCTAACATGAAACAAGCTACCTTATAGATTATTTTTTGGTCAATAAATTAGACTCATTTCTTATTCACAAGTAACCCCAGGTAGGAGCTTGGGCACCCAATGAATGCTCCCGAAAGGCGGCTCCCTCCTAAGGCTCCCCTTGGTCTGGGGCCCTCAGGGGCTCCTCTTTGGGAACTGCTGTCAAAGCCAAAATGAGTGAAGGATCAAAGTGAAGCGGTCTTTACGATCACACTTTGATTTCAACCCCAAACCATGGCATCCAGCTTGGTCCTGTGCATTATTCATTATATTTGGCTCCAAATGACCTTTGGTTGTTTCTAGAAATAAATGTATTTAAAAACAGATTTGCCATGATTTATGGGGTTTTGTTTTGCTTTGTTTTAGTTTTATTTTACTTTTTTTAAAATGTTTATTTCAGCTTACTTTTTTTTTTTTTTTTTAACTTTGGGTTTATTTTATTTATTTATTTATTTATTTATGGTTGTGTTGGGTCTTCGTTTCTGTGCAAGGTCTTTCTCTAGTTGCGGCAAGCGGGGGCCACTCTTCTTCGCGGTGCGCGGGCCTCTCATTATCGTGGCCTCTCTTGTTGCGGAGCACAGGCTCCAGACGCGCAGGCTCAGTAATTGTGGCTCGTGGGCCTAGTTGCTCCGTGGCATGTGGGATCTTCCCAGACCAGGGCTCGAACCCGTGTCCCCTGCATTGGCAGGCAGATTCTCAACCACTGCGCCACCAGGGAAGCCCCTATTTCACTTTTAAATGCAAAAAAAAGGCTGTTTCCCTAAGTGTCTGGGGACAGCAGCATCTTAGAAATCAGTGCACGTCTCCCCTTGGCCTTTGAAGGGTTGGCCTTCCAGGTGGATGGAGAGGCAGGTGTCTGGGGTGGCCCCTCTACCACGTGGGTCGGGGGGGGGGACACTTTGAGCCACTCACTCACCCTCCCCCTGAGCCTCAGTTTCTCCTTCTGTAAGAGCAGGATAGTGCTACCTATTTCACAGAGCTGTTAGAAGGGCTTCCGGACTCAGCCTAGAGCTTAGACGGGTTGCCTTCAAGGAATGGTGGCTGATGGTCATCGTCTTGGAAAATTACATCACTTTGTCCCGATAACTGAATGATTTTGTACAAAGGAAAACTATCACGATGCATCATGACATCTCTATGTTAAACAAAACAAAATATTTCAAAATAAGTTGTTGCCTAACACATGCATGCCGCTGATTTCAAAATATAAACTAACTTGGCCCTTGTTATTTGCTGCTCGTGTTACCGACCAGGATTCTTAGCCTCCTTAATCAATAGAAATTGATAAGAGGCCCGAAGAAATTCAGGCTAGGCTCAATTATTGGGGCCCCTGCTGCAGCTGGAGGGGACGAAAACAAGTAACGGTGCCCTTGCTCACTCCCTGAGTGCGGGCGAGCTGGTTCCCTGTAGGAGGTGAGGGTAGGGGTGTGTCCAGGGGTTGGGCTAGAGAGGGGGCTTAGTTGTTTTGCCCACCCCTTTGGTGGTGTGGTGTGCTGGGGGCATGCTCAGCACCCTGCTTTTGCTCCCGACACCCTGATTTTGCTCCCGGCTCCTCAGAAGTGGCAGTTGGGTTTTTGGTCTTTATGTATCTGGTTGTTCATGATTCGCCCCAACTGTGCATGCACGCAGATATTTTTAGTCCCTTATAGTTTCTTTGTTTTTTTTGCTGGAGGAGACGTTTGTCCAGGTGCAAGCACTGCAGCAAAGGGTCCCAGGTCCCAGCCTGTCTCACTCAGATTTATGAACTTGAAATTAGTCTATTAAAAGTGCGATCTGGAAAAGCAGTGCCATTGGAACAGCCCAACAGGGTCCGAGTCTTACCCAGCTGCAGAGGGAGAATTCGGAGATCCCTAGGGCAGCGGGCACTGCCCACCACGTACACTGTGTGTGTTGCACCAGGAAAATGTTTGCAAACCAGGAAAACCAGTGATCCTGATACAGGCATGCATGAAAGGCTCTTAGGTTGAGCAAGGGAATCAGAGCCCGAGGAGGACACCCTGAATAATTTTTGTGATTCAAAAGTCCACCTCAAGATGCTTTGGGAAAAAAAGAAAACTCACCATTTTCTTTTCTGTTAAATGAGATCTTACAGTCTAGTTGACTGGGAACCTTTAGTTTGATTTTAAGTATTTTTTATTGAAGTATACTTGTCATGCAGGATCATATTAGTTTCAGGTATATATCATAGTGATTTGACGTTTATGTACATTTTGAAATGGTCACCCCACAAAGTTATTACAATATTATTGACTATATGCCCTATGCTGTGCGTTTCACTCCAGTGACTTATGTATTTCATAACTGGAAGTTTGTTTCTCTTAATCCCTTTCACCTACTTCTCCTGGCATCCCCCTCTTCCCCCCCCCCCGCCCCCCACCCAGTCCCCCTCTCCCCTCTGGCAACCGCTTTGTTCTCTGTAACAATGAGTCTGTTTCGGTTTTGGTTTGATGTCCATGTGTATTGATTTTTAGATTCCGCGTATAAGTGAAATCATACGGTATTTGTGTTTCTCTGTCTGACTTATTTCACTTAGCATAATACCCTCCAGGCCCATCCATGTTGCCTTAAATGGCAAGATTTCATTCTTTTTTATGGCTGAATAATATTCTGTATGGAGTTAAATGATTTATGGTGGACCTACCTTAAATGGCAAGATTTCAACAGGCAAGATTTCATTGCCATTAGATGGCAAGATTTCATTCTTTTCTATGGCTGAAGATTTGGCAAGATTTCATTCTTTTTTATGGCTGAATAATATTCCATTGTGTGTGTGTGTGTGTGTGTGTGTGTGTGTGTGTGTGTGTACTATATATATATTCATTTATTCATCTTCTTTATTCATTCATCTATGGACGGACACTTAGGTTGCTTCCATATGTCAACTATCATAAATAATGCTTCAGTGAACACGTATCTTTTCGAGTGAGTGTTTTTGTTTTCTTCAGATAAATACCCAGAAGTGGGATTGCTGGATTGTATGGTAGTTCTATTTTTAATTTTTTGAGGAATCTACACACTGTTTTCCATAGTGGCTGCACCAGTTCACATTCCAGCAGTGTAAAAGGGTTTCCTTTTCTCCATATCCTCACCAACACTTGTTATTTTTTTGGCTTTTTGATAATTGCCAGTCTGACAGGTGTGAGGTGATATCTCATTGTGGTTTTGATTTTCATTTCCCTGACGATTAGTGATGTTGAGCATCTTTTCATGCGTCTCTGTTGGCTGTCTGTATGTCTTCTTTGGAAAAAGGCCTGTTTATGTCATCTGCTCATTTTTTAATTGGGCTGTTTGTTTTTTGACATTAAATTATATAAGTTCTTTATATATTTTGAATATTAACCCTGTATCAGATACATAATTTGCAAGTATTTTCTCCCATTCAGTAGGTGGCCTTTTAGTTTTGTTGATGGTTTCCTTTGCTGTGCAAAAGCATGTAGTCCCATTTGTTTATTTTTGCTTTTGTTGCCGTTGCCTGCAGAGAGAAGTCCAAAATAATATTCAGATTGATGTCAAAGAGTTTACTGCCTTATGTTTTCTTCTAGGACTTTTATGGTTTCAGGCCTTACATTAAAGTCTTTAATACATTTTTAATTTATTCTTTTTTTTTAACTCTTTATTTTTTTTAAATTTTTTTATCTTTTTGGCTGTGTTGGTTTTTTGTTGCTGCACGTGGGCTTTCTCTAGTTGCGGCGAGCGGGACCTACTCTTCATTGCAGTGTGTGGGCTTCTCACTGCAGTGGCTTCTCTTGTTGTGGAGCACGGACTCAAGGCGCGCGGGCTTCAGTAGTTGTGGCTCAGGGGCTCTAGAGCACAGCCTCAGTAGTTGTGGCGCACAGGGCTAGTTGCTCCGCGGCATGTGGGATCTTCCTGGACCAGGGATCGAACCCATGTTCCCTGCATTGGCAGGCAGATTCTTAATCACTGCACCACCAGGGAAGTCCCTAATTTATTCTTGTATATGGTGTGAGATAGGGGTCCAGTTTCACTTTTTTGCATGTAGCTGTCCAGTTTTCCCACCACCATTTGTTGAAGAGACTGTCTTTTCTCCATTGTATGTTTGTGCCTCCTATGTGTGTCATAGATTAACTGACCATGTGTGCGTGGGTTTATTTCTGGGAAGTATTTATTGTTATTCTTATTCTGCTTTATTCTTGCCCTGGTTCCCCAGGTCGTCAGAAACTCAATGAGCAAAACAATTCTCTCCCTTTAGTCACCTGATCCCAGGATTCTTTTATCCCTACTCTAGGGCAGGACATTTGCCCTTATTTATCTCAGATTAGGGCCCATTACAAAGTCCTTTACTGCAGCATAGTAGAATGGTTAAGGCCAGGAACTCTGGAGCCAGCCTGCCTGGGTTCAGATTCTGGTTTCACCATTTACTCGCTGTGTGAACTGAGGTGGTGTCTTGGCTTCTTGGTGCCTTGATTTCCACATATGCAAAATGGAGATAGTGCTAGCACCCAGGCAAAGATGTGTGTTAAGTATTAAAGAAGTTGGTATCTATAAAGCATTTAAAATAGTGTCTGACACACTGCACCCTGTGAGCACTAGGTAAGTGTTCACTGTTTTTTTATTTTTTATTTTTAAAGTTTTCTTTTTTTTTTTAAATTAATTAATTTATTTATTTTTGGCTGTGTTGGGTCTTCGTCTCTTGCGAGGGCTTTCTCTAGTTGCGGCAAGCGGGGGCCACTCTTCATCGCAGTGCGCGGGCCTCTCACTATCGTGGCCTCTCTTGTTGCAGAGCACAGGCTCCAGATGCGCAGGCTCAGTAGTTGTGGCTCATGGGCCCAGTTGCTCCGCGGCATGCGGTATCTTCCCAGACCAGGGCTCGAACCCGTGTCCCCTGCATTGGCAGGCAGACTCTCAACCACTGCGCCACCAGGGAAGCCCCCACTCTTATTTTGTGTAATGGCTTATAATTGTGGGTTTAAATGCTCACATCACTTATGTTTAAAAATGCTTATTAAATTGCCATTTTTTGTCTATTTAAGTTGGCCAAGATCAAAATGGTTAAGGTCACAATGTTGGCAAGGTGTGGGAAAAAAGGCTCTGTCATACACTGTTGGGGGGAAGAGTAAAGAAATCCTGCAACCTCTTTGCAAGGCAGCTCAGCAATATCCATTAAAATTACAAATGTATATTTTTGAAAAGTATGATCTATAGTACCCGTAAAAAACCATTTTCAGACAAACTATTTTAAGCCAGAAGAAACCTAGCAGTGAAGAGATACAAGAAAGCATACAGGGTAAGAGGAGAGATTCTGGAGGTACATGCTTCGGGTCAAAGCCCCAGTCTGCCACTTCCTGGCTGTGTGACCCTGGACAAGTTCTTTGACCTCTCTGTGCCTCAGTGTTTCTGCATATATAAAATGAAGATAGTAATGGTACTCATACATAGGCTACTTATCATGAGGAATAAATTAGTTAATATTTGTAAACCAGTTAAAATAGTGTCTCGCAAACTTTAAGTGCTGTGGAAGTGTTTATTTTAAAACATTTTTAAAGAATGTAGGACACAAAAGTAGCAAATTTGGCTCCCACCACTAATCGATTACAGGCTCAACTATACAGTTCTATTCCAGCTCTTAATTAAGCAAATCTTAAAACTACTACAAGTTTCTAGAAAGTAGATTTAACGGGCTAGAAATTGCTCTATTTTTAATTGTTTTACACCCATTTGAAGTTGTGGAATCCTAAAATAAAGATTTACCATAGCTGTAGTATGAGCAGAGGGCAAAAGAAAACCATCGGCCGGCTTCCCTGGTGGTGCAGTGGTTAAGAATCCTCCTGCCAATGCAGGGGACAGAGGTTTGATCCCTGGTCCGGGAAGATCCCACATGCCACGGAGCAACTAAGCCCATGCACCACAACTACTGAGCCTGCACTCTAGAGCTGGCGAGCCACAACTACTGAGCCCACATGCTGCAACTACTGAAGCCCACGTGCCTAGAGCCCGTGCTCCACAACAAGAGAAGCCACCGCAATGAGCAGCCCGTGCACCACAACGAAGAATAGCCCCCACTCGTGGCAACTAGAGAAAGCCCGCCCGCAGCAATGAAGACCCAACACAGCCAAAAATTAAATAAATAAATAAATAAATTTTTAAAAATTAAAAAAAAAAAAGAAAACCATCAGCTCTGACTCTCCCCGCAACTTTTTTTCCACTTCTTCATGCTGGGTTCTTCTTTCTGAGTAGATGTGTTTATATAAACACAGATATACAAGTATAGATATATTACTGTGAAATGAAATGGTAAAACAAAAGAGCTTATTTTTATAAACTGGGGAACGTCCATACACACGCACACGCACGCACACGATCTTAAAACGGACCAACCGAAGAGCAGTTTACTCCACAGCATGAGGCATTCCACGTGTAAAATTAGTGCAGGAAGCGTGCAGCGCAAGCCCATGGGCTGATGGGGCGGCTCTGAGTGCTCCCTAATGATGACCGACTGGGGGCTGCGTGGAGCTGATTAATCTCTGCACTGACCATGGCGGTCATTTGTTGGAATAGACCCTCTCCCTTCCCCTCACTGCTCCCTCCTCGCCTTAAGTTACTACAGTACCCCCAAGACCATGAGCTCCTCCAGGAAGCTGCCAGCATTAAATCACTTATTTACAAGGGGATTTGTGACTGATAAATTGAACAGATTGTCATTTGGACAAATGTCCATTTTATCTTACTAATTTGACCAAGGATTTTTAAAGGCAAAGCCCATCAAACATTAGATAAGCATTTTAAGTTAATGGACCATGGAGTCCTATTTCTTCACAAACCCAGGAGTCATCATCTTATGTCCTATTTTTACAGCAACATCAATTATTAATATGTATATTTTTGCTGACGGAGGACCATGCTATAAACTTAGGTTTCGTTAACCAGTTCTGGGTCATTAACTGTGGAAAGCTTGTAAATATAATGGTTTATTCACATGGGAAGCCTTCATTAAGATGCATTATTCTACAGCTGATGTATTTCCATATATAGTGTATTATTGTGTTCTCTATTTCCCTTTAATATTCGTAATTTATTTTTCAATGAGTTGCTGTTTATGCGGTGAGTTAACAAATTTGAATGCCATATGACCAAAGTTGCTAAACAGGAAAAAGATGTTTTAGCCCAAAGGAAAAGCTACTCATTAACATAAGAATCTAAATATATTATAACCTTCAAATTCAAAAGCAACTAGCGAAAGAAGCTACAAATGACCCCAAATGTATTTTTGTCAGAGAAAGTCTATCTCAAGCAACACGCATGAATACACACATATTAACAGCCCAGCGTGGTGTAATAGGAGAAACACAGACCCGGAGGAATCCAGAAACCTTATTGCCAGCTTCTTCATTCACATAGGGTGGCTTGGGAGAGTCATTAAGTGATGGACCTCAGTCCCCATCTGTTCAATGGGATAATCAGGTCCTTACTTCTGTCTCAAAAGATGGATGTAACATCAGTAAAGAAATGTAGAGAAAGAAGGTGTGGGACAGAGTGCCATGCCAATTACAAAAAATCTGATGAGCGCTGGGAGACTTCTGTTTCACTTGTAGATCATGGACGTGTTATGAAGTTGGCTGAACACTTTGTGTAGAGCTTTGCCAGGACACCAGTCAGAGTTGCCTACTCATTAATTCACTTTTAGGGATTCAAAGGGGAAAAGGCCCAGCTAAAATATAGTTTGTATGTGTGAATCTATGAAAAAAATATGTCATGATTTACCATAAGAACAATGTAGTGGGGGGATTTCATATGATTCACAGATAAAAAATCATAACATTAAAGCAAGACTTCAAGACAATTTTACACGTTCATCGGAGACAAAGAAATTTGGGTCATTTGTAGCAGAGATGCATTTGAACATCTTCACAAAAACAATGGACTTTAGGGTAGTCATTGGAGAGATCAGATAAAAACCTCTGTGTGAGTTATAAACTTCTATTTCATAACACTAGGAATGTAAGACATTACCTGAAAAATATGAGAATTGGATACTTCTTTAAATGATTAAATAAAGGGAATTCTTATCTCTTTATTTTGACACAAAGTAGATAATATAAAGTCATGGCTTTGAGCACTTACATCTTGAGTCAATTTAGATCACTGGCTTTTAACGTTGTTCTTTAAAATGATTCTGTGATTCTCATTCTAGATCCACTTTTAAAGTAGTTTTAGGGGGTTTTCCCTATCAAGAGTTGTACATTCTCACCTTCTCATTATACTAAACTTAGACAATTTGCTTAGTTTGTTACACATTCTAATACATATTTTTATCAAGTATTATATGTGTGATTTTCTTTTCATTTTTTTTCCACCTGGCTTTATGTCATTAAGTGGATGCTATATTCTGACAGCATCTCAATTGTGGATTCAAGTAGAGAAGTCACAAACCAAAACAATGGTCACATTCCCACCAACAGTGCAAGAGGGTTCCCTTTTCTCCACACCCTCTCCAGCATTTGTTGTTTGTAGATTTTCTGATGATGCCCATTCTAACTGGTGTGAGGTGTTACCTCCTTGCAGTTTTGATTTGCATTTCTCTAATAATTAGTGATGTTGAGCAGCTTTTCATGTGCCTGTTGGCCATCTATATGTCTTTTTTGGAGAAATGTCTATTTAGGTCTTCTGCCCATTTTTTGATTGGGTGGGTTGTTTGTTTTTTTAATATTGAACTGCATGAGCTGTTTATATATTTTGGAGATTAATCCTTTGTCCATTGATTCATTTGCAAATATTTTCTCCCATTCTGAGGGTTGTCTTTTCATCTTGTTTATAGTTTCCTTTGCTGTGCAAAAGCTTTTAAGTTTCATTAGGTCCCGTTTGTTTATTTTTGTTTTTATTTCCATTACTTTAGGAGGTGGGTCGAAAAAGATCTTGCTGTGATTCATGTCAAAGAGTGTACTTCCTATGCTTTCCTCTAAGAGTTTTATAGTGTCTGGTCTTACATTTAGGTCTTTAATCCATTTTGAGTTTATTTTTCTGTATGGTGTTAGGGAGTGTTCTAATTTCATTCTTTTACGTGCAGCTGTCCAGTTTTCCCAGCACCACTTATTGAAGAGACTGTGTTTTCTCCATTGTATATCCTTGCCTCCTTTGTCATAGATTAGTTGACCATAGGTCATAAATCAAGCCTTAGGAAGTTGAAATCGTATCTAGCATCTTTTCCAACACAACACTATGAGATTAGAAATAAATTACAGGGAAAAAAATGTAAAAAACACAAACACATGGAGGCTAAACAATACGTTACTAAATAACCAAGAGATCACTGAAGAAATCAAAGAGGAAATCAAAAATACCTGGAGACAAATGACAACAAAAACACGGCAATACAAAACCTATGGGATGCAGCAAAAGCAGCTCTAAGAGGGAAGTTTATAGCAATACAATCCTACTTCAAGAAACAAGAAAAATCTCAAATAAACAATCTAACCTTACACCTAAAGGAACTAGAGAAAGAAGAACAAACAAAACCCAAAGTTAGTAGAAGAAAAGAAATAAAGATCAGAGCAGAAATAAATAGAAACAAAGAAAACAATAGCAAAGATCAGTAAAACTAAAACCTGGTTCTTTGAGAAGATAAACAAAATTGATAAGCCATTAGCCAGACTCATCAAGAAAAAAAGGGAGAAGACTCAAATCAGTAGAATTAGAAATGAAAAAGGAGAAGTAACAACTGACACTGCAGAAATACAAAGGATCATGAGAGATTACTACAAGCAACTATATGCCAGTAAAATAGACAACCTGGAAGAAATGGACAAATTCTTAGAAAAGCATAACCTTCCGAGACTGAACCAGGAAGAAATAGAAAATATAAACAGACCAATCACAAGCACTGAAATTGAGACTGTGATTAAAAATCTTCCAGCAAACAAAAGTCCAGGACCAGATGGCTTCACAGGTGAATTCTATCAAACGTTTAGAAAAGAGCTAACACCCATCCTTCTCAAACTCCTCCAAAAAATTGCAGAGGAAGGAACACTGCCAACCTCATTCTACAAGGCCACCATCACCCTGATACCAAAACGAGACAAAGATACTACAAAAAAAGAAAATTACAGACCAATATCATTGATGAATAAAAATGCAAAAATCCTCAACAAAATACTAGCAAACAGAATCCAACAACACATTAAAATGATCATACACCATGATCAAGTGGGATTTATTCCAGGGATGCAAGGATTCTTCAATATATGCAAATCAATCAATGTGATACACCATATTAACAAATTGAAGAATAAAAACCATATGATCATCTCAACAGATGCAGAAAAAGCTTTTGACAAAATTCAACACCCATTTATGATAAAAACTCTCCAGAAAGTGGGCATAGAGGGAACCTACGTCAACATAATAAAGGCCATATATGACAAACTCACAGCAAACATCATTCTCAATGGTGAAAAACTGAAAGCATTTCCTCTGAGGTCAGGAACAAGACAAGGATGTCCACTCTCACCACTATTATTTAACATAGTTTTGGAAGTCCTAGCCACGGCAATCAGAGAAGAAAAAGAAATAAAAGGAATACTTGGAAAAGAAGAAGTAAAACTGTCACTGTTTGCAGATGACATGATACTATACATAGATAATCCTAAAGATGCCACCAGAAAACTACTAGAGCTAATCAATGAATTTGGTAAAGTTGCAGGATACAAAATTAATGCACAGAAATCTCTTGCATTCTTATACACTAACAACAAAAGATCAGAAAGAGAAATTAAGGAAACAGTCCCTCTTCTTTTTCTTTATCATCATCATTTTAGGCTTTGCAGGCCATATGGTCCCTGTCCCAACTATTCAGTGTGGCCGTTGTAGTGTGAAAGCCACCATAGACAGTATGTAAATGAATGGGCATGGCTGCGTTCCAATAAAACTTTATTTACGAAAATAAGCAGTGGGCCAGGTTTGACTCCTGTGCTATAGGTTACCAAACCTTTTTCTAGAGCAGTTAGTTTTTCCTCAAACTTGGATATTATCAGAATCACTTGAAGACTTTCCCAAACTACTAGTTTCTTGCTTCTTCCTCACCCCCAGGATGGAACTGGGAATCCATATTTTTTTACTGCTTTTCAGAATTTTGAGGAAAAGCATGAACTTGGAAAAAATAACTCACTGGTATATTTGAAGATGTGTTGCATCTAAAATAATTTCCCTGAACAAAGTGACTACTAAAAATAAGAAAGGAGCAAATATAATATAAAATAAGAAGGAATTTTGGGAAGATAAGAGCATGCTCAAAAAAGCAGAACAATAATAACCCCTCTAAAATTCTAAATAAATCCAAATAATAAATGGACATAACTGAAAGCCAAATTAATTGTGAAAGATAAAGATAGAGAAATCTTCTGTAACATAGTGCAAGCAAGTAAAGGAGAGATGGAAAATATAAGAGAAAAGGTCAGATCAATCTGGTGCTCTGCCATTTATGTAATATTTGTTGCAGGGAAAAAAATGGAGAAAAAGAAATAATAGAAGGAAAATTTACAGAGGAGAAGACATAATTCTTTATATTGAAAGGACCCACCAAATGGAGAATGTGATGAATGAAGAAATGCTCACACCTAGGTTCATTTTGATAAACTTTGAAAAGACTAAGTGTAAAGCATCATAAGAGCAGAATAGCGTATCTACAAAGGAACAATCATCAAATTTCCAACAAGCTAGTCAGTGGCAGCTCTGCCCGTTAGAAGAAGTATCCTCCAGGGTAGCTACTAAACTGCCATTCAAGTGGGAGGGGCCAAATGAGGACATTTTAGAAATGCAAGTACTTAGAATACTTATGGCTGACCATATCCAGTCTGAAAGTTGCACTCAAGGACATGCTTCACCACCTAAATGTCCATCAACAGATGAATGGTTAAAGAAGGTGTGCCACATATATACAATGGAATATTACTCAGCCAGAAAAAGGAACGAAATTGTGTCATTTGCAGAGACGTAGATGGACCTAGAAACTGTCATACAGATTGAAGTAAGTCAGAAAGAGAAAAACAAATACCATATGCTAACACATAAATATATGGAATCTAAAAACAATACTGATGAGCCTAGTGGCAGGGCAGGAATAAAGACGCAGATGTAGAGAATGGACTTGAGGACATAGGGTGGGGGAAGGGAAAGCTGGGATGAAGTGAGAGAGTAGCATTGACATATATACACTACCAAATGTAAAATAGATAGCTAGTGGGAAGCAGCCGCATAGCACAGGGAGACCAGCTGGGTGCTTTGTGACCACCTAGAGGGATGGGATAGGGAGGGTGGAGGGAGACGCAAGAGGGAGGGGGTATGGGGATATATGTATACAAATAGCTGATTCACTTTGTTGTACAGCAGCAACTAACACAACTATGTAAAGCAATTATACCCCAATAAAGAGGTAAAAAAAAAAAAAAAAGGACATGCTTCAGCAAAATGAAAACTGAATAGGAGAAAGAAGACTAAAAAGTGAAACCAAAACAATGGTTAAATTTAAATAGTTACTGGTTTAAAAATTAATCACAATCTGTTATTACACAAAGTTTGAGGGAAAAAGAGTGAACACATGCAGAGGTCCTAGACTTGCTTAAAGAAACAGTAAAAATGCTAATGAATTCTAGACATAAATAGAAATATAGGTGGTGATTATGATGTTAAAAATTTCAGAATAACTGGCAGAAGATTATAAATAAGATGTATAGTTTCTTAACCACTGCATAGCAAGAATGAACAAAGTTAACTGCATAGACCCAGCAAAAGGTAGGAAAGGAAAAACAAGAAATTGTTTTAGAAAACATAAGATGGCAGAATTAGCTCTGAATATTTTATTTATAGAAATGAATAAAATTCCTCTTTTCTATAATTTTCAGATAGAGTTTTTAATGTACAGTTATATGCTGTTGAAAGGGAGAAACTTGTTGAAAAGTTCAATGCAAAGGGACATAACAGCTGTGTCAGTGAGTTTGGTTTAACTCGGTAGAATAAGCGCTTGTGTTTATCTTGTTCTTTCTGCCCAATGGGGAGCGAGGTGAGATCCTGTTCTGAAAGGAAGGATTAAGAGAACAGTGAGACCAATAGCTCCCTCCCTCTGCTTGGCTCTTGCAGCCACACTTACACCTCTTCAGGAGCAGATGGGAGGATTTCTGTCTGCAGAAACTAACCAGCTCAAAAGAAAGACATTTGGGTACTGATACTCAGATACCTCAAATAAAGCAGCTCTGACCTCACCAGTCAGCAACTCCCCTACACAGCTTCCAAACAGCTCTGGGAGCCTCCCTCCTAAATAAGCGTGAACCACAAAGGGTCATCAGTCACTTAGGAAAGACAGAGACCCAACAGAAAAGAAATTGGAAGAAAAAAAACAGAGGAAAAATAAAACATAAACAGAATTCTAAAAGTAATAACCTTATGGAAATAAAAGAGGATTATCGAATCCAGAAATTAGAACAAAATGCCCCAAAAAAGGAGAATCAAAGAACAGTTGAAGTGCTGTTGAAGAGTTAAAATATAATAATAGAGACTTCAAAAAATAAAGTTGAAAGAAAAAATTAAGAAAATCTCCTAGAAAATAGCAAAATGACAAAGAGATGGATGAGGGATACGTGTAGAGATGGATGAGGGATACGTGTAAAGTTCTGAGAAGAAAAGATCTAAGAAAACAGAGGAAGGAAATTGTAAAGGAACAGTAACCAAAAAAATCCTTGTAACAAAAGGATATGGATTTTCAGATTTAAAATGGTCCCTGGCTTTATGTTGTATCCATACCTTGGCTATTGTGAATAATGCTGCAGTGAACAGGGGGGTACAGATATCTTTTTAAGATCTTGATTTCATTTCCTTTGGATGTATACCCAGAAGTGGGATTGCTGGATCATATGGTAGTTCTATTTTTAATTTTTTGAGGAACCTGCATAGTGTTTTCCATAGTGCCTGCACCAGTTTACATTCCCACCGACAGTGTACAAGGGTTTCAGTTTCTCCACATCCATGCCCAACACTTGTCATCTTTTCTCTACTTGATACTAGCCATCCTTTGCTGAATCAGATTATAGTTTTTGGATTCTGGAAGAATCTTTCCTGAGTTTTGTGTGCTATTCACAATGTAAGTGACACAGACACGACACACTTTTATGTTTATCTGCATTATTATTTTCTCTACCGCTTTCTTAAGTCTATACAATCAAATCACAGTAGTAAATCAAGCCCTCATTTGTAGCATTTGCTAATTTCGATGGTGTAAGTATTCCTATAGCCAACTGCAAGCTGTTAACCTGAATGAACACAGGAAGACACGCACAGAAGTGACAGCATTATTACAGTATTTTCACCTTAGAGATACAACAGACATAATGACATCAAGAGCATAGATGACAATAAAATCCAGTAAAAATAATTATGAAGCGATGAGTTTTTGGTATCGGTAACTTGCATTGTTAACATAATTTAATCCTAAGTTTATATAATTTAGCATTTAAAAATAACTGTGCCTAACAGCAAGCTTGCAAAATTCCTGAAAATCTATCAACTGGATCTCATGAGTCATTACAGGCTGGCTCCAGCACACCACTGAATTTGTCCGTAATTTGCTAACTTACCTGGGCTGAATCTCTGAACTCCTTAGAGCTCAGGATCTTTAGCTCATACCTATGATTCCCATGTGTGTTCTTCTTCTCCAAGTCCCTTTTAGTTCTTTCCATCCAAACCCACAAGGTAGCACTTTTATAGATTATTTGACACGGTTCCCTACTGTGATGGACATTACTCTTATCCCACCAACCTCATTTCTTTAGGGGTTCTAAAGAACAGGGATTATGTCTCAAAGTGACTTTGTATTTTCGGTTACCACAATCCTCCACATGTTGCTGGACCAGTGCTGAGCATTTGGTTGGCGTTCTATAGCCAGCCGTTGTTGCCTTTCTGATCAGCAGATGTGGAGAGAGAACATTCTCACAGTAAGATGTAATAGCGTGAATGTCTGGAGTCAGCTGAGAATTTCCTGCTCTGGAGGTCTTTAACAATAGAGGGGATATTTTCAGAGTTGATTTTGGTGTCATTTTTCTTGAAATCAGAACACCCAAACTCTTTTCATCAATTCTTGCTTCATTTACTTTCTAATGCTATATTCTTTTCTCTCCCACTAACCAAGAAGATTTGGAAAACTTTACCTTCCGTAACTTGAATGATTTTTTGAATGATTTACCGAATAAGCATTTTTTAAGCTAACTACCAGTTTCTGGGAAATAGTACAGAGTGATCCCATACTTCCTCCCCATGGTTGTGAATTACTCCTTCAAGTTCTTCTGCAAGATCTGATTCTTTTGTTCTGTTTGTATTTCTTATGGGTCTTTGGTAGGACACCATTGAGGATACTGCCATATTTCATTAGTGTCTAATATTTTTCACCAGCTCTGTAACCTTTATGATCTCAAACCTTTTGGCTTATATTTTCAGAACCCACCTCCTTTGTTTAATGAAGTCAGTGCTGCAGTAATCCAGGCTGACAGGGTGATGCACCTGCGGGATAAGGTGCAGGTAAAGCATGAAGAGGAATACAGAGATGCCTTGGTTACAATCAAGGATGACTTGAAACTAATAGAAGGTCCCAACATCAAGGAGAACCTCCAAGATCAGATCCGGCGTTGGTTCATTGAATGCAGGTGAGTGTAGGACATCTGTCCTGACAGTCTCTTCTTTGGTGGTTGATATTCTTGTGTGTTTTTAAACACAGAAACATGTTGATATAGATTCATGTGGTTTCCTGGCTTCATTTTAGAAAAGTAGAATGTGAAGTCTAAGAATTTAGGAACTAATTCTTTTTTTAATGAAATTGCTTTTGTTCCTGGTTTTTTTTAAAAAATACAGTCTATGTAATACCTCTATAACCACATGAAATTGAACATCATGGGTGGATGACACAGCCCCAAGATGGTAGGCTTTCACAGGCCAGGTCTGTCTGAAATCCGAGGGGTCCGGCCACAAGCAATTCATGCTGCCCTTCCTTCTGGGATTTGACCCTAATTGTATGAGGCTTCACAGCCTCAGTCATGCTCCTTCTCTGTCATAATCCCTTGAAGCAGCTGCTGACTCTGGGACCTGATGCCTGGCCCCCAGGCCTCCCAGGAAATGATGGGAAGGTAGCAGTTCTGGGGACAAGGCATTATGTATATTAAGGCCTTCCTGTATTAAGGGTCTGCCTATATTAAGGGTCTTCTTTAATGCTCTTAAGTGAAATGTTAAGCAATTTAAAGCTTCTTTTCAAAAGATGGTTTTTGTTTACAAAAGATGTGCTCCTTTATTAGAGAAGTACAGTAGAACAAACACTTGTAGAACACAGTACAAGTTTCCACCCAGTAGAACAAACGCTTTGTAGACAACCCAGTTGGAGCAGCTTTAAAATCTATTTCAAGAGGGGAAGGAAAGAGAGCAGATTGTTGTGATCAGTCCCAGGGCCATGGAAGCAGACTCACCACCTGTTTTCTTTGATGGGTATTGTGCTGTACCATGTTAGGTTCAGAGACACTCAGATTCCAACTTTGATGAGCTCGTCAGGACCAGGGAATTTAACTTGTTGGCAATAGAAAACCAACCTCCTTCTCAAAACATTACATTAAAAGATGTTTAGGGGCTTCCCTGGTGGCGCAGTGGTTGAGAATCTGCCTGCTAATGCAGGGGACACGGGTTCGAGCCCTGGTCTGGGAGGATCCCACATGCCGCGGAGCAACTGGGCCCGTGAGCCACAACTACTGAGCCTGCGCGTCTGAAGCCTGTGCTCCGCAACAAGAGAGGCCGCGATAGTGATAGGCCTGCGCACCACGATGAAGAGTGGCCCCTGCTCACCGCAGCTGGAGAAAGCCCTCGCACAGAAACCAAGACCCAACCAAGCCAAACATAAATTAATTAATTAATTAATTAAAAAAAAAAAAAAAAGATGTTTATATCTGTGGTAGGCAGCCTCCCAGGTGGTCTCCACTGACCCCACCTCTTCCTCTGGTAATGTTCTCCCTTTGAGTGTGATGTAGACCTAGAACTTCACTTCTAAAGAAAAATATATGGGGAACTTCCCTGGTGGACCCGTGGTTAAGACTCCGTGCTTCCACTGCAGGGGGCACAGGTTCAATCCCTGGTCAGGGAACTAAGATCCCACATGCTGCACAGCGCAACCCAAAAAAAAAAAAGAATAAAAAGAATATGGCAGGGGACTTCCCTGGTAGTCCAGTGGTAAAGAATCCACCTTACAATGCAGGGGACGCGAGTTTGATCCCTGGGCAGGGAACTAAGATCCCACATGCCGCGGGGCAACTAAGCCTGCACGCCACAGCTAATGAGCTCACGCGCCTCAACTACAGAGCCCACGTGACCTGGAGCCCTCGCGCTACAACTAGAGAAGAGAAAACCCGCATACCACAACTAGAGAGAAGCCCAAGCGCTGCAATGAAAGATCCCACGTGCTTCAATGAAGATCCTGCGTGCCTCAACTAAGACCCGACAGAGCCAAAAATAAATAAAATAAATAAATAAATAATAAGAATAAATAAATCTTAAAAAAAAATACAGCAAAAGTGATGGGGTGGCACTGCCATCTTGCTTGCCTCTTGCCCCCTCCCTTGCTTTCACCCCTGGCTCTGAGAGGGGTCAGCTGCTGCCCAGCAGAGGGGCCCCGTAGAAGGAACGGAGGGAGGTTCCTGGTGACAGCCAGCAAGGAACTTGGGCCTCCTTCCAGCCTGAGAAGAGCTGAATCTTGTCCACAACCACATGCGTGAACTGGAAGGGCATTCTCCCCCAAGTGAGCCTTCAGATGAGGCTGCAGCCCCAGCCAACACTGTTTGCAGCCTCGTGGGGGACCCCAAGGCAGAGATACCCACCTGAGCCACATCTAGTTCCCTACCCACAGAAACAGTGACACAATAAACATGTGTTGTTTCAGTCACTAAGTGTTGGGGTGTCTTAGCATGCAGCAAGAGATGTCTAACATACATCAATTATTTTACAGTGATTCAGAAAAACTTGAACAGTCATAAACTTCTCTTGTGGTAATTCTGTATAGGATTCTAACATGCTATCTCCTCAATAATACTTAAATTTTATAACAAAGTTTCTTCAGGAATGTTTGATATAACAGTTACATGCTTTTGATTGGGGAGTTCTGTCCTTTATTATGTAAATAGAGCTTTTAAATACTTACAATTTTTTAAAATTAAAAATTGACTAATTTTGTGAGCTTTTCTCTTTATATTGTATTTATCAGGGATATTTTATTGCCAAACGGGATATTTTAAATGAAAGGAATATTTTAAAATGAGAAATTTGACATTGTATTAATTCTGTACTGATAACTGATAATAATAAAGAGATAAAGAAAAGATGCCGATAGGGAGGGAGATATTTATATATGCATATATCCCCTCTTCACTTTATCAGCTTCCTCCTTACTTTTAATTCTGGTGATGGCTTCATGGAGACATAAGATATACATATACATGTGTGTGTATATATATATATATATATATATATATACACACACATACAGGCAGATAGATAGATATCTCAAACTTATCAAATTGTACACTTGAATATGAACAGTTCATTATGTATTACACATCCATAAAGCTGTTAGAAATAGATCAAAGATATTATATCAGCAAAGATGTTAGTGTCTGAGTTTTTAAAAATAGCATGTTTTTTTGTTATTCAAACACCAAAACCCAGTATTCCAATCACTAACCTTATTCTCAGACTACCCCGCTACCCCCCTGCCAAACTCCCACTCACAGTATAAGAAAAACTTAATCGGTAACAATTATAGGTAACAATCTCTTCTGGCTTAAATAGTCTCTTTAAGGTTGACTGTCTATTTTGAGTAAATTTGCAGTCACTTCAGATGCCCCCCTATCGTGAATGTCCCTGTTTTTCTTCCCTTTGTGGCATCTGCCTGCAAAGGGAAGTTACCAACCTTCACAGCATCGGCTGGGGGCCAGCAGAGTGAACAGCATCTGGGCTCAGGCTGTGCCGGCGCCCTGGCTGCTTTCCGCAGGCGGGTGGTGTAGCCATCTGGTCCACGAGGAGAGACCAGGCCACCTGGTCTTTGGGGACCCCCTCCTGTGGCCTGTGGTTTCTGCCACGTGCCCTCAGTCACTGGGCAGCTGCGATTCAGGCCTCTCACTTCCTGAACAGGCCTCATCCCTCTGGGATGCTGGTTCCTTCAGGACCCACGCTCCCCAGGAGCATACAGGGTGCCCTTCTCAGGCCTTGGGGGACGGGCGGGATCTCTCAGACCCTCCACCAGCAGGTCCCCCCCTCCTGGCTCCGTCCAACCCCATCACATGCTGCACACCCAGGAAGACAAGCACTGCCCAGACGGTCCCTGATGCTCTTCAGCCACTCCGCGGTCTCTGCTGGGATCTCAGCGCTCATCCCCGCCTCGGCTGAGACCCCTGGAGGATGGGGCCCAAGACGCAGATGGCATCCCCACTTGTCCACCTTCTCCTCCCTTCCCCCACCACCCTGCCTCACCAACTTCTTGTTCAAATCCATCCTCCTTATGAAACCCTCCCTGAGTGCTTCCCTGCAGTTCCTCTCCATCTCCTCCTTGAGCTCTGCCCGCATCTTCCCCTTCCCCCTCCAGGTGATCTGCATAATCACAGAAACTGGAGCCTTGCTTCCTGAGAAATAGTTGTGCAGCCTTGGGCAAGTCTCTTAACCTCTCTGTGCTGTCAGTCTCCTCATCTGTGATACGAGAACCTATTTTGTGGGGTTGTTAAGATATGAGAAACTTCGACCCCATGATGCAGACCATTATTATTCCTACCGTATTGTGCACATCTGCTCATTCATATGCCCCTCCCCCAGATAAATGGCAAGCCCCGTGAGGACAGTGCCTGGTGCTGAGGAGAGAGTGGTGGAGACATTTCCCATCCAAGCAGTGGGTAGTGCAAGCCAGCAGTATTGGCATTTTCTTTTCTTATCTAATTACATAATTGTGTCTGGAGGAAATATACTCAGGATGATTTTGTGCAATCATGGAAATTTAAGTAGAAAGGCATTGTTTCAAAAGAACTGTCTTCTGATTAAATCACCTTGGTTTATAATTGAAACCTTCATTTTCATAGTTAATGAAGATGATATGCCCTGTGTTCATGAACTTTCCTTATCAGAAGCTTTCCTCCCTTTTCTCAGGACATCAGAGAACAGATGCCCACAACCATGTTTTCTACAAATGAAATAATTCTTTACTTTTAGATAGACTTTTATAATCCAATTTATTGTTAGGTGATATAACCAAGTTGAAAGCACTATGTACAGTTATAACTCCAAATAAGCTAAAATATATAAAATATACGTATACACACATATACATATATACAAAGATATATTCACACATGCCTTTAATTTATTAAATATATGTTTGCATATGGATGGGAAATTTCTGGAAGGGTACACTAGAAACTTTGTTAGCATGGCCACCTCTGGGGACAAGAGTAGTGACGTTACTTTTATCTCATATTCTCCTGTACGCTTAGAAGTCTTTCTTTCAATAAGTATTATTTTTATAATGAAAAAGCCTAGTTAAAAATATATTAGAAGAAAAAGAAAGGCAAGAAGTTAATTTGGGATAATCCAAAATAAACATTTGAAATGTTAAAACACCCTAATTTTTTAAAAAGTATATTGATGCAATGCCTGCAGAACACTCCTGGAAATTCTTTTGATGAAAGAATAGGGCGCCTTGAGGCTGGCAGTAACTGCGCGTTGCTCCCCCATCTGAGGTGCTGGGAGGGTCATGGGAGGCTCCTGATGGCCTCCTGGGGGCAGCCCCTCCCATTGGCTCTGGGCTTTCTTTGAAGACCCAGCCCTCCCGGCCAGTCCCCTTGAGAACATTCCATCCTGCTGTTACTGACCTGACAATTTGGAGGCTGAGTTAGAGCAGCTCCCATGGGTATGCTGTGTGTAATTCACAGAGACGTAAAGATCCCTCCTTTTGAAGTGATGTAAGGTCGAGGGAGGATTTATTTTCATAATTGGATTACATTTATCTGATTGACTTTGATAAAATCCCTTTCCTTGCTTTTTTAAATCAAAGACAAATAAAAAGCAAATATTGTCTTTTGAAACATGAAACATGATCAGTCTTCAGGATAAATTCCAACAGGACATACAGTGACAACTAAAAAATGACTAGAAGTTACAAATATAAACTCCCACAATTTTGAACACTAATTCTTAGCTGATTTAATCAATACTTGTAGTTGCCAAAAGTTGCCCAGTATTTTATCAAATACTAGGATTTGTGGTTCAAGTTGATTTTTAAATTATTTTAAAGGAAGTCTTTTTTTTCCAATGTTAAAACTAATACATGCTCATTGTAGAAAATTTACAAGACAGAGTTTAAAGAAGAAAATTTAAATTGTCTATAATTTTAGTAGACAGAGATAGCTACTATAAAAATTTTTGGTAAATTGCCTTCCAGTATTTTTCTCTCATGTATATATTTTAATTACAGTTTTATGAATCCTTTTTCTAATTTTTAAAAATTTAACACTGGGTTTCCCTATGTCCTTAAAATATTTTGCAAAAAGATGTCTTTCATGATTGCTTAACGTTCTGTTGGATGGATGGACTAGCTAATGAATCAATGATCATCTTTTTAATATTTTGTCAAATTGTTAAGAGAACAGTGCTGTCCCTTAGTTTGCATTTATTTTATTTTTTGGAGGGGTTGAAAAATCTTTTGGACTTTTTGTCAGTAGCATTTCTTCTGTGAACTGCCCTGTCATTTATATGCTTCCCTTTGTGATGTCTTTTTTCTTAAGTGACCTCTAAAATGTAGTATGTATATATAAAGTAGTTTAACCCTTGCATTAATTTGTGATTACTGCTGTAATGCATGACCACAAACCTGGTGGCTTAAACCAATAGAAATTTATTTTCTTCTCGTTCTGGAAGTCAGGAGTCTGAAATCACAGACTCAGCAGGTCTGTGCTCCCTCTGAAAGCTCTAGGGGAGAGTCGGTTCTTCACATCTTCCGCTTCCGGAGACTGCCGACACTCCTTGGCTCCTGGCTGCATCACTCCAATCTCTGCCTGTGGTCACTTGCCTCCTCCTCTTCTGTGTGTCTCATCTCTCTCTGTTCTTCTCTTATAAGACACTTAGGATTTCATTTAGGGCCTACCAGGATAATCTTATCCCAAGATTCTTAATCACATCTCAAATATAGATATCTGTTTTCTTATAAATAACATTCAGAGTTTCCAGGGATCAGGACCCAATATCTTTGGTGGCTGTTATTCAGCCTACCACAATCCTCAACAACCCCATGAGATAAGTACTCTTCTTTCTTTCATTCGTTGGCAGCGTTACTAATGAAGGACAAACGAGAAGTTTGTAGTACTCTCGATCAGCACTGTCCAATAGGACTTTCTGCAGTGGTGGAATTGGTCTGATGTGTACTGTCTACTCCAGTAGCCACCAGCCACATACAGCTCTTGAGCACTTGAAAGATGGTAGGGTGACTGAGGAGCTGAATCTTTAATTTAATTTTAATTCATTCAAATTTAAGTTTAGATAACCACGTGTCATTAGGGACTACCATATTGTATGGCACAGTCGTGGGGATACTTGTTTCCAGAAAATCTCTTGCTATAATTAATATTTCTTTTGTCTTGGGACCTGTCATAAACCGTCATCTAAGTGTTACGATCCACGGATGAGCTTCATTTTAAAGTATCATAAAGTAACCTCATCCAGCCCCTTAGGGTGATAAAGGAGAACCTTGAAGTCCATGGGACTGTGGGCTCTTGTCCCTGAAGATGCAACAGCCTCTTCCCCCATTTCCCTCACGAGCATCAGAGCCACCTGAGTAGCTGTCAGCTCTGAAAACCGGGCCGAATCCAGGCCTTTGTGTCTCTGCAGTTGGTCCTGTGTGGACCATTTCTCCCCACCTGCATTTTTAAACTTAGTTTGTTGAAACTATGCCCGGCATCCAGCTCACCTTCAACCTAGAGAGAAGTAAGACCCTCACATGGGGTGACAGCTCTAGGATTGGCCCTGCGGCAGTTCTCCTGGGATTTTAGCAGATTCCTTTTAATCCATGTAATCTTGAGGAATCTGGAAGTGATAGTAAATTACACGGCCTTATTCCATTTTTTAAGCCAACACACAGTCAATGAGAGGTGATGGCTAAGAGGAAGAGCTCTGGGGGCTTGGGAGGATCTTCGTCCTCAGCAGGGTGAGCCTGACTGCGAAATGAAATGCCAGTGCCTCTTAATCTTGCGATGTGATGGCATCTATCATGCTCTCTATAATAAACAAATACATTACAAATCACACACACACACACACACACACACACACACACACACACACGGGAGGAGTGGTCTGAGAGCCAGGCTGCCTGGGTTCAAGTCCCAGCTCTAGCACTTAGAGACTGTGTGTCCTTGAACCAGTTCCTTAACCTCTCTGTGTCTCCATTTCCTCAACTTAAAATGAGGATATTAACAGTATCGACCTCACAGATAGGATAACATAGACTAATACATATAAAGCCCTTAGAGCAATGTGTCGCACATGATACAGCCTCAATAATTATTTTAAACATGTAGGAAGGCCGGCACATTCTCAGACACACAGTTTGCAGTTTGGAAGAGTTGCCATGGCCATAGTGCCCTGCGTTTTCACTCCTGGGTCTGGAGCCTTTATATTCACAGCCGTAAGCATCTTTTCAAGTGCTGCATCCTGCAGGAGAGACTGGCTGGGGATGGAGGCGGGGGAGGAAGGGCTGCCAGGGCTGGGGGTGGGGATAAAACTGAGGGGTAATAACAGGGTAGGCAGACAAAAATTAGACAGGGTGGAATGTGCTTTTAGTCCCCACGGCGGGGGAGCCAGGACGTGACATGTCTACAGATCACCAGCAGACGTACATCCTTCCTGGAAGAGGCCTTGGAATGCTTTGTTAATTTTTTTGATTAAAGAAATTAAGATATAATTTAAATGCGGTAAAGTTCACCCTTCTGTGTACAGTTCTGCGGGTTAAGCTTTGTCATTTTAAGGTATGTGGACCTGGAGAGACCTGCAGATTTGTCTCTCGCCTCCACAGTTTATGCCAGTTTAGGGGTCCAGGAGTTTACACTGGAGGGGGCTCAAGAATTATCTGCAAGTGAAGAGAATGGTGCACTCACCACCCAGGAGAGCTCCCGGACACGTGCAGAAATTTGCTGAGGATGGGGATGTGTTCGGAGTGAGGCGGAACGACAGAGTTTCCTATCAGCCTGGAAAAGTGGATGTCTCTTTCGGAAAAGACTTTCGGATCTCTCCCATCCAGCCTCCAATGCTGCCCCCCTGCCAGGACCTCCCGGGCCTGCACCAGCTTCCATCACTGTTCACTCCTTCTGAACTTGCATACCTGTCTACTGCTCCTCCAAGAGGGACCTCGCCAGGTGCTTCCCACGGATGCTCTTCTGGGATCCCGAGGCTTAGAAAGGCTGAGTGCCTTACTCGGGGTTCATGGCTCATGAGAGGCCATTCATACTCCAGTCTCTTGATTCCAAAAGCCATGATGCTCCCACAACGGCAAATGTGTCTCCTCGTTCTGAGCATTCCAGCAACAGAGAAGGCTCGTCCTGTGTGTCTTGGGCTCCGTGGTCATTTCATAGGAAAAGATGGCAGTTGCCCAAGGCCGAGTTGCTCACTAGGTACCGCCTGGAAACCAGGAGCTTTCCTTGTTCCTGACTCCTTCTCTGTCCCTGCTTCTAAGCCTCTTCCCGCAGAGTGAGGTGATGGTCTGTGTAGGCAAAAGGGAGAAAGGCAGAGAGGAATCGTGGGATTTGAGAAAACTGGCTGACTCCAGTTATTTTACAGGTGACAAAAGGGACTCAGAGGAGTCAGGTAACTTGGCCAAAAACTTGGGTCGCTACGGGCAGAACTAAAACCAGGGTGAGCAGAGGCTTTCTGAAGCCTGATCATTGTGTAAAACGAGATCGGTTCTCAGGGAAAGGTTCAGAATTGTTCCGAGGACTTTTAAGGACATCGGAAAGAAACCACTAGAATGTTCACGATAGATATCTTCCCGGGACTGGGACCACGGCTCTACTTGTTCTTTTCCTTCGTATTCCAAATTTTCTACATTGAGCATTAGTTACTTTCAGAAAGAAAAAAGAAATTTCAGGAGGACAATGGGAAAGGGATGGCCAGGGGAGGTGATTAGGGGTCGTTATTTTGAATTCCTTGTGTAATTATATTTTCAGTGAATTCTCAAAAGCAGCTGTGGTCTGTGGAGGAGATGTGAACACATGTGGATTACTCCTATGAGAAGGTGAATAGCTTTTTCTTTTCTGCCATTCGCTTTGGTGGAAAATATGTTAGGTTGAATGGAGGACATAAGAAGAGGTGGGTGAGAAATCAAGGTTATTCACCGAGGCCTTGGGGACAGGTGCACACCTGCGTGAAATCGCGTATTTTGCTGTCAGTCGTCACAGTAAATCAAACTAAGAACAGCCAGCAGCTACAGGCTCTCTGGGCTTATCCAGGCACCGGGTCATGGTCCTTTGAGATCCCAATTTCATTTCCTTTGGATATATACCCAGAAGTGGGATTGCTGGATCACATGGTAACTCTATTTTTAATTTTTTAAGGAACCTCTCATACTATTTTCCGTAATGACTGAACCAATTTACATTCTCACCAACAGTGTTCAAGGGTTCCTTTGTCTCCACATTCTCGTCAACACTTATCTTTCCTCTTCTGATAACAGCCATCCTAACAGATGTGAGGTGACATTTCATTGTTATTTCAATGTACATTTCCCTGATGATTAGTGATGTTGAGCATCTTTTCATGTACCTGTTGGCCACTTGTATGTCTTCTTTGAGAAATATTTATTCACTTCCTTTGCCCATTTTTAAGCCAGGTTATTTGGGGGTCTTCTGCTATCGAGTTGTAGGAGATCTTTATATATTTTGGATATTAGTCCCTTATCACATGTATGCTTTGTGAATCCTTTCTCCCATTCTGTAGGCTGCCTTTTCATTTTGTGGATGGTTTCCTTTGCTGCACACAAGTTTAGTTTGATGTGCTTCCACCTGTCTGTTTTTGCTTTGGTTGCCTGTGTTTTTGGTGTCGAATTTCTAACACGCTCCTGGGAGTTGCTAAGAGTCCTGGTCCTGGGATTATACTTGGAGCAGCCTTGGGCTAGAGGCACTGCCACCCTCTGCACGCCTTCCAGGGAGGTGGGAAAGTGTAGGCAGTCGCCTCAAGGAGTGTCAGAAAACCACTGAAAAAATTAAAACCAGTATTATCCTGGGAATGTGAAAGCCCCCAAATCTACTGACTCTCTGCTGAAGTCACTGGAAGCCGCCTCCTTCATAGGTACTTAATACATT
This sequence comes from Eschrichtius robustus, assembly GCF_028021215.1. Lineage (NCBI taxonomy): Eukaryota > Metazoa > Chordata > Mammalia > Artiodactyla > Eschrichtiidae > Eschrichtius > Eschrichtius robustus. The sequence goes on from NC_090828.1 coordinate 4,438,252, forward strand.
GCAAGGCAGGGCAAACTGTTCTTTGGGTATGGAGCCTTTGGGTTTGTTTCAGCAGGCTCTTAATTTTTGTGTCGTATGGTGACATATGTCAACACACGTGTTGCTTCAGACAGAAATTATCATGCCTTTATGTTTCATAAATAGGTGTTTGTCACTTGATAGAATTAAGGTCAGAGGATCTTCAGAATTAACCTTTGTACTCTAAAGCTTCCCTTTTCTGTAATTCACTCTGTTGCTGTTTATGAAAGATTAATTTTGAAAGTAAAGCGTAGGAAATGAGTCTAAAATGTAAACATCTGTAAAGTTTCGTTTCCTAAACTTTCTGGACTCTTGAGTTAGGAAGGGCAGTGACTCACTCCTTTAAATGAGGAAGAGTCTATGGATGAATGATGTCTGGGGTTTAGAACTATAGGTGCATGAACAGAAATGGACGGCCATCTATTTAAATGGAAAATTCTCTGCATTCCTTCGTAAAGTGATTTGTTCTTGCTTGGGTATGAATTTTTTATACAGATAAATATTTCAGACAAAAGGTGAAAATAAAGCATATATATCATTTTCTCAACAAAAGAGTCACCAAAGTCTAAATAATCAATTACGTCATCTGTAGTATATTGTTCCTTTTAATAAAAAAAAAAGTGAGCGCAGGGCAGGGAGGTTCCTGTAGGATTCAAGCATGAGCAAAGATAATACTTTGGAATCAAGAAGGAAGCTTCCTCCTGGAGTAGTAACTGCTAATCATAACCCACTAATAAGTAGAACCATCAATGAATAAATCAGATTTTGTAATGTGCCACTGAGAAATCGCCTTGCTTTGCACATGACTTTTTCCACCTCTCCTTTGAGAGATGGCGAACCCCTCAGTTTCCCAACGAGGGCCATGGTAATTAAGTCCATGTGTAGCCAATTGCCTTTATTGAGTGTAAGTGAATTTATAGGCAGCAAGTGACACTTTTGGAGGCTTCTGTGCGATGGCACAAGCTGCTTTCTTTAGAACGCAGGAGAAATTTATGAACCTGCTGACATTAATGTAGGTGGTTGGATGACTTGGGGGGGACCAGCCGGAAACCCCTCCCTCCATATATTTTTCATACTTGGTGAAACACAGATAAATCTCTGCCCTGGGTGTCTGAAACGGTGGGACCGTTGAAGCTCAGTGTCAGAGCTCAGGGGAAAAATTTATCATTTTAGTAGTTCTGCTTTCTAAATCACTGCAGACTCTAGAGCTGGTCCTTTTCACGTTTGTGAAAGAATTTTTGACAATATGCATAACTTTTTAATCAGCCCTAACTTTACCAAATGTTCTGTGCCTCACGTTTGCTAACTGAAACATAGAAGGCATGGGTGTTTTTCTCTTCAGGCTCCCTTAAATAAAAGAATGTAAAGGCAGGTGGGTCTGTTGAAGGTGATTTTTATAAGAAAGTAACATTAATCATTGAATATTCTGTAAGAAATTAACATTGCCCTTCCCCCATTAACATTGTCGTATATGAATTATAGCTTCTAGAGCTGAAAGGAACTTTAGAAATTGTCTGATAGACACACATGCCTTACTTTTTAATAACGAATGAATAAACCTAGTTCAACAGCATCGTTTGGAGGAGAGGGAAACGTACCAGCCTCCCACAGTGATGGGGCGATTTGCTCAAATCACACCTCTGATTAGTGGGAGCAGCCCGCTTTATTTTTATTTTTATTTTTTTATTTTTTTGATGTGGACCATTTTCAAAGTCTTTATTGAATTTGTTACAATATTTCTTCTGTTTCATGTTTTTGGGTTTTTTTGTGTTGTTTTTTTTTTTGGCCGCGAGGCATGTGGGATCCTAGCTCCCGACCAGGGGTCAAAGCCACACCCCCTGCATTGGAAGGCAAAGACTTAACCACTGGACCACCAGGGAAGTTCTTCCAGCTTTATTACTGGAACCTAAACCACCCGTGTGCTTTCCTTGGCCGTCAGCTCAGCTCTGCCTGTGTAAAGTGCCAGGCCGGGGAGCGGAGCCTGCAGGTTCTCGAGTTGCTCCAAGCTTGGTTCTGCTGGGGCAGCCGGTGAAACTTGCTAAGCTTCAGTTTTATCATCTGAAAAATATTGACGGCAAAAATAGCACCCACCTCACAGGGCTGTTGGGAGGATTAAAGGAGACCATGATCTCAAGTTATGAGCACATAGTGCTTAAAAAGGAATATATTACCATGGAAGATCCTTTGCAAATCATTTCAATGCGGTCACTAGATCAGGTTATCCAGAAATAACATTGCATTTTAAATAAAGATCCAAGGTCATCTCATTTAAGCCATTCAGTTTATAGGAGAGAACCAGCAGCCAATATAGAACGGAATCTGCCCAGTGGGGTCCTAGGACCTCGCCCTTTCTAGCTGGACAGGCCATTTGACTTGAAGGAGCCGCTGCTACTCGTGAAATCATCAACTTTGCCCAACATATCCCCTGTCTTGAGGCTGATTTTGGTTACGTGATATAAATGACAGTCCAGTAATCTGAAAAGAGAGGAGAAAAATCCTCGGACACAAAATATACCCAAATGCGTTGCTGGTCCCTCCTCTTAACGGCCAGAAGCCCAGGGCCTAGACCTTGCCTCCCTCTGTTCCCTGCCCTTCTCGGTGTCCATGGTAACCTCATCCAGGCTCACAGTGTTCCATTCCATCCCTGTTTGGTTGACTCCCAAATGCGAATCCCCAGCCCGGAGCGCTCGCTCTCCTAAACTCCAGACGTGGGGGTCCCACTGCCCACTCAGTATCCCCGCAGAGATGCACTTGGGGGGGCGGCATCTCAGGCTCCACACATCCAGAAGTGCACTGGCATCTTATCCTCCCAAACCTGCCCCACACAGCCTCCCACCCCAGCAGATGTGAACCCACCCGTCCAGTCTCTTACCATCACCCCGACTCTTCATCTTCTCTCAGCCCAGCCTGCAGTCGGCCAGAAAATCCCATTGGCTCTACCTTCCAAATATGCCCCAAGCCCACCGACCTCTCAGGCCTCTGACTTCGCCACCACCTGAGGTCTGAGCTGCATCAGCCCCAGCCTGATGAACCCACCTCCCCGCAACCACCCGGGCTCCCCAAAATCTGTTTTCAGGATGATGCCAGTGTATTCACCACCTATTGCTGCGTACGTAACAGTTATCACTCAGACTTACAGACTTAGTGACTTAAAAACCACACCCACTGCAGCTCCCACGGTCTCTGTGGGTCAGGAGTCTGGGCTTAGCTGCATCCTCTGCTCAGGGTCTCACAAGGCTGCGGTCAAGGTCTCAACTGCTTCCACGCTCTCCTGGCTGTGGGCGTGGTTCGGCCCCTTAGGGCCTCAGTTCTTTGCTGTTGGCTGGAGGCCGCCCCCGGCTCCTTGCCAGGTGAGCCTCTCACCATGGCAGCTTGCTTCACCAAAGCCAGCAAGAGAGAGAGTCTGGGAGAGAGGTGGGGATTACAGCCGTGGAGAGCCATCGGGGAAGTGACATCCTGTCCTCATGCTTCCTGTGTTCTATTGGCTACAAGCCAGTCCTGGGTCCCAGCCCCACTCAAAAGGAAGGAGAGACACAAAGGTGTGGACACCAAGACACAGAGAACTCAGGGGCTGCCTCAGAGTCTGTGGACACAGAGAGGAAGAATCATCCTTCAAAAACCTAAGGCAGGGGGCTTCCCTGGTGGCGCAGTGGTTGAGAATCTGCCTGCCAATGCAGGGCACACGGGTTCGAGCCCTGGTCTGGGAAGATCCCACATGCCGCGGAGCGACTGGGCCCGTGAGCCACAATTACTGAGCCTGCGCATCTGGAGCCTGTGCTCCGCAACAAAGAGAGGCCGCGATAGTGAGAGGCCCGCGCACCGTGATGAAGAGTGGCCCCCGCTTGCCACAACTAGAGAAAGCCCTCGCATAGAAACGAAGACCCAACACAGCCATAAAATAAAAAATAAATTAATTAATTAAAAAAAAAAAAAAAAAAAAAACCTAAGGCAGGTCTTGACCCTGCCTTAAAAAGTGGCTCCCTTTCCTCTCCAGAAAGGCAAGTTCGGGCTCGGTGCCCTGCGGCCACTGACAGTCCTGGCTCTCCTTGGGGCCGCCCAGGGGCACCTCCTTCTTGGAGCGTCGCCGTGACCAGGCCCCGGGAGCCGCCTCCACAGGGACTCTAGTGCCTGGGAGATATGCTTCCACAGTCTCTGCTCCCAGAACTGTCCCCCGTGCATGTTTTGTGGTTTCTTCTAATGAAATCTGGGAGAAGGGAAATTACAGGCTTCCACTTACGTCACTGAATCCTCAGTGTGCAGGATAGAAAATTATGTGTCATGATTATTCTTGATTCATTTCCAACTTGTTTGTGTTTAGATTTTTCTGTCTCAGTTGTTCTTTCAGATATGACTTTTAGGTTTCCAAGTCATTCAAAATTAGACACAAGTGTTTATTCCCAGGAATATAAATAGTTCAGTGGTAGGAGAATGCAATATTATGTACATCAGGAAAAGCAATATTATCATTTCGGGTCATGCAAAAAAATTATTTGATGAAATGGAATGCCCACTTCTTATTGTAAAAATTTAAAAACAAAGACAAGGGTTAATTCTTAGCATAATAAAATGTAAACTGAATAACAACAAGGATTTTTTTTATCTTCTGTTTACTGCTTTTTCCCCTGTGCCTAGTACAGTGTCTGGCACATAGTTCTAAATGAGTGAATGAATGAATGAAACGTTAAGTATTCCTTAAAACAAAAGAGAGCCATACACTTAATGAGGAAACACTATAGGTCGTCCCACAAAAGGAAAAGAAAATATAGATGACTTTGTACCCTAATAATTAGTGCCATAATATAAATTGTTATCAATATAATGACATCAAAAGGAAACAATATTTTTAAAAATGTAGCAAAATGTATTTTTTTAAAAATCAACCACAGACTAAGTATGAAAGAGAAATATATGAAAGTTTAAGAAGTCTATAAATGTCAAAAGGAAGAAATTTTAAAAGACTTGAATAAATGGTGAGACGTGCCATGTTCCTGGTTAAACAGAAAGATGACATGATTGCTCTGGGTAATTGATAGAGAGGACACAATTTCAATTAAAGTCCCAACAGGATTATTTATTGAACTTGAAAACATAATTATTGAAGTCATTAGGATTAAAATAAGAAAATAAGAACCATAAGGAAGAACAAATGGCACTTTATTTTTAAGAATATTATAAAGAAAAATAAGGTATTGATATAAATGCATTACACTAATATAAAAAGCACAAGCATAAATCAGTGAAACAAAGTAGAGAGCCCAGGAACTGACAAACATAAATGGACATAAATAGCATATGATAAATTAAGTTTAAAAAGTAATAAGAATGGAAAAAAATATACTTGCAATAACTAGATTGGCTTAATTGCTAAAGCCAACAAGCAGTCGAAAGCTGAATGGAGAACTTAACTTCCCTAGAGAAAGGTCACAATTTTCTAACTATGGAAACAAACATGTTTTCCGCTGGCTGTAAAAATGACAAGGTCTTTATAATAATCGAACCCTAAAATAAGACAAAAAAGGAAGTCAACCAAAAAATAAAATTTATTTTTTATTGTATATTATTTTACCTTGCCATTTTATTTAATTACAAACATGATTTCTATTTGTCATAGCAAGGAAAGCAATACTGAAATATGTACAGAAAAAAATGAATGGTCTCCTCCCTCCAGGCCCTCTCTCTGAGCTAATCCAGGTGGATGGTGCATGCGTTCCTCCTGCACCTGCAAACAAACACAGGCGTACAAGGCTCTCCTGTCCCCTTTTCTTTTGATAACCCAGGTCGCTCCCCAGCCCAGTCTTTCCCCTTAATAGTCTATCTTTAACATCCCCTCTGTCCACATAGAGCAGACTAGTCTTTATGAGAATTGAATTTATTCATCCACCTAAGTATTTATTAAGTGCTGGTGGTGAAAAGGTAAAGAGGAACAGGTGAAGTCTAGTCCCGATGCTGGATTCCACAGTGGGGCTTTACCAGAATTACATACGCATTCCCCATTGGGTGATTATTTGCAGTCTCTCATTACAGTTTTTATTTTTTACAGCTTTTGCTAGTACAAATTGTGCATCACAAAATATCTCTGCTTTTACTTCAGTAAGGATTCCCAATAGTGGAATTGTTGGGTTAAAAGTTGTGTACATGTGAAAGGTATATAACACAAACTTGATAGCTAAAGAATTAAGGAATCCATTGTCTAAGGGTTTATGCAAAGCCAGTCAGTGACTGTGATTAGTAGAGACATCCTGGGCTTCTAGGCAGAATCCCAAGGTTAGAATTGAGGCACTTCTGTAAGGAACCGTTTGCCTTTGGAAAAGTCACTTAGACTCTCGGATTTTCCAACTTCCTCCTTTTCAAAATGGACAAAAGTGCTTAGCTCACAGAATTTCTGTAAGGATGAAATGAGAAACAATTTGTGAAAGGCGTGTGTGAAAACGCTTTGTAAACCTGCATGCAACAAACACACAGTCGATGATCATTTCTGCTAAGTAAGTGGGTCCAGGAGGTAAGGAGACAGTTACACAAATGCACATGCACATAGCAGGTAGCAAAGTGCCAACCTCAGTAGTAGCTAAATAAATGCAAATTCAATTTGGGCTTCCATTTTACACCCAAAACCCATAAAGGCATCCGAGGAAGAGGAAAGCCAATGCGTTGGTGTGATAGGTGAAACAGACTGCAGGGGGCACTCAGAACTGCCTGGTGGGTTTGTGTTTGAATTCTGTTCTTTCCAGGAAGTGACCAGGGCTTTTCTCTGGGTACTTCCATCATGGGCACCGCCTCCCCACCCCCAGCCCCAGAATAATTGGCTGGGACAGGGGGTTGTAGTTATACCGAATTTTAATTCTTCCCATTTAAAATAATGAGCCATCAGCATCCTGCCCAGAGCATCTTGACTTTCAAGAACAGGTTGCTGCTGTTAGGAGATGCCTGTGAGGTGTGAACTAAGGTCACCTGAATTGATGTGAGTTTTGATGCTCGGACGGGCCAGGGTGGCACCTCGGTGTCTGAGTGCTCTGCCGCAGAGCCCAGGCGCCTGCCTCCAGACCGTGAAGCCATTTTTCAGGCACAAAAAGGAAATGGCAACAACATTGCCTGAGTCACGCAGATGCCGGACAAACGCTACTTGTACAAGATAAAATGGGGGCTACTTCCCACCTCCCTGTGTGAGATGAGGGAGGGGGCAGGTCTGTTTGCCCCTGGCCTCAGACAGAGTGGAGACAGGCTTCCACAGTGCCTCAGGCAGGAGTTCTTCACTTAGGCTACAAGATGTGCAGGACGCATATCATATCTGCAGGGCCAAAGACAGATTGAAAGCCCAATCATGGACCAAGGGTTTGGATGGAGGTTTGGACCAAGGGTTTGGATGGGGGTTTGGGGAGGAAATTAAGTGAGAACAGTTTGGGATCAGATGATGGGATGGCTGGGGATTCAGAGTCATTGCTTTACACACGTGAACCCTGCCTGGAAGCTCCTTCAGGGGAGAGATGGTGCAGGTCCCACTTAAGAGCCGAGGACTTGGAGGCCGTTATCCTAGATAACTTTGGTCATGAAATGTGGATGGGATGCTTTCTGAGTCAGTAACTAAGCTTGGTATCAAGAGAAGAAGCTGGAAGAAATGTCAGATTACTAGAGCTTTCCAACCCTGGAGCAACTGCCACGTGCCATCACTTAGAAGGCTCATTCTCTGGTGGGGAGGGGGGCATGGTGGCTTCTCAGCTTCTTTCTTTTGTAAGTTTCCAGGGGAGATCCAAATTTAGTGGTAGGGAGGTGTCACTTGTTTTTGAAAAATATTCAACAATCTCTAGTTTGTTGATAAATCTAAAGTTTGATAAATAATATATTTCATATTCAGCATTCCTATTCAAATTTTTCTAAATACTTTTTATTTTACTTTTTTATTTTACTTTATTTTATTTTATTTTATTTTCTAACTGACAAAGCAAAAGAGTTTAATAGGAAGGGGTGCCCGCGTGGAGAGCAGTAGGGTGAGGGAACCCAGGAGAACTGCTCTTCCTAAATACTTTTTAGGGAATGGATTTAATGAATACCTGGAAGTTTATCTTTTGGAAATTATACTTAATACTAATTAAATATTGTTCCAAAAAGTTGAATTCTTGCTTTTAGAAAAAAATGTCATCCCCATGAGACGTGCCAGCATTTGCTTGGCGGTGACTAAATGGAGACTAGGAGTGCAGAAATATCTGGTAAATCCTGTCTTGTCAAGTTCCAGATCCCTTTCTCAAGCTTTGTGTTCTTGGGTGGTTTTCACCTTTCTCGTTTCTCCTGTTCTGTAGATGCGGGTGAAATGTATATAGTTGAGGTGATTTTTCATGCAGCCGTGTGATGAGATCCATTTTCTGCATCACTTGGTGCATCTGATGGTTTGGATGCCCATTTGAAGAACCTGCTTTGGCCTTGCCTATTGCAGCAATTTGAGGGCAAATGGAAATTAGTTGGTGGCGGGCGGGGGGAGGGAGTGGCACAGCGGGGAGGGTACTAGCCCACGACCCCACGTTAACTTTGAAAATCAGCCAGACGATGAAAGTTCAAAGGTAATCAAATGTCTGAGGAATTAAGATTCAAGCTACAATTGAGGGAAAGCTGTGATTTAAATAATCACCATGTACCACGTCAGGATCTTTACCATGTAATGATTTTGCAGAGGATTTTGTGTTAACATTTCCTTTAAGTAGAAAAGAATTCCCGCGTCTATGAAAGCACTTTCCAAACTACAGGGAGAAACTGGGGTAATCATCCAGAAACAACTTAACATCCCCTCTCTTCTCCATCCCAAATGCACATCCCTCAGCAAGACCTTTGGCTGTGAGATAAGAGGGAACCTACTGTATTTGGTCAAACATGTACTTTACGCAAGGTAGTCAGGGAAGGCCTCTGTGATATGATGCCATTTGAACAAGCCTTAAAGCGAGTGGGTGCGTGTTTTTTCTCTCTGAACGTGAACACCTCTCTGAGGAGGGGGCATCGGGGTAGACGGAGAAGCAGCTGGAACGATGAGAAGGTGGAGGAGGGCAGGAAGGCAGCAGGGAAGCCGTGGTACCAGGGCAGCCGTAGTAAGTGCAGGAACCAGGTAAATCACCATCCGAACCAGGAGACTTGTAAGAATGAAAGGGGGTGCTGTTGTCAATTACACATAACTGGGCCTGTCCCCAGGAAAGCGGGCCGTAAGTTAACCTAATTACGTGGGCGTTGGTTTCATTTGGAGGGAGAGTTTTGGCAAACTTGGAGCAGAGAAACGGCACGACATGACTTATGTTTTAAAAACATCACTCTGGCTGCTACGTGGAGGGGAGCAGGGGTGCAGAGGGGCAGCAGGGAGACCAGTTAATCCCAGTAACACAAGTACAAGATAAGGATGGCTCGGATCAGTGCGGGTAAGAAAAGTGGTTGGATTCTAGGCATAGAATTGGAAGGTAGAACCAGCAGGGTTTGCCGATGGATTGAACTGAGGTGTGAACGAGGGAGACGAGCCCAGGATTCTAGGGTTTTGCCCTTGCAGCAACTGGAAGATGAGTTTCCATGTTCTGAAATGGGGAAGTACAAGAGGAGGGGGAGGTTTGGGAGAGGAGGTGAGCACAAGGGTGGAGGTTGGGGCATTTACGTCTGAGACACTCACTGTACTTCTGAAGGGAGACACTGGGCAGGCAGGTGAGTGTATGAGTGTGTGGTCCAGGGGAGGGATGAAGGCAGGAGACGTGGTGATGGGGCAGTGAAGCCTGCAGGGGGTGTTTAAAGCCAAGAAGCTACATGAGATCCTAAGGGGTGAGCATGGAAGAGGAGAACCCAAGGGCCGAGCCCGGGGTCCCCCAGCATTTACAGGTGGGAAGGCAAGGTTCTGGCAGAGAAGGCTGAGCAGGTGGTCGGTGGCAGGAGGAGAACTCAGAGGGAAGCCAATCACAAATCATTTCAGGAGGAAGGGAGGGTCCAGAACTCACGCTGCTTCCAGGCCACGTCCTGTGAGCCCCTTCTCTGTAAGGCAGAGAAGGAGGTGCCAAATAGAAGAGGAGGAGGTGAGAGATGGAAGGAAGCCAAGAGGATCCCAAGCTGGAAGCCAAGGAAGAGAACCTTCCAGAAAAAAGGACTTTGTCATCTGCATCTGATGGATCAAGAGAGAGCAACATGGTAAAACACCCTGGGAAGCCAGCACATCAAACTCACTGATAAACTTGTTTACTTAGTTTGTGGGGGAGATGGAAGCCCAAGAACACAGGGTCAGCAGGGTCGGCTCCTTCCGAGGCTGAAGGGAGAAGCTGCAGATGCCCCCTTGTCCCTGAGTCTCTTCACATCATCTGCCCTCTTGGTGTGTCTGTGTCTGTGCCCTGATCTCCCTTGTTTATAAGGACACCAGTCATATTGGATGAGGGCATCACCTCATCTTAACTAATTCCATCTGCAAGGACCCTGTTTCCACAGGCGGTCACATTCTGAGGTCCCGGGGGCTGGGACTTCAGCCTGTGGGTTTGGGGAGGGACACAGTTTGGTCTGTAACACCTCGTGGGAACTGTTTTAATGGAGCCAGTGAATGTGAAGGACTTGAAAAGCTGGAGTGTGGAGGTGAGCAGGGAGATGCGTGAGAAGCTGGGGGATGAGTGTTCACAGACGTAGACCACAAACTGGTGGTTACCAGTGGGGGGGGGGGGCATACAGGGGTGGGCAGTGGGAGGTACAAACTACTGGGTGTAAGATGGGCTCAAGGGTGTACTGTACAACACGGGGAACAGAGCCAGTATTTTGTAATAACTATAAATGGAGTGTAACGTTTAAAAATTGATTTGAGAAGTTTTAATAAAACAAAAAGGAGGATGATAGTTTTCTAAATGAGAGAGGCCTGAGCTTGTTTCAGATGCACAGGGAAGCATCCAGTCAAGAGAAAGAAAGGGCCCGGGGGGAATGGGAGGAGTGAGACGGTAGGGGGCCTTGAGACGCACCACCAGGCTGGCCTGGGTCCTGGGAGTAGCTTCCCTTCCACTAACGAGGGTGGGAGAGCCAGAGGGTCTGGGCTAGACCATCGTCCCTGTCTGATGGTAGCTTCCCTCTCCTCCACCCCGCTGCGCTTGGGCAGAGCCCTGGTTGGGGGGGCGCGGGGGGAAGGAGAAGGATCCCCTCTGGGCCGAGACCCCATCACTCTGCAGTTCCAGGTGTTTGAATAACGTCCATGTTCACACGATGTGTCGGCTCTGAGCTCCGTGGCGGGTTTGACAGGCCTGAACAGACACCCCGGGTGTCCCGGCAAACGTAAACCAGACACTGTTTCCACTTTGAATCTTTCCTGACACCACGTCGTTATGGGTCTTCGGCTGCTCCCCTAGAGGTCCCCACACGGGCTGTCACCTGCGGTCGATGCGGTCAGCCCCCCGGCTCTTCGCACCTGAAACACCGTGGGAGCCGAAATAGTATTTCCGGTCACTCGTCTCCAAGTATAAGTCATCTGTGCCCCGGAGCTCCCCAGCTCCACACTGCGCTGAGTTCCAAGTACTGACAAGCTCGTCGCCTCGCAGCTTCCTTACTCTCAGCAAGAGAGGCGCTGACTGCGTCTGGGTTCCGAGCGTCGTTATTCCGGAGACGGAAGGCCGTGTCCCATCTCTGCCCCAGAGCACAGCTGAGAACGTGGTGGTGAAAAGCCGGCAACCAAGGAAACGTGAAACAGAATTCGAGAACTGTTTTCTCCCAGCGTGCTGTAAGTGGCGGAGTCTCAGTGCGAACCCCGGGCAGCCTTGGACATCACGAAACGGGTGCAGCGGCTGTGGGAACGGAGGTCCCCTTGCCGCAGAGGGAGGGCGTGGGGCGTCGTGAGAACAGAGAAGGAGTGTGTGTGAGAGAAAGAGCTGTCAGGTTAGGCTGTCATTTTCTACATACGAATTTTAAAAGATATCTTTTAAATGTGTGCCCGACGACAGTTCTTACATTCTTTAAGGATAAGACCTTCAATTTGAAATTATGATTAATTATTTAAGCTGTCACTAAAAAACTAAATATGTTCATTTATCTATTAGAAATAAATATAGTTAATAGTATATTTGCAAAAAACACTATGAAAAATATAAAATTATCAAATCTTACTCTGACAATTGATGGGTAACATAATTAAGAGTTCCATTTTTTTAAAAATAAATTTATTTATTTATTTATTTATTTATTTATTTATTTATTTATTTATTTATTTATGGCTGGCTGGCTGGCTGGCTGGCTGGCTGGCTGGCTGGCTGGCTGTGTTGGGTCTTCGTTTCTGTGCGAGGACTTTCTCCAGTTGCAGTAAGTGAGGGCCACTCTTCATCGCGGTGCGCGGGCCTCTCACTATCGCGGCCTCTCTTGTTGCGGAGCACAGGCTCCAGACGCGCAGGCTCAGTAATTGTGGCTCACAGGCCCAGCTGCTCCGCGGCATGTGGGATCTTCCCAGACCGGGGCTCGAACCCGTGTCCCCCGCATTGGCAGGCAGATTCTCAACCACTGCGCCACCAGGGAAGCCCCAGGAGTTCCATTTTAGTAATGGCACATGTAAATCCCTTTTGGTTTTAATTTATATAAGTTTCTAGGTTTGTTTTGAGTCCTCAAAAACACTCAAGCTTTATAATGAAACAATAACAGTTTACAATGGAATTGCCTTTGAAGTTGGTTGTCAAAGGAATAAGGTGAGTGGGTGTGAAGAAGGGAAAGTGCTCTAACTTTTAATTCAATTGTATTCATGGTTTTTATCCAAGATCGTGTAGGCTGAATGATGCACAGATAGGACAGAACGCGGTCAGGCACGTTAACAAGGTTTGAGATACGAGTCTCGTAGACGCGCAGGATCCGGGGCCAGATCTGTGCCTCAGCCCTGTGGCTGTGGAGTGTGAGCTGCATGAGGATGAGGTCTGACGTCTTTGAACCTTCAGATCACTGTCTTCCATTGCAGCATCCAGAATCTAGTTGGTACTAAACAGATGTTTGTTGATTGACTATGTGCATGAATGGATGGATGGATGCCTAGATGGATGGATGGATGGATGGATGGATGGATGAGTGCATGAGGCCGCTAAAGTAGCTGCAGTCACGGTAGCTCCATTGACAGAATGGCACACATAGTGTGTCACCACCCGACGTCCCCACTGCTGGTGCATATGTCCATAGAACCCCCCACCCCACCCCAAGCAGTGCACTGTGTTCAGTTCCTTTCAAAGCAATGCTGAGGAGCTGAGTCACGTGCCTGCTGAATGAGCCCATAGGAAAGTTTCAAGAGACCTGAGAGATTTTTGTCTAGACAGTGATGTAACTGTCCTAAGATGTTTGAGAAGCAGTCTATGAAAGGGATGGGGCCAAAGCCCTGCGGTGGGGACAGTTAGGGAGGTGCTGGCTGCCGACCTCTGCCCGAGGCAGTGGCCGCAATTCAGACCCAGTTCAGAGTCATCGCAGTCCTCACTGTCATGCACCTGCCTTTTTAAAAAGTTCCTTTAACAGTATCCTTGAGGACACCGTAAAAAATAATTGTAAGACTCAACCCTTGAATACATAGCTTTTCAAAATTGTACGTGAGGAACCTGGAGGTGAGGTGGCTGCCTTCTGCTGCGCCCCAGAGTATGAGGGCCACTCAGGATGGGCACCTGCCACCTGTCCAGCTTCAGACCGAACCAGACACTTTTTATGGAACCTCATTTTTCCTTGAGAAAACGACTGACGCTCTGGCTATTCAGACTCAGGTTTGGGACAACATTTTCTCAGAAATGAACCAAGTGAGCCTGAAGGAAAACAACTGAGGGCATTTGTTGCTAATAACAAAATGCAAGCTTTCTAGCGAAAATTACAATTTTGGAAACCTTGTAGTCACCTCTGTGAGTCTGAGAGCTTCTCGTTACTTAGCTTTGGGGTATGAGATTGGTGGTGTTATTAATGAACATGATTTTTGGTATGATGAAATGTGTAAGCATTGGGAAGGTCCACATACGTCAGTGAATCATTAGTTTTGAAATGACCAAGATGTTACAAAGTCATGTTACAAAGTCATGTTACAAAGTCATGTTACAAAGTCATGCTGGGGTGAAAGATCTATTCAACGCACAAGGCACGTGGATTTTGATGTGACAGGGAAGGGAAAGTTCTTGATATGCTTTCAGATTCCACATCACCACCAGCCTTTAGGAAGCTACCACTTGTCGAGTTGTGGTGTAGAATCAAAGCAGAATATTCACAGCTATCTAAAACGCTATTAAAACTCTCCTCTCTTTTCCAATTACACATCCGTGTGAGGCCAGATTTTCTTTCTATACTTCAACCAAAACAACATATTGTAACAGATTGAATACAGAAGCAGATATAAGCATCCTGCTAACTTCCATTAAGCCAGAACGGTAATACTGTTCTCACTAATTTTTTTTGTTCTGGGAAATACATTCTTCATTAAAAATGTTGTTTATGTGAACACATAACGGGCTTATTATTATTTTTTAATGAAAAATGCATATTTTAGAAATGTGTCAGGTTTAAAGTTTAATACAGTAAATATCAATAGCTAGAACTCACATAAACAAAAGCTTTTGGGGATCATCAAAAATTATCAAGGGTGTCAAGAGCAACTAAGGCCAGAAGTTTGAGAACCGCTGTTATAGAATCATCTGGAGCGTGGGCACCTCCTCTAACCCTCAGATTCTGTTCTTCCGTGGATTAATGGAACTAACTTGGTCATTTTTTCTTTCTATATATGGAATAAATATAACATTCGTATCCAAGTCAGTTTCTCTTGGAAAAATTAACTTCATTTCCCTTCAGAAATTCCTCAACATTAAATTTCAAAGTCTGCATTTTAAAACATAGAAACTATATGGTTACAGAAAAGAAATTACTATTCGGAACTCTTAACATATGGGGCCTTAGACTCACTAAAATCTAAAGCATGCATGCGTATTTCATGCACTAGTCCTAAATCTGTAATTCGAACAATGCCATGCTTCTGTTTTATTTCAAAATCCTGTGTTTATCCTAAATTTCAAACAGGAAGAAATAATTTGTGCTTCTGTCTTCATTTTTAATGCAAGCACAGAGTATCTCAATAATTTAAAAAAGCAGAAAATTACAATCTGCTTCAAAGAGAGGTGTGTCTGTCTCACAGTAACAATTGCCTTGAGGAAGGAAACCTGTTCCTGAATGTCACTAGGTCCTTCTGCTTCTTAGAGACCGGATGTCCAGCCAGCAACTGGCAGGGAACACCTATCCTAATAACTATCACTTATTTCAGTGAACTTGACCAGAGCCAGCTAGTGGGGAATGCAGCAGAGAGGGCTGTGCTCATGGATGTTTATTCTGCCCTTTTTCTTCCTCAGGCACTTAACGGGCACATTTCCCGACTACCCTAAAGAAGAAGAAGGAGGTTCAGCTATTATTTTTTCCAACAAGACGCGACAACAGGTACACATATGCGTGAGAAATAAAATGTAAATATATCATAATCGCATTTCTTTGAACTTTAGAGATAATGACTTTTGCAGTGTTATTAGGTCTTGGTTATTTCCCTACAGATGTTTACCTGGAAATACTTTTGTTGTTTATCAGTTAATGTACTTCCAAAATTTTTTAGATGAATTCATGCTTTCTCCTGTCTTTGAAAGCGATGTGACAACACGAGTCTCATCTTCTCAGTCAGTGATGAGCAGCTTGATTTCAGGAACCCTTTATATTCTGGTCCCTGCTTGCCTCCCAGTATCATATCCTGTCCCCCTCACCCCATCTTCACACCATCAACTCCAGTGGTCCACTTGCCCGTCCTCCTCACCGCTCATGCTGCTGCACCTTTAGTGCCTTCGTGCATCTCATGCTCTCCCCTCACTCCAGGATGCCTTCTGCCCTTCTTCCTCTGCTTAGCTTCTGCTTGCCTGTCAAGACTCAGCTCTTTGCCATATTCATGTTCTTCAAGAGAAACACCCTTGGACCATCTCTGTAGATGCTCCAGTGGCATTTGATGATTGACATCCAAAGCTGCTTTTAGAAATGCCTTAATAAACTAGAAATAGGAAAACTCTTCTTAAACTCAGAGTGTTTATCATAGAAACCAAGAGAAGATTTGCATTACTCAACAGTGAAACGTTTAGAAGCATGACCATTAAAAGTGAAACTCAAGAAAAGAATAATTGCCATCAGCACTATTAGTTAATACTCTCTGGAAGTTCTAACAAATGCAATAACGTGAGAAAAAGAAAAGAAGTTGCAGATATTTAAAAAGTGACGATTTTATTATTGTTTTCAGATTATGTGATTATATTCCTAGAAAACACAAACTTATCAAAAAATTATATTGACATATTATGCAGAATTGTACAGAATTATACAGACAAAATTCACTGAAGAAAATGAAAGAAGACATGAACAAATAGACTGATGGTTTGTTTCTCTGGATAGAAAGATTCAATAAAATACAAATACACATTATCTTTCCATTGTTTATACAGTTAATGCAATTCCAATAAAATCAAAACAATTTTTTATTGACAAAATTATTCTCAAGTTTATAGGGAAGAATGAATGCATGACAATATCCAAAAAGTTTATGAAAAAGAACTGTAATCAAGGGAACTTGCCCTATTTGGTATAAATCAAATTATAAAGTAATTGAGCCATCACGGTACTGGGAAAGGAATAGACAGATAACAGCAATAACAAAAATAGTATGTCATGTGCAGCATTTATTGGACAAATATTCTGTGCCGGTCCTATGCAAAGAACATTATGTAAATTAACTCATTCAATCCTCCCAACCCATGAAGATCAAGCCATTTGGCCAGATTCACAGTTAATAAGTTGGGGAGCTGAGATTCAAACCCAAATAATCTGACTTCAGGATAGTGTGCTCAGAAATTGTTTCAGGTACTAGTTGTAATTCAGAAATATAATCATGACCTAAGTGGAGAAGGATGAACTATGCAATAAATAATATTGGGACAACTGGCTCTCCATTTGAGAACATTAGTTGATCTTTACCTCCCTTAATATACAAAATAAATTTCAGATGCATTAAGTATTTACATGTAAAATATTAAACCACAAATTACCAGTAGAAATTGTTTGATATTTAATAATAATGGGGAGTAATTTTGTAAGTGTATCACCATAGGCAGAAATCATAAAGAGAATAAGCTGATATCTCTGACTAAATGAAACTTAAATAGCAAAAAATATCATAAATGAAATTAAAATCATATGATAAAATGGAGAAAATATTAGCAACGTAGCTGACGTTAGGTATCTTTCATATGTAGAGTTCTTAGAAAGTAATAAGAAAAATCTGAACACCTCAGTAGAAAAGGCAAAAAATATTAAAGTAATTAAAATATTTTTAACTCACTAGGAAAGAAATTTAAATATTATGTTACTGTATCTCTTTTCACCTATAGGATTACTAAAATTTTTAACTTGTGATAATAATTGGAGTTGGTGAGCATGTGGAAAAAGTCACTCTTGCACATCGTGGCTGGATACATAAATTAGCATGACATTTTTTGAGGGCCGTGGGCCAAGTAAATATCAAAATATTTACTGTGTATACCCTTTAACCCATAAATGCTCTTCAAGGAATTTATACTAAGGAAAAAATAAAAACAAGTTGCCATAGATGGGCAACAACAAACTTTTTCCATTAGCAGCAAAATAGTAAATATTTGTGGAACATACAGTCTCTGCAGCAACTACTCAACTCTGCTATTACAACATGAAAGCACAGACAATATGTAAATGAATGGGCATGGCTGTGTTCCAATAAAGCTTTATTTATAAACGTGGGCGGCAGGCCAGATTTGGCCCATGGGATGTGGTTTGCTGATACTTGCCATAGGTGACTGAAACAGCTGTTCTTGTCTGCACTGTTCACAGCATTGACAGAGAAGAAACAGGCTAATGTTCGTTTCTAGGGAATTAGTTAAGTAACATGAAACACTAACTAAGCAGCAGTAAAAACCATGCTGTAGATGAGGTTTTGTCGGCACTACTGACCCCACAGTCAGCATCCCTGGCTTCCTCTGCTTCCCCGCCTGAGCCCTCAGGGTCAAGGGGAACAGCTCTTCTCCCAACTCCCTGTCAAAAGCCAGCATCAGCTCCCAAAGCCTTCTCTCCACCCTCCTGTCCTTCTCCCCTGAACTGTGTGACCACTTAATAACCACCCTCTTGTTGGCAGTTCAAGCCCTCCCTTGAGTGACTGTCATTTTGACGTGATGTTATTTCACTTTTTTACATGTTTAGGTCTTGTCCCTCCAGCTAAATCATCCGGCACAAGTTGTGTCTTGAAAGCCCATGACAAGCAGCCAGACATGTTTCATGTTAGCTTTTAAAGGTAACAATTATAGAACTAAGAATGTTGGTGGAATGTCTAAATTGTCCATCAGAAACTCTCAAAAGTAGAGTTAATGTCCAGTCAAACTAAAAGCAAAAGAAAACTGAAGACGTCTGGTTAATACGTACACTAAAATCAAACAAAGGGAGCCACAAAGCAGCATGACTTTAAAAGGCAGATGATTGAAGAGTCAGGACAGCATTGTGGTGAAGAATCCGAGTTCCACTAGGTCTGCAGCCTTAGGCAAGCGACTTCCCCTCTGCGTCTCAGTTTTCTCATCTGCGGATGGGGATGCTAAAAACACCTGCCTCCCTGGGCCGATGCAATAATTAGATGAGATGATACGTGGAATGTACTCAGAACGGAGCTTGGCACCCTGAAATCATTCAGAAAGTCTTAGCAGTTGTTACTAATGGGAGGAGAGGGAGGAGGAGGGAGAGGAAGAAAGGAAGAGGAGAAGGAGGAAGGGGAGGGGGAGGAGGCAGAAGAGATAGACCAAACACAATCATTATAACATGCACGTATACAGTCAAATTTATATTTGTAAAAACAAAACAGTGCAAATACTTTTTCTGAAGTGAGCATAATCACATTGATGCCAAGCCCCCCAAAACATGGAATACAAATAGAACCTCAGGTCAGTCTTCCTTATGAGTATAAATGCAAAAATGCAAAGTGCAATATTAGCGAAACACTACAATCAAGTGGTGTTTATTCCCGAACGCAAGCATGGTTGTGTTTTGGATGTTCTGTGAATACATTGCATCATATAAAGAGATCCGAAAGGGAAGACCATAAGCTCATCACTGTGGATGCTGAAAGGGCATTTTACAAATTCAACTCCCTTTCTTGATATTAAAAGGTAGAACAAAAAGTGGGATATATGGATACTTCTTCAACATGACAAAATATTTCTTAGTTCAAAAGTTAATATCATGCTTAATGAAATTCACAAGAAACATTTCCACTGATGTCATGAAAAATACAAGGATGGCCATTATCACCATTGACCCACAGGATCTATTGAACACTATTACACAAGAGAAAGAATGTAGAGATAGAGAATTGGAATGGAAGAGGGGAAATGGTCACTTTTTGCAGATATGTTCTGTACTTATAAAAGCAAAGAGAATAAACTGAAAAACACCTTAAACAATATGAGTAGTAAGACAGGGAGTTACAAAATTAATATGCAGAAAGAGAAAGCTTTTCTATGTTCAAACAGCAGCTACATAGAAAATATAATAAAAGAGTCCATTTACAATGGCAGCAATGACACGAAGATAAAATATCCAGGAATAAATTTAATAATAAATGTGTGTTCTATGGGAAGAACAGCTTAAAACATTCTGAAGAATGAAAATGAACAGATGGAAAAGCATATTGTGTTCTTAGGTAGGAATACTCAATGTTATAAATACTTCAACACTCCCAAACATCATCTATACATGTAGTACGATCAAAATAAAAATACCAATAGCATTTTGTTGGAGTGGGGAGTCAGGGCATGCAGGTGGTGACTAATTTGATTCTAAACTTTAGGTAGAAAGTAAATAACCAGGAATAACTAGTAAAATTCTGAGAACGAAGGGTAATGAGGAGGAACCAGCCCTGCCAGGTATTAAAACATGTTTTTAAGAGCCCACTGATACAGGCAAATGACTAAATGAAAAATAATAGAAAATCAAGAAATATATCCAAATACACATGGAAATTTAGTGTATAATAAAGAAGCATCTTATCTTTCTTGTAGAAGGAAAAGAAAAAGACCATTTAATGAATGGTATTATAATAACCAGGTTGTCAACTGGAAAAGAAGAAAATTAATCTCTATCTCTTGATACTTTACCCCAGAATGATTCCAAATGGATCAAAGATTTAAATGTCAAACAAAACAAAAACACAAAAGAACTAGAAGCAGCCAACAAAGAAATATGTCACAACCTCAGAGTGGGAAAGACCTTTTTACCTCTGTCGCACAACCCAGGAGTCATAGAAGAAAAAAAACATAAATTAAACTACATTAAAAAAATTTTTTAACCTGCATGGCAAAACCAACCCCAAGTAAAGTCAAATGACAGATGACACACTGCAAGAATTATTTGTAATGAGTATCACAGATAAGAGATCATTTTTCTAATATATAAAGAGCTCCTACAGCTCTATAAGAAAAAACTCAATAACCCAATATTTTTAAAGCCAAAGGCTATGAACAGTTCTCAGAAGTGAAAATCTAAATGGATTTGAAACATAATAAAAGATGTTCAACATATGAAAAGACAATCAACCTCACATGTATAAGAGAAATGCAAATTAAAGCTACACTGACAGACAAAATTGATAGATTAAACCTCATCAAAATTCAAAACTTTGAGGCTTCAAAAGATGCCATTAAGAAAACGTGTAGCACAGGGAGATCAGCTCGGTGCTTTGTGACCACCTAGAGGGGTGGGATAGGGAGGGTGGGAGGGAGGGAGACGCAAGAGGGAAGAGATATGGGAACATATGTATATGTATAACTGATTCACTTTGTTATAAAGCAGAAACTAACACACCATTGTAAAGCAATTATACTCCAATAAAGATGTTTAAAAAAAAAGAAAAGAAAGCAAATTCACACGATTAAATGCTAATTAGGTGAAAGAACATTAGAGGGTATATAACATTTATTTTCTCCACAAAATTTGCATATCTTTAATGCAAAACACCATGTTTCAATTCTAATTTAAAAATATCATAACATGGACTTCTTGGTTAATCTAGATGGAATGAAAAAAAAAAAAAAGGTAACTAATGAGAACCTACTGTATAGCACAGGGAACTCTACTCAATGCTCTGTGGTGACCTAAATGAGAAGGAAATCGAAAAAAGAGGGGATATATGTATACCTATAGCTGATTCACTTTGCTGTGCAGTATAAACTAACACAATATTGTAAAGCAACTATACTCCAATTAAAAAACAAAACAAAACAAACAAAGCAAAAGTACAAAACCTTAGTGGACCATAAATACCACTTCCTATGTTGGCAAGAATACAGAATTAAGAAAAATCATTATTAATAATAAAAATACTTAATGTTAATAAAATTTCAATAACATTAATAAAAATTATTAAAATGCCAAAAAAAAAAAGAAAATGCAAATACAAGAACAGACTGGAAGAAGATATTTGAAAACTTATACTTGATAAAGGATTTGTATCCAGAATGTACAAAGAATTCTTACATCTCAATAATAAGACAAACAGTACAATCAAAAAATGAGCAAAAGACTTGAATAGACAATTCACAAAGGAATATATATGAATAGCTAATAGGCACATGGAAGGATGCTCAACACTGTTAGTCATTAGGAAGATGAAAATTAAAACTATAATAAGGTACCATTTCACAACCACTAGGATGGCTGTAATTAAAAAAAAAAAAGACAATAACCAATGTTGAGGATGTAGAGAAGAGGCAATCCCCCTGCGTGGCTGGTGGGGATGTAAAATGGTGCAGCCACTTTGGAAAACCAGTTTGTCAATTTTTTTTTTTAGGAATTCCTTTATTTTTATTATTTATTTATTTTTTTTTTAATTTTTGGCTGTGTTGGGTCTTCGTTTCTGTGCAAGGGCTTTCTCTAGTTGTGGCAAGCGGGGGCCACTCTTCATCGCGGTGCGCGAGCCTCTCACTATCGCGGCCTCTCTTGTTGCGGAGCACAGGCTCCAGACGCGCAGGCTCAGTAGTTGCGGTTCACGGGCCCAGTTGCTCCGCAGCATGTGGGATCTTCCCAGACCAGGGCTCGAACCCGCGTCCCCTGCATTGGCAGGCAGATTCTCAACCACTGTGCCACCAGGGAAGCCCCCAGTCTGTCAATTTTTTAAAAGTTAAATATAAATTTACCAAATGACTCAGCACTTCCACTCTTAGGACTTTATCCAAGAGAAATGAAAACATATGTCCACGCAAAAAAAAAAATTGTATGTGAATATTCATAGGAGCGTTACTCATAATAGCCAAAATTTTGAAACAACCTAAATGTCCATCAGTTGGTGAATGGGTCGGTGAAATGTGGTATATCCATGCAATGGAATATTATTCAGCAATAAAAATGGAACAAACGATTTATACATGGTATAACTTGGGTGAACCTCAAAAGCATGATGCACAGTGAAAGAAGCCAGACATGAGAGACCACATAGTATACAATTCCGTTTACATGAAATGTCCAAAAAGAGTAAATCTATGGAAGCAGAAACTTGATTAGAGCCTGGGGAGAAGGGCAGGAGAGGGAAGACAGATTAACAATTAATGGACATGAGCGGATCTTAGTGGGGTGATGGAAATGTGCTAAAACTGATTTATGGTGATGGTTGCACAACTTGATAAATTTACTAAAAAATGATTGAATTGTACACTTGAAATGGGTAAATGTAAAAAAGGTAAAATATGCTTCAATAAAATTATACATATATTTTCAAAAAGAAAAATAAAACAGGTAGCAGGCCAGATTTGACCTTCAGTCCCCTTAGTTTACCAAAAACGTGATGGCTGACTTAATAGGCACTAAAGTGCACCTCTGATTTTGGGAGGTTTTGCTATAGTTGAAGAGCATAAGCAAAATAAATTCCATATTGACACCTAAAAAAAAAAACCCCAAAACAAATACAACAACATGCCTTTTTTCACCCATTCAACTGGCAAACATAAGCGCCGTGTCGGTGAGCATGTGGGGAAACGCGTGGTTGCCCGCATCGCTGGCAGAAGTGTAAATCAGCAGAACCCGGTGGAGGACGTTTGATGGTATTATACATGTATGTGCACGTGATCCAGCGTTTCTCCTTGTAGGAATTATCCTGCAGGTATGCTCGCACACTTGCAAAGTGACATTTGCATGCGTTGATTCATGGCAGCTTTGTGGGTAATAGTAAAAGATTGGAAATAACCTTAATTTCCATTGGTAGGAGAATGGTCAAATAAGTTACGAATGGGGAGGAAACATTTCACTACATGCTCTTTCGTAACTTCTGAAGTGTGGATGGTGTAAGTGTTTTATCTATTCAAAATAGTAAATAAACTGGGTAAAGATCTAGAGGAAACAAACAATGCTGTTGATGCGATCGATACACTGAATTTTATGCTCCACAAATAAAGATTTTATCCTCTTTTCAGATGCATATATACATATATATATATATATATTCAAGTTTCTGAAAGTTTCCAAACTTCCGAGACCAAAACATGTCCATTTTCCATAAGTGCACCAGAGCATAAAAGTCCTAGCAGCCACAGTTTGGTTCTGTGAGTGGAGCTGAGCTTGATCCCCAAGGAAAACATTGCTAGTCTGATAACAAGGGACTTTTAATCCTATCTAAAGACACCCTTTTTATTATCAAATAATGTGCACAACATATACGTCACCTCAACTCCCCAGTACCCCCTCGCTGAGCGCCCCCCGCCCCTGCAAAATCTTCATTAGAGCCTAGGGGATGGGTGAGTTTCAGGACGGTGTGGAGTTGGGCACATGACTATAGTTTTTTTTTTTAAGTCCAGATGGTGCCTGAATAGTCTGCTTTGTTCATGATAAAGCTGTTTTGAACACTTTTAAAGGTACGAAGTAAGCTCCTAAAAACAACATAGCTATAAATTCAAAAATACAATACTAGAAAATAAACTTCAGCATTTTAGTAAATCACAGTAAGGCATAATCAAAGTAGGCTTGATCCCAGGAGGATGGTTTAGTACAACACACTAGGGGTGAAATGATATTAGCCCTTTTTTTAAGTGCATACCTTGCTCTCCAGAAGTAACCACTGTACTGAATTTGGTGTTTATCATTCCCTTACATTTCTTACACTTTGACTATGTATGTATGTATCCTGAAACCGTAACCGTCAAGTATCATTTTTTTGTTTCACTAGATGCATTTCACACTGAAGGACGAATTTAGAGATATCGTTCGGCATCTTGCCTCTTTACTTTCTACATTATGCAGGTCATCCAGGTTAGCACCTGTTTGAATCCAGCTCAAGCCACTTACTAGCTGTGTGTGTTGACTGTGTGACTGAACGCTTTGTGCCCCATTTCCCTCATCGATAAAACAGGTCGATAACAGCTTCCGCCCGTGGGCTGTGCTCGGCAGTAAATGAGCTCATCTTTGGGAAGCTCTTAGAGCCATGCCTGGCGATTGTTAGTGCTGTGGATGGAAGTGTTGACTTCATTCTAAAGCTGAGGAAACTGAGGCTCAGAGAGGTTACACCGCTTGTCTCAGTCACATGACCAGTGATGAGCAGAGCCCGAGGGTCAGACAGGGTATGTGTCCCGTCACGGTCACCATCCTGCCTCCCAGAATTCACAGTGGGAGAGAGCTCAGTAAGTACCTGCTGTATTGAATGGAATTATATAGCTTTTTACAAACTTCTGCTAATTCTCCAGGGATGCTAATCCTATATGAACCAGGTATTTTTTAACCAATATTTTAAATTTTAGGAGAACAAATGGATTTTCGTAGGAAATACAAATTAAAGCACAGGTGAAAGACACCAACTCTGAGGAGAGATGCATGATCATATGTGGAGTCCAAGCAGGAAACAGCAGGGGTTCTTGGCTGGGATTTGGGGAAGAGGTGTGCGTGGGCCTGGCGCTCGGGCTGCGGCTGAGATGCTGAGGGAGCCGAGACCTCTCCTGGTGTTCGTGGAACCCCTGGGAGCCAGAGCAGCTCTGAACCCGCAGGGAATTGGTTCAGAAATGTCCACCCTCTCTCTCTGTCTGCCCTCCAAGATCCCACTGCTGCCTCCACTGATGAATCCAACCAAAGGCAGATGGCAGGAGGGAGCCCAATGATGTTAGGAGGGGTCGGTCTGTGGGCCCAGAGCAGGGCAGAGGAGGGACACTGGCACAGATACTTCCTTCCAGGCAGGAAAAATAGTCCTCATCTCGATCCAACTCTGAAAATGCCACGATGATTTTGTTTTTTACCAGGTTATTGAGGATATTATTGCAAGCCAAGAAGAGGAGGAAAAAAACAAAAAGAAGAAAAAGGAAGAGAAACCCAAAAAAGGCAAAAAAGGAAAGGAAAAGAAAGAAACAAAGGAAAAAAATAAGGTAAGGTATTTGGAATTTTAGAAATTGGGGATTTTTTTTTGCTTTTTTGCTTTGAATCCGTGGAATAATCTCAAATTTGTTGAGACTGTAGTCACTCGTTTCCTTGGGAACCATGCTATCTACCAGCTGTTTTTCTTTTTCTTCTTTTTTTTTTTTAATGAAAGCCGACACTTTTTTTTCTTATTTGCTATTTATTTTATACATATTCGTGTATATATGTCAACCCCAGTCTCCCAATTCATCCCACCACCACCACCCACCCCCCACCACTTTCCCCCCTTGGTGTCCATACGTTTGTTCTCTGCATCTATGTCTCTATTTCTGCCCTGCAAACCGGTTCATCTGTACCATTTTTCTAAATTCCACATATGTGCGTTAATATACGATACTTGTTTTTCTCTTTCTGACTTACTTCACTCTGTATGACAGCCTCTAGGTCCATCCACGTCTCTACAAATGACCCAATTTTGTTCCTTTTTATGGCTGAGTAATATTCCATTGTATATATGTACCACATCTTCATTTTTTTTTTTTCATGTTGGTCGACAGTTGCCATCTTTTCTATGACTCATAAATACCTATTAGGATGAGGAGTGGTTTCAACAACTCAGATACTTTACATTATTCACAAATGTGATAGCTTTGAATTTTCATTCTTCAAGATAAGTGATTCCACTCATCTTTTCTCAAGGGTAGAGATAAGGAACAGTTCTTGGCAAACTAAGTGACCACTACAAAGTCAAAATAATTGTGTCTGCTTTCACCAAAGTGTGTTCATTTCAATTCATCCCTTCACGTCGACATCTTGGACCTGTTTTAACAGGACTTGTTTCTTACTACCCAAAGGAAAGCAGAGTTCAGAGTCACTGCGGGCCAGGCATGCCCTGTGAGATGGGGTTGCTGGGTGGTGGGAGGGCAGGGGGGTGCTGCTGTCCTGGGTGCGATCGGAGGGGTTTTCACCCTCAAACAAGTGGAGAGACCACTGCCAGGGTGGTGGTTCTGTCCGCATAAACTCCTTCTTTGGGAAATGGAGTTCAGGCTGAAAGCTAGCGTCGTCTGAAAACGTGAATATGTTCACTGTAGCGGCTGACCCAGACAGATACTGCTTCACAGCTGACCAAAACCCTGATCTGAATCAGAGTGGATCCTGAAAGGCTGTGTCCCTCTGTGACTGTCCAGAAGCAGAGACCCAGCTCTAGCCCGGCTAGCCGTGGCCATGCTCCTCACATTCCGAGGATTCCCACTGACGCTCAGACTCACAAAGTTCTCTGTGGGAGAAGCAACTCACTGGGGTCTGGTAGATGCATCTGGGACTTTTGGATGCATCACAGTGAGAGAGAAATTGGACGGGCTATGTAGTCAAGGAGTGATTGGACCAAGGAGGCAGAAGTTGTGAGCAAGGAAGAGGGGGCTGATGGTGAATATAAAATGTCAATACCCAAAGTCCACGAAAATCAAGTAAATAAAAGCCAGCCTCTTGTTTAAAATCCTTTGGCTTGATTGAGGCCAACACTGCAGGCGAGGGTCCCTTTCCAGTGGTCACGCCTGCACGGTGATATGCGGAAATCAAGCACCTGTCCCCGCTGTCCTGCCCTCTCTGTGTTCCATTGTTTCGCTGCGCGGACAAAAGAAGAGAGACCCCTCCCCACTCATTTTGAGCACAGCCCACTCCACTGTAGTGGATGGTGAATGGGGCCCCTCTGATGCCCCCTTCAGGACCAAGGGACTCAATCCCCAGCTACCCAGGATGCGGTGCTGACCCCTCACAATTAGTCCCTCCCCGGGAACTGTTCAGGGTCTAGGAGGGTGCTTCAAGTGAAGTGAGCCGCCGCCACGGGGCACGGGCCTTCAAGGACAGTCACATTAGGGACTTCCCTGGCAGTCCAGTGGTTAAGAGCCTGCGCTTCTACTGCAGGGGGCACGGGTTCAATCCCTGGTCGGGGAACTGAGATCCCACAGGCCTGCATGGTGCAGCCAAAAATAAATGAATAAATAAACAAATAAATAAATAAATGAAATGAAGAAATAGCATCATCTTAGGAAAAAAAAAAAAAAAGATAGTCACGTCGGGGTACAAAGACCTAGCCCCTCACCTCCCAGGACAACTCTGAAGGGTTCTCCTAGCTCCTGGGCTCCCTGTGGGATCAGCTACCATTCTCTTGCAATTGCATCCCAGTTCAGCTCCCCCTCTGCCCAGTTCAGCTCCCCCTCTGTCCAGTTCAGCTCCCCCTCTACCCAGTTCAGCTCCCCCTCTGTCCAGTTCAGCTCCCCCTCTACCCAGTTCAGCTCCCCCTCTACCCAGTTCAGCTCCCCCTCTACCCAGTTCAGCTCCCCCTCTGTCCAGTTCAGCTCCCCCTCTGTCCAGTTCAGCTCCCCCTCTGTCCAGTTCAGCTCCCCCTCTACCCAGTTCAGCTCCCCACTCTACCCAGCTCAGCTCCCCCTCTACCCAGTTCAGCTCCCCCTCTGTCCAGTTCAGCTCCCCCTCTACCCAGTTCAGCTCCCCACTCTACCCAGCTCAGCTCCCCCTCTACCCAGCTCAGCTCCCCCTCTACCCAGTTCAGCTCCCCCTCTGTCCAGTTCAGCTCCCCCTCTACCCAGTTCAGCTCCCCACTCTACCCAGCTCAGCTCCCCCTCTACCCAGTTCAGCTCCCCCTCTGTCCAGTTCAGCTCCCCCCTCTACCCAGTTCAGCTCCCCCTCTGTCCAGTTCAGCTCCCCCCTCTACCCAGATCAGCTCCCCCTCTACCCAGTTCAGCTTCCCCCTCTACCCAGCTCAGCTCCCCCTCTACCCAGCTCAGCTCCCCCTCTACCCAGTTCAGCTCCCCCCTCTACCCAGTTCAGCTCCCCCTCTACCCAGTTCAGCTCCCCCCTCTACCCAGTTCAGCTCCCCCTTCTACCCAGTTCAGCTCCCCCTCTACCCAATTCAGCTCCCCCTCTACCCAGTTCAGCTCCCCCTCTACCCAGTTCAGCTCCCCCTCTGTCCAGTGCCACTTCTCTCCCTCCCTCCCTTACGGGTGATGTTCCCAACAAAGCACCTGCACGTCCTCCATCTCAGTGTTTCCAGGGAACCCCACCCAAGGGACCAGCTACTGCTCTGTCTCATGGACTTACAAAGCTTTCAGCCTTGTTACCTTTGTGATATTTTAAAAAGGGTCTATTTTCCCTTTATGGAGATTAGTTGAAATATTCAGATGTTTTTATATGAGGTCTTTCCCAAGTTTTCTTACTATATATATGGGGCTGGCAATTGATAGATGACCAAGTGTTATAAAAATACTCAAAGAATAACCATACAGCTCTGCTGTTGTGGTTAGGGGTTAGAGTTAGGGGTGAGTCAGTATCTGCAAGTTAAACAAAACTCGTTTCCTCTGTTTCCTGCCTTACCCTCTAACCAGGATGAATAATAGACATCTTTTTCTACAGGTCAAAATACTAATTTCCACGCAAGGATTTGAATAGCTGGTCTCAGGAATGCTTCCTGATTCTTTAGGAATGATTTTAGAATAAGACTTTAAAAGTCAATGGAAAAGGTAATCTGATCTATAAGAAACATACCAACATCATTTAATTGTATCAAGTTTTCGTAGAGATGAACATTTCACATTTTAGTAATCACATTGTCACTGTGTAGACCTGTACTTTTCATATAAATTCATTTCTAAGTAATTCTGAAGGATTTTCCCCATCATTTGCAACAACTTCATAAATGCTGATGTACTCAAACTTTGCTTTTTTGTCCAAAACCATTCATCATTAAGTGACTATTTAATAGCTAGTTAATAAAACACTATCGCTCAACAAAGAGCAGATTGTGTAGCAGATAGTTTCAGATTTTTATGGAACAAGCTTCGCTAACAGTGAATTTTAATTTGCAAGTGTCAAACTCACTCATGCATATTTAGAGGAAGAGATGCTTAGAATAAAATTGAAATTCTTCCAGCTGTCCCTTTTCTTAGGCACTGCTTCAAAATTATCTTGCCAGGTGGAGGAGGATTTTAAAAATTAACTGTATCAAGTGAGCTGTCTTTTTGGTTTTGCTTCTTTTTTTCTGGAACAAGTTAGAATTTTAGGAGTGCAGGCAGATCAGTAGGGCAATAGGTAGTCTATGGGTTCCCTGGAAACACTGAGATTGAGAACGTGCAGGTGGTGTTTTGGGAACATCACCTGCAAGGGAGGGAGGGAGAGAAGCAGCACCGGGCAGAGGGGCAGCTGAACTGGGTAGAGGGGGAGCTGAACTGGGTAGAGGGGGAGCTGAACTGGGATGCATTTGCAAAGGAGCATAAATATCCAGGGAGTAGCTGTTGGGAGGGGCCTGGAGGGTGAGTGGACCAGAAGGCTGGGCGGGGGCAGTATTCCAGGCAATCTCCAAGCCACAGAACCAGAGGACAACTTCAGAGTGTGGATGACAGGAGGCCAGGATAGGTATGCAGTGTGTGGAGCCCGGAAAGGCTGCAGCAGGCAATGAGTGATCCCTTGGGGGGCCTGGCAGAGACTTCTGCAGAGAGAAGATGGACAGAGAGAAGACCCTATAAAGAGGCTGAAAAGACAAGCTATAGACTAGGAGAAAGTATTTTCAAATTATATATCTGACAAATAATTTGTATCTAGAATATATAAAGAATTCTCAAAATTCAACAGTAAGAAAAAAAATGTCTTTCTTTTAAATCTTTTGTTTTAAATCCATCTCTAAAAGTATTGAGGATTGCAGATAAGGAGATTCCCTTAAACGAGGGCTTTGATAGAGGAGATGCTGGTGCCAGAAGGACATTTTGTGCAGACCAATAGCAATCTCTGCAAATATGCTTTCAATAGCAACATAATTTTATTTGCCTCACTCTGGACCTCATGTTGGCTTTAGAAACAAAAATACAGAGAAAGAGCACTCTGTAATCCATCCCTACAATTCTTTTCTCTTTGTTGTTTTTCAATGTTCCGTATGTTCAACCATTTGGAACTATTTTCAGTGGTCTTGTCCTGCCCATAACACATGATCACGCGAATACTAAGGAGTCTTCTGTAAGTTTCCTCCAGCCATAAAATGACTTGACTTGGTGCTCACTTCTGGAAAGCTCCTTGGACCTATCCATATGCAGCACGATTAGCTTGAAAAGCTATTGTTTGTCTGCAGTGCCACTCAGCTGCTCTGACCACAGTGCCCCTTGGCCCAAGGAGGTGCTCCACATTGAACCGTGGAGCCAACCACGTCCTTATATAATTTTAGAGTATTTCAAGCCAAATTTTGCACTACTTCACACAGGTGGAAAAGTGAGTGTCATGGGTTTCCAGAGGCTGCTATCAGCAGTAAGGATTTCATTATGGAAATATACACACTGAGCATCTTCTGTGTCCACTGAAGTGCAGTAAGAGAGGGGATATAAGGAAGTGAGAGGCTTCTGGGCTGTAGAGGCGGGGGCTCGTAACCCAGGGAACACGGACCCTGTGGATACACACCCTGAAATTGTACGGAATTATGCGAGATGCATTCTCCTGGGAAGAAGGTGTATGTGTTTTCTTTGTGTTTTCAAAGGATTCTTCTCTCTAAAAAGCTCAAAAACCACTGCATGCAGAAAGGACATATTGGGTTGTATAAGGGAAGGGCCAAGAGAAGCACTGCAGACCCAGAAGAGAGCGAGGCTCTATGAGCACCGGAAAAGGTGGAGGCTTCCCGGAGGGGGTGGCATCTCAGGAGAGCTACAGGAGTCTACGCATGTCTCCTCATCTCAGGGGAACGAAATCTCCTGGCCGCTGCCCCACCTCCTGTCCTGCACGTGCAATCTCTTCTTCCCGCAGAAGCCAGAGTGACTGGACTCCAGTGTAACTCTGATCAGCGCTCCTAACAACTCTTGAAACTCACGAGCTGTGCAGTATTTATTTCTGAAGGAATGAGGAAGTACTCAGGTGAGGACCCTAGGGTGGAAGTGGTGGATGGAAAAACATGGAAAAGATGCAGGAGATATCGCAAAGGATGACCAGCCTGGTGGCCTGGGTGTTTGAGGAGGAGAAGGAGACCCGGAGTTGAGGTGGCTTCCAAGCGTCTTGAGCAACAGGAACTGGCTTCAGAACCTTGATGGTGGACATCCAGGTAGATGTCAGACAATCAGCTGGAGGTTCAGCACGAACTCAGGTGGGGTCAAGACACGGTGTAGATGCAGGAGTTGCCCCTGTGCAGGAAACCCTAGTGAAGGAGGGAGGATGGATGGGTTTTAGGAAAACCAGTGTGGGTATACGTTGGAGGACCTGGATTACATCCATCTATCAGGGCAGGGGGAAGAGGTGAAACCAACCAGGGAGATGGAAACAGCCTGGCGGCAGGGAGAAATTCAGCACCATGATGCTCCTATTTAATTTTCCACCTGGGTGAATTTCTAGAAGGAGGAAAGGAACGTTTCCCTTCTGTTCCCCTCAGTCCATTCACCATGAGAAGTGAAAACTAAGAATACGATGGAGGCAGAGTCAGGGGATTCTTTAAAGAGAAGGGACCACTGGTGTCAAATACTGCAGAACAGTCAAGGAGGAAGCTTGAGAAAGAAAGTGTGGTGATGAGAACATCCCTGGGGCTATTTCAGGAAAGCGGAGCAAGGGCAGGAGGTGCAGAAGGCAGATGACAGGCAGGCAGGGGACTCGGGCTGAGACCTGTGGGCAGCTGGTGGACATATCTCCTTCAAGAAGTTGCAAAATGATGACTTAAGTCGAGAGAGGACTTTAAGATGGGGAAGAACTGTAAATGTACCGGGACAAAGGGGAAAGTGCCCGTGGCCTGGGAGAGCTTAAAATTGTCAGGAGGTGATGCCGAATAGAGTAAGACAAGGTTTCTCTGCAGCCAAGAGCAGCAGAGGAGAAGCCGGGAGAGCACAGGCATTTGAAGAAGTGAGAAAAGGGTGGAGAAGGGGAGACCGTTGTATTCAAATGGCCTCTGGCTTCTCAGTGTAACAGGAAGCAAGTTTGAAACTGGTGTGACACTGCTCAGCTAAGAAGCACACAGCGAGGCACATGCAAAGACAACAGGCAGGTGGAGAACCCACTCACACTGGGACCGTCTCGGGCTTCAGTTGCTACAGCTGCCCCACGCCACCAGCTGGGTGTAGCCCGGACCAGAACCAGACCGATTCAGGTGAACTGTGTTCTCTGGACCCTGATTTCCCACACTGTGACTTTCTGGAAAGGTCACAGAAATTTCCTTCCAGGAGAAGTAGGCACTAAAGACGGGAGGATCCCGGGATTGCCCTGCTGGCCTGGCCCTACCCTGCAAAGGCTCATCTAATTAGCATATCAAGCAATATATAACGTCACTCAAGCAGTACGTGTTCCATGCAGAGGGGAAAAAAATCACTGATTAGCAGAAAGAGAAAAATAAATGGAAGTTGCCCTTGCACCCATGACCCAAAGTTAATGGTCATTAACATGTTGGTGTATATACCCTTCCAGAAATTTCTTTATGCATATATATATATATATATATATATATATATAGTTTCTTAAGATACATTATTTCTAGTAACTGTTAATTGTCACATCCTGTGGAGATGTGAAGTCAAGATAAAGGTAAGGATTCTGAGTGGGAGCATGTCAGTTAAGCTATGAGAAGGCTGAGTGTTAACTCGAGCTAAGTCTTCTTAAAGGGCAGAGAGGTCAGCCAGGTGGACAGAGATAAGAGTGGCTCCCCCAGCAAAGGGGGCCTATGAGGACTACAGAGGTGGGTGCAGAGCCGGGATGGTGGTGAGTGGGCCGGGGAAGGAGACAAGCCGGCGGTCTGGATGGCCCGAGGGAGAAAGTCGTATATTCCACAATAATAGCCAGGAAGCTCCTTCTGACAAAAATTAAACCTAGATATCTGCAGAGAAAATTGGGACAGATGTATTGAGGACATAGCTATACATTTTTAGACTTCAAATTGTAGGTTTTGTCAGATCTGCCATACATCTTTCATGTGGGAAGGCCAAAAAGGTTGAGTAACTGATTCTCCAGTCTCAATGGAATGTGAGAGCAGAAAAGGCAAATGACATTCTAAACGCAAGCTTGAAAACAGTTATGAGATGATGAAGTATTTTTACAAGTCAAATTTCATGAGATATCACATTATCATGCATTTTTATTTTAAAAGGCAGTTTTTAACGATGATAGCTTCTGGGCTGATTTTTTTCACTCCTGGATCTAAAAGAGGATTATAATTTCACTCTCAGCTCAGTGGGAAGTAATCAGCCTCTTCCCAGTCACAGCAACCTCACTCCTACCCCCAGGACAGAGACCCTAGGGGAACCATCAAATAATCTGAAAGCCACAAGTGATCAGTCTGACATTTGGACTTGTATGTTAATAGGTATATGCTGAAACACATACCCCCATTTAAAAAACAGAACAGGGACTTTCCAAGAGGTCCAGTGGTTAAATTAAGACTCAGCGCTTCCACTTCAGGGAGCACGGGTTCGAGCCCTGGTCGGGGAACTAAGATCCCGCGTGCTGCATGGTGTGGCCGAAAAAATTTAAAAAAAACGGAACAGATGTGACCCTACTTGAATTTTGACACTTACCTGCTAATGTGAAGTGCCGACCGTCCCTCCCCCCACAGACCACTTCAGATGCACACGTTGGCTCATAGAAAATTTCAACAGGGCTTCTGTTCGTCTGAGTCCCTCTTTAAGCCAGGCTGGAAATGATCCTAATGGTTAACATTTGGGGAGGGGCGTGGGCAGGCACACTGTTTACCTCTGTCCACTCTCCTAACTTCACCAAGACAAATACCTAGGATACTATATTTGACAACGGAAAATCTTTTGGAATCCTCTGCATTTTTCTCTGTATCGCTATCTCATTGATGATGATTAAGGAAAAAAATTGTGTTGTATAAGGACCCATGTCACACAATAGATGGAAACTTACTAAAAATTGTCAGTTTCAGTACATTGACGTTATAGATATGTTCTAAAAATCAAATCGAGGGGCGTCCACTGGTTTATTCTTACTAAGAAACTGCTTTGTCCTTAATGATTTATGACGGATTGGGTCATGACAAGAAAGTGGGGAGCTGATCTGAGAATAGCCAGCTGCCCGAAAAGAACCTCCGTGTGGCGGAGCTTCCTAGTGGGACCGAGAGACCAGGCAGGCAGGTCTCACTGCTGCTAGATGCGATGTTTGAGGCATCCTGGAGAAAGAGCGGCCCAGAGGCCGGAGCTGTGACAATGGCTCAATTTGCAAAAAGAGAAGAAAGCCAGATGCCACAGACCACAGATCATGGCACCAGGTGCGACCATGCAGAGGACGGATAGCCCATGACTCAACCCTCTGAGTGAGGCTGGGAGGTGAGAACACGACTCTCTCGTCTGTTTGGTGAGTCAGCAAGTGTGGAAGGCAATGGAGAAATAAAATGAATGAGACATAATAGACACCGCCCTCCAGGAGCATAAAGTCAGTTAAGAGACCAAAGGTAAGAAACTGACATTTATTAGCAATAAAAATACAAAACCATCAGTACAATCTCAAGGTAGGAGAAACCCGTCTACATGGGACATACATGGAAAAGTCAGGAGGACTTGTCAGCTGTCTGACTCGTGGTGTGATGGAAACGTCCGGAAGGCCGGCCACCTTCACGTTCAGGCCAAGAAGGAAGCTGACCATGGCTCCGCCTGTAACCATTAGACCAGCACCATTCCTTAACTGGGCACCTGGCTGACTAGAACATATCCGTCCACAGGAGAGAACCAGGAGGTGGAACTGTCTGGAAGTCTCTTTTTGAGATGTAGGTAAAGGAGCCAAGAAGGTTTCACCGTGAGCTGACTTTGGGCTTGACGAGGGTTTGGATTCTCTGACGCTCCCGGAGGACGAACCGGGTCTCATCTGATGGAAAGAGGGCTTCTGTTAACCTGTGGTCCTTGCTCTAGCGGTCGATTACAATCGCACAGAATGGGCTGGTTCTAAGAAAATGTCCATGCCCCATTCGAGGAGATTCTCATTTCCCTGGTCTGGGGTAGAACTGGGGTATTGGAGGTCTTTTCTTTTATGCTCTCCACTGGGTTAAGTAAAAAGAAAGTGTTTTCTAACAGTGGAGTTGGGCTGCCTCTGGAAGAAGTGAGTGTCGGAATGTGGGCCAGGGCTGTCCAAGGTCTTGTTCGCCTGAGCAGGCAGGCCAGAGGGCAAGGGGCTGGGCTGCACTGGAGGAGGGGGGTGGGAAGGCGACCCCCAGTTTCCACGGGGGAAAATATGTATCTGACAGTCACAGTCACGGGGAAGCTCAGGACCCAGGAGTCACCTAGTGAGAGGTGACACTGGCAGATATCAGGAAGAGGGATGGTGGTGTGACATCAAGGGGTGTCCCAAGGCACGGTCAGTGAGAATCTGTGAATCCCAGTGCAGGAGATCCCAGAGGCAGGCCCCAAAGGTAGAGCCTGAAGGATGCACCCTTGTAACCCCAGCACCTAGAAATTTCCACACGCGGTAAGTGCTCAGGAAATATTTACAAGTAAACAAGATAAGGTCATAAAGCTGGTAAACTAGCCCCCCACACACACGCAAAAAAAACTCAAGACAAAATAAAGTTCAGTGGCACCCAAAGAAGGCATATGAATTAAAAGTTAATACTATGTTTCACCTACTCAGCTGGCAAAACTTTTTTATCATTATAATTATGCTGTAACCGACAGACATCACCTATGCATATAAATAAAGAAAAAGAAAAATGAAAGGTTCATTGGATAAAGGTGACAGTGTTGCAGCTGATTATTTCCTTGGATTTTTAAAATCTCTATCGCATTGTTGCAGTGGTGTCTTTTCTACAATTAATAAGCATTTTTGCAAAACATGCAACATGGCTCTGGCATTAGCTCGCAGGAGGAGCTGGGGTGAGCCAGCCCCCCTCTCTGGACATCCCTGGCTGGCGTCTGCACAGAGCAGATCCTCAGTGATATTTATAACATTTCTGAACAAATGGAAAGGCTGGACATATCTAAGACGCTGTTTCTTGTATTTTTTTTTTAGTACATTTATTTATTTTATTTATTTTTATCTTTGGCTGCATTGTGTCTCCGTTGCTGTGCGCAGGCTTTCTCTAGTTGTGGCAAGCGGGGGCTACTCTTGGTTGCGGTGTGTGGGCTTCTCATTGCGGTGGCTTCTCTTGTTGCGGAGCACGGGCTCTAGGTGCGTGGGCTTCAGTAGTTGTGGCACGTAGGCTCAGTAGTTGTGGCTCGCGGGCTCAGTAGTTGTGGCTCGCGGGCTCAGTATTTGTGGCGCACGGGCTTAGTTGCTCCGCGGCATGTGGGATCTTCCCAGACCAGGGCTTGAACCCGAGTCCCCTGCATTGGCAGGCAGATTCTCAACCACTGCGCCACCAAGGAAGCCCTAAGACGCTGTTTCTTATTGGGACTCACTGGGTCTTCTGGGTGGCAACACCAGCTCGCTCAGGTCAGCAGACAATGAGATGGAGTCAGGGCACGTGGAGGGCTCAGGACCTGGCAGGCGTGGTCTGGAGCTGGGGGTTGCAGGACCCAGGTCCACTGGGACCAGCTCCTCTGTCCACCCCCTTCTCTAAAGAAGGCCGTGTGGTGGCTGGGACCCGCGTTCTCACCTTGCTGCCAGCTGGCCGGTCCACCTGTGTGTTCCCGCGCCAGTGCAGAGGGAGCCAATGCGGCTGGCCAGTCCAGCTCCTCGGGGTCAGGCTGCTCCAGGAGAGGCACGTCTCTCTGGTTAGACACTCTCCAGCCACTCGGCTGAGCTGGGAGTTATGGCCGAGAAGTTTCCATCAGAAAGGGCTGTTGGTCAAGGCAGGCACCATTGACAGGTGCAACTGTACTTGTATGACCCCTTCACAGTGAAAGATTCAGAAAAAAAAAGTGACTTTGGAGTTGAGAGGGTAAAACCTCCTCGTGGAATTTCTCTCTCCCAGTAATTGTCAAAACGAGCAAGATATTAAGTGTTTAAAACAGCAACCAAAGGAAAGGATATGTCCGATAAACTATTGACCAAAGGAAGAAATATCTCTAAAAAGGAAAGCAGACGTATTCCATCGTGCTTTCTCTCTGGTTAAAAGGTGTCTCCTGTGACAGCCAGTTATGTCATTACCACGTGGAAAGTCGTGGGAACCGCTAACGTCCGCTGTCATTCTGTGCAATCGGGATCAGATGTTTCCAAAACTGGTCTTACGGTGTTTTACTCCCCTTGAGAACTTGATATTTATTATAGAAATAAAGCTGTACAAATAGACCTATAAATCTTATTTTTACTTACATGCGTTAAACGCCTAGAGAGCAGGCCTGATGCTGGTTCCATATAGGGTACAAAATATCAGCAAGATGGAATCCTTCTCCATGGGGGCCCACAGCCCAAGAGAGCAGCTAAGACAGGCACACAAATAGCCAATAATATGCACAGAGAAACAGGAGCCAGGAAAGATAAGCAGATCCTACTGAGCCAGGGGAGAGTCTTCTTGACCTGGGAGAATCCAGGACGGCTTCACAGAGGAGGGGATATTTGCCTCAGACCTAAGAAGAATTTTCCACAGAAGAAGATGGGAAAATGAATTCTGGTCCGAGAGAGGTGGGCACCCTGACCCCCTCCAGCCTGTGCCTGTGCTCCAGCCAGAGTCATGACCCGACAAGCAGATGCATTCATACCACGCTCCTGCGGGGACCCCCAGGTGGCTGCCCTGCTCTCAGACCAAGTTCACACTCCCTGAGGAACACGGCTCGTGGGCCTTCCAAAGTCCGTCTCCTCTCTGCATCTGTGTCTCTGTGTCTCTGTCTGTCTGCTTGGCCCTGTTCCGTACGCCCCTGCCCTACTAACTTCCAGTTACCAAAGGCAACACGGCCTTCCAGCTCAGACTCACGCGGACTGGTCCCTCTGCCGAAAGCGCTTCCACGGTGCTCCCTCCCTGGAACAGCACTCCTCCCCCTCCCTTTCCCTTCCCCCTCCTCCTCCACCTCTACCCATGAAGGCGCACACCCACCACCTATAGGGGCTCCCAGAGGCCAAATACAGGACAATGTGAGTATCCAAAACCAGAAGAGCCACAGCACGTCCGTCAGCAGCGCACTGACTGAAAAATACAAAAGATCCGTGAATGCTTCGTGATACCTGGAGAGAGAGAGGCGGGGAGAGAGAGGAGTAATATCTCTGAGAGTATTAATTAGCTATTTCAGATGCCCCTTTCTGTCCGTGAATCATCTGTTTCCTCCAAGGACGTGCCTTTTTCCAACACTGGTCTTCTCCGCGCTTCTCGGGCTGATTCTTCTCGAATGACTTGGTGTCCTGGGCTGTGTGAGTGAGTGGGGCTCCTTCCCCCGTGAGCTCTGATTTCCTGTGGGTCCTGGAAGGTGGGTCAGTTGCTCCACAGGCGTGGAGGCCCCAGGATTTCTGGGTCCAGGTTCTCCCCCCAGGTCTGCAAGGCGGGTGGCCCCTCGAGGAGGCTGTGTTAGCCTCCGCGTGTTTCGTGAGCTGTGGTGCAGGCAGGTCTCCCGTGTCACCCCACCCCCGCAGGAGTCAGAGTCCTCCCACCACCCTGACTTCCTCCTGGGAGCTCCCATCGCTCTCGTGAGCTCGCCTCACGTGTCTTCCCGACTGCCACGTGGAGTAGGGGAGGAGAGGTAGGCGGGGATCTGGTACCCGGGCGCTGCCGGACCACGGCACGTGGCGCGTGAGGTCCCAGAAACGAGGGCACGTCCTGTGCCCAGACTCACCAGAGGCGCTCACCATCTTATTGCTGCTCCTTCAAGCTGTACAGAGAGCACTTTGATTGCTTTGGAAACTCCTCATGGACATCGTGTAGACCAGCATCCCTTCTTTTGCCCTTTGTGGGGTGACAGTAACCAGGATTTGGGTCATCGGGCACCTGACTCTTAATACAGTACAAACATTATTGCCCAGAAACGTCAGATGGGCCTTTGCGAGGTATGGCTCTTCCCGACGTGGAACAGCCCTGGTGGTGTAGGGCAAAGGGGACTTCTGCCGGGGGTCGGGGCAGACCCTCCAGCTGCAGTGGCCGGTGTCCCTGCAGCTCCGATCTGGCTGCACAGAGGCAGCCGGGACCAAGGGTGGCGTGGCCAGGCTCTCTCTGCAGCGGGGGCCCAGGGCAGGGAGGCTGGCAGGACCTCCAGCTCAGGCTGGGGCTCAGGACTGGCTTCCTGGCCCAGGGAGGAGACAGGCAAGCCAAGAAAGGAGCAGCCCGGGTGCTCCGACAAACCACCACCTGACAAGTGGCGGAGCAGAACACAGACGGAGAGCAGCAGCAAATCTGGGTCACGGCAACGTGGCAAAGGAGGTGGCAGGACTTGGGCGGGCATCAGCTTTCAGAGCAAGGAAGGAGCAGAGCATCAGAGGACAGGACCAAACTCGGGGTGGGGTACCCCAGGGAGCCCAAAGGCAGAGCTAAGTCTCCAGACCATCCCCGCCCTGGTCGGTGGACACAGCACTCCCTGCTCGGACTGGTCAGCAAGGAAACTGCCCAGGTGGGCAGACGCCCCACAAACCAGAAAAGAGTCTACGTGCTTTTCTGTAGTCACAGCAACCACGATGTACGTGCCTTTCACTGTCTGATCACGACGGATAAACTCTGCCTGTAATTAACAAGTGTATTATTCTGCTTTCACAGGAAGAAGGTGAGGGCTGGAAAATGGCACCGAGTGTTTTCCTTCATATGATGGAAGAAGGAAATAACGTATACAAAGGTCAGTTTAGCAGAATAGGCGTGCTGACTGAGGTGGCCCCGTCCACCCAGTGTGGCCTCAGCCTCTGTTGGGCAGAATTTGCTGCCCAATCATGAGAGGCTGCAAACATGCAATTCACAGCCAAGACCTTCTGTCCGTCTCTCTTTTAAAATTCCTTTGGGTGGCTTCAAGGCATATAACTGGTCAAAGAGCAAGATGAGAACGTAATCTAAACCTCTGTTCTGTTTTAAACCCTTAAGACTTCAGCTGAACATTCTCTTGTTAGGAATGAAAGGGAAGAAGGATTTTCCCTGGATTGTTTAAATTAAGAAAATCAATGCCGTATGTACAGTAAAATGTTTTAATCCTATTAGACTAAGATTCGTGCCTGAACACTGACACCTAAATCTTTTCCCCCATGTTCAGCATACTTCGCAGAGTATAATCTGGCTCATTCAGCAAGTGTATGGATTGGTCTTTGAGATACTCTCATTATACTTTACTGGAACGGTTATCCAATTCCTGTGGTTCCACCCCACCCTCACAACAAATCCCAACACAGAATGACCTGCCAAAGTGACCCTGGTCATCAGTGTTATTTGGAAATTCCTGAAAAATGCAATAAGGGCATGAAGTAGAATATGTCCAAACTCCAGTCACATGCGTGCCTCCTTCCTAATTCTGGTCTTAGGTGGACAGCACCGGTACTATAATTTACTTAATATCTATTTTTAATTGATGCACGGTTTTTACCCCAATTAATTGAGCCTCATTCTCAGCAACTATATCAAAAGTCGTTGCAGGTTTGATATGCCGGTTCTATAAAATAAGAATGTCCGTGGACTTCCCCCTGGCAGTCCAGTGGTAAGACTCCACACTTCCACTGCAAGGGGAGCGGGTTCGGTCCCTGGTCAGGGAACTAACATCCTGCATGCCGTGCAGTGTGGCCAAAAAAAAAAAAAAGAATGTCTGTGTACCTCCTGAAATTCTTTCCCTTACCAGCAGTGGCAAGGGTCCCACTCTGCCTGAGATACTGAACGAAGGCAGAAGCACAGGGATAGGATGACCCCAGCAGGATTTAGTGACTGCTTTAATTGGGGAGGAAGGAGGTCAAAGGGTAAATTAACATTGATTAGGCGCCCAAGACACAGAAGGCTTTGTGTTTTCGTTCCCATCTTACTTACCTTTATAACAACCAGGAGTGGTAAACATCACTTACCCACGATAAGCAGGTCTGATCTTCTATCAGGTCTACTGATAGAAGACCTGCCATCATTCACGTTTGAGAACATCAACTGTTTTTCTTTTCCATTATGGTTTATTACAGGATATTGAATATAGTTCCCTGTGCTATACACAGTAGGACCTTGTTGTGTATCCATTCTATATAGTTTGCATCTGCTGACCCCAAACTCCCACTCCAACCCTCCCCCATCCCCACCACCCCCTTGGCAGCCACAAGTCTGTTCTTTATGTCTGTGAGTCTGTTTCTCTTTCGAAGATTAGTTCATTTGTGTCATATTTTAGATTCCACACATAAGTGATATCATATGGTATTTGTCTTTCTCTTTCTGACTTACTTCACTCAGTATGATAATCTCTAGGTCCATCCATGTAGCTGCAAATGGCATCATTGCATTCTTTTTTTATGGCTGAGTAGTATTCCATTGTATATATGTACCACATCTTCTTTATCCGTTGCTCTGTCGATGGATATTTAATTTGTTTCCATGTCTTGGCTATTGTAAATAGTGCTGCAGTGAACACTGGGGTGCAAGTATCTTTTCAAATTACAGTTTTGTCCAGATATATGCCCAGGAGTGGGATTGCAGGATCATATGGCAACTCTGTTTTTCAGTTTTTTGAGGAACCTCCATGCTGTTCTCTATAGTGGCTGCACCAACTGACATTCCCACCAAGATAATACCAACTCTGTAACAAACAATGGTGCCAAGCAATCCCTATCAAAGCATCCATTCACTTACATATTCACTCAACAAACATTGATTGACTCCAATGTGCAGGTGCAATGCTAGCCTGGAGCTACAAAGCTGGCGCATGCCACCAGCAGGCTCACAACACACCAGGTGCTGTGGCGGTAGATGGGTGGGGACTGCGGCACAAGTTGGATGGCTTGTTAGGCTGGCCTCAGCCGCCTCCGAGGGACCCAGCTAGGAATCGCAGTAAGTCACGGGCCTGGCTGGGGTGCCCCCGGAACTCAGGGCTGTGTCCCAGACAATAGCTGCCATTTGTTAAGACACCACTTCACATGACTTCATGTATTGGTCTGTACACACTGTCTTTTGTTTCGTATTCTGCATATCTATCACCAGCCTTCGAGATAATTTTCCAGGCCTTCGAACGCATTAGGTAATTGACCAGCTCCTCTTCTTCTGAACACCTCCCTTCTGAAGCCCTGCCAGCTGTCCTCCTTGGGGCTTCCTTTGCCTTCTGTGACTGTCACCCCTTCATTTTCCTGTTACTCCCTCATTTTGGTGGAGCCTGTCCTACTGGGTGTCCTGAGAGGGGCTGCCGGTGGGGAGTTTTAGGTGCCAGGTACATCTCAATACACTCACACTCGGGATTTGGAAGGCCTGGCTCCCTTGGCCTCTAATGTAACTACATGGAGAAAGAAAGAAAAGTGGAGAAGAGCAAAATTCTCACCTACCTTAACAGGGAGTCAGGAGCCCATGTCTAAAATTGATGAATCAAGAAGCAGCAGTATAAGCGTATCATCTAGACATTGGGAGAGGAACAGAGAAACAACCAGAAGAGCCCACGTGAAGCTAGATCACTTCCCACCCTCCTCCCATGGGCCCTGTGCTCTTCCTCCCACAAGCTGCTCACACTCCCACCTCAGGGCTGTCGTACTTTCTGTTCCCCTTGCCTTCAATGCTTGTCCCTTCAGGCCTTCTCCCACCTCACCTGTGCCCGCCACTGACCCCACTTTACTCACCTCCCTCTGACTTCCGTGTGTGTGTTTGCTGTCTCCCCGCAGGGGAGGCGGGTGGGGGGGGGGCGCCAGGTCCATGAGGGCAGGGCATGAATTTCATAATTTACAAATAGAT
This sequence comes from Eschrichtius robustus, assembly GCF_028021215.1. Taxonomy (NCBI): domain Eukaryota; kingdom Metazoa; phylum Chordata; class Mammalia; order Artiodactyla; family Eschrichtiidae; genus Eschrichtius; species Eschrichtius robustus. Next base: position 4,481,351 of record NC_090828.1, read on the forward strand.
CAGATTTATGAATGAATCTGAATCTAGTCAATGCATTTTTGAATGAATGAATGTGGGAATAAATGCCCCTGGACAGTGTAACTGGAAGGCAGAGTTTTTTTATTATAATCTTTTCAATACTCTGACTTTAAAATAAGGTGCATGCATTATTTTGATAAAAACAGTAATTAACTTGGGGGACATCTAAGGTTCCCATGGGAAGCCTGCGGACCCACCCAGCAAAGCTCTTGAAACGACCCACACCTAGTGTGTAATATCTGTTTCCATCAAGACTAAGAAAACACAAGCCACTCGGGAGCAGGAAACATGAAGTGTGATTTTCCTAGTTGGCTGTTGGGGCATTTGATGAGTTACCTGTCCGGTCTTCGGTAATTTACAGAAATTAAATGTTTTCATCTGAGAATTCTTTTCATAAAAACCAAAGGTTTTCCTTCTCAGACGAAACATTAGCATTTTAATCACTGAGATTAAGCCCCCTCCTCGTCACCCCTCAACCTGCAAAAGCTGCCGCTGCTCCCGCTTTCCCAATTCTGGGATAAAAGCTCATTCTCTGCTGTAGGAAAGAGCGGGCAGTTGTTTTCCTTTGAGAGCCATGAATAGCTTCCTGCAATTAGAAATGTCCATGAAATTCTTGAAGGGATTGAGAAGTGCCCTGTGCAAAAGTGTCATGAGAAAAACAAAGTTGCAGTGGAAAACTAGGTCCATTTACATGAACTAGAGTGAAACCGGGAAAGGCTGCTACGAACTGTTTTATCTGTAAAATAGTTACAGCTCCAGAAATGGGAATGTCATGAGGTGCCACTGCTTTTACATAAATAATCACATCTTGCTTTCCTTTCTGTTGAATATTCTGTGTTCCTTTCATTATGAAATGCATGGCTTCCCAGTCTTAGTAAATCTATCCCGTGAAAAAGCAGTGTAGCTTCCTTTAAATAACAAAGCAGTTTTGCTCTAAAAGATCTTAATGAAACAGGTGGGTTTTGCTGTGGGAGAAGATTTAGTCATCATACAAGGGGGAAATCTGCTAGAAAAGAGCTGTTATTAGTGAATAGCATGTTTTAACACAGTTATAGTATTTTCAAGGGGGAAAGCTTACAATTTTAAACCCATAAAAAAGAAGCATTATATTATTCCTGCATTTCAAAGTTTTCCACAGTCTAAGCTTATGTAAATTTTCAGAAAAACGTACAGAGAAGGGGCAGTTGCCTTCAAGCCCGTGAGCCAGCCTCGCCTTTGTGTACTCACACCTTACAAGCTCACTGCAAAATCCCCCTTCTCGGGGGGGGGGGGACAGACATTCAGGCCAGAGCAGAAACTGAGGTCACCCTCAGACAGGTGTACAGGAGGCACACCCCCAAACCTCTCCTGCCGTATTGTCCCGTCCCATCGTCTGAGCCCTAGCGGCTGGGCCACCTCTCACGTGGCCACCCTGCTGGGGAAGGACATGTGGGTGAATCAATTCTATGAAAATTTTACCCCCTCTGTGATGTGTTTCTTGTCTATTTCTTATAAATCCACACTAGCCACCCTAGAAAAGGTTTGGGTGCTTTCATCATCCTCATTTTCAAAAATCTGCCCTGGAAACTTTTTATCACCCGTAGGTTTCTCCTTGCTCTCTTCCTGGCACAGACTGTGACCAGCCAAGGATTGGCCCTGTCCAGGCCGCACTGCCTTTGGTTTGCTGGTGGGAGGCCGGTGGGCCTAAGAGCCCTCGCCGGGCCTGGAATCCAGACAGGCCGACCCCTCTACCCAGCTAACTGTCCAGGAAGTGAGCCAGGCCTGACCTGTGTGTGGCTATCACCTTGTGGTGCCCCTTCTCGCTTCCAGAAATCTCCATGCCAGCCTCTGGGAGCAGCGTCAGGGTCTCCAGCCTGTGGCTTGTGGACCCGACCCACCCTTTCGGGAAACTGGAGCTGCACACCCACATCCCGTCTTGCTCCCCTTGCATCCTGTGTGGTCCTGACTCGGACCCCTAAGAGGACACGCCCAGCGGTCCTCAGCGTCCTCACTTCCACTTGCTCTCTGGGCACAAGTGTTTTTAGAGTAGCTGCTGTCCTGCCTGGTTCCTCGCCCCTCGAGAGGCGGAGATTGTTGACAAGGAAAGGGAAGAAAGACTGAGACCAGCAGCTGGAAAGTGGTAGCATGGGGGATCCACCTGACGGGGCTTCCACCTGGCTGGAGCCCTCCGGGCAATGCCCTTGCCCAGTCGCCCGTTCTTGTGCATCTGCATCTCGTCGCCCTTTTGCTCCATCTCCCCAGGATCTGCAGCCATTCCTGGCTCACACCACGTCCCATCCCTTCTCCTCTCCTTTCTCGTTGCTTCCGCTCATCCCCGGCCTCCATGATTTACGTGGAGATTCCACCCTCCTCTCTCATCTGTTTGCCCACTTGACTCTCCGAGAATCTTCTCTGCTGTCCGCCTTCACAGTTGACACCTCTTGCTCCCTGTGCGCCCAGACGTATGTTTCTGCCTGTGACCATGACTGTCCTCTATGGCTTGTCCTCTAATGCCACCCTTCTTGGTCAGCTGTGTCGGGGGACACAGTCCTGGCTAGTCTCAGGATCCCGTGCGGTGCTCGTAGGAGAGGCCGTGCTTGAGAAACTTCCATCCCATCGTTCACCGCCTGCCATCTAGGCCCCGCACGACCCCCTTTCTTTCCAAGCCATAGCCATTGTCAGACGGAGGTGGGGAAACCCCTGCCTGGGGCCCCGTGGCCCTCGGTTGCCTTCCCGAGTTTTGAACAGCATCAGTGCTCCAGGGATGCGTTCCCGGCAAAGTGGCCCAGCTGAGTGGTGGTTGCAGGTTTGGTTCCAGAAATTTTCCATCACATTCTGAACACAAATTCAAGGAAGAGATCTCATTTCCCAAACTGGCAAGTCTTTTTCCCCTGGGAGATCCCCCAATCCCACAGCCAGGATCCAGTGATCTGCACCTCTGTGCAATTTGGAACTCCCTTTCTGAGAAAACAAGTTTATTTCCATTTATTCCAGTGATACAAAATTACCCTTATTTCCTCTAGAGTCATATTTCTCTAACCATCCTCCTAACTGCCAGGCAAAAGGGAAATGTAAAATATGTATGATTTCAAAAACATCCAAAAAGTGATACAAAAATAGAGCCGTTGAATTAGGGGCGAGTAGTGGGTCCTTGTGGGTTCAGTGTTGGCTTTTACTAGGAGCCAGGGTAAATTACTGGTGAGTTGAACTAGCAACAAAATCTCTCCTATTTTAGCGAGTCATTTGAATAATAAAAATAATGTAAAACGTATTACAGAAACAGTCATCTATAACTGTATAATCCCACAATTAACATACTATTTTTTACACGTGTTTAATCGTATGGAAGAATGCTGTTTGTTTCATACTTTTTTATTGGATCTTTTCACATGAGCAGTTTCCTTCCTTATTTTTTAGATATTATACAGGCACAATCCTTCTGTTTGGGAAGTGGAGAAGGAGGTAGAGCAGAAAACTGAGGTTGTGTTACATATCACAAAACTGCGTTCCTTCGTGTCAGCCACAAAGGAATGGGCACTTGCCGTCTACCTCTACAAGGATTAAATCATGTGCTCTGCAGCTGCTGACTTGCAACACCCCCTGAAAGGAGTTCAGGGTGGAGAGCTGACATGGGGCCCTCTGTGCTCTGGGAGAAACGGGCAGAACAGGTCTTCAGAATAGTTAGATATTTTCAGGAGCCAATTTTATGAGCCCAATTCTTGTATCTCCTCCTATCTAGAAAAGCACTAAAATCCTTCATGGTGACGACTGCTCCTCGTGACTAGCAGAAACCTTCTGCAAAAAAATATGTGCTCGATTGCGTGTACTCCCCCTTCACCAAAATCACGTATATGCTAACCTTACCCCCTACCTCTTTAGAGCAGTTTCTCAGAGCTATCTGAGACGCTGTCTCCTGGGCTATAGTCCTCATTTTGCCCCAAATAAAACTTGACTCACAACTCTCATGGTGTACATTTTTTTTAAGTCGACATTAGTCTTCACGCTGAAAAAATTTCCTTTTCTTTTTCTTTATCCTTCTGGAGTACAGACCTGTGGAAGAATAAAGATGAATCGTGGAATGTCCCCCAGGGCTATGATCCCGAACTGATCAAAGAGGACAAACGGAAAGAATTGGAGTCGGAGATCAGGCTGCAGGTAAGACTGCTTTTATGCTGGAGTCCCGGTAAGTCATTCACTGCAGTGCTTTGTTACAATTTCCTGTTAATAACCTACCCAGAATTTAAGCTATTTTTAACTTCACAAAGAAAACACAAGTCATGCGAAGTCACCTAAACCTAGGGTCTTTTGTATTCACCTAGGTTGACGAGTTGATGAGACAGGAACTAAAAAACTTAAAACTAGCTGTGAACAGAGAGAAGGAATTATCGGGCAAAACAGGAAGGAAGAAAGGAAGTAAAAAGGTGAGTGGTTCTTTTTTTTAAAAAAATATTTATTTATTTATTTATTTTTGGCTGTGTTGGGTCTTCGTTTCTGTGCGAGGGCTTTTCTTTCTAGTTGCGGCAAGCGGGGGCCACTCTTCATCGCGGTGCGCGGGCCTCTCACTATCGCGGCCTCTCGTTGCGGAGCACAGGCTCCAGACGCGCAGGCTCAGTAGTTGTGGCACACGGGCTTAGTTGCTCCGTGGCATGTGGGATCTTCCCAGACCAGGGCTCGAACCCGTGTCTCCTGCATTGGCAGGCAGATTCTCAACCACTGCGCCACCAAGGAAGCCCCAGGTGAGTGGTTCTTATGCACGGGAAGCAGAGGGCAGATCCAAACCGTGACCAGGAGCCCGGCCCCCGCGGGTAGTGGCCCGTCCAGGCGTGCTGCCCGTGGACCCTGGCTGTCCCAGGCTGATTCTCCGGGAAACGTGCCTACCTTTGGTGAATTTACCTCGGTCCACCAGGTAGCCCTCAGGGTTGTGGGCTCATAAATGAGATAAATCCAACAGTCTGGGAATAACTTTCCCAGTCCGCCATCACCGCAGATCCGTGGTACCCAAGCCCCACAAGTGGGATGAGACCTATCGGAGGAGCTGGGGCATGTGCCTCAAATGCCCACCCGTCTCTCCCTGGAGAAGATCTGTAGGGGAAGCCAGTGGCAATGAGCAGGTTCCTTGTGAGTCGGGGAATCGGATGAATTGAATTTTCAGTTGCCACCCATCCGTCTCAGAGTGGTTTCGAGTAGCCAGTTGGATTCCAGTATTCCATGTTCACATACTAGGGTCCTGTGAGATAATAGAAAATATACGTATTGGTCTCTGCCCCTGGTTGTTGGCAGGGAGCTCCTGGAACCCTTGTAAATTCCTAAGTGATAAGCACACTGGGAGCGTCTTTTGTTACAATGAGGCAATGCTGGGTGGGCTCCTAGATGGCTCCCAGGTGGGGGCTGGTTACAGGGAAGACCAAGCCATGATTAGAAGCCTGGAATTCTCAGCTCCACCCACCCGCATTCTCTAGAATGGTGACAGGAGATGGAAATGGAGTTAATAATTGATCAAGCCCACATGAGGAAGCTTCCATGAAACCCCAGTAATAATGGGATTTGGAGAGTTTCTAGGTGGGTTAACACATCCACATACTGGGAGGGTAACACACCCCAATTTCATAGGGGCAGAAGCTCCTGCACTCAGGGCCCTCCCAGACCTTGCCCTACACACCTCTTCATCTGGTTGTTCTTCTGTATCCTTTATCATATCCTTTAATGAACTGGTAGATGGAAGTAAGTGTTTCTCTGAGTTCTGTGAGCCCCTCTCACAAATTAATCAAACCCGAGGAGGGGTTTATAGCCGGTTGGTCAGAAACATAGGTGACAACCTGGACTTGGCAATTGGCATCTGAAATGAGGTGGGGAGCAGTCTGGTGGGACATCACCCTTAAACTGTGGGATCTGACTCTATCTCCAGGTAGACAGTGTCAGAATTGAGTTAGATTGCAGGACCCCAGCTGGTGTTGCAGAAAACTGCTTGGCGGGGGAGAACCCCGCACATCTGGCATCAGAAGTGTTGTGAACATGGTCCACTTCGATCCAGAGCCAGCCCTACCTCTGGGGCCAGGATACTCCAGGCAGAGGAGCTGGCAGGGTTGTGGGCAGCCTGTGCCCTTTGAAGGCTTTCTCAAGTTTCCATGGTCCATCAACTCTTCCTGGGACTCACACACTCCCTCAGAGTTTATCACACTCACAGCTACATTAGTGACTAGTTTCGCCAGCCCAGGGGCTGTATGGGTTTTTGTGTTGACTTTACAGTTTACAGTTTAACTCTGACTCTGAATGTCCTTCATGGGCCTTTACTGAGGCTCCATCTCTGTAGCCCACTGAGGGCTCTCTATAGGCTATTCCCTCATCAATAGGAAATAAATATGCCACCCATTGACCCTATTAATGAATTTCACGTCTTCAGAAAGTGATACCTTAATGACTGAACATGGAAATCAAGCCAAACAAAACAGGAAATGAAGCCAGGAGGTGACTGTACCCCTCCAGCTGAGAATAGCCTTCCTCCTCTTACCCAACAACTGATCATCAGTCTGGCCCAAGGGCACCCTCTGTACTGCTGCCCCCTCTCACTCCTTGCAGCCTGGTGTCTGCCCTCACCATGTCCTAACTCATGACATGTCACAGGGTGAGAAATTGCTATGAATTTCTCTCTTGGAATTAAACTGGTTGAACACACAATGGATGCACTCAGGGTACCCCAGTAGATTGATGGTAATTGTGTAAATGTAGAGTTTTCAATTCTCATAATTCCAATCCAAACGACCTTGGGAGACATAAATATGATTTAATTTCGTAAGCTGAAACTTAATTAACTATACTAAATCCTCTCCTTAAGAAGACCATTAGCAGAAGGGGAATGGGCAACCTTGAACATAGAAAAGGGGAAAGAGGACTCAGAGGGATAGAATTTGGCAGTATTATTCCAGAATTATCCAGAAACAGTGACTTGGTCAGAGATTATACAGCAGCCTGAGTGCTCCTTTCGAAATATAAATATGACCTTAGCACTCCATGCTGAAACCCTTCAATGACACCCCAGTTCCCCCAAGGATAAAGATGACAGGCTTACAAGGCCATGACCAACCTCGCCAGTGTCCTCTTCTTCAGGCTCATCACCCACCTCTCCTCCCTGGCTGCACTCCAGCACCCTGACCTTCCTCTTTGTGCCTCAAACACCCTGTGCTCCCTCCCACCACAGGGCCTTTGCACATGCTGTTCCCTCTCAAGAACTGTCTTTACCCCCACACCCTCAGTCCCCAGTGTAGTTAACCCCTATTCATCCCTGGGGTCTCAGTCCTAGCCCTTCTTCCTCAGGAAAGCCTTTTGGGACCTCCAAAGTAAGTCTGGTTGCTACACATACACTTGACACTGAGTACCATGTCTTCCTGGTGCTTTATCACAGTTTTAATGTTACATTTACTGGTGAGATCATTTTGATCATTTTGTTTGTATTTGCCTTCCCAAATCTACTAAAGGGCCATAAGTCCAGCGACTATGTGACTGTCTTTTCTGCTCACCTTTGTAGCCTTTTCTGGCACATAGCAAGTCCTCAGCACATAATATTGAATGAATTAATTAATCAAATCTAGATCCTATGCAGATTGACCCCTATAGGCTAAATAAGTGCCTCAAGACGTCACAGTATGGCATAGGTAGCAATTCAGTGCATCCAGCCACCTCCTTGCTTATTCCATACTCAACAAGCAACCTTCTGATGGGTTATTGTAGTTTCATGTTCATTTTCTTACAAGAAGGAAGGCTACAGAGTCTGTTTCCCTTGGCAATTATATTTCACATTATAATTTAATCTACTTACATTGCAGTCTATTCCACCTTCTCTTGTGATTTAGAGATCCAAAATCAGATCTTGGGGGACATATCATCTTTACTGATTGTTTCATTTAATATTATTTATTGAGCACTATATGCCAGGTACAGTTCAAGGCATTTGAGGTACAGAAGATAACAAGACAGACAAAGAGTCTGTACTTGGAAAAACAAGTTTGCAGATATGCAGGACTGAATCAACCCTGGATGTGCTGTCACCCCCATTATGACATCACTGAGTGAGGTCCTGACTCTCAGAGGCCATCTCTCTCTCTCGAGCTCCTCTCTTGTTCTAATCACAAAATCTTTAAGGACATAGGAGTTCCTGGAGTGGCCATGAAGCTCCTTGAGGATAAGATTCTTGACTGGCTCTATTTTTTGCATTCCTGAGTGCTAGCATATATAAATGAAAAAAAATGCCATATTTAAATAGAAATTTAGAATCTACATTTAAAAGAAACAAATAAACATTCTACAGTTGAAAAATATGGTATCCAAAAATAAGAAGTCTTCTAACTGGTTTAACAACAGCATAGACATAGCAAAAGGCAGGTTGACCTCAAAAACAAGTCAATAGGAAATCCAAACTGCAGTACAGAAAAAACAAATACTATGAAAAACAGAACAGAGAAGAAGAGAGGTTTGAGACATGGTCAAAAGTTGTAACATATGTGTAATTAGAATTTGCCCCAAAAGAGGAGAATGGAACAGAAGCAATACATGAAAAAGTAATGTTTGTGAATTTTCCAAATCAGATGAAATACACACAAATTCAAGACCTTACTGAGGTCCAAGAAGGATGATTACAAAGAAAACCACATCTAGACACATCACAGTCAAAATACTGAAAGTCAAAGATAAAAGGCAAACTCTTACTAGATTTTTTTAAAAGGCACATTTCCTTCAGGATACCAAAAAATAAGAAAGACTATTAAGTCTCTCAACAGAAACCATGGAAGCCAGAAGGAAGTGCAAATAGCATCTTTAGAGACTGGAAAGAAATAACTGCCAACCTAGAATTCTATACCCAGTGAAAATATCCTTCAAAAATGAAAATAAAATAGAGACAAACAAAATCTGATTTGCCTTAGCAGCAGCAGACCCATAATATGGAAATACTAAAAGGATATTCTTCAGGCTGAAGGAAAATAATCCCAGATGAGAGAACAGAAGTGTAAGAAGGAATAATCAGTTCTTCAAAATGTAAAATTTGGGCAAGTATAAAAAGCTAACTATTCTTAAAATATTCTGGTTTTTAAAGCAAGAATAAGGGTCTGTACCATACATACAAAGAAAATATATAACAGCAGCAGCAGAAAAGTTGGGTAGGAGTAAACGGACTTGTGAGATTGCTGCATTGTTTAGGGAGCCAAAAAGAGCTAATTTAAGGTAAATTGTAATAAATCAATGATGTATTTTATAATTTTTTAAGTCATACTAAAATGTATAGCAAAAAAGTAATAGTGAAGATGAGCAGAAAAATTTTAAATAATTAATCAAAAAGAATACAGGAAAGGAAAAATAGGAATAAAAAGCAAAGAAAATTAATAAATAATAAAGCAAATATGAATTTGATAGAATTAAATCCAATTAATTTAATACATAATTACCTAAAATGTAAGTGGACTAAATGTTCTATTTTAAAAGACAATGATTGCCAGGCAGGAAAAAAACAAAACTAAATGCTATTTATAAGAAACACACTTTAGGGCTTCCATGGTGGCGCAGTGGTTGAGAATCTGCCTGCCAATGCAGGGGACACGGGTTCGAGCCCTGATCTGGGAAGATCCCACGTGCCGCGGAGCAACTGGGCCCGTGAGCCACAACTACTGAGCCTGCGCGTCTGGAGCTTGTGCTCCGCAACAAGAGGCCACGACAGTGAGAGGCCCGCGCACCGTGATGAAGAGTGGCCCCCGCTCGCCGCAACTAGAGAAAGCCCTCGCACAGAAACGAAGACCCAACACAGCCAAAAATAAATAAATAAATAAATAAATTTATTTTTTTAAAAAAAGAAACACACTTTAAACATAACAAATAGATATGTTGAAAATAAACTATAAACTGTAGATGGTAAACTGTAAACCATCAAAGGACTAGCCAAAAGATAGCTAGTGTAATTCAGTATCAGACAAAACAGGCTTTAGTTAATAACCACCCTGCACCATCCAAACACCACAGAAAAAATGTGGCCCCACTCCACTGCACACCAGCACAGGTTGCATGGGGAGCCTAGACTTCTTCCCTCATGAAGACATAGGAGACAACCCAACACCCTCACTGGAGTGGTGTCAGAGAAGATCAAATAAGGAACAAAGACTTTCATTCCTGCCCATTGGTTGTGAAGCCTTGCCATCCACTATGTCAGTGGAGGCCACATGGGGAATCTATCTGGACTCCACCCCCAACCAGTGATAACAAGGCACCCCTCCCTCCCTGCTGGGATGGATCAGAGGAGACCTAGTGGAGAGTCAGGACTTCACCAGTCCCCAATGATAACAAGGCCACCTTCACCTCAGTGTGAGTGGAGACCACATGGAGAGCCAGAACTCCCACCCCCACCCAGAAATATAAGGAGCCCCTCCCACAATGGATTGGGGAACCTAGACTTCTACCTTCCTGGCAGTAACAGCACAACACATACACACACACACACACACACACACACACATTATTCCCCTTCCAGAGCAGTGTCAGAGTTAAAACAAGAGATTTAAATTAAATTCAGAGTCTCATAACATAATACAAAAATGTTTAGGTTTTATTGAAAGTCACTCATCATACAAGAACCTGGAAGATCTCAGACTGAAGGAAAACAGACAATAGATGCCAAGTCTGTAGTGTCAGAGATGTTAGAATTACCTGACAAACATGTTAAGGCAGCCATGATTAAAATGCTTCAATGAGTAATTATAAAGCTGCTAGATACAAACGAAAAAAAAAAAACAGCCTCAGCAAAAAAGTAGAAGATATAAAGAAGAACCAAATGGAAATTTTAGAACTAAAAAGTACGGTATGCAAACTGCTGGATGAGCTCAGCAGCAGAATAGAGGAGACAGAGGAAAGAATCAGTGAATTGGAAGATAGAACAATAGAAATTACCCAATCTGAACAGCAGAGAAAATCAACTGGAAAAAAAAAAGCTAAACAGAGAATTAGGAACTATGGGACTATTAAAAAAAATCTTATATTCATGGCATCAGAATCTCAGAAGGAGAAGAGAAAGAAGATGAGGCTGAAAAAGCACTTCAAGAAAGAATGGTTGAAATCTTCCCAAATTTGACAGGAGATACAAACCTGCAGATTTAAGAAGCTAAATGAATACCCAACAGGATAAATCCAAAGACATCTGATCTGAGACACATCGTAACTAATCTTCTAACTACAGAAGACAAAGAAAAAATCTGGAAAGCAGCCAGAGAAAAAAATGACCCTTTACCTATAGGAGAAAAACACCTTAAATGACTGTGCGTTGCACACCAGAAACTGAGATGGAAAGAAAGGGCACAGTACTTTTTCAAGTGCTGAAATAAAATAACTGCCAACCAGAATCTATACCCAGCAAAAATATTCTTCAACTGTGAAAAAGAAATCAAGATATTTTCAGATGAAGGAGAACTAAGAGAATTTTTCACCAGCAGATTCACCCTGAGAGAATTTCTAAAGGAACTTCTTTAAATGGAAAGAAAATGGTTCAAAAAAAAAAACAAAACCCTGGAGCATCAGAAAGGAAAAAATAACTTGGTAACCAAAAATATAGGTAATCTGGGTATCAGTGAAATCACAAAACACTCCATGTCATGGACCTCCTGGGTACTTCAGAAATACTAGAGGTGGCAGGTGCTCAGTGATACAACCAAGAATCATCTACCTCGAGAGTCTCAAACTCAAATGCCTTCAGTGTCAGTCAAGTTCCATAAATGAGAGAAGCAGGCAGAGGACTGTGATGAACTAAACAGCATACATGACTCAGCTCTGGCCAGTGATTGCCAGGCGGGAAGGCAGGCCCTGTCCTGCCAGATCTTCCAACTTGTCAAGAAAAGCCAGAAATCCTAACACAACATTGTAAATCAACTATACTCCAATAAAAATTTGTATATATATATATATATATATGTATGTATGTAAATAGAATAGGCTTTTCTTCCCTTTCTAAATTATGTTATTTGATTGAAGCAAAAATTATGACACTGTTTGACTTGGTTCTCAGTGATTCAGAGGAAATATTTAAGACAATATTACAAATGACAGGGGATGGGTAAAGGCATGTAAAGGGAATTAAGATTTTTCTACTTCACTCAAAATGTGACATGAGTAGACTCTGATTCACTATGCATATGTAATGTAACACCCAGAGGAACCACTAGAAAAGTATACAAAGAGATACACTCAACACTATCAAATGAAATTCTAAAAACTGGTCAAGTCACCTACAGGATGACAGGAAAAAGCAAATAAAGAAATAAAAAATATAACAAAAAAATAAATAAAATGGTAGACAAGTCCTAATATATCAATAATTACATTAAATGTAAATAGTCTAAATACACCAATTAAAAGAGAGTAGCAAAGTAGATTTAAAAACATGACCCAACTATATGCTGTCTTCAGGAGCCTCATTTGATATATAATGATATAAGCAGGTTGTAAGTAAAAGGATGGAAAAAATATATCATGCAAACAATCAAAAGAAAGCAGGAATGGCTGTTCTAGTATCACATAAAGTAGATTTCAGAGCCAAGAAAATTATCAAAGTCAGGGAAGAACTTATATATGATAAAAGAGCCAGTCCATCGAAGACAAATTAATCCTAAATGTGCATACACGAAACAACAGAACTATAAAATATAGGAAGCAAAAACCAATAGAACTGAAAGGAAAAACAGACAAATCCACAATTATAGTTGGATTCATTCTCAAGAACTGATAGAATACTAGACAGAAAATCATCAGCAAGGATACTGAAGAACTCAACAACACCATCGACAAACAGAGTCTAATTGAAATTTATAGAACACTCCACCCAAAAAACAGAATACATATTCTTTGCAAGTGCCCACAGAATGCATTCCAAGACGGACCTTATCTTGTGCCATTAAACAAATCTTGACATATGGAAAAGAAATGAAATCATGGAGAGTGCATTCCCCTACCACAATGGAATCAAACTAGAAATCAATAACAGAAAAATAATAAGAAAATCTCCAAACACATGGAAACTAAACAGCACACTTCTAATTCATAGGACAAAGAAGAAACAAGAGAACTCAAAACATATAATGAAAATACAAGATATCAAAAATATCTGGGACACAAAGTAGTCCTGAGAGGGAAATTTATAGCACTAAACACATACACTAAAAAAAGAGGAAAAAGTTCAAATCTGTCATCTAAGCTCCCACCTTCAGAACTTCAGAACCTAGAAAAAGAAGAGCAAAAGAAAAAAAAAAAAAAACCCACAAAGTGAGCAGAAAGAAGAAAAAGATAAGAGCAGAAATCAGTGAAACAGAAAACAGAAAAACAATAGGGAAGTCAGTGAAACAGAGCTGCCTCTTTGAAAATTATCAACAAAATTGACAAACCTCTAGTAAGACTGACAAAGAAAAAAAGAAGTCACATATTACCAACATTAGGAATGAAACAAGAGGTATCACTACTGACTGCAGATATCAAAAGAATAATAAAGGGATACTACAAACAACTCTACACACAAAATTTGACAACTTACACAAAATGAACACACTATTCCTGAAAATACAAACTATTACAACTCATTTAATATGAAATAGATAAATTGACTAGCCCTACATCTATTAAGGAAGTTGAATTGTAATAGAAACAATTCCCCAGGTAGAATCTCCAGGGCCAGATGGTTTCCCTGGAGAATTCTACCAAATATTCAAAGGTAGATTAACACCAATTCTACACAGTCATTTCCAAAATAGAAGAAACACTTCCCAACCCATTTTATAACAAGCTAGTGTTACCCTTAAGTGAAAACCAGACAAAGGCAGTACAAAAAAAAAAAGAAAAATATAGGCCAATATCCCTCATGAATATAGATACAAAAATTCTTAAAATATTTTCAAATAGAATGCAAAAATAAAGAGAATTATAAACTGTGACCAAGTGGGGTTTATTCCAGCAATGCAAGCCTAGTTCAATATTTGAAAATCAACAATGGAATAAACTATGTTAACAGACTAAAGGAGAAAAAAATCACATGATCATGTCAATTGATGCAGAAAAAGCATTTGACACAATTTAATGCTCACCCATGATAAATCTCTCAGAAAAATTAGAGAACTTCCATGACTTGATAAAGAGAATCTACAAAAACACCTACAGCTAACCTTCTACTTAACAGTGAAAGACTAAATGCTTTTCTCCTAAGACTGGGAATAAGGCAAGTGTGTCCACTCACTGCACTTTTATTGAACATAGTGCTAGATGTTTTAGCCAGTGCAGTAGGACAAGCAAAGGAAATAAAAAAAATAAACAGTCCCTATTTGCAGACGACATGATTGTCTACTTAGAAAATCTCAAGGAATCTACAAAGAAACTCCTAGAAATAAAAAGTGCGTTCAGCAAGGTTATAGGGTACAAGGGGAACATAAAAAAATCAATCATATTTCTGTTTACTAGCAATGAACAGATGGACACCAAGATTATAAATATAATATCTCTTAAAATCACTCAAAAATGAAATACTTAGGTGTAAAGCTAACAAAGCGTGTGTAGGACTTGTATGCTAAGACTACACCATGCTGATGAAAGAAATCAAAGAAGATCTAAATAGATAAGCATACTATGCATATGGATTGGAAAACAAAATGTAAAAATGTCAATTCTTTCCACATCAATATACAAGATTAATCCAATTCTTATCAAAATCCCAGAAAGATAGTTTATAAACATAGACAAGATAATCCTAAAATTTATATGGAAAGACAATGAATCTAGAATTGCTAAAATGATTTTTTAAAAGAGGAATAAAGTAAAAAGAATCCATCTACCTAATTTCAAGGTTTATTATACAGCTACAGTAATCAAGACTGTTTGCTATTGGTAGAGGGTTAAACTGTAGATCAATGAAACAAAACAGACAACTGAGACATAGGCTCACACAAATAGGCCTGACTGATTCTTGACAAAGATGCAAATGCAGTTCAAGGGAGGAAGGATAACCTTTTCAGTAAATGGTGCTGGAGCAACTGGACATCCACAGACCAAAAAAAAAAAAAAAAAAATGAACCTTGAGCTAAGTCTCACATATTGTACAAAAAAATAATTCAAAACAGATCATGGACTTAGATGTAAAATGTAAAGCTGTAAGTTTTAGAAAAAATATATAGGAAAAAATCTTTGGGATGTAAGACTAGCAAAGCGTTCTTAAAATTAACACTGCAAGCACAAATCCATTAGAGGAAAATTTGAACTTCATCAGAGTTAAAACTGTTCGCTCTGTGAAAGACCCTGTTAAGAGGGTGAAAAGACAAGCTACAGACTGGGACAAAACATTTGTAAAGCACATATCTGACCAAGAGCTAGTATGTAGAACATACAAGGAACTCTCAAAACGCAACAGTTAGAAAACAAAAAATCCGATTATAAAATGGACAAGAGACATGGAGACATTTCACCCAAGTGGATGTACAGAGGGAAAAAGAGCACAGAAAAGATATCCAACATTGTTAGCCATTAGAGAAATGCAAATTAAAACCACAGAGGAATCACTTCATACCCATGAGGATGGCTAAAATAAAAGCAATGGCAACACCAATTGCCTAAGATAATGGGGGACAAACTAGATCACTTTTACATGATTGGTAGGAGTGTAAAATGGTATGACCACTCTGCACAAAATTTGGCATTTCTTAAAAAAAAAAACATACAACTACCATAGAACCCAGCAATTGTACTCGTGAGCATTTATCCCAGAGAAATGAAAACTTCCACACACACGCACAGACATTTGTTGCACCTTAATCAATTCATGATAGCCCAAAACTAGAAACAGCAATAATAATAAAAAAAAGGAACAAACTATTCATGCATACAATGACCTGGACAAACTTCCTGAGAATTATGATGAATAAAAAGCAAGAAAGTAACATACTCTATGATTCTGCTGATAGAACATTCCTGAAAGGGCAAAACTGTAGAAACAGAACAGATTAGAGGTTTCTAGTAAAGCTGGATTGGTTGTGGGAGGGAAGCGAGGGTTACTCTGAAAGAGCAACTGGAAGGACCCTTGGGGTGCTCGAAACATCCTGGATCTCAGCTGTATCAGTATCAAGTCAAGATCATGGTTGTGACCTTGTGAGAAAGTTCTGCCAGATGTTACCCTTAGGAGAAACCTGCTAAAGGTTACATCTCTCCATAGCAATTCTTACAGCTGCATGTGAATCCACCATTATCTCAAAATAAGAACTTTAAATTTTAAAATACTGAAAACGTGAAGTATAGCTACGTGCAGATGCATATGTGAATCTTGGAATTGTAATACTGATTGGAGGAAGCCAGACCTAAAAGAGTTTATGGGGTGCGGAGTCAAGATGGCAGACTAGGAGGACACGGAATTCACATCTCCTCACAACTAGGGCACCTACCAGGCACTGGTGGGGGACCACGGACACCTAAGGGGACGGGAGGAATCCCCAGCGACCGGGTAGGATGTGGGGGGGGGGGGAGTGAAGGGAGAGGAGAAGTGGAGGCAGGATGGGACTGGCATCCCTGAGGGATGGCTGGGGGAGGGGAAGGGATCCCACACCCAAAGGGGGAAACTGGGGGACCATTGGGAGGACATAGGATCAAAAGGGAGCATGGCCAGGTTTCCCATGCCCACTTGGGACCCCGGGGGCCTGCTGAGATCCTGGACCTAATCCTCTGCCCACTGAGGCCCCCTCCAGCTGCGTGGGTCCTGAGGGAGAGGGTGGGGGGAAGGGGGAGCAAAAGTAAAGGCCGGACCTCCGGGACCGGCACCCCTGGGGGCAGCTGGGGGAGGGTAGGAGTTCCTACACCCAGCAAGACCCACCCACGGTTAGGGGTCCAGCAGCGATGTAGGAGGCCCTGGGGGAGACAGTTGGGGAGGGGCATGAAGGAATGGAAGGGAATGGGGCCAGTGCTTTCCCTGTCCACTCAGGTAGCGGGGAGCCTGTTGGGCTCCTGGGCCTAATCCTCTGCCCTCGGAGCCTCCCTCCTGCCACAAAGAGCCCAAGCCCCACCCCTGCACCCCCACCCAGGGCACCACCTCTACACTCGGAGACCCCCTCTGAGAACCCCTCCAACACACTGGGCCTAAACCCCACGCACACACCTTCACTCAGGGCCCTACCTCCAAACTCTGGAACTCCACATTCCAGAGACCCTCCTTCTGATGTGCTGCTTCTCCCCTTCTGCACAGGTCCTAAGCAGAGGCCCTGCCCCACGTTTGAACATCACCCCCCACCTGCCTAGGCTCCACCCCACCCAAAACCCCACTCCTGCCTAAGTTCCACCCCCCACCTAAACTCCGCCCCCATAGCCAAGGCTTTTGGTTTTTTCCTCTTTTCGATTGGAGTTCTGTTTAACCTTGTTGATTCATTGTTGTTGATTCTTTTATATTTTTATTTTTCCTAATAAATCTTTTACTTTTCTAATTTTATTTCATTCTTTATACTTTGTTATTTTTCTCTCCTTTTGGCTTGTTTCCCACCCAAACTTTTTTTTTTCTTTTTTCTGTTGTGGTTTTATTTTATCTTGTTGCAGTTGTTTCAACTATAGTTTTATTTTTCCTAATATATTTTTTTATCTTTCTAATTTCATTTTGTTTTTTATTCTTTGATATTGTACTGCTCCTTTTTTTCTTTTCTCTCTTCCTTTCTTTTTTTTTTTTTTTTAACCATGCCACAAAGCTTGTGGGCTCAAGGTCGGGCTCGAGCTCCTGTGATGGGAGCTCCAAGTCCAAATCGCTGGACTAACAGAGAACTTCAGACCCCAGGGAATATCAATCAGAGTGAGGCCTCCCAGAGGTCCTCATCTCAGCACCAAGACCCAGCTCTGTCCAACTGCCTGCAAACTCCAGTGATGGACGTCTCAGGCCAAACAACCAGTAAGACAGGAATACAGCACCACCCATCAAAAAAAAAAAAAAATGAACCAACAAAAAAATAAGTTACAGACGAAGGAGCAAAGTAAAAACCTACAAGACGAAATAAATGAAGATGAAATAGGCAACCTGCCTGAAAAAGAATTCAGAGTAATGATAGTAAAGATGATCCAAAATGTCGGAAACAGAATTGAGAAAATACAAGAAACATGCAACAAGGATCTAGAAGAACTAAAGAGAAAACAAAGAGTGATGAACAACACAATTACTGAAATTAAAAATATTCTAGAAGGAATCAATAACAGAATAACTAAGGAAGAAGACAGATAAGTGAGCTGGAAGATAAAATGGTGGAAATAACTGCCAGGGCGCAGAATAAAGAAAAAAGAATGAAAAGAATTGAGGACAATCTCAGAGACCTCTGGGACAACATTAAACGCACCAACATTTGGATTATAGGGGTCCCAGAAGAAGAAGAGAAAAAAAAAGGGTCTGAGAAAATATTTGCAGAGACTATAGTCGAAAACTTTGCTAACATGGAAAAGGAAATAGTCAATCAAGTCCAGGAAGCACAGAGAGTACCATACCGGATGAACCCAAAGAGAAACATGCCGAGACACATATTAATCAAACTATCAAAAATTAAATACAAAGAAAAAATATTAAAAGAGGCAAGGGAAAAGCAACAAATAATATATAAGGGAATCCCCATAAGGTTAACAGCTGATCTTTCAGCAGAAACTCTGCAAGCCAGAAGGGAGTGGCAGGACATATTTAAAGTGATGAAAGGGAAGAACCTACAAACAAGATTACTCTACCCAGCAAGGATCTCATTCAGATTTGATGGAGAAATTAAAACCTTTACAGACAAGCAAAAGTTAAGGGAATTCAGCACCACCAAACCAGCTCTACAACAAATGCTAAAGGAATTTCTCTAGGTAGGAAGCACAAGAGAAGGAAAAGACCTACAGTAACAAACCCAGAACAATTAAGAAAATGGTAATAGGAACATACATATTGATAACTACCTTAAATGTAAATGGATTAAAAGCTCCAACCAAAATACATAGACTGGCTGAATGGATACAAAAACAAGACCCGTACATATGCTGTCTACAAGAGATCCACTTCAGACCTAGGAACACATACAGACTGAAAGTGAGGGGATGGAAAAGGATACTCCATGCAAATGGAAATCAAAAGAAAGCTGGAGTAGCAATTCTCATATCAGACAAAAATGACTTTAAAAAAAGACTATTACAAGAGACAAAGAAGGACACTACATGATGATCAAGGGATCAATCCAAGAAGAAGATATAACAATTGTAAGTATTTATGCATCCAACATAGGAGCACCTCAATACATAAGGCAAATGCTAACAGCCATAAAAGGGGAACTCGACAATAACACAATAAGAGTAGGGGACTTTAACACCCCACTTTCACGAATGGACAGATCACCAAAAAGGAAAATAAATAAGGAAACACAAGCTTTAAATGACACATTAAACAAGAAGGACTTAATTGATATTTATAGGACACTCCATCCAAAAACAACAGAATACACTTTCTTCTCAGGTGCTCACAGAACATTCTCCAGGACAGACCATAGCTTGGGTCACAAATCAAGCCTTGGTAAATTTAAGAAAATTGAAAGCATATCAAGTATCTTTTCCGATCACAGCGCTATGAGACTAGATATTGATTACAGGAAAAAAACTGTAAAAAATACAAACACAGGGAGGCTAAACAATACACTACTAAATAACCAAGAGATCACTGAAGAAATCAAAGAAGGAACAAAAAATACCTAGAAACAAATGACAATGAAAACACGACAACCCAAAACCTATGGGATGCAGCAAAAGCAGTTCTGAGAGGGAAGTTTATAGCAATACAATCCTACCTCAGGAAACAAGAAACATCTCAAATAAACAACCTAAGCTTACACCTAAAGCAATTAGAGAAAGAAGAACTAAAAAACAACCCAAGGGGCTTCCCTGGTGGCGCAGTGGTTGAGAATCTGCCTGCCAATGCAGGAGACATGGGTTCGGGCCCTGGTCTGGGAAGATCCCACATGCCGCGGAGCAACTAAGCCCATGAGCCACAACTACTGAGCCTGCGCGTCTGGAGCTTGTGCTCCGCAACAAGAGGCCGCAACAGTGAGAGGCCCGCGCACCGCGATGAAGAGCGGCCCCTGGTCACCGCAACTAGAGAAAGCCCTCGCACAGAAACGAAGACCCAACACAGCCAAAAATAAATAAATAAGTAAATAAATTAATTTTAAAAAAAAACAACCCAAGTTAGCAGAAGGAAAGAAATCATAAAGATCAGATCAGAAATAAATGAAAAAGAAATGAAGGAAATAATAGCAAAGATCAATAAAACTAAAAGCTGGTTCTTTGAGAAGATAAACAAAATTGATAAACCATTAGCCAGAATCATCAAGGAAAAAAGGGAGAAGACTCAAATCAATAGAATTAGAAATGAAAAAGGAGACGTAGCAACTGACACTTCAGAGATACAAAGGATCATGAGAGATTATTACAAGCAACTATATGCCAATAAAATGGACAACGTGGAAGAAATGGACAAATTCTTAGAAAAACACAACTTCCGAGACTGAACCAGGAAGAAATAGAAAATATAAAAAGACCAATCACAAGCACTGAAATTGAAACTGTGATTAAAAATCTTCCAACAAACAAAAGTCCAGGACCAGATGGATTCATAGGCAAATTCTACCCAACATTTAGAGAAGAGCTAACACCTATTCTTCTCAAACTCTTTCAAAATATAGCAGAGGGAGGAACACTCCCAAACTCATTCTATGAGGCCACCATTACCCTGATATCAAAACCAGACAAAGATGTCACAAAGAAAGAAAACTACAGGCCAATATCTCTGATGCAAAATCATAGATGCAAAAATCCTCAACAAAATACTAGCAAACAGAATCCAACAGCACATTAAAAGGATCATACACCATGATCCAGTGGGGTTTATCCCAGAAATGCAAGGATTTTTCAATATATTCAAATCAATCAGTGTGATACACCATATTAACAGATTGAAGGAGAAAAACCATATGATCATCTCAATAGATGCACAAAAAGCTTTTGACAAAATTCAACACCCATTTATGATAAAAACTCTCCAGAAAGTAGGCATAGAGGGACCCTACCTCAACATAATAAAGTCCATATATGACAAACCCACAGCCAACATCATTCTCAATGGTGAAAAACTGAAACCATTTCCTCTAAGATCAAGAACAAGACACAGTTGCCCACTCTCACCACTGTTACTCAAAATAGTTTTGGAAGTCTTAGCCATGGCAATCAGAGAAGAAAAAGAAATAAAAGGAATCCAAATTGGAAAAAGAAGAAATAAAACTGTCACTGTTTGCAGATGACATGATACTATACATAGAGAATTCTAAAGATGCTACCAGAAAACTACTAGACCTAATCAATGAATTTGGTAGAGTAGCAGGATACAAAATTAATGCACAGAAATCTCTTGCATTCCTATACACTAATGACGAAAAATCTGAAAGAGAAATTAAGGAAACACTCCCATTTACCATTGCAACAAAAAGAATAAAATACCTAGGAATAAACCTACCTAAGGAGACAAAAGACCTGTATGCAGAAAACTATAAGACACTGATGAAACAAATTAAAGTTGATACAAACAGTTGGAGGATATACCATATTCTTGGATTGGAAGAATCAACATTGTGAAAATGACTATACTACCCAAAGGAATCTACAGATTCAATGCAATCCCTATCAAAATACCAATGGCATTTTTCCATTGGTATGAACCAAAAATTTCACAATTTGTATAGAGACATTTCTCCAAAGAAGATATACAGATTGCCAACAAACACGTGAAAGGATGCTCAACATCACTAATCATTAGAGAAATGAAAATCAAAAGTACAACAAGGTATCACCTCACACCGGTCAGAATGGCCATCATCAAAAAGTCTACAAACAATAAATGCTGGAGAGGGTGTGGAGGAAAGGGAACCCTCTTGCACTGTTGGTGGGAATGTAAATTGATGCAGCCACTATGGAGAACAGTATGGAGGTTCCTTAAAAAACTAAAAATAGAGCTACCATATGACCCAGCAATCCCACTACTGGGCATATACCCTGAGAAAACCATAATTCAAAAGGAGTCATGTACCACAATGTTCATTGCAGCTCTGTTTACAATAGCCAGGATATGGAAGCAACCTAAGTGTCCATCGACAGATGAATGGATAAAGAAAATGTGGCACATATTTACAATGGAATATTACTCAGCCATAAAAAGAAATGAAATTGAGTAATTTGTAGTGAGGTGGATGGACCTAGAGTCTGTCATACAGAGTGAAGTAAGTCAGGAAAACAAATACTGTATGCTAACACATATATATGGAATCTAAAAAAAAAAAAAAAATGGTTCTGATGAACCTAGGGGCAGGACAGGAATAAAGACACAGACGTAGAGAATGGACTTGAGGACACAGGGAGCGAGAAGGGTAAGCTGGGATGAAGTGAGAGAGTAGCATTGACATATATACACTACCAAATGTGTAATAGATAGCTAGTGGGAAGCAGCTGCATAGCACAGGGAGATCAGCTCTGTGCTTTGCAACCACCTAGAGGGGTGGGATAAGGAGGATGAGAGGGAGATGCAAGAGGGAGGGGATATAGGGATATACATATGCATATAGCTGATTCACTTTGTTATACAGCAGAAACTAACACAACACTGTAAAGCAATTATACTCCAATAAAGATGTTAAATTTGAAAAAAAAAGAGTTTATATTGTAAGATTCCATGTTTAAGAACAGGCGATGCAAATCCCCAGAGAAGTCAGAGTGGTGGTTACCTACAGACCGGAAAGCAGTGTGAGAGAGAATTCAGGAATGGTGAAAATATGTTCTGTATTTTCAACTGGGTGGTAGTTATATGGTTATATGTAAAAATTAAATGTAAAATGTTAATCAACCTGATGTGGGTATACTTTATGTACATTATGCTGCAATAAAAACAATAAATGAAAGCATGAATGAATGAATGGGGAAAGGGACATGCAAGAGTGAAAGATGATGGAGCATTAAGAAAGAACTTGGAGGGAGTCCTTTGTGATGGGGAGCAAGAGTCACCTGAGGAGGCCTGAGATAGAAGATGAGACAACAAAGGAAGAAAGGGGCCAGGCTGCGGAATTTTAACTTTATCCTGTGGGCAATGGGGAGGTACTGGTGGAGATTTTAGACAGAATAGTGCAGCGATCAGCACTGCTTTAACGGACCACATTGTGAGCACTGCCCTCCAGCCGGCACAAGGATCTGAGTGCAAAGCCCTTTGGGAACCAAAGTTGGATGGTTGCCTCACTCTTTGGGCTCCAGGTTTGGGACCTGATGCTAACAGAGGGGTGATCAGATACCAAAGAAAAGCACAGCTTGATTGCCTGTGCACTCGGCACTCTCATCCTTTGTAGTAAGCGTCCCAGGGCCCAGAAGAAGAACCAGAATGCTTGGGGCCTGCTGGGACAGTCCATGCAGGTTTCAGGGTGGCCACCTCAATGCCAGTCCCTATGTTCATGAAGTAAGTGTTGCAGCTCCGTGTACCACGATTGACTTCCCACCTCCCATTCCCCTACGCCACCAACCAAAATCAGCTTCCTTAGCTAATTTCTGGAGCTCATTTTTCTTGTTTGCACGAAGCTTGTTTTTACTAAATGGGTTTTTTTTTTCCATTTTCTTCCAGAAAAATAAAAAGGAGAAAGGCAAAAAATGGAAAGTGGGGAAGAAGGATAAAGACCCAACGGCTGACAGGTGAGGGGTGCACACTGGGGTGGGGGGCACCCCAGAAAAGAGCATAGGACGTGGCCTGAGTCCTCGGCCTGGTCTGGGAAAGGCAACCCCCCTACTGCTCTGTACACCACACCCCTTCATCCTGGAAGAGTATGGTGGGGGAAAGCACGGAGACCTCTCTGCAGTCCTGCATGCAGGCCAGCATCCTTGACTGGGGAGACGCAGTGGAGAGGGGGGGCCTGGAAGGCAGACTCAGGCCCCATCGCTTCTAAGGCCGTGTGACTTTTTTTAAGTTTTAAAATTCGTGGGGTTCTCAAGAAATTTTTTTGAGAAATAGCATCCTGCTACAGCTTTTGAGGGAATGCTGAGGCTTGCAGTCCTTGAGGGCAGAGACAGTTCAGATTACATGCCCGCCCCTGGGCCCGGCCCGCTGAGGCCCTTCCTAAATGCTCCTTGAAGGAAAGGATGAGGATTTGTCTTATTGTAAAAGGATACTTCCATTTCCTTGAGTGTCATCGGCTGAACTTTGATATTAACGAATAATTATAAATGCTCATTTTTAAGCTGAAATGGGCTTCAGTGCTTTACTATTGGAAATAAATAGGGCCTAGGTTTTCAAACATTTTCAAGGATTTAATTAAAATCCCTAGGAAGTGAATGTCAGAAATCATTTTTTTTTTAAAGATTTATTGATTGATTGATTGATTGCTATGTTGGGTCTTCGTTTCTGTGCGAGGGCTTTCTCTAGTTGCGGCGAGCGGGGGCCACTCTTCATTGCGGTGCGTGGGCCTCTCACTATCGCGGCCTCTCTTGTTGCGGAGCACAGGCTCCAGACGCGCAGGCTCAGTAGTTGTGGCTCACGGGCCCAGTCGCTCCGCGGCATGTGGGATCTTCCCAGACCAGGGCTCGAACCCGTGTCCCCTGCATTAGCAGGCAGATTCTCAATCACTGCGCCACCAGGGAAACCCTCAGAAATCATTTTGAATGTATACCTTTTTTCCCATGGGTTTGTTA
Source organism: Eschrichtius robustus (assembly GCF_028021215.1). Taxonomy (NCBI): domain Eukaryota; kingdom Metazoa; phylum Chordata; class Mammalia; order Artiodactyla; family Eschrichtiidae; genus Eschrichtius; species Eschrichtius robustus. The sequence goes on from NC_090828.1 coordinate 4,506,089, forward strand.
ATGGATAACAGGTGTTGCTCCCTGTTTGGGGTGTTCCCTTGTTCCCCTTTTGGTGCGCTGATACAGTCCCAAACTCTGCTTGAAAGAAGACCCACGAGAGAGGAAGCCGGCTTGGAACCATCCACAGGAGAAGTGGGGACCAGAGCACCCCAGAGCTGGTGCACACGCCCAGGGCCCTGGCAGGCAGCCTCTGGAGAGACACCCAGCCTTGGTGTGGGCTTTGGCTCTGGGGAGAAAAGGCTCCCAGAGGATATCGCTAGAGGGAGGAGCTGCAGGCTTCCTCACATGACGTTCCACTGTTTAGGGAGAAGTTCAAGGTCAAGAGCTTTGGCTGACCGCTACCTGGTCAGCATTCTGAGACTCAGCTGCCCAGTTCCTGGGGAGGAACCCATCTACCGATGCACCAACACTGACGCCCCCTCGGGGGGGATGTTGTAGTCCCTTCCCTGGAGGAAGGTCCAGCCCCTGCCTACCCGCAGGGCTACTGCTGTCTTTCAGTGACTTTCACATGCCACTTTTCTCCTTTGTCCTTACCTCAGTCTTTCAGGAGAAGAAGATTCTGCTAAGTGTCTTATTGAGTGACCACCCAGAGCTAAACTCAAATCTGCCAAGATGAGCTGACCACTAAGTTAAAATTATCTATTCACATTCTCTGCATTTAAATAGTCGCTTAACTGAATACAATTCTGCTTTAACAACACAGAGCACACACGTGTGGCTCATGGACCGTGTCTGTTAGTCAATGAATGTGTTCTTTGCATATGTTTCTTTACAGTTGAACTATTATAAATGAGCTACAGCAATTCTCTAGTGAAATGAAGAAAGACCAGTAGTATTTTATTCACTTTTATACCCAAAAGTGCAAAAATACCTGATCATCTTATTCCTGGAAGACTTTTCATTTTAATTTTAAAGACTCTATGTTATTCATTAAGTGGGATTCAGTAAATGGGCTAGTTCTCTGCCAAGACACTGTAAGACAACTTATGTTTCTCTCATCCAGTTAGTATAAATCTTAAATCAGTATTTTTATCATAGTTTATAAGGTGGTTTTATTTTATTTATTTACTTTTTTTTTTTTTCCCATCACAAAACTACTCAACAGTGTGCTGACAGTCAAGGTATTCAAGGGACATTTCATGCTCCCTGCCATTCACAGGGATTGTTATTTTGAGTATTGTAATGGCCTCCTGAAAAATCAATTTAAATAGACTTATCACTCTTAGCTCCCTCATCTATCTCTTCCTGGTCACTGTATGTGGCCGTGCTCAGAAAGGGACCATCTCTTCTCAGCCACTTCCTGGTTAATGATTAGGATGATCTATTATTAGTTTACAATTTGGGATTCCTCCCTGACCATTCTTGGGCATGATGCTTTTCTGTTCACTCAAGGCAGCCCCAGGCTGGTAGGTTGGCTGCCCAGACAAAAGGGGGCCTAGGGCTTTCAAACTGGCTCAGCCATATAGGTAGCCATATAAGGTAGTTTTAGAGTTGAAATTTTTTATTCTGTAGCAAGAGTTTATTTCACTGGAAAGATCCAAATATAGATCTGTGTTCCCGGAGTCTTAAGATATTTGGTTTGGATTATTTTAGAGAATCTTATTCCATTTTATGTTAATATTTTACGCATATGTTTATGTTAAACGAATATTCAAGTCAAAACACTACAGTTGATACTGCCTTGGTATAGATCAGATACTGTCATCCCAAATTCCATTACAATTAAAACTTTCTTAATTCTCAGCTGAGGGCACACTATTTTAAATATATTTGATAGAATAAAATTTCAGTCAACCAAAGACTGGAGTCATTGAATTAACATCTATCCTGATGGTATTTGGCTTGAATCTCACTGATGTTCTTGAGTCTCTTTTAATCACACTAACTTGGATCATTGAACAATCAAAGAACAGTTTAAAAATAGTTATATTTACAATTCTTATTGAACCAAAGCATCAGGCCCCTAAAAATGAAAAGGGAAAAGACAGAACATCTCGAAGGACTCTGCTGAACCGTATTTGAGCATGATCTATCTGAATTCCAGCAAGCCAAGCCCCAGTTAATTTCATTGGGAGTTTCATTCATTAAGTGGGATACTATCTCCATTTTTTTCCTCAAGTAGTATAAATTATCACTCTGCTGGCTACATGCCCAAGGCCCCCTTAGAGAAGAGGTTTTGTCATCTGTAAACACTATGGAAGAGTATAACATCCTCCTAAAAAATTATAATATTTTGTCTTTCATATTAAAATGATTTCCATTATAAGCCTTTGTTTTTTATAGATATTTCTTTTAAACTATTATGCTATGGAGTTAAAAGGAAACGTCAATTTCACGAAGGATTGATGATTTATTACAGCTTGCAGATGCTAACTGAATATATAATTATGGCCCCGTTATGTTACTATTATTGGGTAATTTCTAATTCATATTTGTGCCATCATGAAGGCTGATGAAAGGGCAGACTGCAGGAGTTATAGCTGGTCTCAGATGCCCAAAGATATAATTCTTATTAATGGGAAACATCAGGTATACCCATGGACGAGTGCAAGTATTGTTTTTAAAAAGCCTAATTTATCCCCAAATTGTAGTAACGCTTCAAAAATCAATTTATTGGCATACATTCAAATGTACTTTGAATGAGATCTGGTTAAAGTTCTCTGAGTATGTGATGATTAACATCAGTACTGCGGATTTGATGTGTTTGCTCACAGAATAGATGGTCTGCTTTATCCCCAGGACCATCGAATCTCTGTATAAGGAACTAGTGGAAGAAGGCTTACTGATCCAGGCTCTGAAAGTCAACCTCTCTGATTACATTGGTAAAGTACACAGAGAATAATGCATGTATGTGTCACATATGTATGTCACCCCTTGGGTTTTTGAGGACCCAACAGCTGGAAGTATGTTTCGTCTGTGCTTTTGTCCAACCTAAAATCTGGCCCTTAGTGGCTTGCAGTAAATGTTTGTTGGATTGAATTGATTTGAGTTCATTCTGTGCTGTGACCTAATGGGTCCAGCTCTCTCCCCTAATGTGGTAGAAGCAGGTTTCCAAACCTACTAGCAAGGTTCCCGGAGGCATTCTTTGTGGCTTAAGCTGAATTGAGGAAATGAGGAATTGTTCATGCGCTCTGGTTATCAAAATGCCCTAGGGGGCAGCCCCTGGTACTTCCAACACAGAGTCCTCACAGGAGAAATTCCTTCCAGAATTCCATCTAGGGGCCACCACAGGAGTAGTTGGGAGGAAAAAGAGGGCACATTTGCTATCACCATCTTCAGCTAATGTTTTTCTCTTAATTTTTAAAAAATACCATGAGGATCTGAAAACATTTAAAGCTTAAAATTCTTGATACTCCTACCACCCTAATGCAGATATCATTTTCACTTTCATACATCTACAGTCAACTGAGGACATTCGCCTATGTAACCACGAAAAGATAATCACACTCAGAAAATTCAACATTAATGTCGTACTGTTTCCACTAGGTAATATCTAGTTAATAATCAATTTTCCCGATAGTCCTAATAAATAACGTCCTTTGTAACTGTTCGTCTTTCTCAATCCCAAATGCAGTCAGGGATCACGGATGTGATGGTCATATCTTCTTCGTCCCCTTTCATTCCTTTAATCAGCACCAATTTACAGGCTTTTCCAGTCCTTCACAACATTGACATTTTTAAAGAGTCTGAGCTGTTTTACAGACTCTCCTTCAACTGAATTGGTTTGATGGTTTGATGGTTTCCTCCTGACTTGATTCATGTTAAACATTTTTGACAGGAAAACTACAGGTAATATCGTGTCCTTCTCAGTCTTTCACATTGAGGGCACAAAAATGACGCTTTGTCCCATCACTAGTGATGTTAAGTTTAATCACTGGCGAAGGTGCTGTTCCACAGATTTCTCCATTGTAAAGCTCCATTTTCCCCTTTGTAATCAATGAATAATCTGTGGGGGATAGTTTGAGGCTCTGGAGATTCTGTTCCCAACCATCTTAAAGGTTTAGGCATCCGCCGATGACTTCTGCCTGCATCAATTTTTGCTATGGTGGTTGTAAAGTGGGAATATTCTATTTCTGTCTCCTCTTCCAGCAGGTACCATCGTTCTGGAGAGATTTCCCTCCCACCCTCCTTTTAAAATTGTTTTGGTATTAGAGTAGACACATGGATTCTCTCTTTTTAAAATTGTATTATAACCCATTTCCGAGTTATTCATTCCAGTGTTTACACTGACCCAGTTTTGGCCTGCAGGAGCAAAAAGGCTGATATTTTCCTTGGATCAAAAAATGATCACTTTAATCCCTTTGAAATAAAGCCACATTTCCCTCTCAGGGGCTTGGAGGAGCATATTTCCTAATGGTGTAAGATTTTACCAGAAAATGTACTGGAATATCTGTTGGGTTTCTGTTTATTTTATGTTTCTTATTCAAGTACTGCAGGGTTTTCTCCTGGATTGCCTTGATTATGTTCTGTTAATTCTGTTCATATGAAAAAATAACACTTTTAGCAGAACCCTACCTCTTTACTTACGATTGGGATCTCTGAGTGCTGTCTCTCTCCTTGTCTGGTTTCTTCCTTCATATCATGTCTTTTTTGCTTATCACTGAATTCCTAGTTTTTAGTACAGTGCCTAGCACATGGTAGAGTCTCAGAGAATTAACGGACATATTTCTCATCTTCTTACTAATTTCTTATCCATCTTGGACTTCCTCACTGATCTCTTTGTCAGTTTCCAGGCAGCATCTTGAAGATGCTTAAGGTCAAAGCAAATGAATCAACCTCTTAAGAGTGACCTCAAATGTAAATGACCCAGTCTAGCAAAATCAGTCAAATCGCCACAAGGATTGGCTCCCTTTGATCTTTTCCACGTTTGTCTTCTTTTTCCCGGTTAAGATCCTTAGCTTGAAAAGATAGCAGTGGATCTTCCCAGATCCCCACATAAAAATAGACAAAGCAACTAGATGGCGAAAGCAAACACCTGTGGACAACATTAACACAAAAACGAAATAACCAAGTTTCCCCTCAAAGCCCAAAGTGCAAGCCACTGGAACAAAAGAACCCCAAAATAGCCAGCAAGCACTCACTGGAAAGCACAGCAGACCAGGGTAGTAACTGCAGCTGGAATTGGGAGGGGTTTGCCCACTTCAACAGCAGGTGTGTGAAAATGGGTAGAATCAGAAAGTATGAACGGGCGAGAACAGTCCAATCTCTGGATGCTCTTGAAATTGACCCTTCCAAGACACGGCCTTATACTGAGAAGAAACTCTTGGGAGTAGAATCACAATTGAATAGGAACAACAGAGATGAGGGAGAGAAAAGGTCCCGAATAAATTGGGGGAGGGGAACAGGACAAGGACATCTCAAAAAGCAAGCCACCATACTAATAACATATATGAAAACAACAGAAGAGGGGACTCTATGAAATTTAAAAAGCTACCCTGACCCAAGCTATCTTCTAAACATATAGGAATATTAACTCATATAAATTCAAGCAATGGAAAATGTCAAGGTCAAAGCCCATGCCAGATGTCTATTAAAAAAGAAAGAATAAGGAGCAAAGTATCATCACAAAAAGACATGCCCACAAAGCAGACATAACTGGAACCTACTCTTTCAAACCAAGCTAATATACATTAAGAAAATTTTAGAAGATATGTAAGAACACATAAAATGGAATTAGAAAAGTGCAGAAATGAGTTACACAAAATTCCAGGAATATTTTAAATAAAGGAGAAAAATCGTTTTAGGACAAAACTAAATTACAATGAATACAAGAATGAATAAAGTCCACAAACCATGCTTTAAGAGAAATGAAATGTGAAAGACAGAAATTTTTTTAAAATACAACTAGAAATGAACAAAATTAAAAGGTTTCAAAAGAAAGTAACAAGTACTAAAGGTAGGCAAAGAAAATTCACATAGGCAGGCAAAGATAATACACATCCCTGAAGAAGAAAACCAAAGGCAAGGAACAGAACAAATACTAAGAATTTTTATTCATGAAAAATTTCCTAAAACAGAAATGCAAACCGCATAATGAATGATCACACTTTGTATGTGAGAATATCAACTCCAACTGACCAACACCAAGATGTATTCTAATAAAAGTACCAGACCTTAAAGTAAAGGGGAAAAAGAAACCTTGGGGCATTACCCCTCCTCCTTTTCTAGCTGGCCCAAAGCTGGACAAGCAGGGCAGGGTGGGTGTTGGCTGTGCCTCAGCAACTGCCCCTGCAGGCGGGGACAGAGCACAAACCCTCAGACTCAGAACGTGGTCTCATGGTTTGGACATTCTCCACAGCCCAGGAACCCTGTATTCACAGCCAGCCCGGCTCAGCAGTGCCGGGACACGAGTTGTCTGGGGGGCTTCCACTCTTTTCTAAACACCACTCAAATCCAAATATGCACTAGGATCACAGCAGATAGGGCTGAAAGAGACTTGGAAGGCAGGAAACTCAAGTTAGAAATGTCTGGTTCCCCCAAGGCCCAGCCTCCAACTCCCCCCACCCTCAGTTCCTTGCTCTGTCCCTGCGCACCTGCCCAGCTCGGAGCACTGACCCTGTGCCCAGGAACCAGCTCCCGCCATAAGCTTGGGTATGCAAGAAATAGCACATTTCCTTATTCATTAAATAACCATAACTTAGCATCACGAGGGCTAAACTGCCAAGGTTATTCAAATTCAATCCTTCTTACAAGCCTCCACCCCTGCCCCCAGGTACCATCAAGGTCCCCGATTCCCAAATGGTGCCCGGAGGTTGGGGAGAGATTCTGGGCACAGGTGCCCTCCAAGACCCCTTGGTGCCTGCAGGGGCCACTCATGCCTGCCTGGGGCCCTCTCTCAGCGAGGGGCTCTCTGCCCTGCTCCCTCGTCCTCTGTGCCACCAGGACACAGGGCTGATGCCCACTGACCAGAGACCCACTGACCAGCTGTCCCGCCCAGGCTGGGAATGTCTCCTCCCTCCTGCCTCTGAAGCTCCCATCCTCTCGGCTGCTGGTCCTTTCTGTAATCTTTCTGTGCCTCAGTTTCCACAATTATGAGGCTAATAACAGCAATGGCCTCACTAAATTGCTGTGACAATTTAATGAGTGAGGAAATGGAGCCCTCGAGGGCGTGCTGGCACAGAGCTAGCTAGCTGTCTGCCTGTGTTGCTGCGGTGGTGATCTCACCTATCCTTCCGCGGGCTCAGGGTTTGCCAGCCAGAGGGCTTGTGACTTCCTGGTGCCTCCGTGCCCCTCCCTCCCTGTGCACATCGCAGAAACATGAGGCACCTAGGTCGGCCACTGCTCAAGGGGAAAATACAGAGGGAACAAACACAGCCAATACTCCCCTAAATTACCTGGCCCTGCCTATGGTTCTGGAGCTGCTGCGTTCGGTGGGAACATTGACACCCAGGCCAGGGCTGGTGCTTCTCACTTTCTCCTTGGCATCCAGGGCCTGTCCTAAGAACAAGAAGATTCAACGGGTTCCCCAAAATCCCACCTTAGAAGACTTGACTTAGACATTACATGTGAAAAACATCGGAAGCTTCGGAATACCTGGGCCCCAGGGTGCATAATCTTGGCAGAGCTGTTGCAACAGAAAGTTAACCTGAGAAGTCTCTCTGTCGACCTCATTCTGGAAGCTGGTAGCCTGCATCCAACATAAATTTTTATTGTATAAACAATTCAGGAACCTGGATTGTAACCACGTAGCATGCGTCACCGTGCTCTTCATCATCAGAAGATGTTCTGTGCAGCCCTGGCAGTGCCCGGGGCAGAGCTGGCATGTCCTGGTGCAGGTGGGAGGCCCCAAGTCCTACGAGCATCGTCTGCTGACTTGAGGCCTCCTGTGTTCTCTCACTCCTTTTCTTTGAGTAACTTTTTTAAGAGGCTGTTATTTTTTATCAATTGTTCTGTTCTTTATTCTCTTTTCAATGCTATGTGGGGTACAATGGAAATGTTAGAAGCTGATTTCACCTTGATTTCTCAAATATTTTTTATTTCTCCTTATTTTTTAAGTGTGCGTGTATGTTCCTATTCTCTACAATTAGTTCCTCCTTCTGTGTTCATTTGCTAGGGCTGCTGTAACAAGTACCACAGTAGGGCAGCTTAAACAGCAGAAAATTACTCTCTCCCAGTTCTGGAGGCCAGAAGTCCAACGCCACGGTGTCAGCAGTGTTGGTTCCTTCTGGAGGCTCTGAGAAGGAATCTTTTGGCTGTAGCCTCAGAGCCCCTTCAAGCCCCCACCTCTGTCCTGCTCCCTGGACCTGTCAGTCCCTCCCCTGCCAGGATGGTGAGCTGCCCTGGGGCTCACGTGGCCTAAACTGACCTCTTCCTCTCACCCCTCGTCTTGTCCATCCCTCGGTGGTTTGCTGGCAGTCGTTGGCGATCCTTGGCTTCTGCTGTATCGCCCCATCTCTGCCTTCATCCTCACGTGACCTCCTCCCTGTGTGTGTGTCTGTGTCCAAACTCCCCCTTTTTATAAAGGACACCAGTCATATTGGATTAGGACCCACCCTAATAACCTCAGTTTAATTAATTACGTCTGCAATGATCCTATTTCCAAATAAGGTCACATTCTGAGATACTGGAGGTTAGGCTTTGACATACGGATTTTTAAGGGGACACAATCCTACCCATAACACAGTCCTGTTTCTTTTCCCGCTGTTGTCCTAGGTTTCCTTGCCCTTTTTCATGCTTTCTATCTCCAACACCTCTTCATCTGCTGTTTCCTTCTTCCCTCGCTCGTGGAAGACCTGGTGTCTGTGCAGGGAATCCTGAAGTCTCTAAATTCTGAATGAGTCCATGGGAAGGGCTTATGGCTTCCATGCTGGGCAATAGCAAAACGTAGTAACACACTTTCAGAATGAGTCTCCTCACTTGGCAAAGGGTCGTTCCTTCTATCAGAACCAACACCCACCAGTTCAACTTCCTTTGTCTAAGTAGGGGCTAGAAAATATGGCGCATTTGGGTATTAACTTGGATTTACTTAAGCAGGAAAATGGGGTCACTTTTATGCCCCCCCTAATGTCATGTTTACAGCAATAAGTGCTGGATTTAACGGTGGCTGCAGGATCCCTTCCTGCTCTAGTGAAGGCGAAATGAACCGCTCTTCTATTTATTACCTGCTCATTAAAAAGCGTGCAGATCGGAAGCCATAATAGACGCTTTCATTATAACTCATTTCCCTCACCAAGACCATTGCCCTTGCCAAGGACTTTTTTTCATGCGGAGGCTTTGAAAGGCTGTGGCCCACAACAAAACAGCAATCATTATCTGGATTTTAACTCTCATTTCCTTAGCATTTGAAAATGCTTTAAAGCCCTTGATATTTTCAGGATTTCATAGACACCTACATGTATTTCTTCAGTGTTTTCATACACACATAAAGACATTTGTTGTACATATATAACATTGAAAGCTCTGCAAGATCCGTACATGTTATGAAAAGAAAAAGTCAGGAAAAAAAACATCAAGAGATTGTGATTCGTTTTTCGAATATTTTTCCTTCAGATTCAGGTACAGATCAAGAGAGAATCACATGAGCATGTAAAAGTCCATCCTCATGACAAATGAAGGCAGCAAAACTAATTTTCGTGGTGACCTTATCTAAATTAGTTAGAAAATAACACTTCAGATTTATGACTAGTTACAATTAAGCTCTTTGATGCCTTCTAATTAAACCTGTAAAGATTTATTTCGATATTATTCCTTTGGTAATCCTTTAAAAATGATAAAAATGTTAATGAATATCACCCTCAAAAGGAGATATTTCTATTTATCCTAAATTAGACTCAGATCCTACCTTTCAAATGATTGCATTTCAGGTTCAGATTTACACGGCTTCAATACAAATTTCACATCCACCTTAAGTAAGTTATTTTTAAAGTCTGAGCAAATGTTAGACATAATCTCTTGGAATAGAAATTAAACCAAACCTGCCATATTTTAGTTTACTTTGTATGTTCTTCATTTTAGAACTTTGCTCTTCACATATTCAACATCCGAAGGTTATTTTTTAAAATACTAGGAGGTTAGTATCATACTCAACATAATTCCCAGTTATTGTAGCGAGTATAGAAATGTTTTTGTGGCTGGACAGTTTTTCTTCAAGCCTTTATCTGAGAAGTTCTTTATAATGACTCTCCATAATATGATTGTATTTGCTCAGAAATGTTCAATTTGTATCCTATGTTAATTTTGCAAGTGTCCAAATTATGCAACTCAGAGTAGCGTAGTTTCCCATTCATTTGTCCTCTATTTTTTTTCTCCCCAGGTGAGTACAGCTACTTGGGGACTACTCTTCGCCAGGTGTCCACAGAACCCATGCCTTCCCTCCTGGATGTCCGACAGCTAATCACCCTGTACGGGATCCTGCCACTAGGTAAGGACTCCACTTGCCCCGTTGTGACTTTGCTAGAAGCAGGCGTGTGTGCTCGTGTCTTCCTGGTCGTCATCAGTGTGCATTGCGGCTTACCTCTTCTATTGAGAATTGTGAGTGAGGGTCGTTCTGCTGGGCTAGAGCATCCTGGAGCACAGAAGGGTACCGCCCGGGAAGCACATCTGTAGCGCCTTTGAATGTCTGGTTAGCATTTTGAAGGTCCTGGAAGCTGTCATCTGGAGAGGTGATAACCGAGGCAGGCACCTGCGATTCAAAGTGACCAAATTAGGACTTCCCCGGTGGCGCAGTGGTTGAGAATCTGCCTGCCAACGCAGGGGACACGGGTTCGAGCCCTGGTCTGGGAAGATCCCACATGCCGCGGAGCAACTGGGCCCGTGAGCCACAACTACCGAGCCTGCGCGTCTGGAGCCTGTGCTCCGCAACGAGAGAGGCCGCGATAGTGAGAGGCCCGTGCACCGCGATGAAGAGTGGCCCCCACTTGCCGCAACTAGAGAAAGCCCTCGCACAGAAACGAAGACCCGACACAGCCAAAAATAAATAATAAATAAATAATAAATAAATTTTTTTAAAAAAACAAAAAAACAAAGTGACCAAATTAGACAAAGGCTGAGGTTAAGCTCACCTGTTACACCCAGGCTCTGTCACTGGGTCCTTAACAGAGCCGGCCCTTCAGGAGTCAGTGAAAGTGTATTTCTTGGATCTAAAGAATCAAGGTTCTGCCAGTTTCCACGGAGATTCAATCATGGTTGTTCAGACAGACGGACCAGAGTCTGCAGGAAAGTCGGGGCTCTCGGTAACAGATACCTGCCCCTCTCGTTCACTTTTATTTATGTTTTCATGACTGCGTCACCTAGGGCAGGGGCAGGAACTCCAGCCAGGCCATGCTCTGATGACCATTCTGAACTAGAAATCGCATTTTGTTTGTTTAATTTGCTTTAAAGTGAGATGGGAGTCGTTTGGACACTTCTCATCTTATTCCACGTTGACTTAAATAAGAACTTAAACCTATTGGCAAGGAATATTTCATTCTTCTTTCAACTTCATGTCAGAAGCAGTCCATAGAATAGGGGTCAACATAAATAAAATACATATATAACACAAATATATAATACTTGGGGATCAACATAATTTGGGGTCAACAAAATCAATATACAATATTTAACGGGGTCCGTGTAAATAAAATAAACTGATTAGCCCTCAAACTTCATCACAGAGTGATGGAAGGCAGTAGAGCCGAGAACATCAAGAGGTGTCAAGATTTTAAGGGAACTCCTCACAAGTGAGCGTGTGGTGTGTCTGCATCCTCCGCTGGCAGATACAAGGTGATGGGTGTCGTCTCCAAGCTGACTTGAGGGTTCTGGAAGAAGCGTGCCCGGGAGGCATCCCACCTGGACCCTCCTTTTGTCAATAAGAAACCTGAAGTCTCCCTGGTGGCTGACGTCCCCAGGCCCCGGAGGCAGCGGGGCGTTTGTTCTCATGACCTGTTCACGAGTTTGCACTGTACAAACAAGTCAGACAGAGAAGTTCGCTCACACGGCAGCCTGCCAGGGCTTCGTCAGAATTTCATACATCTAAACTGGTATCCGGTCACAAAAGGGAATGCGTTTGTTGGTCTGATTATTCAGGTTGCCACTGCCAGGACCTGCCAAGGCGGCCACTTGGAAGAGGGCACACACCGCAAGGCCACTGCCCACCCTGCCCGGCAGCAAAGCTCCCACCGGCCTCCAGGGTTCCAGGAGCCTCGGCCAGGACTCCCAGGACGAGGTGTGAACTTTCAAAGCAGTAAGGGCGGTAAGGGAATGCCCAGGAAGCATCTGGTCAGCATTCACCCGCTCACTGTCCCCCGCCCCGGAAATATCACTGTCCCCGCAGCGTAGAGGGAGAGCGGGAGGGGAGGGGGGAGGGCGCTCATGCAGCAGATGCGTTTTATGTGCGGTTTCATCGCCCAGCAGAGGTGGCCATTGAGCAGCCCTCACGGATGAGTAAGCCTTTCCATGATGTTGAGGAACTTTCTCCAAGTCCGGGGTCAGAAGGGGCAGAGCTGGGCTTAGGACACGGAACACTGGCTTCCTTGTGACTCTTTAATCCTCCGAAAGTTGAAAAGGGTGAATGCACAAAAGCCTGGAAATTTCCTCTGTCTCTTAGCAATTCTAGGCAATTTTTAAAACTGCCCTTGAAAGGCGAGATGAGCAGCTAGAGCCATGGACGCCATGGCAGATTTGTCCCCAGCGACTCCGCGGCCCCTCCCTGCCCTGCCGTCTGATGAGCTCTCCAGAGGCCAGCGAGGCCCCGGTGCAGAGGCCTTTCTGGACCCACCCTCTCCCCCTCTGCACGACGCTGGTGACCACCCCCTTCCTTCTGGAAAGTCACATCCCTGGGGTAGATGACGTGTCTGGGCCTCCCCCCGCCTGTGCCCCTTCCCTCCTGCTGCCCCTCCCCCAGTTCTGTCCTCAGCGCTGTTCTCCCCTCCCTCCACCCCTTCCGGAACTTTCCTGGCCCCCAGGCTTCGGCCACCACTCTAACCCTCATCATCTTCCAGGGACCCCGACAGCTGGTACCACTCTCCGCCCCACCCCCTTGCTGACCCCAGCTACCTCGCCAACCAGAATCATCTGCCCCCACCCCCCAGGACCTGACCTTCTGCTCCAGGCTGTGGTCACTGCGTCCCCCTACTTGTGTCCTTCTCAGACGCCCCCTTCCACTCTGCCCGTTCTTCACCGGCCAGCTCAGACGCAGCCCCTCTCTCTGAAGTCTGGCCTGACTCACCCCCATGCACCCACCTCATCCCCCCAGTGGGAAGTCCTTTCTTCCCTGAATCTCTGTCTCTCTCACGGATCTTAGCACGGATCTTTTCCTCCCCTTCTAGTTACTTCTCAAGTTTAGCTCCCCCCGGCCATAAACTCTTTACAGCAAATCCTGTCTCTACCACATGCGCATCCCCAGTGGCCCCCAGCCGAGGCCACAGATGGAGCCCTCAGTATCCGGGTGATGAACGGGAGACGGGAAGAATGGCGTCTCTCTGCTGTCGTGGAAAATGAGTTCTGCTTCACCATAACACATTGCCATTTCCCACGCTAACCACAATGGAAGCGTGCCCGTTTAGCTTCATTTTAAAGAGAACTTGCTCAAAACTACTTTCCAAGTTTTTGCGGAGTGTAGTCGGTAACTATAAAAATTGTTCCTAATGATTAGATAAATTCCCTAAGTCTTGTCAATCACACAAGAAAAAAGAAAGAGAAGCACAATAATAATTACAATGTTGATTTGTTTACAGCTGATCCAGAAGAGCCCAGCAGTTGACCAAAAGCAAATTAGTGCGATAGCCGATGTTCCAATCACAGCCTTCTACAGGATTTCATTCTGTTCACTCTCTAATTACTTAGTGCCGACGTGTGCTCTGCTCGTGTTCAGGATGATGGAAGAAATCAAGCCCGAGTTCCAATCTGGGCTCGCAGGAGATGGGCGATGAGGTTGAGAGCACAGGGCAGGGACCTCTGAGGGACCTAATAATTCACGTCCTTTATTATCAAGGGTCAGGTTGACTCTGCCCCTACCGACAGACTAGAAACCAGGACAGACGAAACCAACAGGGACCTACTGCGTAGCACAGGGAACTCTGTTCAATATTCTATAATAACGTATACGAGAAAAGAACTTGGAAAAGAATAGGTACGTGTATATGTGTAACTGAATCACTTTGTTGTATGCCTGAAACCAACACAACATGGTTAATCAACTATACTCCAATATAAAGTAAAAATTAAGAAAAAAAAGCCAGGCTACTGCTGCCTGGATCTCGTTTTTTCCCCCTTTTCCCCCGCATCTTCCCGTGCATCACACATTCGTCTTCCCGAGCCTTCAAAGGCTGTAGTGCTGCTGAGAAGCAGAGAAACCCCCAGCCCCTTCCCCCAAAATGCCAGAGGTTAGTTACTGCAGGAATGTTCTCTAAAATTATGAGTGTGGGGGCAATGCTGGGGTGAGGGGTGAGAGAGAAGCAATGTATTGAATGCCCAAGGAGACCTGACAGCTCCACCTTGACATACAAATCAAAGGTGTCACGGAGCTGGCTGAGACAGGAGGCGTGCCCCTGGTGAGAAATGCCTTCCACGCATCCATCACTGTTGCCGAGACTGGGGTCATGCCACGGAGTCATGGCCTTGAGGAGTCCCCGTCTAAGAACCACTTATTTTCTTGGCGGGATCTTAGAGCCTCTGCCTCTGCCTTTTTAGGTTCTGAAGCAGTGCATGAGAAAGCTCCTTCGGTGAAATCTCTGCTCTTGGCTGGTCCGTCTGGGGTGGGGAAGAAGTTGCTGGTCCACGCCATCTGTACCGAAACGGGAGCCAACCTCTTCAACTTGTCCGCAGCTAACATTGCCGGGAAATACCCGGGCAAAAGTGGCCTCCAGATGATGCTACACGTCATCCTCAAGGTATCTGTCCCATTTCTTGATCTCCGGTTCTCGTCCTTCTTTCAAATTGCATTTTCAAATGCTGCCGTTAATCTCCTTAAGCCAGCTAGCACAGACCCTCACAGATCATTTCCTTAGGCAGACATGCACATCCCTCTTAAACTTCCCCATTGCATCCTCCTGTAAATTACTTTATTATTGCACCTGGCTGAGCGTCCAACAACCAGACACAGCTTCTCTCTTTGCGTAAACGCCCTCCTGTGCCATTCACATCAGCCTCCTTCTGCCACAGGAGTCCTTCCTGCAGTGTTCACAGGTCTCGTTAGAAATTCAATCCTTTTCCAGCCCACCTCCCTCCAATAATGGCATCAGATATTTGCATTTGGGGGTATTTTTTTTCTCACGTGGCATAAATTGAAGTCAGCTTCTCACACGGGAAATAAAGGAGGAAACCACAGGAAGCTAAGCTGACCACAGTAGTGTAGATATTCAGTTACATCCCAGTGCCAGAGGATGCCACGTCCTCGAAGGTGCATACACAGCCCAGCACTGTGATCTTAGATAAGCTCTTCACCTCCCTGGGTCTCTGTTTTATCGTCACTGAAATGAAGGAGTCAAACCAAATGATACTGTCAGCCCTAAAAGCAATGATTCTCTGATATAGTTTAGATGTAGATGATGATGGTGATGGATGATAATGAAGATACATCGATGAATGGATGGATGGGTAGTTAGATGATAGATAATAGATAGATGGATAGATAGAGACACAATATACAGATGTACACTTGAGGATTACCAAGTTTTAGAGCATTCTGATACTCAGTATTTATATTTGATATTAAAACTTCACAGGATTTCATTTTCATTTGTTTGAGTCCCTCAGGGTTGTCCTTAGGCTGTTCAGTTCATTTTGCTAGCATGCCCGATAAGCCAGCTTTTACTATATCAAAATGTACACAGAGCAAGGACTGTCCGGTACCTGGGGCTAGATGTTAGCTCTGCATCTGCTTTCAGGGGAGATGGTTACACACGAGCATCCGCTCATAGAAATGGTTCCTTTTCCATCTCCTCCTAACAGCCCCAGGGAGGAAGTGATGGCAGCGGGGTTTCCTCTTCCAGCCACATGGACCCCACGCTGCGCAAGTTAGGACATCCCCCCCTACTTTCGTCCCTTGCTTGTCCTGAAGGAATCCATGGAGAGAGAAGTTGGAGGAGCTGGGAGGCGAAAAGAAGAAGGAGGGTGGGGAATAAAGAGCGGAGCATTAAGCTATTTAATAGAGCGCCTCATACACGCTAAGTGCTCCACGTCTTGTGTCATTGTATTTAATCTTCACAGCAGCCCAGTGAAGAGTTCATTCTCATCCCCATTTTACAGATAAAGAAACTGGGGCTCTGAGAGGTTAAGTAACTTGCCCAAGGCCACCGAGATCAAGTGGCTGAGCAGGGTCCAAACCTAGACCCTTCTCTTCCTGACCCTCCTGCACTATTTTTATTAAGGTAACATTTATATACAGTGACATGCACAGATCTGAAATATGCATTTTAAGTGTGAGCTTTGAAGAAACGGATACAGCTGTGTCACCACCATCTTCATGTGCTTTTTGGTCCTTGTATAACTTCTTTTTTGAAATGTCTGTTCAAGTCATTTGCCTACTTTTCACTGGACTGCTGGTCTTGAGATTTGGAAGAGTTCTTTATATATTCTGGTTACAAGTTCTTTGTGGGACACATATATTGCAAATGTTTCCTCTCATTCTGTGACTTGCTTTTTCATTTTCTAATTTTTTTGTTGTTTACTTGTCCTATCAATTACTGAGAGGGGGTATTAAAGCCTCCAACTATGATTGTGAAATTCTTTATTTCTCCTTTTAGTTCTGTTGGGTTTTGCCTCGCATATGCTGAAGCTCTGGTATGCATGAGATGTATCCACACTTAGGATGTTATGTCTTCCTGATGGGTTATTTTATCATTATGAAATGTCCCCTTTTGTCTCTAATAATACTCCCTATCTTGAAGTCTACCCAGTCTGATATTAATGGTGCCACACCAGCTTTCTTTATACTCTTTTATTTTCAATGTCTTTATAGTTAAAATGCCTTTTTGTGGATAGCACATACTTGAGTCTTGCTTTCTTATCCAATCTGACAATATCTACCATTGAATTGGAGTGTTTGCTCCCTTTACAATTATTCACATGGTTGAGTTAGGTCTCCCATTTTGCTGTGTGTTCTCCATTTGTCCCATTTCTTTTTTATTCTTCCGTTTCTCCTTCTTTTGGGTAAACTCAGTACTTTTTATTACTTTATTTGAATTCCTCTATTGTCTTTTTAGCAATGACTCATTTTTCAGTGATTGCTCTACGAATTACAATAGTCATTTTTAACTTAACACAGTCTACATAGTATTAATATTGTACTATTTTCCTTAAAATGTGAGAATCTTACAATATAATCCATTTATTATCCCTTGTCCTTTATGATTTTGTCATACATTTTACATCTAGAAATGTTGTCAGCAACACAATAGAGTGTTATTATTTTTGCATTGAATAGTCCTTTGTCTTTTAAAGAAATTCAGCAGAAAAGTTTAATATTTCACACTTACCCACACATTTACCATTTTCAGTGCTCTTCATTCCTTTCTGCCAATCCAGGTTTCCATTTGGTGTCATTTCCCTTTCAGCTGCAGAACTTCCTTTACATTTCTTTTAGTGCAGGTCTGCTGGCAACAGATTTTCTCAGCTTTCATTTTATTTTTAAATGTTTTTACATTGCCTCCATTTTTGAAGGATATTTTTGATGGATATAGAATTCTGGGTTGACACATTTTTCTTTCAGCACTTTAAAAATGTTATTACATTGTCGCTGTGACTGCATTATTTCTGATGAAAAGTTGTCAAAAATTCGAATTATTGATCTCTTGTGTGTAATGTGTCAATGTTCTCTGAATGGTTATAAGATTTTCTCTTTATCTTTGTTTTCATTCACTTGGCTATAAGGTGTCTAGATATTTTTGTTTGTTCTTTGTACTTTAACTGCTTGTGGCTCACTGTGCTCATTGAAACTGTAAATGTATGTTTTAAGCCAAATTTGGGAAATTTGAGCCATTATTTCCTCAAATATTTTTTCTGCCCCACTTTCTCTCCTCTCCTTCTAAGATATATACATATATATATATATTTGACTGCTTCATATTGTTCCACGAGTCACTGAGGTTCTGTCTCTCTAGTTTTCACATTGGATAATTTCTATTAATCTACATTCAAGTTTACCTACCCTTTCTTCTACTATCTCCAATCTGCTATTAAACCTATCTTGTGGATTATTTTTTTGTGTTTCTGATATTTTGCTTTTCAGTTCTAGGATTTAAATTTGCTTATTCTTATAGGTCTCTATTTCTCTGTTGTAATTCTCCATCTGTTCATTCAACGTAGCTGTCTTTTCTTTTAAGTCCTTGAACTCAGTAGTTGCCTTATAGTCCTTATCTGCTAATTCCAGTACTGTGTCATCTTGGGGTTTGTTTCTATTTGTTTTTTCTTGACTATGTGTCACATGTTCCTGTTTCTTCATATGATTAATAATTTTTTATCATACATTAGACATTGTGGATGATACATTGTTGACACTCTGAAGCATGCTAGGCTTGGTTCTATCAGGCAGTTAAGTTGCTGGCTGATCAGCTTGAACTTGCAGAGGTTTTGTTTTCTATTTTGTCAGTGTGGGTCTATTTTGAGTTCGCCCTTAGTCCTGGAACCTTGTCTTTACTTTGAGGTCTAAAAGGACAGCTTGAGGTGTTTACCAAGCTCTTTTAACTTGGCAGAAGCTAAGGTATGTGCTCAATTATTTTAGTTTTCCAGCTGTTGCTTTCCACTGAGCTTCTTGGAATCTTCCCCCATGCATGCACACTTGCAGGGTTACCCAAGAATTTGAAGATGAGCTGGAATTTGAAGCCCAGCAATCTGACTTGTGGCCTCTGTGTACTTAACCACCAAGCTCAAAGCACTAAGTTCTTCAGAGGAAAAGTAAGAGAAACCCATCCTCTTGCCCAAAAGAACACCTAAATGCACTCATTCTAAATGCTGAATTTTGTTGACATTGTCAAGTAACCAACAGAAGCACATGAGTATAAAAATATTGGCATTTCGTGAGCATCTATATATCACAGACCTTACACTTCTGTTTTAACTCATTCACTCCTCGCAACAACCTTATGAGGTGGGCACTATTGTTATCCCCATTTTGCTGATAAGAAAACTGAGATACAGAGCATTTAAGTGATTTTCCTGGGTTGCAATGCCGTGACGTGAGCCTGGTCAGTCTAGGTGCAGAAGCTCCAGGTCTAACAGCTGCATTATTCAGCCTCTGAATTAAGCCGCTCTTCTCCAGCCACCAAATGGCTCAATCGCTCAGACTCCAGGACAGAGCCAAGGACATGATCATGATGTTCTCACTCTCCAGAAATTATTTGCTCCTGCCACTGAGAGGTTTGTCTTGATATCAGTCAAGCTATCTTTGCACTAATTAGAATCACTGCAGACTGACAGTAGGTGGGACCACAAAATGCTGGATGTCAGATTATCAAAATGTGGAACAGTACATGCATCCACCTAGGCCACTCCACGTCGGAGGGCCTGACACACACCTCATTAAGCTTCACCTTTACTGTGTATATAGCTGATTAATGAAAGACCAAGAGGTCTCTGGAGTGGAAGTCATTCAATTAAAGATCACGTACAGTGAGCCTCTGTGTCCTGGCAGGACTGACGGAGCAGCTATCTGCATTGCAAAGAGGTATTTGCCTTTAATTAACCAAAGGAAAGTGGGATTTTATGGCTGTGCTGGTGAATCAGTGGCAGGAAGCTCCAGTGGGGTCCTGTTATGTGGGCTGGGGCCGCAGCAGCTTGAGGGCAGCAAAATATGGATCTGAGAGGCATTTGCTGGAGAAGGTGAAATAACAGAAGGGCCCAATTACTCATCACGTCTTCTTATAAAGAATTCCTCTGGCTGAATTAATCTCGGCAGAGCAAAGAATGCAACGCCTAGGAAACATCATAATTTCACTTCTGGCTGGAGGCGTCTGCTTCACCCACAACACCCCGTGCACGTGAAAACATGCTGGCGAAACAAGTTTCTGATCTGTTTCCCAAGCACAAGTTCAAATCTGTTTTGTTCTCATTATTTTGGGAGGGTTCCTTTATTTTACACGCGATAACTCTAATGCATTCCTTTAAGAAATGCCTTTACCGTACCAGTTAACAAATGTTATTTAAAATTCTCTCGTCTAGTAAAGCTATACGTGGAAAGGAATAGACATCTATTTAGCTAGGAAATATTAGAAATACATCTAACAATTAAGAAACACGGGATAAATGATTAATATTCAATAGGTGTTTTGCAGACAAAAGAAGTTATCAAGGCAGGGTGCCAGCCTCCTCAGGTGTTTATGATGGTCAAGCAGGGGATGGAGAAGCAGGGAAGACTCGTTGTCTGGCCAGAAGTTTTATACACACTTTCCCTTTTCATTGCCCCAATCCCTGATGAGGCAGGAATTAATGTCTCCTTTTTACAGACGAGAAAACTGAGGCTCAGAATGCTTAATTCAACCAAAAATACAAGAGAACTAAGGGGCTGGTATTTGAATTTAAGCCTAGATCTGACTCCAGAGCCATCACCTGGCCCCCAGCTGGCCTCTGGGAGAGTGAAGGCTGTGTCGTGCCCGGCCCTGTGAAAGCTATGCCCTCGTGGTGGCCCGAGCGCAAGGCCATTCCTGGGCCAGAGTGTCAGCTTACCCTTTTCAGCGTGAGAAGGTGAAGAAACTGGAGGCTGTAGCGTCCCGTTGGCAAGTTCCCGCAGCACCCCACGCCCTCCCGATTTCCCCCTTCCCTGACGCTCCAGACCGCCCGTGAGAAGGCGGAGGAGAGGCCAGCAGCACCCCGGAGAGCAGGACAGAGCAGAGCATCCTAATCCTGAGCTCTGGGTCCTGGGGGAGATGGTCCCTCCCTCCCTGGGGTCCTGGCTTCCTCCCTTTCCTCCTTTGTCAGAGGTCTGGCCACTGAGGGGTGGACTCAGAGGGAGACCTAAGAGAGCAGGGCTCACGAGGCCACCCAGCCGGTGTCTGGGCCACGTGGCCCGCACTGGCCTGTGAATCCGGACAAAAGGGAGCTGAGATGCTCCTCGTGTCTCAGCACCACCCACCAGGGCTCCATGCTGGGCTCACAGCCAACGGCCCGTGGCAGCTGGCCAAGGGATTTTGCCCAGATGTGCTGGTGTAAACAGCTGGCCCAGGAGTCAGCAGATGGGGAGCCCAGGCAATTACATCTCTGTAGCTCGTGGAGACTTGTACTCCTGGTTAATAACCCAGACAAAGACATCGTGGCTATCCGTGGATGATCTTTAAAAAAAACACACAGATGTACAGTAAATGTAATAAATATGTCAGTCCCACCTTTTCAAGGTGAAATTCAGTAAGGGTAAAGCAGAGACCTACACCTGACCCCCCAAAACAGAGCTGCTCAAATGAGAGAGGGGTTAAGAGAGGAGGGGGAGAGGAGGGGGAAACAGAGAAACAGAATTTAGCCGCTTTCGTGCAGCCTCAGGTGTGGCAATAAAGGAACTGGGGGCTGCTGCCCGTGAGCCCTGAGTGGGCTGCTATCAGAAAGCTGGATCCCCTCCCGCTGGGTCGTGTAGGTGGTTTCAGGTTGAAGAAGGGAGCACACGTAGGCAGCAAAACCTTTTTTTTTTACTACAGACTTTCCATTTTAGAGCGGTTTTAGGTTCACAGCAAAACTGAGCTGCAGTCAGCGCATCCACACGTCCCCACAGAGGATGGGCGGCCGGGTCGGGGGGCAAGGGCGGGTCCCAACCCCGGATGCCCCGGGCGCCACCTGCAGTGAGGTGTGTGCAGACGCGCTGTGGGCTGTACGGCACGTAAGCATGGCTGCATTTGCTCTTGTTCCGTTGTGGGTTATGGGGACGGGGCCCATGTCACAGGCATTAAAGAATTTTTAACCAGTTTGGAAACGCTTAGAGCGGGGAGTGCCCTACATGTGGCTAAAAGGTGCATGGGGAGGGTAACCATGGCCTTGCACCCAGGCGTTAACCCCTGTGTTTCCCAAAGTTGGCACAGAGTCAGGGCGGGTGGGCGTGAATCCATTAGTTCTAATGGATTAGCTGGGAGTAGGCTGGGAAGAGGGGGTCCCAGGGGAAAGTCTGGATGATCTGTAAGCGTGACACCTGTCACCATCCAGACACCATCCCCTCGAATTCCACCTGGTAATCAGCAATGGTATCAGTGGGTTCCTGGCACCAGCGCTGACCTGGTTCCCCCATGTCACCTTTCCCAGTCCATCAGCTGTGCCTCCCTCCTGGTCCTCTCCTCTGCCTCAGTTTACCTTCCTTTCCATACAGGGTCAGCCCAGCCGGGCTGCTGACTCTAATCCACCTCTGCTCTTCCTGTGATTGTCATTCACAGTTTGTCCCAACTCACAGCCAGCAAGGACTTGAAGTAACTCCTACAATCACATAAAACATAATGCAAGGAAATAGAAATTTTGAAAATATCATTTGTAAGTAATGGAAATAGAGAACAAAATGTCTTCACATATTAAATGGAAACAGAATCCGAGTGACTATAGTTCAGAAAGCTAAGACCCCCCCCAAATAACCGCCCCCCAGCTCCTCCCCAGCATGGCAGCACCTCGCTGACGGCTGCCTGACTGCCCAGCAGCTCCCATTCAGACACAGGAGGCCACACACTCTGCAGGCAGGGACCATGTTTCCCAGACGTCCCTGCCTGTCACCACAGATGCTCAGCAAAATCTGTGTGGGTTGGATAGATGGAAGGGCGTACGGACAGATGGATAGGTGGATGGATGGTCCTTTTCAGTTTGGTAAATAAACTAAGACACAACCACTGAAAAACGGAGCTGGGTTTTCCTGGGGTTCTCTATGGCAAACAAAATAGGACCCTTTCAGAAAGAACTTCCAAAGCTTCCAAGGGTCATTTGGGCAGATCTAATTAGTAATTCAAGCGTGCCAAACACAAACTGGTTTTCATTGTTGAGCCATTATATCCCAACCAAGAGAATCTAATTCCGATGGCGGATGTTTGACAGCATTTCTTTGGAGAACACAAAAGATCAAATCCATAAAACTCACATGGATGGAGAAGTAACTGTTTGCTAGACCTTCCCAGAATTTGAAAAAGCACATTTTGGTTGAAACGCATCTTTATTCGGGAATTGATATTCAGTAGGACTACAGAGCCCTCTACTGGCGGCTTAAATAAACTATCCCCTGTAACTTCTGGAAACTTCCATTACGAATTAATTACATTTAATTGCCCATGACCTCAAACTATCTGTGGGTAATTTAAACAAAGCCTTTTCATTGCTAAGTGAAAATTAAAATAGCAAAGGATACCATTTTTCATTAACGAATTGACAAAGAGTTTTTTATGGTTAATACTTGTTGAGGAGAAGAGAGTAGAAAAACAGATCCACTTATTTGTGGCTGGAGAGAGTGTGAACAGAGGGCCTCCGGGAGGGTAGGTGGACCACACGGGAGAGAATGTGAAGAGCTGGCAGACCCTCCGACCGACTAGCTTCATGGACCCAAAAGCACCCATCTAAGTGCTGTTTGGTTTAGCAAGAAGGAGGAAAGCCATCCAAATGTTAAAAAAAACAGGGGTTAGATCAATAAATGATGAGACCCCTTGCTAAAATGATGTTGGAGAAATAAATTTCGTGCGAAGTGAACAATAATATAAAGCAGTGTGTGACGAACAGTCTCATGCTTGCAAGTATAGATATTGAGAAAGGTCTGTAGAGGCAGGAAAGGTCTGATGAGTTGCCCTCAGTGGAGGGGGCAGAGGGTGTTTATGCCTGTCTGAATATGTATTCTGAAATTTTTACTAACCAATGCTGCTTTTGCATGACAATAAGAAAGGACTGGGACTTCCCTGGTGGCACAGTGGATGACTCTGCGCTCCCAGTGCTGGGAGCCCGGGTTCGATCCCTGCTCAGGGAACTAGATCCCACATGCATGCCGCAACTAAGAGTTTGCGTGCCGCAACTGAGGAGCACATGTGCTGCAACTAAGGAGCCCACATGCTGCAACTATGGAGCCTGCCTGCCACAACTAAGACCCCATGTAACCAAATAAATTAATAAATAAATATTAAAAAAAAAAAAAAGGACTGTATTTCCAGGGCACACGTTTTCAAAGCTCAGCCTTGCCTGCCTGATGCCTCCGTGGATGTGCCTTGACTCTCCAGCACCTGCCTGGCCCACAGGCATCCTTCCCCTCCCCGTGGCTGTGAAGCAGGGAAGGCGTCTCCCCTGAAGGTCATCCTCTCCCGCCTTACCTCCCCACCCAATGCCATCTCTAAACTCTGCCAATGTTTCCTGTCTCTGTCCCATGCGCTCCTCAGCTCCCTGTCACCTGGCTTCTGTCCCCTCCACACCCTGCCAAGGCCACCAGTGACCTCCTGGTTGCCAGACCCTTGGGCCAGCACTGGCCGCCGTCGCCCACCCCTCACTGTCCTCCACCTTCCCTGGGCTGCAGGACGGCTCCCTCTTCTGTGCCCCTTTGTTCTCTCTGGGGCTTCTCTTCTTTCTCTCCTCCATCAACGTCTTCACCCTGTGGTCCCCACTCCGCAGCCCTGGTCTGGCTTCCTCCCCTCTCCCTCTTTCCTTGGGAATCCCCTCCATCCATTCCCATGACTCTGCTGCCATCCTCAGAGCCCTTTCCAGCCCCCCACCTCCCTCCTGCCCCCCAACCCCATCAGTCCTCCTGCCTGGACGTCCAGCTGCCCTGGGGCTCCCCTGGCCTAACCTGACCTCATCCTTTCATCGAGTCCCCTTGTTGGATTCCTGGGCCATCATCCTCCTATCCTCCAGGCCTCCCAGCGTTGGAGACCCCCTACTTCCTCATCCCTCACCCAACCATCACCAGGTCTGGCAGATCCTAAATGCCCCTCACATCCGTTTCCTGCCCTCCCCGCCACTCCTCTGCCCCAGATCTCACCTCCTCTTCCTCCAAAAGCCTCCGAACCCTCTCCCTGCCTCCAGCCTCACCTCTCACCACGCCATCTGCACACACACCCCCATCTCTTTCCCAGTCTCCGGGGAGCAGTCATGCTTCACACCCTACCGGAGGGATTTTCCTCTAACACAACCAGCATCAAAGGTCACGATTCAAGACCCTTACAGACTCTCCACAGCTTCCAGGGTAGAAGCAAACTCCGTAGCACGGCCAAGGCCTTTGTGACACCTTCCAGAATGACCCCGAGCAGCCCCATGCGGGCACACCTAGCCCTGCACCTTGGCTCCTGTCCTGAGCATGGCAGATGCATCCCCTTCTCCAGGCTCTGGGACCTTCTGGAAACCATTGGAAGGTCTGTCTCCTTTAACCCTCGTCTGCAGTCTCCATTTCTACTTACCCCCTCATCCACTTCTCCCTCTTTCTGTCATCGGTGGTCCTTGCTGACACCCTATTTTCCTTGTGCCCCCCTCCCAGCTGCACATCTGCCCTCCCCTTCTATCGGTGGGCTCCTTGAAGTCAGCAACCCCAGCACCTACCCCAGTGCCCTGCACATCAAAGCCCCTCTATCAATGTTGTGAATGAAAAATGAGAGAATGGCTTTCATTTTACATGCTGGACCCAAAATAATAAAGCCAGACTTTCTTCCCCATGACAGCCTTTCAACTACTTGAAATCAGCTCACTTGCCCCCTTGAGTCTTCTTTTCCCCAAGGAAAAGAGCCTCAGCTCCTTCCATTCTTCCTGGTGGGAGAGGTGTTCGGCCTGGGAGGGCCCAGCTTTCTGTACCCCTCTTCTCTGCCCAGAACTGACCAAGGTCACCAGACGTCCCCTGACCAGGCACGCCACTGAGGAAGGTCAGGGAAATAGAGATTCATGCTCTGGAGGACAAGACGGTGATGGTCTTAGAGCCCTTCTTCCTATTAGAGTGAAAGGTGATAGAGGAGGACACGGGCCAAGGGTAAGGAGATGCTTTGGAATAGGCATCTTCTCTCCATGGCAACGTGGGAACCTGCTGCCTGGATGATAGTGCTGGCCTGGGGGTGTCGGGCCGACCCAGGGCTTACTCTGGGCTCCACATTTGTCTGTGCCGGGGGAGGAGGGGATTTTACTGACTTCTTTCTCCGCCTCGGCACCTTATGTGTAAAGAGGAGTCGGGTGGGACGCGCTTGCCTCCGCATGGGGTACATGGAAAGGGAGTAGCAGTGGCATCCTAGATCTCAAGGCAATTTGCAAATGACCATTCTTTGTATTGTTATCATCAAAGAACTCGCTTGGGAAGTGTTTTCTGCTCATTTGATAATCACTGAGCCCTTCCAAACCATGTGGCCACCCAGGCCCTCTGCACAGCCCTGGGAACCCCAGAGCAGGTGACAGTCCTGAGGAAGGAATTCCTTCACAGGTGCGTGTTAGAAACACAGGAAGTGTGGAATTCCCCCACCGCTCAGAGAGAGCGCTCGAGTTCAGGGAACAATCCTTAGCGTTCCCATTCAATGGAATGGTGTGGCCAGGTTTTCAGAACAACTTTAAATAAGGTGCGAGAAATAAGACTGCTGCTTTCAAAGTTATCCCAAACTAATAAGATGCCTGTGTGTCAAGTCCATCTAGGTAGCTTACCTTGTTAAAATCGGAAAGAGAAAAGGAACGCTGGAATACTTGGTACTCACATCTGCAATTTCCATTAAGAACAGCTGGATCTAGAGAAAAGAGGCACACAAATAAGAGTCATGGAAGATCCGGTGTTTGCCAGATGGACACAGGAGAGGCCGGTCTGCTGCCTCGGTGAGCGCACGAGTCAGCCTGAGACAGGAGACAGCTGCTTATGTGAAAATTGTGTTTCCATTGGTTTCCGTTCTAAAGCTAAGATTTTCAAGAGGGATTGAAAAGAATCAGATTTTTGCCTTTGCTATTATAAAGTATCTTTTTTCAGAGAAGCTGAAAACCTTTTATGTACAGTATCTCATTTGCTTATTTTCTTTGGGGGCTGGAAGCAGGGAAGCTTTTGACTTAAACCCAAAATAGCTTTTAGTGGCACAGTGGTTCCTTGGAGACTGCCCCTCTGACACTTGAGTGGGTCCCTCTGACTGCAGTGGGCAAGACAG
This sequence comes from Eschrichtius robustus, assembly GCF_028021215.1. Lineage (NCBI taxonomy): Eukaryota > Metazoa > Chordata > Mammalia > Artiodactyla > Eschrichtiidae > Eschrichtius > Eschrichtius robustus. The sequence continues at coordinate 4,533,019 of NC_090828.1, forward strand.
CTGGAAAGAAGTTGGGGGTTAAAGTCAGGAGCTGAGAGAATGGATGCACTGATGTGGTTGAAAGAGATTAGGAGGGGGGATGGATAGACTTGAGGATGGTTAGACATGGGAGGTGGGGCAAGGGAGGGTGCTCAAGCATCTGGCTGGAGGAAGTGAGAGGACCCGAGGACATGGCCGTGCCTCCAGCACAGACCCGGCAGCCATCAATCAGCCTGGCCTCGCATCCTGCTTCCGCCACTTTCTAGCTGTGTGACCTTGGACAGGTCATGTAGTGTCTTTGAGCCTCAGTTTCTCCATCTGTAAACAGGGATGATAATAATGCTACCTGCTACATAGGGCTGTAGTGAGCTCACATGAGGTATCACAGGTGACACCCTCCAAGCAGAGGAAGTGCTGGTCTGTGCTGGCCGTAATCTTGCGTGTGATGCCCTGTACAATGCGTGTGGCCCGGGCCTGTCTCGCTCACTATTTTGATTGCTCCACGCCAAGCTGCCTCGGGTACTGGGATTGAGACTTGTGATTCTGAATTCTTAAACTCTGTGGCTCAGGGCCTAAAGAATAACGCTGACCATAGAGTGGTTGGCTGGTACCGTTTCCTCTCTGAACGTCCTGGCGTCCTGGCGTGTGTGGGACTGGAATACAGCCAGCCTGGGGGTCGGAGTGGCAAGGGGATCAAGCTGAATCCACTTTTGTCTTTGAACGCGCATAATCTGCTTCCCTTGGTACGTAGTGCTGGCGGAAGCAGACTCAGCCAGTGTTCCCGGTGATTTTTCCATCATTTATTAAATGTCTGCTTTGGTTTAAGAATCATACCTGCTGCCTTAATGATGTTTAAAGAGATACAAAAATAGGAGTACGTAACACTGCATTCGCTGTGGCTGGAGACGGCTTTTATCTGTCACCATTTTGCACAAAGCGCAAATTGTTGCAAAAATACCCGAACTCTGCTCTCATGGGGGCGCTTTGAAGAGATTGTTAGGTGCGTGGCAATTATTCATGGGCCCACGGTAAGTCCCAGTGCTGTCACGAAGCCCCGCTCGCCCTGGAGGGGCTCAGAGCCACCTTCCAGAGGAAACCACGGCCACAAAGGCGCAGCCACACGGAGACGAACAAATGGCATCATGGGGGCCCTGGTGCTAAAACAGCTTTTCTCGAAATGAGCAAACTTGAATCAACCTGGGAGCGGGGCGTAGGCTGTAATTAAAACTCCTGGCCCAATTCCCTTCGTTTGCAGCAGAAAACTATTGGTTTATTTCAAGCCAAACTGAGTCGAGGCTCGGGGTCCTGGAACAGATCGCACAGACCCCCAGCGCACCTGCCCACAGGTGGGAGAGGGCCGGGCAGCGCCCCCATCCCGCTGTGAAGGAGGCCACAGGCCGCATGCGCAGTGCAGCCCCGCGAGTCCCCCACGCCGTCCCCTGGGGTCAAGTGTGCACCCCAGAGGGAAATGCATTTACAACCCACCATTTCTCCTTGCAGGTGGCCCGCCAGCTCCAGCCCTCCGTGGTGTGGATTGGAGACACCGAGAAAACCTTCTACAAGAAAGTCCCCAGCGCCGAAAGGAAGGTGAGGGCTTCTCATTTCTTAATGCGGCCCTTCCCCTCCTCCAAAGGGGCCCCGTACCAGGGACTACCTCGATTTTTCAAGACGGTCTTGCTTTTTCAAGGGAGGAAGGAAACGGAGGGGCAGCCGTCTCTCTGCCTTAAGCCCTTGTCTGCATTTGAAAGGATCCAGTGTCTGATTTTACGAGACATAATTTAGAAGAAATGAAAAAAAGTATGGAGAAGGGGGGAGGGGAGCGTTAAACCCAAACCTACCGATTCAGGGGTAAGAAACAATTGAGAGAACTCCGCTCACTTACAGCAAATGGCACACATAGGAGTTATTATTAGGATTTCCTATTGTTCATCATAATAAATAGCAAAAGGCCTGCAATTTATGAACAAAGACCGTCCAAAGAACTGCCAAGCGCCCCACATTGGGTGTCCCCGGGGAGTCTTCTGTCAATTGCTTCCTTCCTCCTTTTCTCTCCTTTCAATGGCTCCCCTCCCCCGCACTTCCCCCTGCAAATCACCAGCAAATTTCCCACAAGTTAAAAAAAATTTGCAGATACACATGATTGTTATTCCACATCAATTTGCACCAAAGCAAATAGTGGTTAACTGTGAATTTCTGATTAAATTCATAAGGATTTTAATCACTTTTGCTCCTTATGTATTATACATCATTTTTAGCAGGTAGAGATGATTTGGATAAAGAATGAAAGCTGAATCTTTTCTTCCCCAAATGAGCCTTGATTGCCCTGTCATTTTAGAAACTCGTAAGAGGACTCATTTATTATTTAATCTGGGAATCTGGTAGGTAGCTCCCTCTGCTGGCGAAGTTGGTACGTTAAAAAAAAAGTCCACATACAGTAAAGCAACTATACTCCAATGAAAATTAATTTTTAAAAAACAACAAAATAAAATATATCTTTTAAAAGGCCACATACATGCGAACTTGAAGGCAGCAGTTACTACGATAAATCTAAAGAGATGCAAGGCAGTGTGTAATCCAAGGTGTCACACACTTCACGGCACCAGCTTTGTCTCATTAATGGGCGAGGGCTCTCCCACTGGACATCAGCCTGGAGAATGAGAATTCAGGACATGTATGTTCCAGCCCTGCTCTGCCCTTCATCTTAGTTGGCTGTGTGTCCCTGAGCAAGTAATTTAACCTCTCTGAGCATCCACTTCCTTAACTATCTAATTAAAGGGCTCCAGAGAGAACAGCCTCTGAGTTCGTGAAGCCCCTCTCGAATTCTCTCCCATGACCCCCTCGAGCTGTCGGTTTGTTGCCAACAATTACGTCTGCTCGTCTGTACCCCTCAGTGGGTCGAGAGTAAGAGGGATGGACATGCCCGTTTGAGAGAGCCAGAGGGGCCCTGGGGGAAGGGCTGGTGGGCTTTGAGGGAGAGTCAGGCAGGGAACGAAATGTGAGTTCAGTAGACGCCCCCCCTAAGGGGAGTCACTGTGAAAGAGCAGGGAGCCGGCAAAGGAGAGTCTCCAGAACCCTCCCCTGAATAGGCCCTTCCTTGCTGACCCCGAGATGTTCTCTCCAGCACAATCTCTGATTCCCACAAATATAGTCACGGACTAGTCATTCCTGCAGAAAATGAAGGCCTTTGGTGGCACAATCTTTGTTGCGGACAAATCGGACATTTATTCTGTCCACCTCTGCATTAGAAGAGTCTGTCGTCCGTCCGGGGAATTAACTGCACTGAGGACTGAATCACAACCTGGGAAAATCCCAGGATGCCTGATGAATACAAGCAGAAGGGTCCCTAGGCCCCCAAATGTCCAGAGGCCAACTGAGGGCCTGAGCCAGCCCAGGCACAGACAGAGCTGCAAGGGGCATGCACACCCCTGCAGCAGTGCAGGGGCCCCAGCTCCAGTGCCCCGGCCAGGGGAAAGCACGGTGGGCAGAGAACCACTGCCTATGCATCCTCCAGCTCGACGTCCTGGTCCTGCCCCTCGGAGAGCAGGGCTGCAGGGTTCCTGCTGCCTTCCTGCCTCTGGGGCCAGCGCTGGGCCAGCTCTCCTCTCCTTCCCACCCCACCTCCAGCCTCTGACTCCTGTCCTTACCCAAGTCCCTCAGCCTCCAGGGCCTGGGGCAGTCATGAGCATCGGACGTCCAAGCTCTGGAGGTGACCACCAAATTCCAAGGGCAGCAGCTGCATCCGCCAACAAGAGGCACCAGGAGGTAGCACGACCGGTTCCACATTGCATCACCTGGCCATCCAGGAGCCCGGCGTCCTTACTGCCACCCAGCCCAGCCTCCGTCCCAAAGGCTCCCCCGATCCCCAAGGTGCTGAAACCTAGAGAAGAATGTCCACCTGCAGAGAAACCACCACCTACAGCCACGACACAGAGCACTCCTGGCGTCCGCCCAGGGCATTGGAGGGATTCCAGGAACGCTCTTCGAAAAACACTCTCACCCACAATGACTAGCTCCACCCTCGAGGCCTCCACCTCTGGGCTCAGGCCCTTTAGGAGGTACAGTGTGGAGGCTCGTGCAGTCATAAGGAGGGAGGCAACGGAGAAGGTCAGGTGGCAGCGATGGCTCCTGGGTGCAGAGCCAGGTGCAGAGACCCCTAGGGCTGCTGCAACAGGCAGAGGACGCCCAGGGGGCACAACGCGTAGGTCAGGAAGCTCCTAGCACCCTGGGAGGGAGGCGGCCTTCCCGTGTTTTGCAGGAGAGGACAAAGGCCCGAGAGGGCGCACAGCTGGTCAAGTACAGTTCTGGGACTCAGAGGCAGGACCCCTCTCCTTGCCTGGATGCAGGTCCAGTGTTAGCACTGGCTTCCCGGCTGACCCTCCACACTTCTACTACACCTGCGTCCTCCCTCTTCCCCTCTTCAACCCCCAGGCTACTTTAAACCACATCCTGAAGACTGCCCGTGGGGCCCTCAGATCTTAGAGGCAAATGTGTCAGGCTCCGGAGTCCCCTGGACCCTGACCACCCCTGCCCTCCACGTTGTCCTCAACACCCAGCCCCCAGGGACTTGGCAGATGCCTGGACAGCACCCTCCCCCTCCCCTCCCAGGAGGAGGGCCCTCCTTTCCACCCTCTGAGGCTGGAGCTGTGGTCAGCTGTTGGTGTGTGAGGCGAACGCAGTAAGGAATGAGGCAGGACGGGCTGCTGCTGCATTTTCTGCTCCATTACCCCCATGACTCCATCCAGCAGGAGCCCTGCCCACATGACAGTAGGGCCTCCGCGAGGGAAGCGCTGGCTGGGTTGGAGCTGGCTGCTGCCGTGGTTTACTGAAGCTGGCTGCAGAAAAGCAAATGGAAACTGCCGCATGGGTGTTAGACACTAATTTGAAATTGCCCACAATGATAAGGTGGTGTGGGGCTGGCAGGTCCAGCGGTCGGGGCGGCTGAGAAGGTTGCCAGGTGATGGTGGGGATGTTGGCTGACATGATGGATGAGCACACCAGTCTCATGCGTAATGGACATGGCTCTGAACCGGAACAGGGGTGGCCCAAGTGCAGAAGAGTGTTGGCTGAATGTACTCACCTTTCATTTCCATCCCCTCCTAATGGGACTCGCCATCAGTGAAGATGTCACTCTGGACGCGGCCCAGGATCAACATTTGTTATCCAAACAGGCTAATTAAGTTCGGTCATCCCTGCCATTGTCAGGAGACACAGACAGCAATATCATCTCCTGCCTCAGAACAGGCAGGACTGCACCACTGTCACCATGGCAACCAGACTGCTGGGGATGGGCTCAGACCTTGCAAGCGTGTGTCTGCCCCCACAGAGTAGTAGTCTCCAGTCTCACCAGGGTCCTGGGGTCAGTCCTTCTTCCACCGGTCTTTGGGCAGCTCCATGTGCACCCCACACATGCCCCAGTCGCCCCTACCACCTTGCGTTGTTCTCCATCAAGCTTCTTAAAAGACTATTCTCACCATCCCCGCTCACTCTTCAACCCGCCACTGTCCACTTGATGCTCTCCAGCTCCATGGAAACTGCTCTCACAAAGTTCTTTGAAATCCATTTCGCCAGTGGGCCCCAGCTTGTAAAACTCTGTCCTCCCTTAGCCCCCATAGCCTTCTCCTGGTCTCCTCAGACCGCACCAACACTTTCTTCTGTGTCTCCTCCATGCACTTCTACCCACCCCTTAAATACACTGGTGCTCACTGAGATTCCATCTCAGGCCCACAGACCTTTTTGCTCTCCTCGCCCTCCTTGGGCACCAGCTTAACAAATCACCCCTAAGCCAACGAGTGCCCCCACTCCATCCCCAGCCCGCAGCTCTCCCCTGAGGCTCAGGTGCAATCACCCGGCATCACCCAGAATCACCCATGGGATACCTCCCCCACAATGCTGCCAACTCAGGCAGGGCCTGGCCAAACTCCTCCTCCATCACCACCTACCACATGACCCTGCCCCTCCTCCTGCCTTTTCAAAGGGTTACGTTTTTAGTATAACAACTTTTCATAAGAGAGCTTTGGATCCACCCTGGTAAAATGAATTCTGAGTATCTCCAAACTCTCCAAGCCTTGTCTAAATGCAGTGGATCTTTTCCTGGCACAGGTGTAGATATTCCTATAAGGAATATTCTTCCAGAATCTCAGCAGAGGTCTTTCCTCAGTGGCATGAGGCCTAGGAGGCAGCTCCTCAGAGATGAGCAATTGACGTCTCATCATCCAGTGCAGTGGAAACTGGGGGAGATTTTTACACCGTCATTTTCAGCTCCATTGGCAATATTGCTAGTTTCCTTCAAATCATAAAGCCCCCAGTTTTTATGACTCTCCCCTTTAGAAACCTTTCTCTTCAATAGAGCAGACCTAGCATTGATTTCCTACCAGCACTTATATTTCAAGCACTTGTCAGACAGACACATTATGCCATACACCCCTCATGCCATCCCTCCAGGTTAGGACCTATGATTATTCCCATTTCTCAGATGCAGGGACTAAGGCTCAGAGAAGCTGAGTAACCTGCCCAAGGTCACACATCTGTTAAGAGCAGAGCCAAGACTGGGATCAGATCTGTCTGACCCAAAGCCTGTGCACTGAACCATTTGCTACATCATCTGCCTGTTGTTATGGAGTTTTTTTCCTTGAGCTTTTCATTTTTGCACAGAGCCCGACCCCTGAGGGAAGTTCAGTAGCAAAGTCAAGGCCCACCAAACATGCCTCCCTATCCTAGGCAGCCCAGAAGCATGGGTCTGAGCAAAGGCAGGTTTCTGCAAAGACCTGGGGTAGGGGTTGGGGAGCCGCCCCTTCGAGAGCAGGTTTCCATCCTTATGCCCATTTCTGGGATTTCAGGGAGTCTCATTCTGGGTCATCCCTCTCCTGTGCTTTGCCCTCTTTTAAGCTCCTCTGTTGTCCCCAACCCCCATTCGTGCTTCCTGGGTGGAGTCCTGCAGGGCCATTGTTCCCTCCTGATGGAGCCAAGCAGCCTCTGGACTGCTGTGAGGGCAGGAGGAAATGATCAGAAGCTGCCTGGTGATCTGGCTTCAGGCCCAGCCTGTGAGATTTATTTTGCTGTAAAAATCCCATCTCTTTCTCTGCTGTGAGTTACATTACAGAACGTCCCTTTAAACTGAATCCAACAACACAGAAAAAGGATTGTACACCATGACCAAGTGGGATTTATCCCAGGCTTAACATCCAAAAATCAATTAATGTAATATACTATATCATTAAAAATAAAGGACAGACACCACACCGTCCTCTCAACAGATGCAGAAAAAGCATTTGACAAAATACAACACCCCTTCATGATTAAAAAAATAGAAAGAAAAGGAAACTTCCTCAGCCTGATAAAGGGCAGCTACAAAAAAATTCACAGCTGACATCATCCTTAATGGTAAAAGACTGGATGTTTTCCCCTTAAGAGCACCTCTTCTATCCCACATTATATTGGAGGTTCTCACCAGGGCAATCAGGGAAGAAAATTAAGTAAGGCATCCATATTGAAAAGGAAGAAATAAAACTATATTTGCAGATGACATGATCTTGTATACAGAAAATCCTAAGGAATTCACTAAAGCAGTATTAGCACTCATAAACTAGTTCAGCAAGGTTGCAGGATAGGATATAAGATCAATATACAAAAAGCAACATTTCTGGGCTTCCCTGGTGGCGCAGTGGTTGAGAATCTGCCTGCCAATGCAGGTGACACGGGTTCAAGCCCTGGTCTGGGAAGATCCCACATGCCGCGGAGCAACTAGGCCCGTGAGCCACAATTACTGAGCCTGCGCGTCTGGAGCCTGTGCTCCGCAACAAGAGAGGCCGCGATAGCGAGAGGCCCGCGCACTGCGATGAAGAGTGGCCCCCGCTTGCCACAACTAGAGAAAGCCCTCGCACAGAAACGAAGACCCAACACAGCCATAAATAAATAAATAAAAATTAAAAATCTTTAAAAAAGAAAACAACAACAACAACAACAAAAAAGCAACATTTCTATACACTGGCAATGAAAAAATTAAAATTAGACTTAAGAAAACAATTCCATTTATAATAACATCCAAAAAATCAGAATAAACTTAACAAAAGAAGTGCAAGACTTCTACTCTGAAGACTACAAAAACATTGTTGAAAAAAGTTAATGAAGACCTCGATAAATAGAAAGATACATCATGTTCATGGATTGAAAAACTTATTGTTAAGATGGCAAGAATCCCCAAATTGATCTACAGATTCAACACAATCCCCATCAAAATTCCAGCGACCTTAGTTGCAGAAGTTGACAAGCTGATCCTAAAATCCATGTGGAAATTCAAAGGACCCAGAATAGCCAAAACAATCTTGAAAAAGAATGGAGTTGGAGAACTCTCACTTCCCAGTTTCAAAACTTACCATAAAGCTGCAGCAATCAGGACAGTGTGGTACTGGCCTAAGGAGAGACATATGGGCCAATGGAATAGAACTGGTCCAGAAATAAACCCTCACATTTACAAAAAAAATGACTTTTTTGACAGAAGTGCCAAGACAATTCAATGGAGAAAGAATAGTCTTTTCAACAAATGCTGCTAGGACAATTGGATTGCCACCTGCAAAAGAATGAAGTTGGACCCCTACCTCGCACAGTTAACCAACAATGCACCACAGACCTAAAAGCAAGAGCTAAAACTATAAAACCCTTAGAAGAAAATAGAGACATAAACCTCTGTGACCTTGGATTAAGCAGTGGTGTCTTGGATACAACATCAGGAGTACAAGCAACGGAAGAAAACTTAAACTGAACTCATCAAAACTGAAAACTTTTTGCTGTAAAAGACATCAACAAGAAAGTGAAAAGACAACTCAGAATGGGAGAAACTATTTGCAAGTCATTAATCTGACAAGGGACCTGTATCTAGAACATATAAATGACTCTTACAACTCAATATTAGAAAGACAAGTAACCAATTTAAAAACTGGGCAAAGGATCTGAATACACATTTTTCCAAAGAAGGTATACAAATGGCCATTAAGCACGTGAAAAGATGCTAACATCTTTAGCCTCCAGGGAAGTAAAAGTCAAAACCACAATCTGATACCACTTCACACCCACTAGGTTGGCTAAATAAAAGGAAAAAGTAAGAAAAACAGACAATAACAAGTGTTGGTAAGGGTCCAGAGAAACTTAAATCTTCTGCTCTCTGCTAGGATTGTAAAATGGTGCAGACACTTTAGAAAACAGTCTGGCATTTCTTTAAAAGGTTAAACATAGAGTAACCGTAAGACCTAGCAATTCAATTCCTCTGTACATACCCAAGAGATATGAAAACATGAGTCCATACAAATCTTATACACAAATGTTCATAGCAGCGTTATTCACAACAGCCAAAAAGCGTAAGAAAAACAAATGTCCATCAACTGATGAGTAGATAAATAAAATGTGGCATAACCATACAATGGATGTCATTCAGCAATTAAAATGAAGTACTGGGCTTCCCTCGTGGCGCAGTGGTTGAGAATCTGCCTGCCAATGCAGGGGACACGGGTTCGAGCCCTGGTCTGGGAAGATCCCACGTGCTGTGGAGCAACTAGGCCCGTGAGCCACAACTACTGAGCCTGTGCGTCTGGAGCCTGTGCTCCGCAACAGGAGAGGCCACGATAGTGAGAGGCCCGTGCACCGCGATGAAGAGTGGCCCCCGCTTGCCGCAACTAGAGAAAGCCCTCGCACAGAAACGAAGACCCAACACAGCCAAAAATAAATAAATAGATAAATAAAAATTAAAAAAAAAAAAATAAAGTACTAAAACACGCCACAACATGGGTGAACCTCGAAAATGTTATCCTAAATGAAAGAAGCCACACACACACATAGGGACACATATTGAATGATTCTATTTATGAAATATCCAGAATATACAAATCTGTAGAGACAGAAAGTAGATTAGTGATTGCCCAGGATTGCAGAAGGAGGTTGGGGGAAAATGGGCAGCGACTGCTAATGGTTGGGGTCTTTTGGGGGTAACGAACATGAAAACGTTCTAAAATTAATTGTGGTGATGGTTGCACAACTCTGTGAATATACTAAAAACCACTGAATCATACATTTTATTTTTTTAATATTTTAATTTTATTGGTGAATCATACATTTTAAATAGGTGAATTATATGGTATGTGAATTATATCTCAAGAAAGCTGATCTATACCATAATAATGATATAATAATAGATAACATAGTATAATAATAATAGATATTTTAAGTCTCCTTTGCAGCCCTCAATCGCTATAGGCCCCTAAACAGGAAGGGAGTTGGGGGGGGGGCAAGCAAGGCCCCCCGCACATCCCCTCTGAAAGGCAGGGTCCCCAGAACAGGGGGAGGAGCAAGGTTCTGGAGTCACTAATTCCGTGCTGGCAGCTGGGGACCGGCTCATGAACTCTGGGTTGCGGACGTCGCTTGGCCTCCTTGTGCCTCAGGCCAGCATCTCCGGAGTGAGGGTGAGGACGGGTCCCTCTCCTGGGGTGGCTGCGAGGATAAGGTGAGAAGGTTCATGTCAGGCACCGAGCGAGACCCCTGGAACACAGGAAACACGCAGTAGATGCTACCAGTACTACAGAAGCAGCCTGGGCGTAAGAAGTAATGAGCAAGGCAGACGGGCCGGGAAGTAACAAGCTGCCCTGTCCTGGAAGGTCAAGGCAAGCCCCCAACTGCACGCCTCATTGGAGCCAAAAGTTTCTGCAACTTCCCACTGGGCTTTCCTCCGAACGGCCCCTCGGCCCGGCGTCTTGCTCTTTCTCATCCAGTATCTTCCCTGCACCCCGTCAATCCAGGCATGGACCTGGGCCTTTCTGTTGGAGAAACAAAAGGAAGGAGGAAGGGGTGCGACACTGGGCCCCCTGCATGGCCACAGCCCATTCCCTCCCCCTTCCCTCCCCGGCGTCACCCACCCAGCTCACACCCGCCCTGCGGACCACACTCCTAACCCCACCCTCCCCGCCTCTGCCCAGCAGGCTGCTGTCCCAGGTCTGACTCCCAATTCCACGGGGCAGCCAAAGGGCCTCCCAGGGAACGGATTCCCCGGCACACGAGTGTCCTTGTCCCAAAGGCCCTGCAGCCGTGCACAGCTCTGTCACCCCCCTGCCTCCAGTTTCCTGCCATTCGCTTTTATTCTCGAGTGTGGAATTTATCCCACGCCCACTCCCTTCCCTAGATGTTGCCAGCCCCTTCCTGCGGGCAGACGTGCGGGGCTGTCGTCCGGCCAGGTGTGCAGGACACACAGGACCAAACAACAGGCGACCTCATCTCTATAGAGTAGCTCACATGTGCTGCGGCGGTTCCAGGAAAGCCCCAGGATAGGTGGGATCTTTAACTCTCTGGCTCAATTGCCCCTGAGCCAAATGGGAGCAAAAAAGGCCCAGATTGTTCTTGGGTGTCTCTGTGGAGGCCCCCCCCCATCACCCCTAGCCACTTCGTCTTCTCTTGCTGCACTAGTTGTGGTTGATTTAAAGCCCGTGCGTTGCCATGGCAACGTGGCCAAATCTGCCACGCCCCCCCCACCCCACCCAGAGGCCAGAAGTTATCCTGCCTCGGGTACCTCAAGCCTTGCTCCTGTCCCTCATTAGTGCTGAGATCATACTGAAATAATACAGGTTCAAACTACATCCAAACTGCTTCAGAGAGAAGTTTCACACTCTTATGTAACCAGCTGTTTTCAGATCTGAGATCCAAGACCTTGGTCCTCATTGTCACGGCCGTCGGCAAAGGAAATCTTGAGTTCACCTTCAAAACAGCTCAGAGGAACACACTGGAAACCAATTCTCAATCCCAGCCAGCTTCCTTCCGCTTGGAAATCCGCCTTGTTTCCCATTCTTAGGGTTAAGATGCTAGAACGTTCGGTCAGGTGCTTCCTTCCTTCCCCCTTTCCAAATCTGAACACCAGATTTAAGGAAAGGAAGCGCCAGCAAGTCAGACCATGCAAACCAGGAACCACGTCCCGAGACCCGACCCGGAACAAACTCTAAGCAAGTGTGTTTGGGCATCACTTTTTAGCAAATGTTTGCCACAGTGCATCCAAGGCTATATTTTCTTTTGTTCTTAATTCTTGTTTTCTTTATGTGGGCTCATTTTTTTCCCTCTCTCTTCCTCCCAGATGGAACCTAAGCGCCTGAAAAAACAGCTTCCCAAAATCCTGAAACTCCTGAAACCAGATGACAGGATTCTGATTGTGGGGACAACACAGCGACCTTTTGACGCTGAACTTCAACCTTTTTGCAAAGTTTATCAAAAAATTATTTTGGTTCCCAGACCAGACTATGCTTCCAGATATGGCAAGTACCCCTCACCCCTTGCAGTATGCGGTAACCGAGGCTGGGCCGTCCGGTGTGGGCTTGCAGGCATGTGGGCTTGAGCCGAGAGGGTGGCCTTCGTCACCCAGTGACCATCAGAAGGTGATGTAAGTCCCAGTGCCCCAGGACGTCAGCCGAACTCCAAGCCATAAACATAAACACCAGGCCCCAAGATCAATAGATCTCTGTTCTGTTGTTAACATAATTCTTTTTACCCAAGACAAAAGGAAACTGGCCAGGCATTATTATTTTGAGCCCTGAAGGAGACAAAAGCCCCCGTGGGTGAGAATTTTTCTTTTGACAGGTAGATTAGGGTCACTCAGCTTGTCCCCGTGGTGGTGATGTCTTTCCCATGCAACAGCATTTCTTTTCACCTGGTCGATTTTTTTTTCCAGGCTCAAAATACTAGTCCAAGAGAATGTTGATTTACTTAAACACTAAATACAACAAGAGCTTACTTTTTTCCATTTTTTCCCTTGGATAGACAGATTCAAAATCACTTCTTTTGAAACCTATTTTTAAATGGGAACAATACAAAAAAGTGACCCTGGGAGGCAGTGCAGTGAAATTGGGAAGAGCCGTGGCACGTGGGTTCTGACGAGACCTGGTTCTGATCCTGGCTCTCCCACCGAATAGCTGATGACCTTGAGAAGTAGGCTGACATTCTGAGCCTCCATTTTCTCAGCTATAAAGTAGGAGAAGTGTTCAGTTCACAGGGCTGTGGTGACCCTTACATGAGATGGCTAGAATGCCCAGCACCATCTCAGCTCCCGGAGAGCACGGGTGGAGGGGGAGAAGGCGGTGATGGTGGGCGTGGAGGAGGAATATTTAAATGGCAGGTTGGTAAATGGCCCAGGGAGCCGGCAGTGGTGCTGATGGTGCTTTCCATTATCGATTGCTGTGTGACAGACCTCCCCAGTGGCTTGAAACCACAAAGTACGCCTCTCATGATTCTGAGGGGCCACTGGGCTCAGCGGGGGACTTCTCCCCGAGGTGTTTCATGATGGCGCAGTAAATGGCGGCTGGGACTCCAGTCATCTGAAGACTGGACAGGGCTGGACATCCAAGACCATTCCCTCCAGGACTGTGTTGTTGCTGGCTGTCAGCTGGGAGCTCAGCTGGGGCTGGTGATCAGACCTCCTATACCTGGCCCCTCCCCATGGCCTTCCACAGCACGGCAGCTAGGTCCCCAAGGGGAACATCCTAAGGGGAAATGTTTCAAGAGGTTGAGGCAAAAGCTGGAAGGATCCTTGTGACCCAGCTGCAGAAGTCACACAGAGTCACTTTCACCACACTCTGCTGGTCAAGAGAAAGTCACAGGGCCAGCCCAAGTTCAAGGACAGTGGACTACACAGCATGTGAATACCAAAGGTGCGACTCATTGAGGGGTCGTCTTGGCCGCCCATGGTAGGGTGGTAGTGGTAGATTTGGTTTAGAGATGATGATGGTGGTGTTGGAAATGGTGGTGATGGTGACCGCAGCCTGGAAGTGATGGAGATGCTGGTGGTCATGACTGCAGCCTGGTGGTGATGGAGATGGTGGTGGTCATGACCACAGCATGGTGGTGATGGAGATAGTGGTGGTCATGACTGCAGCCTGGTGGTGATCGAGATGGTGGTGGTCGTGACCGCAGCCTGGGGGTGATGGAGATGCTGGTGGTCATGACCACAGCATGGTGGTGATGGAGATGATGGTGGTCGTGACCACAGCCTGGTGGTGATGGAGATGATGGTGGTCGTGACCGCAGCCTGGGGGTGATGGAGATGCTGTTGGTCATGGTGGCAGTCGTGGTAGAGGAGATGGCGGTAGCAATGATGTGGTAGCCATGGTGCATTGCTGATAATAATAAAAACTATTAGGTCAGACTTGGTTTCTATTAATCCTTCATTAGTCACAATAGCACCACCAAAACAGAGAGGATATATGGTCCTTTCTGGTTGATCTTAAGTTCCTGGTCAGTGTGATTTGCTAGAAGAACAACCCTTTACTCCCCATACATTATAAACTCTTAGCTTATTAGCCACTCCGTTTGCCATATGCATTCGTTTCTGTTTTGATAAAGTGTGTTCATAATCACAATGTTATATGCAAAGCACAGGAAGACTTTGGGCCCAGTTATTTCTCCACCCATCTAGGGACTTCTCCATCTTCTGGGGCCTACAAGCCCTCCACTGGATCCTTTGCAACCAGCCAGCATCAAAGGAAAAGAAAGAAAGATAGTATAAATGATCTCTCAGGAGATTTAGGGACCAGACTGAGGAGGGGCCAACGGTTCTTCTAGCCACATTGGCCAGAATGAGTCACGAGGCCCCACCAAGGTTCAAGGGGGCAGGGATGTGTAGTTTAGCCAAGGAAGGAGTCAACACAGAGGTGGGTGAGCACCAGCGTTCTCTGCCCACTACAGAGGATTCCACGCTCCTGGCTTCAACAGAGCTTTCCCACTCTCATGCCCCTGGGTTAGATTCTCTGTGTCTCTCTGTCTCTCTGTTTCTCTGTCTTTCTCTCTCTCTCTGTATTGTATATATATTTTAAGCTATCTTAATGGAATAAGGTAGAGTATTAATTTTCAGGGGCTAGAACATTATTCTTGACTTTGAACAGTTTCGATTGTTTGACAGAACCATAGGCCCTTTCAAAATGAAGCTATTGATGTATAACAAGGACAGTTGTGTTCTTTTGATAAAGTGCCAGGCCTCTCTAGGGACTCAGATCACAAGACAGATTCCAACTTGAATCCCCTCACGGCAGCATCGTGGGAGAGGAAGGAGGAAGCATCCCTTCACCTGTGGGCGGATGATAAACCTGCAACAGTGGTCATCTTGGGCCCAGGGCTCTGTCCACTCAACCACATGTGTCTCACATATTTCTTTCTCGGTGGGTGATTTGTTCAGGCTGCCATTCTCGCCAACATCATAAATGCTGTCCAGCGTTTCCTCCAGTGACCTTGAAGTTACCATAGCCACAGTGTCTGGGACATCTATCTTAAAGAAAGACTATTCCTGTCTTTGCAATGATCAAAAACGGTCTCTTGGGGCTTCCCTGGTGGCGCAGTGGTTGAGAATCTGCCTACCAATGCAGGGGACACGGGTTCGAGCCCTGGTCTGGGAGGATCCCACATGCCGCGGAGCGGCTGGGCCCATGAGCCACAATTACTGAGCCTGCGCGACTGTAGCCTGTGCTCCACAACAAGAGAGGCCACGATAGTGAGAGGCCCGCACACTGCGATGAAGAGTGGCCCCCACTTGCCACAACTAGAGAAAGCCCTCGCACAGAAATGAAGACCCAACACAGCCATAAATAAAAAAAACAAAAAAACAAAAAAACGGTCTCTTGCAGCCTGTAAAGCCTGGGCTGCAAATCCATAACTTGGGCCCTTGTTTGTCCATCTGTCTGCTGGCAGCAGAGGGCCAAAGGTGCGTGGAACACTCACGATCCAACATCTCAGATTCTCCAGGCGGTGCGGGGGAGTGACAGGGCTGAGAAGAGAAGGGTAGATCAGCCAGAGGAAACACGGTCCTTAAGGTTTACCAAATATGATTCAATATCTACCTCCTTTCCCCAAATCAAGCAGTTTCCTTCAAAATGTCTCTGCAAAGAAAATCCACCCCCAGGTTGATTAATGCCATGTCTAGTCCCCAGAAATCCCTTTGGGCTTCCTTCTCTCCACGTTCCTCATGCCTCCTCCTGCCTCTCTTCCCCGGGGTCTGTTCCGCTAATAACCCAATTCATCACAGGCCCCCCACCTTGGACCCTGTGTCTGCTCGGAGGGGTCCAGCCCATGTCTTTCTTTTTTTTTTTTTAACATGTTTATTGGGGTATAACTGCTTTACAATGCTGTGTTAGTTTCTGCTTTATAACAAAGTGAATCAGCTATACATATATATACATTCCCATATCTCCTCTCTCTTGTGTCTCCCTCCCACCCTCCCTATCCCACCCCTCTAGGTGGACACAGCACCGAGCTGATCTCCCTGTGCTATGCGGCTGCTTCCCACTAGCTATCTACTTTACATTTGGTAGTGTATATATGTCCATGCCACTCTCTCACTTCGCCCCAGCTTACCCTTCCCCCTCCCCGTGTCCTCAAGTCCATTCTCTACGTCGGCGTCTTTATTCCTGTCCTGCCCCTAGGTTCTTCAGAATCATTTTTTTTTTTTTTTTTTTTTTTTTAGATTCCATATATATGTGTTAGCATACGGTATTTGCTTTTCTCTTTCTGACTTACTTCACTCTGTATGACAGACTCTAGGTCCATCCACCTCACTACAAATAACTCAATTTCGTTTCTTTTTATCAGTCCATGTCTTTCGATTTTTCTGGAATTCTAGACTGCGGAGGCCAGAAGCTCATCCAAATCACATTATTCACCTTCTTGTGCTTTTGCAAAATCCCAAATAAAAATGAATTTTAAGAGACTATGTCATCTAAAGCACTAGCCAGGATAGAATCAATTGGGAATGCCAAAAGCAGAGAAGGGACCCCCAAGACCAGATTCCTTTCAGCCTAAAGAAGGGGAAGGGGATATAGATTAGTCTGAAGAACTGAGAAGCCCTCTACATCCGAGAAAGGAAGGTAAAACACGGCAGTAGGTCCAGAGAGCCCCTCAGCTGCCTTGAACCATTCTGTAGCCCTGGCCTCTGGTCCTCACGGCCACGCCCATTGCCAGCCCCCAAGCCTGTTGTGCTTTTGTGCCCACCACCCCCCTCCCCGCGCTGGACCAAAGGCTTGGCAGCCTGCTTGTGGCTCCAGTACTGGCTGTGGGGCTCCCACTGCAATGAGCCACCAGGCTGGAGCTGCCTCCGCGCCTGAATCGCCTCTTTGCCCCAGAGCAGCTATTTAAGGGCCAAGAACCCATGATCTGGTGGCTTTGTAAAAGCAGTAGAAGCTGTTCCTTTAAAAGCTAGTAAGTCTAGTTCATCAAACATGAGAAGGAAGTCAAGCCTGATTCTCTTTCCCCTTCTCTGGATCTGGAGATGGCTGGGGGCAAGTGGGCAAGTCCCACCGCAGCTGTGACTGCACCACCATTAAAAAATGATGAGCTTGGGAAAGTCATCAATGTTTTAGGTATTTTGACGAAGCTTGACCAAGACTTTACACGAATATTATACATGTTCAGTGTCAATAGGGTGTTTACATGTCCACACTAGACCAGAGTAATTGTCGTTTTTTGCATCACTATTTTTTTATTGGAGTATAGTTGATCTACAATATCGTGTTAGTTTCAGGTATACAGCACAGTGATTCAGTTGTATGTATATATGTATATTCTTTTCCAGATTCTTTTCCCTTATATGTTATTACAAAATATTGAGTAGAGGTCCCTGTGCTATACAGTAAGTCCTTGTTGGTTATCTGCTTTATATATAGTAGTGTGTATCTGTTAATCCCGACGTCTGCGTCACTATTACTGAATCTTTACTTGCAGGGATTTTTGTGTTAAAATACAAGGAGGCTGTGACTTTCATAGCTTAACAGGGGGGCACGGGAGAGCCGATATTTGTCGCTGGGAAGCCCTTAGCCCTCACTGTTTGTCCCCTCCACGCTGCAGGTAGGAATTTCACCCACGGGTGCCCAAGTCTGAAGCTGCTCTGGGTTCCCAGCCTGGGGTATCTACCGGGTCCTCAGGTTTAGGGGTTCTCGCCAGTGACTGTCCCATAAAACATGTTCCCTTCTCAGCTCCCAGAGTCACCACTCAGACCTGTTCGCACGGCTTCTAGATGTTATGAATGAGGACAGGAAACAGACGACATCCCAAGGGATGGAGTCATCTGGTTGTTCTTGTTGCTGTGTGTTTTTACCACGGGTTGTGTCTCCTGATGTCTAACTCTACAACAGTTGTATTTAGATAAGGGTAACCCTCCCCTGCTCCAATCCGTCTTTTACACAGATATGCTTAGAAATACTCTGTAGTTTATTTTGTGTTAGCTTTTATCATTGATGTTTTACTGAGCATTAGGAAACTTTGGTACAAAGTGGAATGACTTGATAGTAATAAAATTACAGAAATAACAGTAATAAAGCTACAGAAGAGAAAGTGTCCACCGTATGCCAGAACAGTTTCTTCCAAGTGATTTGTACACATTCTTGTCCTTATTTCTCATAGCAGCTTGAGAAGTAAATCTTTCTACTCCTACTTTTACCTTAGATGGGTTCAGGTTCAAATAAACCCACCAAGGAAGTAACAGTGTAGACGCAAGAGGAAGATGTTGCTTCAGGCAAATTTGGGGGCCCCCGTGGCCCTTGCTGCTCTTATTGCAGCTTTCAGCCCTTGATGGCTAACCTTCCACCGTTGGAAGACACCACAGGCCCCATGATAACATGTACCCCTTCCCAGCAACTCAGCTCACCTTGGGGCCAAGAATCCCCCACCAAGGAGGACAGTGGAGGCGCATTGTTGGAATAACTCGTGGCCCCAAAAGCCAGACTCTGATGTGGGTCCTAGTTACGTTCCAAGTCATTCTGTCCCTTGACAGTCATTGGACCTTTTCATTTCATCAGGTATTTTTGGATCAATGTATTTGGACGATGCAGTCATGTCACACACCTGACGGTGCTCAGATCATGCAGTAATCTTCAGTTTTTAAAAACTGTTTCAGATATTCCTCAAAGAAGGTCAAAATGCTCTAGAGACATCTGGCCAAATCTTCTCAGTGCTGCGGGTGGTTCTGATACGGAAGACCTTACCCCTGCCTGCATCCTTCCTCACTGTCCTCATAGAACTAAACACACCACAGCAAGTCTCATTTATTTCCCCGGAGCCTCTCTTGACAGAATAGACATAGTTCTCGAAGTGTAATCTCATCTCAAATGTTGTATGGGGACCATCCTATCTCTAAGGTTAAGTAAACATCAGGGATAATTTCATAATTCATCTTCACAGCGTCCCTGTGTTCTAAGTGAAATCTCCCGGTTACCCCAGGTCCCACTGACCCACACAACAACAGGACACCCATCTGGTAGATCTGTTAATCTGTGCATGTTTTTCCATTGTTGGGGGCAGAGAATAAAGGGTCCAGTTGCTCTGTCTAATAGGACGTGTGGGACAGTGTCTTACACCCAACGGGAACCGAGCCCTGCCGTGGCTGATAGAAATTGGACTCTGCATTCCAATTCCACACATAAAAATCATGTAAGAAATGAACTTTATAGCTCAAACAAGTCAGACTCCTACTTAGCCAAATGCCATAGACACCCACGTAAATTTCCAATTTTGGAAGATTTTGAACATCTTTGAAGGTACCGCCCTAAAACTATACTGACCCTAGTTTAATTTTTCCTTGTCAATTCAAGGGGCTCGTAGTCTGTAGACCTCAGGGCCATCGATGTGCATCCCTTATGGTTGAAAATCACTCGGGGCAGAGCATTTGGTTCTGTGGCTTCCTGCTCATTTGAATTACAAATTGGAGCAGACCTCCAGTGCTCTCCTTTCTTGGTGAGCCGCAGCTTTGTCCTGGGAACTGGGTTAATGCTGCTTTCTCTGTGGTGACTCCTGTTCTCTGTCTTTTCCATCATTTTGGATACAACAGTTTTGTGGAAAGAGATCATTCAGCGCAACGGCGGAGTCATCACTGGTGCCTTGAGTATCAGTTGCCTGGCAAAGATCAGCGACGGCTTCACGCAGGGACACATCGTCCAAGTGGTGAAGGAGGTGCTCACGGAGCGGAGAATCCAGCAGCAATCTCACAAGCCACTCACCGCCCTCGAGTTCGTCACGTCTCTCACCAGCATGAGTCCCGTCTACCAAGAGGAAGAAGAAAGCTTTAAGGTAAACGCAACGCCTATCTGGCCAGGTCCTAGCAGCAAACACTTGTCACGTCACCTCCTCCCTCCAATCTCCTGGGTTTCATGCATTTGGACTCTACCATACCCAGTAAAATTTAGAAACTCGAAATTTTGGGGCCACAATATTTTTCTGGCCTTAGCAGGAAAGCACATGTCTTCCAAATTTTCGGAAAATTATGATCCATGACCTTATAAATGAACAGCCAAATTGCAGAATTGAGTAGCAGCTTCAAAACCATTGGATTTGCACACACACACACACACACACACACACGCACGTCTCTTGGTTCTCACTGATTTTTACTTCATAATCACATAATGGAACAAGTTTTGCATGGAAAAAAACATTCCCTAAACAGTGTACTTCCAGCCAATGCTGCTTTTGCCCCATATTTGCGCTGGTACACTTCATCTTCCAGTACACTTGCGATAGGAAATCACAAGAAAATTCGCCAACATTTAGTTTTCGTATTTTTGAACACACTCTGATATGTTCACAGAACTTTTTAGATCTGGAGGAAACTTTGAGAATTAACTCTTCCATATCCCTCGATATGGGAGGAAAAGAACTAGCCAAGGGTGATGTGCCTTTTCCAGGCACAATCCGTTTTAGAGCCTTCGTCCCCAAGGCCCAGGCCAGCAGGCAACCCCTCCAAATCCTTTTAATAAGAATGAGTACAGCTGTGTTCTCTTTCTGAACCTAAAGGTAGTTTTCTTGGCCAACTGGAAACAAAAGGGAGGAAAACTGTATCCATGCAATTATATCCACCACCATCTTGGCCATGCAGTCACCGGAATGAGAGCTGGAATTCCCGTTCAAGCCTCTTGTCTCTGAAAGCCTGCTTGGGATTAGGAAAATTCCCTCTACGATGTGTCACTTTTCCACCAACTGTAGAAACTGTTTCCCTTCTGCTTTGCTGCTGATGCTTCAATGAAGGTTGAAAATAGTCTCAATACTGATCCCCAAAATAATGATCTGCATGAGGGTTGACAAACTTTTTCCAAAAAGGGCCAGATAACAAATATTTTAGGCTTTGAGAGCTATGCAATCTCTGTCACAACTGTTAAACTCTGCATCATGGCGCAAAAGCATCCAGACAGAGAACATAAATGACTAAGTATGACTGAGTTCCAATAAAACTTTATTTGCAAAAACTTTATTTGCAGACCAGATTTGGCCCATCAGCCATAGTTTCCTGACCCCTGCTCTAGAAAAACTCAAAAGAAATATTTCCAACTCCAGGCTGGAGATTTTGCCAAGTGTCTGAATCAGTATACTTGTTAACTATTTAAACCTTGTTAGTATTAATTGCAAATATTCATCCTCTTCAAGCGATATATCCTTTTCAGAAATCCCTAGGTTATTTCTCCTTTCTAAAATAATGTTTCTCCTTATTTTGAGGAACTAAGCTTAGGTGTTAAAATCTATGCTTTCTCTTAGCTGGGTTTTTAACTTTCTGAAATGATCTCTAGAAGTTTTTCTATCTGTTACAGGTGCTTGAGGTCCAATAACTGGAACCGATCACACTAAGCAAAACAAGGAAATGCTACCATTTTATAACCTGGGATGAGAAAGCATATGCTTCTCACATCCATTCTTGGCACATTTGATCACTTTTTTCATTTTTCAGGGAAACGAAATCATTTTACCACCATCACCACTAACCCCATCCCCCCCATCCATTTCTTTTTTTTTTTTTAACATCTTTATTGGAGTATAATTGCTTTATAACGGTATGTTAGTTTCCGCTTTATAGCAAAGTGAATCAGCTATACATATACATATATCCCCGTATCCCCTCCCTCTTGTGTCTCCCTCCCACCCTCCCTATCCCACCCCTCTAGGTGGTCACAAAGCACCTACCTGATCTCCCTGTGCTATGCAGCTGCTTCCCACTAGCTATCTGTTTTACATTTGGTAGTGTATATATGTCCATGCCACTCTCTCACTTCGTCCCAGCTTACCCTCCCCCATCCCCGTGTCCTCAAGTCCATTCTCTGCGTCTGCGTTTTTATTCCTGTCCTGCCCCTAGGTTCTTCAGAACCTTTTTTTTTTTTTAGATTCCATATATATGTGTTAGTGTACAGTATTTGTTTTTCTCTTTCTGACTTACTTCACTCTGTATGACAGACTCTAGGTCCATCCACCTCACTACAAATAACTCAATTTTGTTTCTTTTTATGGCTGAGTAATATTCCATTGTATATATGTGCCACATCTTCTTTATCCACTCATCTGTAGATGGACACTTAGGTTGCTTCCACGTCCTGGCTATTGTAAATAGAGCTGCAATGAACATTGTGGTACATGACTCTTTTTGAATTATGGTTTTCTCAGGGTATATGCCCAGTAGTCAGATTGCTGGGTCCTTTGGTACTTCTGTTTTTAGAAGTGGACATAGTAGCCATGTCAATTTTGGGTCGTCGTGTTTTGGGTCGTCGTGTTTTCATTGTCATTTGTTTCTAGGTATTTTTTGATTTCCTCTTTGATTTCTTCAGTGATCTCTTGCTTATTTAGTAGTGTATTGTTTAGCCTCTATGTGTTTGTATTTTCTACACATTTTTTCCCGTAATTGATGTCTAGTCACATAGCATTGTGGTCAGAAAAGATACTTGATACAATTTCAGTTTTCTTAAATTTACCAAGGCTTGATTTGTGACCCAATATATGATCTGTCCTGGAGAATGTTCCGTGAGCACTTGAGAAGAAAGTGTATTCTGTTGTTTTTGGATGGAATGTCCTATAAATATCAATTAAGTCCATCTTGTTTAATGTATCATTTAAAGCTTGTGTTTCCTTATTTATTTTCATTTTGGATGATCTGTCCATTGGCAAAAGTGGGGTGTTAAAGTCCCCTACTATGATTGTGTTACTGTCGATTTCCCCTTTTATGGCTGTTAGCATTTGCCTTATGTATTGAGGTGCTCCTATGTTGGATGCATAAATATTTACAATTGTTATATCTTCTTCTTCGATAGATCCCTTGATCATTATGTAGTGTCCTTCTTTGTCTCTTGTAATAGTCTTTATTTTAGAGTCTATTTTGTCTGATATGAGAATTGCCACTCCAGCTTTCTTTTGATTTCCATTTGCATGGAGTATCATTTTCCATCCCCTCACTTTCAGTCTGTATGTGTCCCTAGGTCTAAAGTGGGTCTCTTGTTGACAGCGTATGTATGGGTCTTGTTTTTGTATCCATTCAGCCAGTCTATGTCTTTTGGTTGGAGCATTTAATCCATTTACATTTAAGGTAGTTATCGATATGTATGCTCCTATTACCATTTTCTTAATTGTTTTGGGTTTGTTATTGTAGGTCTTCTTCTCTTGTGTTTCCTACCAAGAGAAGTTCCTTTAGCATTTGTTGTATAGCTGAATTTTGTGGTGCTGAATTCTCTTAGCTTTTCCTTGTCTGTAAAGGTTTTAATTTCTCCATAGAATCTGAATGAGATCCTTGCTGGGTAGCGTAATCTTGGTTGTAGGTTTTTCCCTTTCATCACTTTAAATATGTCCTGCCACTCCCTTCTGGCTTGTAGAGTTTCTGCGGACCCCACATCCATTTCTGCTTCCTGTCGTATCTCCAGGACTTGGCACAGCGCCTTGTCCCACCTAGATGTTCAGTTAACTTGTTTAGTGGCAAATGGATTGAGCAGATGGATAGATGGAATGAAACTGTCACTCTGCCGAATAATGTGATTCCATGGCTGTAGTTGCTGGTAATCAGGTCTATCATTTTCACCCTGAGGAATTTCACCCAGCTGTGCTTCTGACAACGTGTCAGACTAGGGTCTTGCAGATTCTCCAAACACATGTACCTGCACAATGGACATGATGGAGAAAATATTGCATGATAATGATGTAATAGTTATAATAGTGTTAGCTAATACTTATGAGTACTTATGTACCAGACACACAGTTAGACTCAGTTAGACCACACCATTTACCCTATTTTGCAGATGGGGAAACTGAGTTATAGTGAGGTGTAGTAGGCAGAATATTGGCTCCCCAAAGAGGCCTACATCTGAGTCCCTGGAACCTGGGCCTGTGTTAGGTTACATGGCAAAGGGGAATTAAGGTTTCAGATGGAATAAGTTTGCTAATCAGCTGACCTTAAGACAGATTACCCTGAATTATCCTTGTGAGTCCAGTGTAATCATAAAAGTTAGAAGAGGGCACAAGAAGAGAAACCAGAGAGATGGCAGCGTGAGGAATCATTGAGACTCCAGGTAGCACAACAGTGCTAGCTCGAAGGTAGAGATGGTGCCACAAGCCAGGAAAGCCGGTGGCCACTGGAAACTACAAAAGACAAGGGGACAGATTCTGCCCTGGAGCTCCAGAAAGGAACACAGCCTGCAGACACCTTGATTTTAGCCCCATGAGACCCATTTTGGACTTCTGATCTACAGAACTATAAGATAATGTGTTTTTTTAAGCCATGTGGTAATTTGCTGCAGCAGCCAAAACAAAACAAACAAACAAAAACCACAAGAGGCAAAATGACTTGTTCCAGGTCACACAGCTTAAAAGGAGTAGAGCTAAAATTCAAATCTCACTCCAAAGCCAATTTTGTTGACCACATTCCATACTGTGCCTCAGTAAATTAGGAGTCCATCACCTTAAGTACTTGGCCACCTCACCTTACGTTGAAAGGTGAGTCAATGCTAAAAGAAGAATGAGAAAATCCCCAAGTGCCAGAAACAAAGATAAATCTCAAACACAGGGACAACCAGATGCCTGGCATGTAGCATAGAGAGAAATAAATGATAGAAAACAAAAAAAGATTAGGAGTTGTAGAAGATAAAATGACAAATCTGCTGCTTCTATGACTGGATCTTTGATATCCCAATATCACCAAGGAGCATTAGCTTCTAAACACCCTATAAGTCCTGGTTCTGGATGTGGGTTTAGAGAACCACGTGGAAGCAAGTGCAGTACTGCTAGGGAGGTAGGTATAATGAGAGAGAGAGAGAGACCAAAACAAATCTGAAAATCAAAATTCCAAAACATTTTAGGAAATCTAGTGTTACATACAATCTTCAAACAAAAATGATTAACAGACAATAGTTTAGGGCTTCCTGGTGGCGCAGTTGTTGAGAATCTGCCTGCCAATGCAGGGGACACGGGTTCGAGCCCTGGTCTGGGAAGATCCCACATGCCACGGAGCAACTAGGCCCGTGAGCCACAATTACTGAGCCTGCACGTCTGGAGCCTGTGCTCCACAACAAGAGAGGCCACGATAGTGAGAGGCCCGCGCACCGCGATGAAGAGTGGCCCCCACTTGCCACAACTAGAGAAAGCCCTCGCACAGAAACGAAGGCCCAACACAGCCATAAATAAATAAATAAATACTTTAAAAAAAAAGAAAAGAAAAGACAATAGTTTAAACAAAAACATTTAGATTAATATGATTAAGATGTTCAAGAAAATAAATGAAGGCGTAACTTCCATTAGAGATGCACACAAAGTTTTGAAACAAAGACAGGCAGAAATGGAATAAAAACAGATAATTAAGAAAAAAATCACAAAAAGAAAGCTTTGAAATGAAACATAAGGTAACTAACATAAAAAGCCAAAAAATAAAAGAGATGTGAACACTAGACTAGACATGGTCAAAGAGCAAATTATCAGACTGGAGGATGGTCCTGGGGAGCTCCCCCCAGAAGGCAACATAGAAAAATAAAAACATAAAACCTATAAACGGCAAGTAAGAACCTTTGAAGACACTGACACCCAACTAACAGCAGTTCTAGAAGAAGAGAAGAAATGCCAGAGAAACAATTATTTGAAGAAATACTTGCTGAGAATTTTCCTTAATTAAAGACGTGACTTCTTAGGTTAAAAACAAACTCCACATGACCAGCAGAACACATGAAACAAATCTACACCTACATGTGTTATTGTGAACCTAAGAACAAGGCAACAAGCCAGTCTTAAGATACCAGATTACCTGCAAAGAAGCAATTGGGAGATCAGACGTCTCCTTGGCAAAAATAGACACCAGAAGAAAGTGAGAGTATATCTGCAAAGTGCTGAGGAAAAATAACTGTCTACCTAAAATTTATATCCAGCTAAACTAACATCCAAGAGATCAGAAAAAATAAAGACACTTTAAGACATACAAAGACTGAGATAGTGTCCTACTCACACACTTCAGAGTGCAGTTTGGAAATATCAAATAAAATTGAAGATGCTCATGACCTACAACCCAGGAATTCTATTTCTGTGTATATGCCCCAGAGAAGTTTTCTCGTTTGTGTATAAGGAGATATAAAAATTGTGAATTTCAACACGGTTCATAATAACAAAATATTGGAAATGACCTATATGTCCGTTAATGGGAGAATTGATAAATAACTTGTAGCATAGTCACTTAATGAAATATTATAACCACAGAGCTTGTAAACCAAAGTGTTTCTCAGATTTCAAATAAATGTGAAAGTTGAGAAAAATGTCATCACAGGGCCAGTTGCAATCATTAAGTGCTTTGGGGTATTTTGGCTCCAATATTTCTGCCATGTTTTTAACAGTATTCCTCAGTCCAGCTGCTGGTGGCCTTGTCTGAACCATGGGGAGCCATTCACATTACCAAGAAAACCCACACCTTCGGGATAGAGCAAGATTCCCAGGAAGTCAAGTGACTTAGTTGGGAAGGGTCGTTGGTTAGATCTGGCCAGTGATCCTCCTTAACTGTTAACTCCTTGAGATAGAAGTTTCAAATTGTATAGAAACAGAGGTTGGTAAACCCACGTAGAAAGAATTTGTATTGAACATACATTAAATGCCCAACATTTAATGGCTGCTTGCCCCCTTCCGTTCAGTGAGCTTTTCTTTATTTTTAAGGGCACACTAGTGAATTCACATCATTTTGATATTTTCCTGAACGTCTGTTCGATTTCAGGACTGGTACGCCAAGACCCCTATGGGTAAAAAGCGAGCCTTGGCATTAAAAGGAGATAACAAAGAAAATGAAAAGGACAAAGGAAAAGAGAAGGAGAAGAAAGGGAAAAAGGAGAAAAAGAAAAAGTAATGCCTCTCTGAGGAGCCAGGGATGGAGGTGGGCCCGACTCTCCAGGGAGGAGATTGACCATTGCCTGTCTGAAGACCCACACTGATGCCCTAAGTCCACCAGCCCTGCCCTCTCTCAGTTAGATCTTTGTAGGCTGACCACCAAGTTAGTTGTGCATAACAAATGTTTCTAGAGCTTGTAATTATTTCTTAATCTATATAAAGTTTGTATATAAGCAAAACTCGCTCTTCACACACTCCACAATCTATCCCAGTTGGACACGTCATCTCATCAGTACTAGTTGCTAAATTTAAATTTTGATAGTTAGAAAATAATCTGGCAACTAGTAAATTCAGTCATCGGTACTACTAGCTTTATATTAATAATCTGTGTATTATCTCGCACATATTTTAATAAATTAATTCTTTGCTCTATTCATACATTCTATATAATGGAGTAAAAACTTTTTCTTGGACTGACTCAGTAATTTGGTTTCTGGAGCTAAAAAGGATCTTTTAAATAAACGCTTTCAATCTTCTGACTTTGAAGATGGGGAAACTAAGGCCCAGAGTCCCACAGCTAATATTTGGAACATTGGGACTAAGTCATTGCCTCTTAATTCCTGGGTTCCTGCTCTTGAGAAGCACTGGAGCACTGGCAGGCCAATGGCTAGATGAAAACTACGACCCAAAAAGGGGGTGAAAATAGGAGAAGAGAAACTCTAAATAAAGAAGTAAGAAATACTAAGAAAGAGAAAGATTAAAGAATAGAAAGGTGAGGGTCAAAAGATAAATTTCAATTTTGCAAGAATATGAAAGGTTACTTGGTGGCATATTGTAAGTAACCCCCTTCTAAATTGTGGTGAGAACACAATCAAAGGAAAGAGACAAATTGAGGTGGGATAAATTTATTGGAATTTAATTCAAATGAACTATTGGGCAGTTTTTGGTTACACCACAGAAAGTTCTACAATCTCCTACTCCGTAGACCAAGCTAGATCTCCAGGCTTTCCTGGGATTTTCAGTGGGTTAGATCTTTAATGCCCAAAACTACCCGTGGTTCCCAGCTGTCTTCTGGCCACCAGCACATACCCCTCAGCCTGTGTCTGTACAGGACATGAACACAAATTAGGACAGAAAGAGACAGCCCCAGGCCCCCGTGCTCTGCATGTGCTCTGTACAAACTGGAAAACCATCCCTCAGAGTCTGTCCTCTTGAACAAGCTCCACTTTCCCAGTGCCCCGCCGTAGATTTGCCTTCTCATACCAAAGGAACCCCAATTTCTGCAGACTGTCTGTCTGCCCTCCCCCTTACCCACCCCAGACTGTGTCTGGCCAAGGCTCAAAGTGGCCTGAGAGGTGGGCGGACTCCCCATCCTAAGCTCAGAGAGCAGTGAAATGTTCGTCTCTCCAGGGTGGTCCACAGAGACCCTTTCTTTCACATGTCATGGGAGCAGACTCTTGGTTTTGACCCAAGCTGAGAGCTCCACGGCTCTAGGGTTTGGTGTTCATTGCAAAATAGTAGGATCTGGATTGTAAAGCAATGAAAATCATGATTGTAAAGGAATAAGCGTTATGAAAATGTTAGTGGTGGACAACACCTTTTAACTTGGTCTGACTGTGATAAGCACACTTTTCAGAACTCATACAAACCTGTGTACGTAAAGCTTACTAAACAATTACTAATTAATTCATAAAACATGAAACAGACCCACAAACATAGAAAACGAACTTGTGGTTACCAAAGGGGGAGGTGGGAGGATGTTAGGAGTTTGGGATTAACAGATACACACTGCTATATATAAAACAGATAAACAGCAAGGACCTACTGTGTAGCACAGGGAACTAACTGTATTCAATATCTTGTAATAGCCCATAATGGAAAAGAATATGAAAAAGTATATATATATATATGAATCACTTCACTGTTCACCTGAAACTAACACAACATTGTAAATCAAGTATACTTCAATAGAAAATTAAAAAATAAATTTAAATGGCCACATGTGGCTAGAGTGCCTAGCATATTGAACAGTGCAGCTTTGGAGTAACTTTGAGTCTTAAAAATTGGTAAAGATCATCTAAATATTGTCCCTATGGGCTCACTCTCTCATGGCACGTTCACACTGAGACGTGATCTCCACTGGCCCCTCTGTTTTCTCCCAAACTGTGACTCCCTGCCCTTCCCAGTGCTAGGTTTTCACTCTGTTCCACGTGGCTCCCATCAGCCAGCCCCACCTGGTTACCAAGAACCACTATGTCCTCCCACCCCAGCCGGCTTTGCCCAGCTCACAGGTGCCCTCAGCTTTGCACAGAGTGGGCCCCCTTGTAGGTCACTGCAAACTGCGCAAGAGCCTGACAAGCTATAGCCCAGCACTTTACGGTATTTGTACCATGGCCTCTTGCTCTGTGTGTGTGCCAGGGGATGGGTAGATTCCTGCACGTATACTCACAAAAATATATTTCACTTTTTTTTATACAAATGGTAACATAGCATATATATTGTTCCACCCCCTTGCTCTTTTCACTTAATAATATACCTTGGGTATTGTTTCATATCAGCACACACAGATTGGCCTCATTTTATATTAGCTACATAACACCCACTTGGTGGGTATAGCATAATTCATCTGACCAGTCCACTCTTGGTCAGACATTTAGATCGTGTCCACCCTTTGCTATTCCATCAGTGCTACAATGAATACCTTTGTACATTCTTCTGTGTGGACATGTACAGGAGAAAGATCTGTAGGATAAATCCCTAAAAAAGAAGTTATGGCAATGGAATGCTATGCAGCCATTAAAAAGGATGAAATAATGCCATTTACAGCAACATGGATTATTAACTACAGATTATCATACTAAGCGAAGTAAGTCAGAAAGACAAATATCACATGTTATCACTTACATGCGGAGTCTAAAATATGACACAAATGAACTTATCTATGAAACAGACTCACAGACATAGAGAACAGACTTGTGGTTGCCAAGGGGGAGAGGGGAGGGAGAGGGATGGGGTGGGAGGCTGGGGTTATCAGACGCAAACTATTATATATAGGATGGATAGACAACAAGGTCCTACTATATAGCACAGGGAACTATACTCAATATCCTGTGATAAATCACTTTGCTGTACAGCAAAAATTAACACAACATTGCAAATCAACTATACTTCAATAAAAATAGAAGAAGTTACTGGGTCAGATTAGCCATGCATTTTTATTTTTTAGTTTTTTCAAGATTTTTATCCTGTTGGGACAAGTCCCTTTATTTATTTTTTTTAATATTTATTTATTTATTTATTTATTTATTTATTTATTTATTTGGTTGCGCTGGGTCTTAGTTGTGGCAGCCGGACTCCTTAGTTGCTGCTCATGGGCTCCTTAGTTGTGGCATGTGAACTCTTA
This sequence comes from Eschrichtius robustus, assembly GCF_028021215.1. Taxonomy (NCBI): domain Eukaryota; kingdom Metazoa; phylum Chordata; class Mammalia; order Artiodactyla; family Eschrichtiidae; genus Eschrichtius; species Eschrichtius robustus. Next base: position 4,563,485 of record NC_090828.1, read on the forward strand.
GTTGCGGCATGCATGTGTGATCTAGTTCCCTGACCAGGGATGGAACCTGAGCCCCCTGCATTGGGAGCCCGGAGTCTTATCCACTGCGCCGCCAGGGAAGTCCCTAGCTGTGCGTTTTTAATTCGGGTCACTCTTGCCAGGGTACCAGGCGCTCACCCACCCGTCCTGCAGGGGGATGCTCATGACGTCATCATCCACCGGGCAGCTCGTCAAACTGCGAGCCTGTCAGCAATCCACGTTTAAAATCCAGGTCCCCCTGGGAGAGTGATGCCGCCGTGTGCTACAACACCCATTCTTTTCTGAGACAGAGACACGACAGAGACATGACAGCCCTGACGGGGGGAAAGCAAATGAGAGCGTGTGTGGGGTGGAAGGGCAGAGGGACTGGGGGAAAGAAAGGGAAACAGACCCTTCCTGGGAGTTCTGCTGGGGCCGGAGCTGTTCCAGGGTCATTATGCGACAATTAGCTCCTCTGGAGTGTGTTCTGAAATGAAGGGGACAGTAATTAATGTCATTAACCCTCATTAAGGGAGCATCTATGGAATGCAATCTGATTAAAGTGGGATTAAAGCTCTCGGTGGCTCTGCCCTCTGCCTGCCCTGAGGAACCAGCAGGTTCCGGGTCCAGAACCACTGCGGGCTAACACGGCGTTCCTTCAAAGATGTTCTTGAGACCATGCGGCCTTAAACAAACAGCTCCGTCCAGAACTAGCAAGTTTAAGACCCCTAACGCTGAAGAAGCTGCTTTTGAGGCTCTTCCTAATCCTCCATCCACGTGTGATGCGAAGACAGTAATGGTGGTCGGTGTCACAGGGCTATTTCAAAGAGTGACACTATTTTCAGCCACTAAAGACATTGTGGGACCCAAACAACTGAGAGAAGCGGCTTCTGATGTCCTCACAGGTCTGAAGATTTTAATTTAAGGGAGGCATGGATGACGCTAACGAAAGCAAAGGAGCCACGAAAGACCAATGGGCTTGGAACCAAGCTGGCAGCTACCTCAACAGTGAGGTTTGGAAAATCAGAGGGAGCTTGACCCAAAATATGTGTCTCCAAGCACCTGAGATCCCCACCATTAGAATCACTCATTCGCCAACGCGTGGTCCCCTTAACCATCCCGGGTCACTGAAGACACGGTTGCAACATCGCAGTGATGTGGGGTTCACTCTCCAAGTCTTTTATTGAGCGCCTTCTACGTGCCAGACACCGAGATGCCCAGGGGAGCTGCTTTGCAGTCTAGTGGGGGAAGGGACATCAATGAAACGGTTGTGCGATGAATGTGTGTGGCCAGATCTGCACAAGGGGCGTGGGCACCGGGCACCCGACCTAGGACCTCGTCTAAGGGATCCGGCTTCCGGCCGCCTGGCCTCATCCCTGCAAGAACGTTTTCCAGATGGAGAAGCTGAGACTCCACGAGTACCTGGCAGGTCTGATTCCTTTCCTCTTCAAAATGGCCACACTTGGTGCCCATATAACTACCTAAGACGGTGTATTTCGGGCCCCCGGCACATGGGATGTACTCAGTACGGGTTTATTGCCTCATAGACATTCCGCAGTGCACTTTTCATATGGGGCTTTGGGAGGCAAACGGGAGGCCAGGAGTCGGCCTCCAGGAGTTTTGGCCTCTACCCCCCGCTCCCCTGCCCCGCGCACTGGACTGTAGTGGGATGACTCTCTCTTCAGCCCAGCTCACCCAGCTCCTCCACACGGCAGACAGACACAGCGCGTCGCTCCTCCTCTTGGCCTAGGGATTAAGCATCTTAGCAATTTGGTCTCTGCTGTCAATTCTAGTGGCTTAGAGCGAAGGCCTTGACTGACCCAAGCCCAGGCTCCCCAACTCTCGCCCTTCCTGGCCCTGCACCCTCCACGTTCTCACCAGGCACGCAGTTGGTCTCCACCCTGCGGGGCTGCTGTGAACAGTGACCCCAGCTATGACCCGTGCACCCAGCACAGCGGCCGGCACCAAGTGAGGTCTCCGTGAGCACCGCTTGCTGTTCCATGACCGGCAGAGCTTGCACTACAGGGGAGATGACAACACAGCACTGCGATGAAGGTGGGGTGGGGGAGGGGAGGGGGGACGCTCCTGCATCCCCAGGGCCAGGGTGCACGGTCCTGTGAGAAGCCAGGAGGCTGTCTGCAGGGTCCCCCCTCACCCTCCATCCCCAACCATTTCACTTGGCTCTGTTTCCCTTGTTGAGGGCCAGTTTGGGGGTCTGGTAGACCTCCGTCACCCCTCTGGGATACCCCTGCTCCGTCTCTAGAGCCCTTGGGTAGCCTCACTCCGACCCATCCTCAGGCCTTTCCCCGCCTGTCTGGAGGGAGGTCAGCCAGTGTCTGGGAGGAGGGTCGTGGCTTCTTGGAAAGCACCGTAGGCTGAGCTGGGCTGAGTCCAAATACACAAATGAGCTGGGTGACCTCGGGCCAGTCCAGCCACACAGACACACACATATTCACACTGCACACAGAAACACACATGCCCACACACACAAACACACCAACAGACATATAAACACACATGCACATATACATGCATATATACACACCCCACACTTATACACACCCACACACACGCACACGTTCACATGCATACACACATGTACATACATGCACATGTTCACATGCATACACATAGGTACACACATGCTATACACACTACACACATGCACATGTTCGCATGCATACACGCATGTACACACATGCTATACACACCCACACATGCATACACGCATGTACACACGTGCTATACACACTACACACATGCGCATGTTCACATACATGCATGCACATACGCACATGTGTTCACATGCATACACACATGTACACACATGCTATATGCACATCCCCCTCCCGCAGCCCCCATTTCCTTAGCAGGGCCGATGGCAGATGCCCGTGACCCTCGCATCCCTGAGCCTCAGGCCTCCCCCCAGGGGAGGAGTGGGCACTGGGGAGTAGCAAATTGGGGAGATGTCCCCACAGGTGCTACTGGGCTCGGAGCTGTGTGTTTACTGTCTACACTGAGCGAGTGCTTCGTGAAAACATCTGCTTCCTGCGCCTCGAGGGAGGGAGTCGCGGAGACCCCAGCTGCGGCAGGAAAGGCTGACATGGACCCCCACGGCTCCCAGCTGCACGTGGAGCAGGAAGGGCAGGAGGGCAGCCCAGGAGAGGCCGCGAGTGCATCCACGGCAAACCGAAACCAGACTCCCTACCTTCCAGGTGGGGATCAGAAAGGTTAACAGTCTTCCCAGAGTCACAAAGAGCTGCTCCCCGACACCACCAGACCACACAGTCAACTCGGAGGAGTGGGAGGGAAGCTGAACGCAGGGTGATGTGGGGCCCATCCTGGGGGCCCCCAGGGAGCCATGTTTGTTTCCTCATCTATAAAAGACCTGGGGTGAACCCCACAAGGGTCCTTCTAGCTCTGAGTTCCTACTGCCCTTAGGACAGAAGCATTCCAGAGGTGAGGGATCTGTAAGCCTTAATCCATGACAGTCATCAGGGTCATTTGCGATAAGAGGACCAGGACCAGGTTCACCCCGCCTCCTAAGCAATTGGGATCCAGCCACATTCTTGAGAAAGCACCCAAAATACCACAGGGCAAAGTCCTCTACCTGCAGCTGAATGTTCAACATCACACAGCAAATGGAGCATAGCGCCGAGAGTTTTATGCTGAGAGAAGCGGACCCCGTGCTGATGAAGAAGGTAAACAGCTGGAGGTCAGAGCTGGCGTGCTCTCACTCCGCACGTGATTCTCTGAGCATCCTGGCTTATTTTATGTCCCAGAGCTACAGCCTTAGGGCTGGAGCCCTGTCTGGTCAGAGGTGGCCCTCATCTTGGAGAGCAGGGACAACTTTCATCTTTGACCATTGGCGTCTGATGACCTCAGGCTGCATCAGCACCGCTCAGGTGGCCCCGTGGGGAGTTCGGCTGCTTCTGCATCCTCCAGGCGCCGGCCAGCTCTTGGCACCAGCCAAGCATCTTGCTGGCCCCGCTTCGGGGTCAACTCCATCTCCAACAATAGTGCCCACCCTGCCCCTCTGTCCTCCTGTCTTGCTTCATGTTGTATTACCCATGCTTTATTTACCGTCACCTGACATGGTAGACATCCATCTGTTTTCCATCCTCCCCCAAGCTACACTAGAACGTACAGCACCAGAGGAGCAAAGTGAGAGCCTGGATGAATCCAGGGAGAAGTCCTCCCTCACCTTTAAGTGGACTCCGAAAGGCCGAGAAGCTGCTATTGTGCAAAGCCCCTGAGAGCTTATCGGGGTGGAGGAGAGCAGAGAGGACCAGTGGAAAGGTTTTAGGGGCCAGGCCTGCAACAGTGTACACATCAGGTCTATATCCTTGGTCACTATGCAGTCACACGGCCACGCTCAAGAGCAGGAGAGGGGGAGGAAGATAGGAAAGCTGTATGCCCAGCCTCTACCACGAATGGAAACATGAAAAGTTACCTCCAATTTTTAAATTGTGGACTCAAGTGTATGAATTCAAGAACGTTTGCTACTTCCAAGCAAAAACACTAAAGATAAATGAATATTCCCTTCTGGACAATCCCATTGATACTTGCTCTCTGACTACCTGAAATTGCCTTTAGAGAGTTGTTCTTCTGAAAGAAAACTTTCCAATAGTCTTTTACCAAAATGTGAATATCCGTAAGAGGGGATGCGCATTTGTGTTTTTATTGAGTTATGACACAAGTAGAGCAAAGGTACAGTCCAGGATATGAAGGGGAGGTGTTGTCAGCCCCTTAGAAGCCCACTTGCATAGATGTATATCGACAGATGAATGGATAAAGATGTGGTATTATATACAATGGAATATTACTCAGTTATAAAAAGAAGGAAATAATGCCATTTGCAGCAACATGGATGGACCTAGAGATTGTCATACTAAGTGAAGTAAGCCAGACAGAGAAGGACAAATATCATATGATATCGCTTACATGTGGAAACTTAAAAAAAAAAAAAAAAAAGACACAGATGAACTTATTTACAAAACAGAAAGAGCCTCAGACATAGAAAATAAACTGATGGTTACCAAAGGGGAAAGGGGTGGAGAGGGATAAATTAAGAGTTTGGGATTAACATATACACACAACTATATATAAAATAGATAAACAACAAGGACCTGCTGTATAGCACAGGGAATTCTACTAGATATTTTGTAATAACCTATAAGGGAAAAGAATCTGAAAAAGAATATATATAATAATAACTGAATTATATATATATATATATATGTATATAACTGAATCACTATACTGTACACCTGAAACTAACACGATACTGTAGATCAACTATACTTCAATAAAAAATAAATAAATAAAAATTTTAAAAAAAGAAGCCCACTTGCAGCGCTTCTGCACTGGGTGTGGCGCACACGGGCCACTTCCAATGCCATCCACCCAGTGAGATGTGGCGCTTTCCCCACCGGCCAGGCTCCCATGTTTATGGGGCTCAGCAGTGGGGAGGTCTCATTGGGTGGTACCCTAGCGGGGCTGGGCCTGAACAGAAGCTGATGCCACCGGGAAACCTCAGTATCCCTGTGGCACACACGGGGCTGCCATGCTCGGAGCCCAGACTTACACCCAGTCCTGGGGGCTCCCACAGCTCACTGAACACAGCATGTCACCCCCAGGCGACCATCGTGCTTGACTCAAACAGCCAGAGCAGGGATGACATCCTGCCTCCTGAAAGATAATTTTACTCCAAGTGGAAACATTGATTCTGCCTCAGCAACTTTCCCAATTTGCGAGAATTCTACAACTGACAGATGAGCTGATAGGGAACGTTATCTTTATATAAAACAGTGAGCCACAGACTTCAGAGTGTTCTCGAAGGTAAATTTAATTACATCCTCCCCAACAAGACATCCAAAATACCCTCGCTTAGCTTTTGTGTGTGTACTTATACCAAGCACAATGCCCACGTCCTGTGACATTAGTATTTCTCTTTACATCATTGAAAATAGGAGTCCTTTGGAACTGGTTGGAGCAAATTATAATGCCCCTAGCCAGGGCCTTTTGTTACGCAGCTCTTCAAAGGGGGTGCCTGCCTGGCCCTCTGAAAGCTGTCGGACCACTGGAGTTCATTTGAGAACCCTCTACCCCAAGTTGGTCTTGCAAATTATTTCTGCCCTATGCAGAGAGTCTTTTTACTTTCCTCATGGCATCAAGTGACTTTGAATCTTGCATAATACATCACAGGGAAGGGATTATTGTGTTGCCAGGATTAAATAATGCTTATGATAATGAGCTGATAAGATCTGGAATGCCAGAGGTTTTGTGTTTGTCCCTGGAGCACGGTGGTGCTGTGTCCAGTGAGGGAAGAGCTGCAGGTCTGTCTAGGCTCAGTCTGCACCTACGGACTGGCCTGCGCCATCCTCCAAATGCTCCAAATCTGGATTGGGGCTACATTTGACCTCGGTGAAGCCCATTCCTGCCTTCTCTCCTGGTCCTGGGAAGGGGAAGAATGATAGGTCAGCTAACACTAAGATGACAATCAGACCACACCAGATTCTAATCTTACTTCGTGAGCTTGGTTTCCAAGGCTGGGCACCAAGGGGCACTCCACCCCAGATCCTCGGCTCTGTGAGGAAGGTGAACCCAGCCTCTCTCCCACCAATATGGAATCAAACTGGGACAGTCACCCATGCATGGATGGCAGCAGGGAACTCACTTCCCCTGCAGAGACTGGCATCGCTTCTCCAATGGCCAAGGACATCCAATGCTCTCTGTGCAAAGCCAGCACAGACTAGCCAGTCACTTGACTCAAGGCCTTTGTCCTTGACGAGAATGGAAACTTCTCCTGTTCCTCAAGGAGCACATTGAGAGTTTGATGAAGAGCTGGACCAGTCAGGCCCTCGCCCAGGGTTCCAGTTGAAAGGGACACCAGAAAAACACTGGGACCACAGTGCCCTCAAGTGGAGATTTGCAAGCACCGCTCTTGGTCAGTTCCAGGTTGGGAGCGTGCTCTGTTACATCCAGGACACATCGGGACTCTTATTCTAAATGTAAAGATGGCAGCAAGTCATCTTATGAATAAGTATCTTTGTTTACTAATAGAATATAAGCTATTCTACCATCTCCAGTAAGTAAATGTACAAATATTTAAAGAATGCCCATTTTTTGTCTGCTTGGGGGTGTCTCCACACCTCTGCTTGTCCCTGACATCTCATCCATTCTGCATATGCTCACAGGAAATGTCCATCACAGGGTTGTCCCTTCCTTGGGACCATGGAACATTTGGGGGATGCACAAGTACATGTCGAAAAGGGAGGAAAGAGTGACCATGAGTGAGAAGAGACACTTAGTGAACCGGCAATTCCTTTAGTCCTATTTTGTGCAAGGCACAGGCATCTATCAACCTCGTGATGAAGGTGGTTCTCAAGTGTGAGCTGACTGAGCGCTGCATGGACTTGGGCTCGAGGTGGATCCTGGCCGCTGGGGGAAACTTGGAGCACAGAGTTGCTGTGGCCTCAGCTGACTGTGCCTGGTCCTGTGGTCCCAGCCAAGCCCTCGCCTGTCTGATAGGAAACAGTACAAGTAAGATTCCGGAGTCCTCCTTGTGTGTTTCACCTGGTCATCAGTCACTAACTTCTTCTATTGGATCATTATCACTGGCCAGAGTCTGCCCGGGAAGACCACGACTTTGCCTTAAAAGGTGGATCCTGAAGACTGCTGCCGGCCGTCCCCCCTGCAGCTGAATGACATATTCTTTATCTCAGCAGTATTATCATCAGCTGACCACAGCTGACCATCTGGGCCATAACAGTCATGCCACAACAAATGTCATCTCACACAGAGCTTTGTTCAGTGCCTCATCTATTTCTGCTTGATAGATTCTCAAAAGTGGCCCAGCTGGGTCAAAGTTCCATCTACACAAAAAGTAGAAAGTAGAGGGGAGTGAAAATCATAGACTACAGGGCCGTGGCCTCCAGGGGTGAGGTCCCAGCCTGGGTCATGGACACCCCCAGCAAAGGATGCCTGTCAACCATTTCTGTCATCATAGAAACTGGCCAAAGGCAGACGTGAGCAAGGTCGGGAGAACCAGCCCTCACTGGAGACATTCCCTGAATCATTCGCATCTGTAGATGCCTTCAGAGGGGCCCCAGCGCTGCCATGGTTCCACCCTCTCTGGGGTCACTTGCCAATGGGAAAGCAGGCAGGCCATGACACCTGTGCTGACGTGTGTTGAAAAGATCCAGCGCCTCCTGCCACACCAGACACAAAGGGGCAAGGGGCAAGGAAGCCATTGTCAGGAAAGGGTTGAAATAAACTCCAAATACCTTGAGAGCAGAGCAGGAAAAGTTCTTCAGTCAGATTCCCATTCCCTGCACTCACTGGCGGATGGACGTCTCTGGAAAGCGGCTCCCCAGAAGATTGCTGCCGGGAGCTGGGCTGTGTGCACACCTTAACCCTGCTTGTGATGGTCGCAGAGGATGGCACTGCTGCCGATGCTAAGTGGGATTGCTGGCAAACATCTGAATTTGCATCAAAACGAGGCAATGGGTGGGGGAGGGGGAAATGGGGAGCTGCTAATCAATGGATGTAAATTTCAGTGAAGCAACATGGATAAGCTCTAGAGATGTGGTGCACAGCATTGTAACTATAGTCAACAAGGCTATATTGTGTGCTTTAGAAAAGTAGATCTCATGTTAAGTGTTCTTTCAAAAATGAAACAAATTTTTTTCAAAAATGAAGTGATGGGGAGAGGAGCTTCAGACTACAAGGGATAGGAAGTCACCATCTTGACACTTCACTTAAAAATATGCTCTAAAAGAGCATTTTAGCCGGAGTCCCTCAAAAAAATGGAGCATGCTGTACAGGGCAGCTGGCTCAAGGGGCAGAGACCTGCACTAACCAGCCTCTACCTGTACCCCCTCCTACCTCCTGGGCGGTGCTGTACCCTCCCACGTGCTCTCATGACTGGTGACCTCAGGATGCAGACGAGATGCTTGAGACGGGTGCTCTATAGGGGCTATGCCCACACTAGACACAGAAGAAACAAATCTTTAGCACAGAGAATCCAGGAATGGATGAATCCATCTAAATGTCTCCCCTTGAGTCCAAACACACTAAGGGACTGTCCTGCTTCAAGTGGGCAGCCCTGCATGCACAAGGTGGGGAGAGGACAAGACCCACCTTTGAGGACAAACAGCTGTGACGGTCAAGTGCAGACTCCCCTGCAAGCTCACTCCCCCATCCCCCTTAAAGATGCCCCCACTTTGTCACAGGGGTATAAGTTGTAATGGTGGAGAAAATGGGGTGCAGGATGGGAGGGGTTATGCAGTGAGGAAGGGGATGTAACTTGTTTTCACTTCTCTGATAATTGACACACAGAGTAGTAGTAGTGAGTTAAAGCTGCAAAGAAGTGTGATATTAACCAGGCAGGCTTAATAGTCAAATGGATTTGGACGAAATGCAAAAGAGTAGAAAACTTGGCATCTGCCCCTTCTTCTCTCCTTATCAGAATTGCGGATTCGACAAGCCGTGCCCAAAGCTAAATAAATCTGTGTTTGCCCATTATTTTCTGTTTGCCTTGGCCAATTACATTAGAATACAACTACAAACCACCATCGCTGCCATATCCAGAGGCACATACACACACACACACACACACACACACACACATCTCAGCTGATGTATATAAATGTTAAATCCTAATGACTTCCACTGACGGCGGAGGGAAGAGCTAAGGTCCTTTGAACAGAATGTATTTTTCAAAGCCTTCCTCCCTGTTGCCTTGGTGAATCCCAGTGGAATGGAGATTGTCTTGGCGATAAGAGGAAGCCAAACCAGGAGAATGGAGGAGATGGTATATTGGGGCCAATAAAACTTCCTTGAAAGTTGGTTTCTTGGAGACAAGTTGGGGACACCACGGTGGTTTCACCCAGCTGTCCCGCTGGCATTATTAGGTCAATAAACTCTCCTAAGTTTCTATGAGCCAAATGGCCTCTCTCCCTGCACATTGCCCCCTAGCCCAGGCCCCGACTTCCGCGAAGGGGAGGGACGCTGCTGTCACGTGGCCGCCTCCAGGATGCCTGAGGGCATCTGCAGGTCAATAAAATGTCCTCAGACCCTGCCTGCCAGACCCCATCTGTGCCTGAGGCCCTGGGATTTTAGTGAGAATACAGCTTGTAAGATGGGGAGAAGGTCCACTGTACAAAACAGTTGCCTATTAACTAGGAAGACCACCAGGGAGAGGAAGGGAAGAAGGAGGGAGCAATGGTGGGTCATCAAGTTGGCCTGAAAGGAAAAAGCATGAAAGATCCAGATTGATCTCAAAGAACCTGCCTGGGTACCAGGCAGGCTCCTGGCAGAATCTCAGTGCAGGTGCTGTCTGTGGATTGTCACCAGCAGCTCAGGGTTCCTGCAGTGGCTTCACTGCTGCATCCCTGAGCAGCCCCTCTTCATGTTGGATGTGCCCTTGGATCTCCCAAGGAGCTTGTTAACATGCAGGTTCCTTATCCGTGGGTCAGGATTGGGGTCCAAGATTCTGCATTTCTGACAAGCTCTCGGATGATACTGATGCAGCTGGTGCCTGAAAACTTCATTAGGAATAGAGCATCTTGGGCTCCACCCCAGACCTAGGGAATCAGAATCTGCAGTTTATCACATCCCCAGGTGACTCAAATGTACATAAATTTTCAGCAGTTTTGTTCTAGACACTACTTACACACTGGAAATCAGGAAGAAGGCAAGTCAGAGAAAATGGTGCCTGAGCACCCGTGTTTGGTACACTTGAAATGAGCCAACCAAGGGACCATATGGAGCCATCACCTTTGAGTTTCTGCCGTCAAGGAGCAAATCCATCACACCTGCAGATGCCACCAGACTGAACAAGCCAGACAAGGATGGGCAATCCATTAGGCAGGACTCATGTTGTATACTTTGCCCCAGGGGCCCCTAAATGTCATCCATTCATGTGGCCATTTGGCCATTTGTCTCATGGCAATAATGCCCACAATTTTCTCTGATTTTCAAAAGGTAAGAAACCAATGGTTTTTGTTAAAATGTAGATGTACCAAAACGTGTTAACACAAAGTTCCAGGAATTAGTCCTTACAGGTCAAAGTCATGTGTGCTTATGTGAAAATTCAATGAAATCACTAAAACACAAGTGCAAAATACTTTGGGAGCCTTTGATTTTAGGCCTGGCAGGAAGCAAAGCATTGTTTGCATAAAGGAATAGACATAGAAAAGCATTTCAAAAGTCTTCCCGCTGATAGAAAAACCCTAAGTATTATCAGCAAAAGGAACTTCCTTAAATTAGTAAGAAATGAAAGTCAATCTATGCTTTATCCAAAGAAACAAAAGAAAAAAGAAAAAAAAAGTGAGAAGAAAGAACACAGAACAGGGAAGAAGACCCCGGTACAAGCTCAGTTTTGTCACCAATGGGTGTGTACAGACCTTTGACAAGACTCAATCTGCCCAAACCTCAGTTTCTTTGTGCCTAAAACTGGTCATCTGACTAGTTCACAGCTCATTCTCAGGTCTAAGAATCTAAATTTTCAGAAGTTATGACTTTACATTTTGCTGCTTTTCTGTGGCTTTCAAAGTAGACACACAAATGCATTTAAAATATCTTTTTAAAAATAGGGAACTGAAAAGACAACCCACAGAATGTAAGAAAATATTTGTATTTGGGTTTTTTGAGTTGGGGCTTATTATCCAAAAAAGCTGCTATGAATATTTGTGTACAGGTTTTTGTGTGAACACAAGTTTTCATTTCTCTGGAATAAATTCCCAGGAGTGAAATTTCTGGGTCTATGAAAATCACATGTTTGGTTTTATAAGAAATTGTCAAACTGTTTTCCAGAGTGGCAGCACCATGTTACATTCTCAGCAGCAGTGGATGAGGGATCCAGTTTCTCTGCATCCTGGTCAGCATTTGGTGTTGTCACTATTTTTTATTTTAGCCATTCTGATAGGTGTGCAGAGATATCTCACTGTCATTTTTTTTTTAACTTGCATTTCCCTGATGGCTACTCACGCCGAACATTTTTTTGTGTGTGCTTATTTGCCATCTGGATCTCCTCTTCGGTGAAATATCTCTTCATGTCTTTTGCCCACTTTCCCTCCTTTTAACTAAATTTGATTAAAAAACACAGTGCTGCTTTTAGAGGAATAGGAAGCATGCATCCCTGACCAAAAAAAAGTGGGGGGATGTGCATCCTCAAACATTCACAGGAAGACCTGCAGAAACAGCCATAAAAATCAGCTGAATTTATTAACAATCGTTGGGAAGAGCATCCAAACACAGAAGCCAAAGCCCCAATAGTTTCTGCCAGATTTCAGAAGGCTCCAGAAGAATATTTCTGTACAATGCTCTTCAACAAGTTAATGTCTGTTCTTATTTGAAGGGGGGTGGCGTGTTCATACTTGGGCTAACAGGTCTTAGAGGCTCCATTAGGATTCAGACCACTGGGTGGTCTGAATCAATACCCAGTGCTGATTCTAATACACGGTGCTGTAAGCGGCATATTAAGATTCTATTTTGGTGGAAAATGGACATTAGGGAGCCCCTGGCTTCCAATATTGCAGGCCACAATCATTTTTTCTCTGCTCTGTGTTGCAGCATTCTGGAAGATACCTGGGCATCCCAGAAAGTAAATAGATCAGAGTTGCTTTTGTTTGAGAGAAGTCCCAGGGCTGGGAACAGGAACTCCTGCAGCCCCTCTGAGCAGGGGTAGGGGGTCCACAGTGAAAGCAAGGCGCAGGGCGGGCTCATTGCATGGGCACCCGTATTCACAGCAGCATTATTCACAGTAGCCACAGAGATGGAAGCAACCCAAGTGCCCACTGATGGATGAAGTGATAAACAAAATGTGGTCTATATATACAGTGGAACTCAGTTTTTAAAAGGAAGGGAATTCTGACACAGGCTACAACATGCATGAACCTTGAAGACATTAAGCTAAATGAAACAAGCAAGTCACCAAAGGACAAATTGTGTATGATCCCACTTCTATGAGGTCCCTAGAGGAGTCAAAGTCATAGAGGCAGCAAGTGTAAGGGTGGTTGCCAAGGGCTGGAGGGAAGGAGATTGGGAAGCTGGTGTTTAATGGGGACAGAGTTTCAGTTTCTGGAGAGGGCGGTGGTGATGATTGACCAAATGATGTGTATGTACTTGAAGCCACTGAACTACACACTTAGAAATGGTTAAAAGGGCAAATTTCATGTAATGTATATTTTCCCACACTTTTTTTAAAAAGGAAAAGAAAAGATGGTTTCTTTACTTTCAGACACACTTTGATCTCACCTTCCCAGTGACTATCCAGGTCTGTTCAGAAGCAGCCTTGTTTTGATTCCCCAAACCTCCAGGAAAGAACAAAGTGTAACAACCTGGCAACTGGTTCTCATTACCTTAGGAAGCAAAGACTATTCTCTTATTTGCCAGCAGTTGGGTCCAGCTTGATTAGGTCCACTGGCAACACTCCTCTGCCGTTCAGAATAACAGGAAAAACCAGCTTTGGAGCAGAAATTTAATGGAAATTCAGGTCTTGTTGGCAGAGGAGAGATTTGCTGGTTTTTTCTTATCTTCACCATACTTGGTGGACTCTGCCTTGGGCGATTCTAAGCATTAACTTTGTGCAGATATCAAAGTCTTCCGAGCTAGAATGGACCCTAAAGATGGTTTACTCCAAGCCCAAATGGAGAAAGAGACCCCACATGACAACAGGAAGGGACAGACCCAGGCCACTGCACTCTGTCCTCCATCCAGCTTTGGACTTTTTGTGCTTCGTTTATCACACCGTCTAGACCCCCGGCGAGGTCGTTATTACAATCAAAGAGCCCTGGGAGAAAAACGCCTGACTTCTCACCTGTGTCAGGCACGTGAGCTGTCAGCAAATAGATCCACCGCCCTCTGCAGGGAAGAGGGAGAAAGTCCTGCCCTCACAAAGGTCACGCCCACGGTCACGGGGTCCTGATACTGTACACTCAGGATGCCACGTTGATGCCTCACCGAACGACGTTCAGATAATCAAAACAGGAACATTGACTGCGCCCCTGCCTTGGGGCCACACCGTTCATGTATCAATGCACAAGAAAGTGCCGTGTCCCTCCCATCTTGCGGATGAGACAACTAAGGCACAGAAAAATCAATTAACCCACAAGGCACATGGCTGGAAGACGCTGACCCAGACCCGCTCCAAAGACTGAGATGGCAAGGGGTGTTGCCCAACCTCAAGGTGACTGAATGTAAGTCCCAGTTCCCTGTGGTCCCAGCTCTCGCTGCTAACCCCGCTCCTCCTTCACAAGTGGCCGTACAGCATCCTGAGGGCTGTGCCCTGTCACCATCATGAAAGTCACTCCTACCAGGGGTTAGCTATAGTTCTCTGAGCCGGGCTGTGAGTGGACCAGGTGGTGGGTTAGCAGGACGGGCATCTGGCCGCTGCTGCCCCCTGCTGGGTGGCCTGGGCTCAGCAGCCATTTGCTGGGGGGCCCACCCTGGAGAGAAACCCCCTGTGGGCAGTTCTGTGAGTGGCCACTGCCGGGAGGTCACCTCTCCCACTCCTCTCCCCGCCGCTGGTCCTCCTCCCGGGGGGAATGGATGGAGGAGCTGTGAGTGGATTTCTCAGCATCCCTAAAACAGCCCCAGTCAGCTCCCCAGGGTGGCCTGTGCTGGTCTGGGAGCCCTGGACGTGAGCCTCTCCTCCAGCCAGGGGAGGATTTCCAGCTATACCTCGAGTGGGGAGGGGCGGAGGTCAGTCAAAAACAGAAGCACCTGGACAGTGTGGGCGTAAAGTGTATGCAATCCAAAGGGGCCAAGCCCGTCCTTCCACAAGGGTGTCGACCTCTTTGGATTCACCATGGGGAGCTTTCCTGAACCAGACCTGGGAAGCAAGGTACTCCACGTGAGGTTCAGGTGATGAAATAAGCCGCTTGTTTCTGCACTGCTTAGATACAGAATTGTTGTGAACTGCTAAGCTGGTGTCAGGGTCCTTGGGCTTTAAGCTGCACCAACCAAGTTGCCAGCACATCACGCAAAACTAGTCTGAGGCAGCGGGTCAGGGCTGGTGAGGAAGTGTTTTCATTTCCGGCTGAGTTTTTGGGCGATGAAAACGTTCTCTGTCTCAGTTGTAGTGTGGTGACTTGACTGAATACATTTGTCAAAAAATTCATTATATAGTTAAAATGAGGGAATCGTATATAAATTACACCTCAGAAAAGTTGAGTTTTTTTTTTTTAATATCCATGTCAGGGCAATTTCTTCTTTTCTGGGAGGTTGACTGATTCACTTTCCCTGGTTATGTGTGAATCCCCAGGTGGAAACCTGGTTACCTGGCACCATCTTTTGCAATTCATTCCAGGGGTGATTTAGCAGCCTTCGTGGACGGATGTGCTCATTGGCCAGGTAGCAAAGTACCCCAAAGACTGGAATGAACTAGATCAAGGACGACCCCTCAGCCTGGGGCTCGTGGCTCTCCACCCCCAGACAGCATCTCCTCCCCTCACAACTCCCCGAGGCAGCTTTCCTGTCAGTCAAACACGTCTCCCTACTTTCCTCCTTGTCTTCTTATCCCAGATGCCCAGTCCTTGACTTCTCTTTCCTAACATCATTCGCTCCCTGGATAATATCCCATCGAAAGGTCCCAAGTATCTTCCAAATGCTGATGACTCCCAAGTTCCTATCTCTTGCCTGGATCTTTCTCTCAGACCAAAGATGGTGGATGTATCTCCAACTGCCAACTCAACGCCCGCCTTGGGTCTATAATGGACAACTGAAACTTAGGTCCAAAATCGAACTCTGGTTTCCCCCCAAAACCTGTTTCTCCCCAAGTCTCCCCCAGCTCAGTGCCTGGAAACTCCATTCTCTAATTGCTCAGCCCGCAGAACTCTCCATTCACCCTTGACTCCTCTTCCTCTCACTGGCCCATCTGTTCCATCAGGAAATCCTGACTCTTCCATCTTCAAAATGTACCCAGAGTCCAACTTCGTCTCATCTCATCCATGGCTACTGCCCTGGTCCAAGCCATCCGTGCTCACCTGAATTGTTGTGATAACTTTCTAGGTGTCTCCCTGGTCCTACCCTTGTCCCCTGCAGCCCTCCCTGGGCACAGCAACTAAGGAAGGTGAGTCATCCCTCCACTCCAATAACTTTCCATTTCCCTGAGCAGAGATTCAACATCCTTACAATGACCGTTAAGTCCTTCCATGACTTAGCCCCCCATCCGCGCTAGGTCTCACTCCAGCCCAGTGGCAGCCTGGCTCTTCCCAGACACACCTTGCCTGTTCCTTGCTCGGGGAATTTGCACCTGCTGTTCTGTTGGCCTGGAAAGCTCTTTGCTCCCATATCTGCATGACTCTCTCCCTCCCTTCCCCCCAGTGTTCGCTCACCCTTGCCTTTGACACAGTGCATTAAAAATATTTCTAGATTTGTAATTACTTGTGTAGTTGTCTTGTCAACCATCATATAAAGCCTAGAGAGGAGGGATTATGTGGTTTTTCTGTCTTGACTCTCCAACGTCTTACAGTGTCAGGGAACAGAGAAGGCGTTGAGCGCAGACTTGTTACATGTGATGACTCTCTATTTCATCCTGACCTCCACATATGGGTGGTCCCAAACTCAGCCGTGACAGACTCCCACTCAAGGAGAGTTACCCTGGTCTGGGTCCCTGCCACTCCAGGCCATCTGGCAAGGTACCAGAAGAGTGAGCCCTCTCCTCTTCCCAGGCACACGTTCCTCCCCCCCAGTGATAGTGTTGTCTGGCTGCGAGGATAGGCGAGGTGATGGGATTACCAGTGCATGATGGATTAGCCCCATGGCCCATCGGCCTGAGGGGACATGACATCTCTGCAGAACCACACCTTCTCAAACACCTGGGCTGCTCTTACATGTCTGTTTGAAAACAGCATCCCCTCCTTTCTGTGTTCCTTCTTTTGATTCCTCCCAGCTTTCCCCGTGGGACAGTGTGGACCACCCACAGAGGTTCAGTGGTGGTGCTCATTTCCCTGCCCAGCTGGATGTGGACATCCAGCTCCTTGAGTGTCCTAGATGACCTTGGGTGGTGCCTGGAAATTCTTCCTGGTGACACTGGACTTCTCATTTACGCTGTACATGGAGACCACTGAACCCTTCCAGACTCTACTCCAGCTGGACCCTGCAGGCTAAAGACCTGGGGAGGGCTGAGGGAGCCAGACTAAGAACCAGTCACTGCCTGAGAACACAGGCCTCATCCAGGAACGGCAAACTCCCAGAGAAGGCAGAAATCGGCCGGGATGGCAAATGGCGAGCACCATTTGAAGATAAGATACGTGGGGAATGGCTGCATGCCCTCGGAACTGTTGAGTAGAAACTAGAGATAATTCTGATTGTTGACTTGTGGTTACTTCCCCTCCTCCCTCCTCCCCTCTCACCACCAACGGAGAGGGAGCTTCAAGCCAGAATACATTTGAATGGCAAAATAATTTATGCTTAATTAGGGTGCTGGATTTAAAATTAGAAGTTTCGATGCAGAATCACATGGATTGTTTAATCGCATTGGTTTGCCACTCATTAGCCACTCTTCTTAGATGTCTGTGACCCTGGAACCTTCTCCCTATTCCTAGGCACCCCCTTTCTTCTCTATAAACTATGGCAAATTAATCTTCCTAAAATGCCACCCTGGTCATTTCATAAGCTACCTCCAAAAATATCGAAGAGTTGGGCATCCATGGCATTTAAGCCCTTGCATGCTGACCATGTCCCCTTCCCATGGCATCACTTCCACTCCTGCTGGCCGGGTCTACACAGCTGGTGGTCCCTCCATATCCCTTTGATCACTTTCTTCTCTACATCTGGGAGGGAACCTTTTTACCTAACAGAATTCTGCCCATTCCTTACGACTCAATTCAAAAACCACCTGCCCATGAATTCTCTGGTGACTACAACAAGAAGTCTTCTCCCCACCACCACCGTTGATGGCCAAGCTGATTAAGTTCCTCATTATATCTTCTTATCCAGTTGGTCCTGGAACCAGACACCTTGTTCTACAAGCCTTTGTAGCCTACAATAGGGGCTCACTAAGGTGATTCTTTTGGATTAAGGGTAAATGAAAGACAGGCCCTGTTTCTCCTTAACCCTTTGTGACAGCTCAGAGAACAGTAAGACGTGTGATATGCTTAAAGCACGAAGCTTCCCCTGCTGCAGATGCCACTAAAATTCACAGGCTCTCGATGCCGTACACAGATTTTCTCTCTGCTCCTAGTCAGCTATCTCACCTGTCAGCCACACCAGATATTTCTAGTTTTCACTGCTGTGTTCAAGCTCTTTACCCCAATCATCTCTCCCACCACTCAGCAAATGACTTTGACCCTCATTTCAAAGAAAAGACACCACTAGCCCTCCTCCCTCGCTCTTCTGGACCTGGGGACAACCTTACCTCTGTCTTTGGGGCACCTGTGCCTTTCTGCTTCCCTCCAGCGTCAGGTGCGCTCCTGCTTCCGCTAGAGGCCAGGGCCCCCAGCTCAACCTGGTGACAGCCCGTGTGCTCCATCATTTATTCCACTTTCTGCAGTACTTACAATAGTTCTCTCTCTATAAGCTTTATACCTCGTAGAAGATAAACATGCTCAAATCTCTGCCACCTCACACAATTACAGGCCTATCACTGGAATGGTTAATTTTATGTGTCAATTTGACTGGGCCACAGATTGTTCAGGTATCTGGTTAAAGATTATTTCTAGGTGTGTGTGTGAGGGTGTTTCCAGGTAAGATTGGCATTGGAATTGGAAGACTGAGTAAAGCCAATGCCCTCCCAGTGTGGGTGGGACTCATCCAATCCATTGAGGACCCAAATAGAACAAGAAGGCAGAGGAAGGGGCAATTTGTTCTCTCTGCCTGTCTAGGCTGGAACATTGGTCTTTTCCTTCCCTTGGACTAGAACTTATATCACTGGTTCTCCCAGTTCTTGGGCCTTTGGACTCAGGCTGGAGCTACCCCACCGGCTTTCCTGGGTCTCCAGCTTACAGAGATGATGGGACTTCTCAGCCTCCATAATCATGCAAGCCGATTCCTTATAATAAATCTAGAGAGCTAGTAAAATGATTCAATTACGTCATGGCACTGGCCAGGGCGGCCTCAAGCTTCCTTCTCACAAAATAGATGGTTTTTCCTGTGGGTCTTTACCATTTGGAGTCCAGAGCCCAGAGGTCTTTTCCCTTTAGCAGGAGACCCCTGTAAGCATTTTGCCTAATTGACTTTGTCCTGGATATTTTGGTTCATTTAGTCATTTTATAACTGAGTCTTGCTGACCTGAAAACCATTCTCTCCTTTTTTACATTTTTATGGAAACTATATCTATTATGTGTTCTCTTATAAAAAATGTAGATGCTCATTATAGAAAAAATATAATGTAGGTAAGTGAACAGAGTAAAATAAAATACATCCTTCAAATCTTTAAATAAATAAATACAGGGTTGGTTTTTTGTTTCTTTTGTTTGTTTGTTTACAAATATTGGATCACAACATGCATTCAGCTTTGAAACCAGATTTTCACTTAAAATAAACTGTAAACAAATTTCCATACCATTAAATATTCTATCGTCACGGATTTCCGTGGCTCTGTAGAACTCCATTGAATCAATGTACCATAATTTATTCAGCCAATTCCCTGTTAATTGGATATTTGGGTTTTTGCCAACTTGCAGAGGTACATCAAGTAGTCCCTCCCAAAGAAAAACCCCACCACAGAAATGGCTTGCAATCCTCCAAATGATAGTTTTTCAGCTTCAACAATTTTTAGCTCCAGCATCCACTGAGAACTAGTTCTGACCATCTCCTCTGCTCCATGGGTCTGTTATTCCCTACACCCGTACCACACCACTAATCATTGTTGCTTTCTACCTTCTAGGGAAATTCCATCTTTTACACGTTCCTCAAAGTTTTCTAAACTATTCTCATATATGTATTCTTTTGGGGGGGGGGTACTTTCTCAGGATACTTACAAAAGTATCATTTTATTGCAGAAAACTGAGAAAATACAGATTTTTAAAAATACTTATTTAGAGATAACCACTGTTAACATTTGGAATCCGTCCTTCCAATCTTTCTCCAAGCTTAATTTCATATACGATTTACCGAAAATAAAATCATGCCATAGCATGCTGCCCTCTGGTAATTGTATATCTGCCAGAAATGTATGTAAATACCCCTTTCCCTAAAGTCACCTCAGCACACAAACATGCACATTTTTAAAGATTTGTCAATTTAAAGTCTGGTTTTAATTTGCATTTCTCTGAATACTAGTGAAGTTTAACATCACTTTAAGAGATTTATTGGCATTTTTATTCTTTTTTGTGAGATGGCCATGAACGCCCTTGGCCCCTGTTGCCATTGGAGACTTGGAGTTGTGCTTATTGAACAGTAAGAAGCCCTTTACATGTGAAGGTTCAATCCTCTGAAATATTTCTCACAAGTGCTCTTACCATTTGTTTTTAGGGCTTTTTTATATTTAGAAGTTTCAAATTGCTTATTTGAGCAAATCTATCTTCTAGATTCTGTCTTTGTTTTAATATTTAGGGAGCTCTTCTTCAGCCCAAGATCATAAAAACATGTATTTATATTCTCCTTTAGTGATAATATGATTTTATTTTCAGCATTTTATTTTTTTAATCCTCTGGGTCTTTTGGTGCATAATACTACAGATTTCACTTTTTATTTTTTCAGCTACCCCAACTCCAGTTATTGAAAATCCTTCCCTTCCTGGTGAATTAAATGCCAATATTTCATAACCTAAACCTATTTATTGTTTCTGTTTCCAAGCTTCCTACCGTCTTCCACTGATCTTCCATGGACGCTTTTGCTGCTAACGCACCTGGAAGAACTATTGGTGCTCTACCCTGTGTTTTGCTCTCTGGTGAGGCAGATTTTCTCTCAACTTTCTTCTTTTATTGAATTTCCTGAACATTGATGTGAATTTATTTTTCCAGGATTCTCTCCTCTACACCTTGCCCAATTTTCTAACTTTGCTGGTATATAGAAAAGCCATTAATTTTTTTTATTTGGGGAGGGACATAGGCTAGCTTACTGAACATTTTTATAAGTTCTAATATTTTTTCAGTTGATTCGCTTGGATTTTCCAAATAACTGTATCATTTGCAGATAATCGTTGCTCATTTTGATTTTTTTTAATACTTGTTGTTCTTATTTCTTTTCCTGACTTACCACACACTGGCGAACTTCTTGAAGGGTGTAGAATATTGTTAGAGCTCACCTTGGCCTCATGCTTCCATACACCAAAACTTGTACTTGTGTGATGCTTCTGGCCTCCTTCTGATCTCATACCTTTCACTCTGGGAGTACTTTATCGGTATCTCTGGGAGAAAGAATTTGCTTGCATGGCTTAGCCACTTCTAGATTCATTTGGGATCTGCGTATCTGAGGAGAGGGTACTCTGGGTCTCTCTGCTTCTTGGGAAGTGTCAGTCCGTGTTGGGTGTGGGTGGGGAAAGGAGGGTCAGAGCTGTCAGGGACTGTGTACATTGCCTAATTCGGGGATTGCTAGCAAGCTCCTCTGGCTTCAGATCTAAAGCCACCTACTTCAGTTGGCTTTATCAGTAGTGAAGCTGACACTATGAGCCCCATCTGTCTGATGCCTCCCCTCAATTGATTCCAAACTGATACATGGAAGACATAATAATACAGGGTTGGCTTGCCTGTTTTGTTCTTGTCAAAATAATCTGTTTCAGCATTAAATATGAGGTTGGTTGTTAATTTTAGAAAGATAATCTCTATCACGTAACAAAGTATTTTTTTGATCTAGTTTACTAGAAGTTTTAATACGCAATATGTTAGATGTTATAAAATATTATTTTAGTATCAGTTGAGATGATCATATTGTTTTCTCCTTTGGCATATTATGAGATAAAATATATTAGTAGATTTTTTTTTAAAAAACTAAACAAATTTGGCAATCCTACAACAAACTCTACTTGGTCATATGTATTATTCTTTTAACACATTGCTGGATTTGATTTGTTGATGTTTTACATAGAATTTTTGCAATTATATTTGTAATTCATATTGATCTAGCTTTGTTTGTTATTATTGCTATGATTGCTATTATGTTTGTTATGTTTTATTTTGGCTTTTTGTGAATATTTCTTTGACTTTTTTTTTACTTTTGTCGACAAAATTGATGTACTGTGGTTCTCTACTCCTTCCTTATTTCGTTTTTGTTTCTTTTTATTTTCCTGAAAAATCACTCATCCCATTAAGACTTTCAGACAAATTAAAACATACTTTCTTAAAGATTTAAAGTTCTATTCCTTATCTAGTTATAGCCTCTTTTCCCTTAAGGTTATGTATTTGTGCCTATTCTCTTGGCTTTTTACTGATCTTTTTTTTTTTTTTTTTTTTTTAATTAATTTATTTTTGTCTGCTTTGGGTCTTTGTTGCTGCTCACAGGCTTTCTCTAGTTGCGGTGAGCGGGAGCTACTCTTTGTTGCGGTGCATGGGCTTCTCACTGCAGTGGCTTCTCTTGTTGCGGAGCACAGGCTCTAGGCACGCGGACTTCAGTAGTTGTGGTGCGTGGGCTCTAGAGCGCAGGCTCAGTAGTTGTGGTTCCTGGGCTTAGTTGCTCCACGGCATGTGGGATCTTCCTGGACCAGGGCTCGAACCCGTGTCTCATGCATTGGCAGGCGGATTCTTAACTACTGTGCCACCAGGGAAGGCCGGCTTTTTACTGATCTTGCTAGAGATTTTTTCATGTCTTTTTTCAAAATAATGTTGAATTTTTAAATCATCTTAACTTTTTTTAATTATTCATTTCATTATTTTCTAAATGTATTGTTTCTACCTTCTTGCTTTCTTGGTTTTATTTTTATATTACTTTCTCTGTGCTGAGATGAATGTTTAATTCCTTTATCTTCCTTCTTTCTTGTTTCATAACAGAAGCATTGAAGGCTATGAATTTTCTTCTGAGGATAACATTGGCCACCTTCCATAACATTTGTTATGCAGTGCCCTCACTGTAATTCATCTGAAACAATTTCTTATCACTGATTTGATTTCTCCTATAACCTATGAGTTGTTCATAAAAAGTACTTTTGCTTGTTTTTAATATCCAAGTGCTTTGATGAATTTTTGCCTATCGAAGGCTATTGCTACATTTTCATTTTATTCACTTGCAGTCAGAGAACATAAATACATTTCATTGGAAATTTATTAATATTTTCTGTACAGCCTAGGATATGAACACATGTCCATGCAACACGGACATTTGAAAAGACTGTGTGTTTTTGATTTACATGCTACAAAGTGCAATATGTATCTGCTACATCTATGTATTTATCATATAATAGTGGGCGGCACATCTACCCTGCCCAAGACACTGGGCAATTTCCCACTGATTTCTCTCCAGCTGTATCTTGATCCATAAGTGTTTTCCTTCACACCATTATCCAACTGCAAGTCTCTTGCCCATTTTTCTACTGGGCTGCCTGCCTTTTTCTAATTGATTTGTAGGAGTTCTCTTTTCAGTGGGCTTGTGAGTACCCAGCCCACTAAGGGTGAGTTTACCACAAGTGACAAGTGACTGAGGCGAAGAACAGAAGGACTGGACAATCTTGGGGACACCAAATATCATCCAACCAGGGGCTCATTGGCTGACAGGCTGACCTTTGATACACGGGGTCTGGAAGGTGAGCTAAGGGACCCTCCTACCCTGGGTCAGTCCCCATGGAGCCTCCTGGGGTTAGCAGTGGAAGGTCTTGCTCATCATCTGTCTGGGGGATTCCTCCACCCGTCCCCCACCTCCCCCAGATCAGGTCTTTTTTTGGTTTCAAAGTTTGAAGAAGCTCTCAACAAAAGCTCCTCAGAATATTTCTGTCTGGTTTCTGTTTCAGTTGCTTTTTTCTTTGAAACAGTCTGTTTTTATCTTTTTTATATTATGAAGTTTAAGATATATACAGAGAACATCACACACACACACACACACACACAACTGCTCAATGAATCATCACTAACACCCCTGTAACCACCAGTTCAAGAAGTAAAACACTACCTGAAATCTCCCAATTTCTCCCTCTTCTGAAAAGGCAATCACTATTTTGACTTTGTTTCCTGTAATTTACTTTTGCCCATTTTTTAAATAAATTTATTTATTTATTTATTTATTTATTTATTTATTTATTTATGGCTGCGTTGGGTCTTTGTTTCTGCAC
This sequence comes from Eschrichtius robustus, assembly GCF_028021215.1. NCBI lineage: Eukaryota > Metazoa > Chordata > Mammalia > Artiodactyla > Eschrichtiidae > Eschrichtius > Eschrichtius robustus. Next base: position 4,587,630 of record NC_090828.1, read on the forward strand.
GGACTTTCTCTAGTTGTGGTGAGCAGGGGCTACTCTTCATTGTGGTGCGCAGGCTTCTCATTGCAGTGGCTTCTCTTGTTGCTGAGCAGGGCTCTAGGAGCGCAGGCTTCAGTAGTTGTGGCACACAGGCTCAGTAGTTGTGGCTCGCAGGGGCTAGAGCACAGGCTCAGTAGTTGTGGTGCACGGGCTTAGCTGCTCCATGGCACGTGGGATCTTCCCGGATCAGGGCTCGAACCCGTGTCCCCTGCATTGACAGGCAAATTCTTAACCACTGCACCACCAGGGAAGTCCCTCACCCATTTTTTAATCTTTACATAAATGATGTCATACGGAATTCACTCTTTTGTGTCGGGCAACTTTCATTTATTCAACACTATGTTTGTGAGAGTCAAGCACTGTTGCAGGCAACTGTAGTACATTTCCCTTCATCATTGTGTCTCTTCCATTGTAGGAACACCATTTATTTATCCATTCTACTGTTAACAGACAATCGGATTGTTTCTAGTTTGAGGCATTAGGAACAATGCTGTTATGAACATTCCTCAACATGACTTTTAGTGGGAATGTGCACACATTTCTGTTGAGCATTTACCTGGGAGGGAGATATTTTTGTAACTAGATGTGTTTGCCTTCAACTTGAGTAAATAATCTCAATTTTCCAAAGTGGTTGTACCGGTTTATGCCCTAGTATAGTAGGTTTTGGAAATCTGCATTGCCCCAAATCATCAAAATGAAATTGTAGGCATTCTCGTGGCAGTGTAGTTGTGTTTTAGTGGGGCTTTAATTTGTATTTCTCGGTTGGCTAATGAGAATAAGCCCCTTACATTTATGTATTGTTATTTGGATATCCTCTTTTGTGAAGTATCCACTCAAGTCTCTTGTCCATTTTTCTACTTGGTTGCCTCCCTTTTTCTAATTGATTTGTAAGAATTCTTTATCTGAAGGTGAACACTTTGTCTGTTTTACATTTTGCAAATATCTTTCCCCATTTTTTCTCAAGAGATGATGTCTGTGAAGTATTTTCCAAGTCCTTTCATGACTGAAGATCTCGTTCTGATTCCCCACACATGAATATTAGATTGGCTGAGAATGGAGTTCTTGGGTTATAGTATATTTCTCCCCCTGCAAAAAACTTTGTGGGCGTTATTCTGTTGCTGTGTGCCACCTTAAAAGAAAACTGCTATCAATTAGGTAATGTGGCTTTCCTACAGTATGAGGGCTGTTCCTTTATCCTTGAAATACCAAAATGTCATCAGAATACGTTCAGGTATGTTTCTATCTTTTCAAAGAATCTCTTGAAGGATACTTTAAAGACAATTTTTAATCTTTAAGGGTGCTTAAAGAGAGCTTTGATTTGGAGAGAAGACATTCTTCAGCTCAGGAGACTTACCATAGCCCATTTTTGTTATGGGCTACCATAATAAAATAGCATAGACAAGGTGGCTTAAAAACAAATCTATTTCTCACAGTTTTGGAGGCTGGGAAGTCCAAGATCAAGGTGCTGACAAAGTAGGTTTCATTCTGAGGCTTCTGCTCTTGGCTTATAGGCAACTACCACCTCGCCCTGTGCTCACATGGCCTTCCCTCTGTGTGCCCAGGGAGAGGGGTCTCTGGTGGTTCTTCTATAAGGACACCAGCTTTATCAGATCAGCCCCCCTCCCCACTTATGACCTCATTTAACCTAAGCCACTTGTTTAAAGGCTTCATCCCCACCAGAGTCACATAGGGAGGGAGGGCTTCAACATATAAATTTAGTGGGGGACACAATTCATTCCACAGAAGAACTTACCTTTATTATTTCCTTGTTTACATGTTATAGTCTCTCTGCTCCTATTTCTCCGAAGATGTAATGAATTTCCTGAATCTGTCCTCAATGTTCCTTTTCTTTCCGTGCATCTTTTTGTCCCTTTTATACTCTGAGTATGAGAAATTTTCTCTGTCCGGTCTTAAATCACTGATTTGATTTTCTGCAATCTCCAATCACTGTGTCAACTGCATTTTAAAACTTGAAGTAATGGTTTTCATCTCAGAGCAATCTTCCTTGATCTCCTGTCGTTCCTATTCCGTGGACATAATGTTCACCTAGATTCTCAGTGGCAGCATAGATCAGAGATTTTCTCAAATTTTCTCTTGTTTCTTGCAGCAACTTTGGTTCATACAGAGACATCCGCTCTGATGACTCAAAATAATCCATCCTTCTGTGGTTCTGAATCAGAGTTCATGTCGGTTTATCCTTGAGTGAGGAAGGAGAGAACGAGAGAGGGAACAATGAGGTCCATGGCTTTCTTAAAAAGGTAGTTCAGGTGGTGGATTAATTATGTATTACTTCATAACAAATTACCCCCAAAACCTAATGGCTTAAAGCAACAAGCACTTACAATTGTTCAGTTTCTGTGGCTCAGGAATGCAGGCATGGCTCAGGTGGGTGGTTCTAACCCAAAGCCTCTCATGAGGTTGCAGTCATGTCAAGACTCAGCTAGGCTGGCAGATCCACTGCCAGACCCCTTCACTGACTGCTGGCAGCCTCAGAATATCCACTTTCAAGTTCACTCACCTGGGTCCCTCCACGGTGCCGCCTCATCACATGGAAGCTGGCTTCCCCCAGGGTGAGCAATTCAAAAGGGAGAGAAAGAGAGCATCCAGAAGAGAAGCTGCAGTCTTTTTATAACCTAATCTCCAAAGTGACAATCCATCCCCTCTGCTGTATCATATCCATTAGAAGCAAGTCACCAAGTCCACACTCAAGGGGAGGGGATGACACAGGGTGTGAAGATCAGGGGCAGGTCAGTAGGGCCATCTCCGAGGCTGCCCACCACAGTTGGGTAGATCATAGATCGTGTGTGTCTGAGGTCAAACATTTTCAGGCCCAGACTAAGAGAAGAGACAGAGTTTAACCTTACAGACATGGTACTTTTCTATTTAACAGGTTTGTGTAGATTTGGAGAGAATTAGCCACAGACACGGCCAGGAGCTTCAGCACTGGGCAGAGTGTTTCTTTCCAGGTTTTTGTTTGTCTTGTCGTCTTTTAATATATAAGCCTCTGGAATGGCTGGTGCAATGCTCCTTTCTGAAACATGCATGACTGAAGCTAGAGGCCATCGGGGGCAGAGTGTGACCCGAGATCCTGATGCTCTGGGAGTACCGCGGGGCTCGGGGCTCTTCCCCAAACCGCTGAAGAGGCAAGATCCACCCCACACCCAGCCCAGGGCTCCTCTCCTACTGACACCCATGGCGAGCCCATGGCGAGCTGGGCAGCCCTTCCTCAGCCCTGCCTGCCCTACTTCTCCCAGGAATTCCCCAACACTTCTGTTACGGTGCACTCCGGCCTTAAGTTCAACCAGACACACAACTCTCCGTTTTTCTCCCTTTCCTATATTTCCAAGATTATCTAAGATGGGAAGAGTTAAAACTTGAAAGCAGATTACAAACTGTGCTTCTGCATCCTTGGAGTTGTCAAGGTCAGACAAGGGGTATACAGTCTGCTTTGCTCTATCAGGTTGATTTTAACTTTTAACTCTCAGAAGGCAAACTTTCCACCTTACAGTATTTCGCCTGATGGGTGCTGCACTGTCTCCCCCAGTCAATGGCAGTGATATCCGTAATTAGCTGGATTACTCTTAAAAAGCCATGACCCTGGTGGTCTGGGCTCAGCACGGTGTCTTGATTAGGGGAACACCCTCCAGCAACCCCAGATGATTTCAAAGCAGTTGTCTTTCTTTCTTTATCCAATTCCCACATACGTCATAGCTGCTCCCAGGCCTTTTCTCCCAAAGTCCTCCAAATATCCCTGGTCCCTGCCTCAGCCCTTGTACCTCTTTTCTTCCCTCCCATGCCTTCCCCATCTTCTTCCACAAGACTGCATCTGGAAAAAAGAGCAAAATAGAAAAGAAGGAAGAGGAGGAAACGGATGAAGAGAGTGAAGAATTGGACCCAGTGGGGGTTTGAACGAGAAGCATGGCCACACAGTTCTAATGAGCACAGTTAAACTGCTCGCATTTGCATCTTAGCTCTGCCACGTAGCAGCTGTGTGACCGCCAGGAGATTGCTTCACTAGTCAGTTTCCCCATCTGCCAAAGAGTAATAATGATAGCCCCTGCCTCGCAGGATTGTTGAGAAAAAGAGAGTTTACATGTGCAATATCTTTAAAAGAGGACCTATGTAATAAGTACCCAATATATAGTATATAGTATATATAGTATACAGTATACAGTATGTAGTATACTATATTCTCAGTACATCAAGAGTACCTGGCATATATGAGGGCTCAAAAAGTGTTTATTGGGGGGGAGGAATAAATTAGGAATTTGGGATCAGCAGATACATTCTACTATGTATAAAATAAACAACAGGGACCTACTGTATAGCACAGGGAACTATATTCAATATCTTGTAATAACCTATAATGGAAAAGAATCTGAAAAAGAATAGATATAGATACAGATGCAGACACAGATATGTATAACTGAATCACTTTGCTGTACACCTGAAACATTGTAAATCAACTATGCTTCAATAAAAAAGTAATAAAAATAAATAATTAAATTAAATTATGCTTCAAAAATGTGTTTATTGAGTGAAACTCGTTTGTTATTTTGTCTTTGATGGTTATACTAATGGAAAATGTCCACATCTCCAGCTGTATAACTTCATCCTTGTGTCATCATAAATCATGCCCCTAACAGGAAGAAAAAAAAACAGGCAAGAGTTGTAAAGGGCTTTTATCACATCTAGCTAGTGCCCACATGCCATCACGTTGTTTCAAGCCTTCAAGGACACAAAGGAAATGAAAGTGGCCTCTGTTTTCTGGGTGCACGAATTGCTGCCCATAAAGACCACGTAACAATGCCCCTTCACAAAGCAGCTCCCCACAGCCCAGCAGGTTGATGGGTGAGCCCTTCCCGCCACACGTATGTCTTGGTTGAAATTGTCAAGCCTGAAAAGCTATGAGGAACCCCTAAAAAGGAACTTAGAAAAATCTTCCACTGAGTTGAAAAGCTTCTGACCCCAGGGAGACACATCTGAGTTGCTGAAGCTGGGAACTGGGAGAGCCGGACTGCGGGAACGGGAGACAGGAGAGAACAGCCAGAGATGGATGGAAACACCACGGCCAGGAAGGGAGCCCCGGGTCAGCCCCGAGCTGATAGGGTCCACAGCTGGATTGGACGGTGAGGTTTGAGCCAAGAGCACTTGGGGGCTGACCTACAGGGAACCCGTGTGTTGAGGGAGCAGCTCTCCAGGACCTCAGGATCTAACAGGGGCCTTTCAGGCTCAAAGAAGCAGCCAGTCTCAGAAGTGGACCCACTTCACAGCGGAATTATGCCACAGTCACTTTGAGTTAACCTGGATATGCCCGGTGTTTGTCCCTGACCTGAGGTCACAATGGGGTCTGCGTATCTGGGACTGACCATTTCTCCCAGACCATGACCCTCCATTGGCAACCAACTCACTGATTTTCATCCTAACACGGGGCTGAGACTAAATTAGACCCACACTGTATTCATTTATTCATCAGGCATTGTTATCTTGCTGCAAACTAGTTCAAGACCAAGAGTATCGACAGAGAAAAAGTTCCAAGGCTGGTGGTCTCTGAAGGCGTGCTACTGGGCTCTGCACAGCTATACCAAGCTCATTGGATGCAAACTGCGTGATGCAAAAGAATTCTAGCTAATGTTTATGCTTTTCTATGAGGATCTGTTACCAGTCCTCATCTAAACACATTTGTAAACATAACTTGATGTAAATCACATACAATATATCACTGAAAATCTGTGAATTATGGTACCCTCTGATGAGCATTTAAACATCCAAGCAGAACAATGAAGCGACCTTTATCTGATTCACAGAAAGCCAGGATCCCTCTGCTATTGATTGCTTAAATATATTCTGCACCTTCAAGGACAGTCAGTGAAGGAGAAAGTCAAATACAAGATTTCCAAGAAGTTAAGGGGGAAATATTGATACTGCGTCCCTTCCTCCTCAAATGATCGCTCAGCCAGTGGGGGACTGAGGCAGGGTGGGCAGTAGGGGGGTCCCATGAACTAATCAAAAAAGGAAAGACAAAGAAATAGAGATCAGAAGATTTCACGCTGAAATAAAGAAATTCGTGTTGCCTTAAATATAATTTGTGTTAGTTACATTTCAATTCCTAATTTATACATAGCAGGGTTGATAAAGAATTACATTATAAGAAAATTAGCCAGCATAATTAGCATAGTATATGTGCTACTGATTAAACACCCAGCAGATAGCTTGGTAATTAAGATCAGCGAGTGCCATATTTTGAGGCTTTGTCATCTTATTATCTGCCTAACAAGTGCTTCATCTTTAGCTCCCTTCTGATTTGAAGTTTGATAGCAATCTCCAATAATTCTCAGTTTATTTCTTTAAATTGCCTTACCCAAATTCCGATCATTTTCCTGTGGTCACTACCCTCCCTCTCTCTGTATTGACACAAACGTGCTGGTGTCAAATTTCTTTCTAAATGTAAGGCATCTGATGCTACAAAACATTTGTACAAAACATTTGTACAAAACATTTGTACAAACATTTGTACAAAACATTTGTACAAAACATAAGGCATCTGATGCTACAAAACATTTGGGTCTTTCAAAACCCATCATTCTTCGGCTGAAAGAAAGAACCAGAGGCCAACCACACGCTTTGCAAGTTAGTCAAACGTCTGAATCCACAGAGTTCATACCTCCTTTCTAGGCAGAGCTCCATTGCTAGCAATTCCAAGAATGTCTCCATCAGGGTCCAACAGCAGCCCCTCAAGTGGCCCTGGCTGCTTGCTCACTGCTGACCCTAGCGCGTCATGCCACTGCTCCATGTTCGGGGGGTCTGGGGTCAGCTGCTGTCCTTGCGACACACAGTGAGATTTTGTCACGCAAGGCAAGACTTCAACTACCAAAGGACAGAAAGCTGGGGGCTGACTCACGTTCTTGTCACAGGCTGAGCTGTGTCTGCTGCACCTCTTGAGGCTGAAACTAGAATGTGTCCATGATTTTAAAGGCAGAGTGAACTCACCTACATCCACCAGGAATACTTTGAGCTGCAAGTTACAGAAAACACATGAATAGTACTTAAGGAATAAAGACAAGAAGTCTGGCAGTTGGTGGCCTGGAGCTGGGGCAAAGGTTCAGAAATGTCATCAAGGAACCATCCGCCTCGTCCCCTCTTTCTTTCCCGCTCACCTGGGACATGTTGAGCCTTCATTTCATGTCCATCACCTCATGGCTGTAAGTTGGCTGCCACAGCTCCACACATCATGTCCATGTTCAAGGAAAGAAGAAAGGGAAAGGAAAAAACTGCCAGCCACTACTTCCCCTTTCAATCAGGAGAGCAAAGAACTTCCCAGACACACCAGAGCAGACCATGCCTGCCCTCACTGGCCAGAACTGGGTTGCAAGGGAGGCTAATTCACAGAGTAGCTAGCAAGGAGCCTAGGGTGGAAGTTACTGACTTAGATAAACATGATTCATCACCAGGGGCCAGGCACATTGTCACAACAAAGAAAACCCAGGGTCTCTTAGGTAGGAGGAAGGAGAACAAATATTAGGTAGTAGCTTCAGGGCTGGCTCCTCAAATGCAGATGCAGACATGTCGGGAAAAGCACCAGTGTATGGAACAGAAGCTGCAAAGTCATGCAGAGGAGCTGAGAGGAGAGGGGTGTGTCATTCAGGCTTCTCCAGAGAAACAGAACCAAGAGGATGTGTGTGCATATATATATATTCTTACAATAAAGGCATATATGATTTATTTTAAGAAATCAACTCACGCAGTTGTCGCAACCAGCAAGTCCAAAACCTGCAGTGTAGGCCAGCAGGCTGGAGACCCAGGAAGAATTGCAGTTCTAGTTCAAAGGCCGTCTGCCGGCAGTACTCCGTCTTGCTTGGGGGACAACAGTCTTTGTTCTAGGAAGGCCTTCAACTGATTGGATGAGGCCCACCCACATTACAGAGGGTCATCGGCTTTCCTCAAAGTCCAGCAAATTAAACATTATCATCTCGTTAAAAAAAAAAATACAGGGGCTTCCCTGGTGGCGCAGTGGTTGAGAATCTGCCTGCCAATGCAGGGGACACGGGTTCGAGCCCTGGTCTGGGAAGATCCCACATGCCGCGGAGCAACTGGGCCCGTGAGCCACGATTACTGAGCCTGCGCGTCTGGAGCCTGTGCCCCGCAACAAGAGAGGCCGCGATAGTGAGAGGCCCGTGCACCGCGATGAAGAGCGGCCCCCGCTTGCCGCAACTAGAGAAAGCCCTCGCGCAGAAACGAAGACCCGACACAGTCAAAAATAAATAAATAAATAAATAAATAAATAAATAAATAAATAAATAAATAAATAAATAAAATTTTAAAAAAAACAAACAAACTTCACAGGAGCATCCAGAACATGTTTGACCAAGAATCTGGGCAGTGTGGCCCAGCCAGATTCACACATAAAGTTAACCATCACACAGGGAGACAAGACAAAGTAAGAAAGGGAAGAGGTAGCAAGACTGGCACACAAGGTGAAGAGGGCTCTACAAAAGCTATGTGATATATATACATATATATGTATAACTGAATCACTTTGCTGTACACCAGAATATAACACAACACTATAAATCAACTATACCTCAATTTAAAATTTATTTTTAATTTTTCAAATTTTAAACTTTAAAAAAATAAAGCTGGGCTTCCCTGGTGGCGCAGTGGTTGAGAATCTGCCTGCCAGTGCAGGAGACACGGGTTCGAGCCCTGGTCTGGGAGGATCCCACATGCCGCGGAGCAACTGGGCCCGTGAGCCACGATTACTGAGCCTGCGCGTCTGGAGCCTGTGCCCCGCAACAAGAGAGGCCGCGATAGTGAGAGGCCCGTGCACCGCGATGAAGAGTGGCCCCCGCTTGCCGCAACTAGAGAAAGCCCTCGCACAGAAACGAAGACCCGACACAGTCAAAAATAAATAAATAAATAAATAAATAAATTTTTAAAAAATAAAATAAATAAATAAATAAAGCTATGTGAGGAAAGAGGAGAGATGTCATTGAAGGGCACAAACTTGCAACCAGCAGGTAAATAAGTCCTGGAGATCTAATGCACAGTATAGTGTCTATAGACAACAGTAGTGTATTATGAACATCAAACTTTCTAAGACACGAAGAAAACTTAATTATCCCCACCACAAAAAAAGAAGTCATAATTCTGCAACAAGGTAGAGGTGTTAGCTAACACTACAATGGCAATCATGTTACAATATATAAATGCATCAAATCAACATGATGTGCACCTCAAACTTACACAGTGTTATATGTTCAATGTATTTCAATTTTAATATATCCGAAAATTAGTTTTTAAGCTAAATGGCATAGTCTGGGCCCCTCAGGTCATTACAGCCTACAGGCGCTGCTGGAGCAGCTGTGTTTTGTGCCCAGGTCTGGGTGGGGAGATACAGGACCACTAGAGACAGAGGTTATGGAAAAAAAGTCCACTACCCCGCAGGAAAGCACAGAAACCAACATTAGTGCTTTGCACTTCCACGGGGCATCAAATTGGGTGCTTTAAGCCAAAGTTAGCAGCCTTAAGAAGTACAGAGGCTGCTGCTAATACGCCGGTTACTTTTTGTGTTCACTTATGTGATGCTTTTGCCTTCTCGAGACCAGCAAGTCCATCCTGAATTTGGAAACCAAAGATTTCCCTGCATTCTCAGTTTCAAGGCGTGTCCAATTTATAGTCAACCAGACTCTCTTTTTAGATGAAGTGAAGGAATACGTGGTGTAGAACGTCACAGTATGTTCCTTTCAACAGAACAGAGGTTGCAAGCCCAGGCTCGGGAAAAGGATTTTCAAGTTTCAGGACAGAGTCTCACTTTGATAAAAGAAGATGTTGATCAGCAGTACCTACAAGAGCTTTTTAAAAAAAAAAACGCTGTGTCCCCTCTGCTTCTCCCACTCACAAACAGGTCTACTGCCCCCCTCTCTAGAATGATCCTTAAGTGAGGCCTTGGGGAGATTAATTCCCTTCTCCCTGTGAGGAAGCGGGTGAGGAGGACTGCTGGCGGGTGGCCGTTCCCAGGGCTGTAACTGGAGCCACGTTTCTTCTATTTATAGACACGCCCGCAGCCCTCTCCGCCCAGCTGCTGACTTTGGACTCAGTTGGGAAGAAGAGCAGTTTGGTCAACACACAAACGACATCACAATGTCCAACTCTGATTGCCTTCCCGATTACCCGGTCAACTCGGATTTCGTAAAGAGATTGAAGTCAGCCCTGGAAGCCAGGGATGAGGCGAGAGTGAGGGATTTGATCTGCACTGAAGTTCGGCAGGTGGACGCCGTGATAGAACTGGCCAACGACGACTGGATGAAGGACCCCTCGGCCCAGCTGCCCCCCGGGGTGCTCCTAGGTAACTGCGATGAATCCGCTGCTTCCCCATCGTGTGCACGTGGTCGGGGTGGGGAACATTCAGGGGTGGAAGGGCAAATGGTTGAAAAAGGCAAATGATCCGTGCCCAGCTGTATGATTCTTATTTATATACATACACACATGCTGCATATACTGTATATATACATGTACCTAGTATATATCTGTATATATGTACATACTATATGTCATAGTATATATATATCATAGCATATACATATACACATATTTACTGTATTTACTATACAGTACATAGTAAATATATATATATACTATGTAAATATATACACAGTAAATATGTATATATATACTATTATATATAGATCTATACTGTGATATATACTATGTGTCTATATATATATACACATACACACGCATATATATACACACAGTATGTTACACAGGCAACAGTTAAAGTACAGTACAAAAAGTTTAAAAAGAGAAAAATTAGACCGTGGCACCACCATCCCGACCCAGTGCCTCTTTTCATTTCTCCACTTTTTTCCAAGCTAGTCTATTTGCATGTGTAAATTTCCTCTACTTATAACCGTGTGGTAGATAATAATTTTGTGTTCTGTTCTGTTGAGTTAATACACCTAAAGTACTTTCCATATTGCTACATGTCTTCTTAATTTCAATCACCTATTGAGGTGATTAATCAGAAAATACTTAAACCAAATGCCTACAAGAGGGGGCTATGTGTTTACATTTTTACTACTATCAATAATGCTATAATTAGTGTCTTTATTAGCATTCATATGCTTTTTTCTTATTCAGGGTTCTGTCCTTAGGATAAATTCTTAGGAGCTGTGTTACTGGGACAAGGATAACAAATTTTCCAAATTGTTTTCTGAAAGGATTTCTATTCCTCCTGATAGAGAGTGTGTGTCACATCACACCCTGAACATTATGGGTGGTTAATATTCATATTTAAATCTCCAATTTAGTAAGTGCACCCTGGTCATTCTCCACTGCATGCTCATCCATCCTTTTATGTTTGCTTTTTTTTTTTTACATCTTTATTGGAATATAATTGCTTTACCATGCTGTGTTAGTTTCTGCTGTATAACAAAGTGAATCAGCGATATGTATACATATATCCCCCTATCCCTTCCCTCTTGAGCCTCCCTCCCACCCTCCCTATCCTACCCCTCTAGGTGGTCACAGAGCACCCAGCTGATCTCCCTGTGCTATGCGGCTGCTTCCCATTAGCCATTCATTTTACATTTGGTAGTGTATATATGTCAATGCTACTCTCTCACTTCGTCCCAGCTTCCCCTTCCCCCCATCCTTTCTTTACTGCTCAGAACCAAGTCTTATCTGTAGGGTTTGGGTTTTCTTTGTAGACCTTTTTACATGTGGGTCCTTGTCTAGTCAGGTCCTTGGGCAATATCTCCTCACTTCTTTATAACTTTTTGGTCATTTTGTAGGTCTGCTTCACATAACATGTATATAATCCCATTGTCATATTTGCTGAAAATGATTTCCCTGACCAGAGCTTAACTTTTCATTGCATCGTGCTAATTCTAGCTTGTCAGATGTGCCCTCCACAATGTTAGTCTTGACTCCTAAGGAATGTTCAGGGCTCCCCTCCCCCCACTAGACAGACTCCTTCCCAACACACATGAGTGCATGCACACACGCGTACCATTGCACACACAAGGCACAAACACACACGTGCACAAACACATGCTCACACGTCCAGGAAGGACACCAAAAGGGAACGTGCCTGGGACATTGGTGCTGGCGAGTGGAGCTTTCATGTCATGAAGGGACAGATCAGAGACTGAAACTTCTAAGGGGGTGACCATCCCTCTATTCCCCCGTGATTTGGGTGCACCCCCGGTGCTGCCTCTCACCGGTGGTGTAAACAAGCTGCAGAAGGCTTTAGGGAGAAACCGGCTCCTGCTTCTTCTTTTCCTTGGTTTTCCTAATATCTGGGGCCCGGATCAGGGTGAGGGCCCAGGAGGCACGAGCCCAGAGATCACCACACCTCTATCCAGACCTTAGCTCTGCCTGGATGGGCAGGGGTCCTCACCGAGACAGCACCTGGTACACGCAACAATCCAGGAGCCTGCCCTGGGGTGCGGAGGGGACTTTGAAACCCTAAACTGCGCTTTGGCCAGGAGTGTTGAGCTCTACATTTTGCACTTGCACTCCAGACCCCCCCTGCCCCCTGCCCCCTGCCTGCCCATGAGGTGATTTTATGAACCACATCATCCTGGCCCATGCTCTCTGACCCCCACTGGGTGTAGCTAACGCAAGGTGCTGCAAGGAGCGGGGAGGGGAGGGTATTTGCTCTGGGGACCCCCCCCCCGCCAGATCATCGCTGTGATTTGGCTTCACCATTGGGCTGAAGGCTCAGCTCCTGGGTGACACCCCCTACCTCCCTCCTTGCCCCTTCAGACACAGGGAGGGGGGCTCCCACGGTGGCCCTGGGGACCCCAGTTGGCTTCCCTAGCCCTGCCCGCCTTTGCTACGCCCTGGAGTTGTGCCGTCTGCTTTCTGCTGCAATTCTGACTGGAGCAGGTGCCCGTTCATCGCAGCCCCTTTTACAAACCCATCCCAGCAGGCTGGGGATTTGTGTATTTGGAGTCCCTGAGTTAAAATATCATTTCTTGTCCTTTAACAACAGCCCTAATCTGTTCTTTAGATTCATTTATTAAATAGCATAAGTGTTTTCACAGTAGGACACGTCATCAGTGCTCCACATTAATATCAATTACAGGTAACATCTTACTATTTTAAATGAACTACGTGAAAAGCTAATGATGTGATAATATTTTTCTTTCAGTATTAATAACATATTTTGTATTAATCCAAGATAAAAATCTAGTCTTTCCAACAAAAAATAAAATAAAATATCATTTCTTTTCACATTACTAATTGCCCTGCACCATCTTTACTGTCCCCACCACTTTACTAAACACTTGAAACCAATGAAATCTGTGTTAAGAGTGTCCCGTTCCCTCCCACGAAGAACCTGTATGTTCTAAATCATATCCGTATCTACTTCTCCCTGCCGAGCGACGCAATTCAGAAGGGCAAGAACAGGTCAATGCTGCTGACATCTTGTAAGGACTTGGGCTTGTTCTGGGTTGTTTTTTGTTTTTTGGGTTTTTTTATCCTCATTTTTTTTTTAACATCTTTATTGGAGTATAATTGCTTTACAATGGTGTGTTAGTTTCTGCTTTATAACAAAGTGAATCAGTTATACATATACATATGTTCCCATATCTCTTCCCTCTGCATCTTCCTCCCTCCCACCCTCCCTATCCCACCCCTCTAGGTGGTCACAAAGCACCGAGCTGATCTCCCTGTGCTACGCGGTTGCTTCCCACTAGCTATCTATTTTACGTTTGGTAGTGTATATATGTCCATGCCACTCTCTCACTTCGTCCCAGCTTCCCCTTCCCCCTCCCCATATCCTCAAGTCTGGGTTGTTTTTGTTTCGTCCCAGCTTCCCCTTCCCCCTCCCCATATCCTCAAGTCTGGGTTGTTTTTGTTTCGGGATGATGGTAACTGAGTGATTAAGCCCGTGACCTTAGGGCACATACTGTTACGGATGATTTTATTGCGGGGGAAGCAGGCTGGGCTTGAAGGGGAAGCAGGCTGGGCTTGAAACCGGGGTAGAGATGCAGCAAGCTCACACGTGCATTGGGGGGCCGCCTCTCTGGCTAACATGTGAGAGTAGGATTTGAAGGAAACAAGAAAGGTTAGGAAACGAGATCTAGTTAGGAGGTGATTGAGGGCAGTCACCCAGGTGAGAGATGACAGGGTTTAGCTAAACCAAGAGAGTGGAGTAGACACAGAGATAAAGGCGAGAAATGACAAAGCTGAGAAACGCTGGGAAGGGGCTGGAGATGAGTAGAGGATAGTGCCACCAATCCAGACAGAAATCAGGGGGCTCTGTGATTGTGACAATGTTTGAGCCTTTGCTGTGAGCCTGGCAGTAACGAGGGGAGAATAGAAACAGGAATAACACACAGGACCGCCTCCCAGGAGTTCAGAGTCCAGCCTGTGTCATCACAGGTAGGCTCTCAGGTGCCTCAAGTAGCCTTGGAGGGCGACGCTCCAGAGGGAAGCTTGGACTCTGCCACCAACGAGCTGTGTGACCTCAGGGAAGTCACCTTCCCCTCTCTGAGCCAGTGCCTTTACTTATTAACTAGTTCATGAGGTTCGATTAGTGATTCCCAAGCAGAGATCCCTGAGCAAAGCTCCACGGGGGAGGTCCCTGGAGAACCACGCTGTCAGAGAATATGCAAGGGCAGGTTAAAGGCTCGCTATGGCCTCACCACCACCAGGGGGACTGATGGTTTGCAGACACGCCTTGGGCAACGCTGGCTCAGATCATTGTTGAGGCCCCTTCCATCTCCAGGCTTCTCTGTGGCCGTGGTCCCAAAGTCTCACTGTCTCAGCCTAAAATGGAGCGAGGCCTCCTTTCTCCTGAGTATGGGAGTAAATGGGCTCTTTCTCGGGGGGTACTTATGAGTCATGGGGGAGCAGCCCTGAGAGGACCAGGAGCTGTCTGCATTCAGACACACACGTGGGGTCTTTAGAATGTGTGAAGAGGGGTCAGAACTTGTAGCAGCACCTTGAAGGGCAGCCCACCTTGGGAATGGATACTGGAATTTCAGTCCTCCTGAGGAGGAAGGTGAAGATGAAAGGATGATGATGGCCAAGAAGACCGGGCCGGGCCCGGCGAGGGGCAGGGGCTGCAGGTGCCCCCGCCGGCCAGGAGAGGCAGGGCCAAAGGCCAGGCTGGAAAGGCTTTTCGGGGAAAGGGGAGGAAAAGTTGCCCATCCCAAGGACAACCCTTGTTCAAAGAACTCTGAGTATTGTTCACAAGAGGACAATTTGCAAAAATAAGAAAAAGAAAAGTAACAATTCTTTCTGCTTGTCAATATAAATATACAAGGACCTTGCTTCTCTCAGTGAGATCCCCATGCTTGCGTGTGAGCTTATTACTCCCACCAAATAGAGCAGAAAAAATAATTATTATTTATTTCTGTGCAGCCATGTCCCATCACAATAAAAGCATAGGGAAAAGAGGTACCAGCCAAGAAAATGGCAGGAATGACTTGTTCTGGAGAACCCCTCAGGTATACATGGGTCCCCTTAAGGAGGGCAGAGGGCAAAGGAACTTAAAAATCCAGCCCCAGCAGATAATGGGTCAAGGTGCAGAATGTACCCTCCCTGCCTGGCCATGAGGCAGAAGAGTGGTCCTCAGGCAGGATTCCCCTAAAGACGCAACTCACGTGTGCTCTTGTGAAGCCGCCTGCTCTCCTGCAAAGATGTGCCTGTGGGATGCTGGGAAGGGCATGGAGGTCTCTAACAGACGCTCAGCCCGCTCCCCGCCAGTCAGACTGAGACTGGCCCGCTGTGAGGAACCAGGGAAGGAGGCCTGGGGCTGGGGCACAGCAATCTCTCTCATTCTCTCCCTCTGTGCATGTGTGTGTGTGTGTGTAATGAGGGGAACAGAGGTGAGGCCCCAGCTCATCCACAATCTGCTCCCCCATCTTTCCCATCTACCCCATCCCAACCAGAACCTTCCTGCCAGGACGACACCCAAATCCCAGGGCTTGTCAGGACCTCCCCTGCCTCCTCGGCTCACCTAGGCCATGCCCTCCTTCCAGACCCCACACAAGAGGGCCCCCCTGCACACCCGACCCACAGACCCACCACTTCCCTCCACAAGAGCACAAAGCCCTCAGTCTCCATCAGTTTCCGAAACACACAGCCTCGCTGGGCTAACTTTTATACCCACTGAATATTTCATCCTCAAATATGGCCTCGTCGAGGTCAAGACCCTTGCCTGGTATCCGGAGCCTGGCTCAGGGTCTTAGCCCTGATAAGGGCTCAAACTCTGGGTGCCCTGGCTGCGTGGGTGAGCCAAGCTCTTTTGCTAACATTCACCCGGGCGGACACAGACTGCATTTCCACAGACACGATTGGGATGAGTCTTTCTGCAAAGAAAGATTCGATTCTACTTTCTGCTAAAGGCAAGTCTCTACTGTTGAATATTAGCAACAACGGCATTATTCGTCCTCGCCTCTTTGCAATGCCTATCAGCTCACTAACCAGCGAGCACACAGCAAGGGAGAAAGGATGGCGGGGGAGGGGTGGCGAGACCCCGCTTGCCCCCCAAATGCATCAACTGTACAATTTGGTAACTGGCGTAATCAAACTACTTAAGAAACAACTGATTACTAATTGCTATTATTAAGGATGTCAGCATTCCATGATTTTGCTGCTGATATCTTATATACAAGTCAAGATGCTACTTGAATTCTTGATTGAAATAGAAAACTAGAGGCATTATGGTGTGTTTGGGGTAATGGTATTTAAGCATCTGGAGGCAAGTTAAAGAAATATTAATTGGGTTTTTATTAAGAGATCTCACCCAGCAGCAAGTACAGGTGGGGAACGAGTGTGGGTGAACGTGGGATGGACATAGACCCAGTGGGTCCGTTGGCAGAATTTGACTGTTCATTCAACCAGCTTGACGCTGAGCGCGCTGTGCCATCCAAGGTACATCTACTCCCTCTGTCCCTGTGTGCGGAGGGGAACATCGCCCACGGAAAACCCAACAGCTGAATGTCAGTTAAGTAAGCACAACCCCTGCCTTGGAGGACTCACATTTGAACCAATGACAAGTGTGTGTACGTTGCTGGTGTAATGGATACAGCAAGAGATTAACGGTGAGGTGACCCTGGCTCTCCCACGGACTGAGTGGTCTTGAACCTTGAACCTGTGTGGTCAGTCCGTCTCTCTGAACCCTAATTTCCTCATTTAAAAATATGGGATCAGTGGGGTCATCTCTCAGGGTGTTTCCCAAAGGGACGAACTAGGGTTCTAAGAACAACGACTTGTGTTTATGGAGACTAACAAAACCCCGCTGCCTTCACAACACCTTCAGGCGTCGTGCACCCTGGCAGAGGCCTGTGTAGACTGGGCCCCAACTTCAGAGGAACGGCTGGCTCCAGGCCAGATGGGCAGGGAATGTATCTCCTGGTGGGAGGCTGGTTTACGAGCTCGAATCACCAAAGACCAGCAGCCTTGCACAGGGCCAGCCTCATTCCGATTGTTAGGAGAATAAGTCCACAGACCAGAGCTTGTTAGCACTGGAGCCAACCGCAAGTGGGGCAAAGATGGAAGAATCACGTGCAGTGAGCACTTCTCTTAGGTATACGTTTCCCAAGGGCTATTGTCTTTCCCACTTTCCCGGCTGAGGAAAATGAGGCTCAGAGAGGGTGAGTTCCACATCTCAGATGCCACAGCCGGAGGAGGTGGCAATCCAGACCTCTTCCTGGTACTCCTTAATGCCTGTAATTGTCCTATGGCTGCATTTGACAGATGGGGACACCGAGGCTCACATGTGTTCCCTCACTGGGCAACAGCCAGTTAGGAGCAGCTCACAAACTGGGTATGTTTTCTGACTTGTAGTCAATAGTTCTTAACACATACCCACCAGAGACGTGTGGCAGGAAGATCCATGAAAAATGTCCCCATTGAGGCTGTAACAACCGTTCGACTTTACATCAGACACACACACACACACACACACACACACACACACACACGCACACATCAATAGCATGGAGTCCATCGCTTCAAATCATTCAAATAAGAGTATTAAGAAAAAACATGGGGCTTCCCTGGTGGCACAGTGGTTGAGAGTCCGCCTGCCAACGCAGGGGGCACGGGTTCGAGCCCTGGTCTGGGAGGATCCCACATGCCGCGGAGCAACTAGGCCCGTGAGCCACAACTACTGAGCCTGCGCGTCTGGAGCCTGTGCCCCGCAACAAGAGAGGCCGCGATAGCGAGAGGCCCGCGCACCGCGATGAAGAGTGGCCCCCGCTTGCCGCAACTAGAGAAAGCCCTCGCACAGAAACGAAGACCCAACACAGCCATAAAATAAAAATAAATAAATAAATAAATAAATAAATAAGCAAATATGGTTAAGAAAAATATTTAAACAAAAAAAAAAAAGGATGAATGAACGGGGCGCTCGGCTGCAGAATGAAAACAAAAATGGGGAGCAGGAGGTCAGTGATGACAGGGAAGGATGGAGAGGCAAGAGCTCTGCCGTCTCGGCTGCAGCCCTGATCAGAGCATGTGGGGGCAGGGAGACCCTGCTCGAAGCAAAATGAAATTAAACCTTTCTAAGTACTTATAAATCAGCACCTAATGACACCATCCCACCACCAGCCGGAGCATTGCTCTTATTACTTTGATTCACAAGCCAGGAAAAGATCCGGAATTATGCACAAATTATTGTCCCATCTTCTTAATTAACACTGATTGCAAAATTCTTGCTAAAGTCCTTGCTAACAGACTCAATTATGTGCTGCCTGAATTGATTCACCCAGATCAAGTGGAGTTTATTAGAAATACACTTTCCTACAATAACATCAGATTATCTTTGAATATAGTTAAATTATTTAGGAATAAAATGGCTCCAGCAGCAGCCCTTGTTTTAGCTTCAGAAAAATATCTCCCACCACCTAGAATGAAGATATGCCTTTGCTTTCTGCCAGACACACACCCTAGGCTCTTTTTTCCTAGGAGCAGGTTGACTTGCTGTGGTGAGATGAGATATATGCCTTCGAGCTAATGGTCCAGCTTCAAAGCGTATGGGCAGGAAGAAAAATCCGACAGGGTCAAGTCTCAGCTCCCCCCAGTATGAACCGTCACTGCCTGTGGAACACAGTGAAATTGCAATTAGGCTAAATCAGGATATTTTCAGAATCAAAATTGAGAAACAGGCTAATAAAGACATAATGTATGCTGATGACATACTTCTATTAGCATCACTCCCCAGCACACTGGAGAGTTTCGAAAGAACAAAAAGAAACGAGGATAAGAGGGAAGAGGCTTTTCTACCTTTCCAGGATGACGGTGGTTCCTGCAATGGTGCACTCTGCTGAGGATAAACATTCCAAAGAAACGAATTGGAAATGGCAAATGCACTACCTATAGCCTGGTACCAAATACCAGATTCAACAGATGGATATTGAACAGGGTCTGGGCTTGTCCTAATCACCACATCCTGGCACATAGTAGGTGTGTAATAAATATTAACAGACCAAATAACATATGGAGGACACTAAAAATCTCCTGGGTTGGCCCTTGAAAGATGAACATGTTCTTGACAGGCTGGGATGGAAAGGAAGTTATTCCAAACTGAGGGAGCAAAGGGAGAAGATGTGGAGCACACAGTGTGCACACAGGGAAGTAGGAGTTGGCTGGAAATAGGGTGTGTTAGGGGAGAGGGAGGACTATCTGGGCAAGCACTTTGGGACTGTATTGTGTGAGGCCACAAATCCTAGACATAAGCTTTACACTTATATGCAAAGGCAGTGAGGAGCCACTCAGCATTGGAATGAGATCATCTAATTTGGAAAAAAGTGAAAAACTCCTACATATGTAGGAAGGATAGAGGTGGAGAGACTGGTGCCGGGAGTCATGGCTAGCTGCACGCACCCACTCCCCCTCCTCCTTTCCCAATAAAATCCCTATGACAACACCATGTGCCCAGCTGGAGAAAAAACAACATTTCCCCACCTCCCCTGAAGCCAGGGCTGGCCTTGTTCAAGTCAATAATGGACTGAACAGCAGATCAAAGATGACGGGAGAAAGAGTCAGTGAATTTGAAAACAGATCAATAGAGAGTATCCAGTCTGAAGAACAGAAAGTAAAACGATTGAAAATAAAACGAACAGGGACTGTGGGACAATATAGAAGGTCTGACACATTCAACCATAGTCCAAGAAAGAGGATGGAGCAGAAAAACTATTTAAAGAAATAATTACCAAACATTTCCCAAATTGGATGAAAGATATAAACTTACAGATTCAAGAAGTTTAGCAAACCCAAAGCAGGATAGGCATCACAGGAGACAAATGTGTGCCTGGTATCTGGATGCTCTGTTGGCTGCTGTTCAGTCAGACTTGCCTTGAAAATAAAGAGCACGTTTCATTGCAGTGAAGGGAGGGAAAAAGGTATGCAGAGAAAAAGATGCAATAACAGTTTCTTATTTGGGGGTGCATGTAACTCTCCTTCCCACAAGCCTGCAGTCGTTCCCTACTGCCTACAGCAAAGGTTGGCAAACTATGACCCTAGGGCCGGCTACCTGTTTTTATAAATAAAGTTTTTTTTTTTGTTTTTTTTTTGTTTTTTTTTTAAACATCTTTATTGAAGTATAATTGCCTTACAATGGTGTGTTAGCTTCTGCTTTATAACAAAGTGAATCAGTTATACACATACAATATGTTCCCATATCTCTTCCCTCTTGCATCTCCCTCCCTCCCACCCTCCCCATCCCACCCCTCTAGGTGGTCACAAAGCACCGAGCTGATCTCCCTCTGCTATGTGGCTGCTTCCCACTAGCTATTTTACATTTGGTCGTGCATATATGTCCATGACACTCTCTTACCCTGTCACATCTCACCCCACCCCTCCCCATATCCTCAAGTCCATTCTCTAGTAGGTCTGTGTCTTTATTCCCGTCTTGCCACTAGGTTCTTCATGGCCTTTTTTTTTTTTTTTTTTCCTTAGATTCCGTATATATGTGTTAGCATACTGTATTTGTTTTTCTCTTTCTGACTTACTTCACTCTGTATGACAGACTCTAACTCCATCCACCTCATTACAAATACCTCCATTTCATTTCTTTTTATGGCTGAGTAATATTCCATTGTATATATGTGCCACATCTTCTTTATCCATTCATCTGTTGATGGACATTTAGGTTGCTTCCATGTCCTGGCTATTGTAAATAGAGCTGCAATGAACATTTTGGTACATGACTCTTTTTGAACTATGGTTTTCTCAGGGTATATGCCCAGTAGTGGGATTGCTGGGTCGTATGGTAGTTCTATTTGTAGTTTTTTAAGGAACCTCCATACTGTTCTCCATAGTGGCTGTATCAATTTACATTCCCACCAACAGTGCAAGAGTGTTCCCTTTCCTCCACACCCTCTCCAGCATTTATTGTTTCTAGAGTTTTTGATGATGGCCATTCTGATCGGTGTGAAATGATATCTCATTGTAGTTTTGATTTGCATTTCTCTAATGATTAATGCTTTACTGGAACATGGCCCTGCTCATTCATTTACACAGTGTCCATAGCTGCTGTCATGCTACAATGGCAGAGCTGAGTAGTTGCCACAAAGACCATATAACATACAAAACCTAAAATATCTATCTGGCACCTTACAAAAAGGCTTGGCAACCCCTGTCCAACAATGTACAGTTCCGATTTTATAGCAGGTGTCCAAGAGTCCAAAAGATGTGCTGTGAACTAACCCACCCCACCATCTCTACCACATCCTTCACCCACCCTGTACTCCTGGGACTCCGAACAATAAAGACACTACTCATAGCTCAGTGGGGAGTAGGGGTTGCTCTGCAAAGTGTTTGCCATGAAAATTGACAGTAAACATTTAGAAACGTTGACAGCAATTTGACAATATAACACCCACGTGTGTGATTACTGGACTTGTAATTATGCCTTTTTTCCATTTTATTCTTTCTTGTAATTAATTTTTATTGTATTTTGAAAGAGAATCACTCTGTGACAAATTGGGACCAAAAAAAAAAAATATTCCTGGTCCTTCACCTGATGTGGTTGAGAAACCCTGGTCCAAACCAGGCCTCAGTGACACCCCCAGGCCCTCTCTCCCCTCTTGGCCTTGGGGCAGGCCATCTCTGATCTCCAGTCTTCATGAGCTCTGACAACATGCCCACCCGTCCTTCCAGGTGGCCCAGGAGCCTCGGGGTTCACAGTTGGGTGCCGTTTGTCTTGCAGGGTATTTGCTGGGGATCCACACCTTCGAGGGGGAGGGGAGAAAGAGGGATTGGCCAGTGACCCAGGCCCCGCCATGCCTCGGCCAGCCCCAAGGGGAGCTTTGGAGCTGATCCACGTATCACGGTTTTCCCACATGGGGTCACGGTGGCAGGACCTGTCTACCGGTACCCATCAGTCACTGGATCTGCCACGTCAGGAAGCGTATTCTGGAGTGAGATGCCTCTCTACCCAGAAGGAGCTGACAGCCGGGGCAACAAGTCCTCCCTAACAGTGGGGTCTGGGCAGCACACCTCCGTGTCCACCAAAGGTCTTGGCCCTGCCGTGCACCTCGGCTCTGATCCCTCAGACCTGCTGTCTGCGGCTTGCATCCTCCCCAGATCCCCGCTCTGCCTGCCTGATCGCCGCCCGGTCTCCCGAGCACCCACCTTCCAGACTGCACCCTGGGCCCCACCAACACAGCCCTGAGGCCAGAGATGCCTGCCTGCCTCTTGCTCAGCCCAGAATAATGGGACACTCATCCCCCACCACAGGCCAAGAGGAGGAGACAGACACCCTCAGGGGTCATGAGCCATCTTTTCCTTCAGTTCCCTCTGTGCTTTGCTCAGATGCCACCTTCGGAGAAAGCCTGTCCTACCCCTACTTCCTGTCACTCTGATACCTTACCTGATGCGTTCTCATCTTCACACCTGTACCCTTATCGATCAGTGATCTCACTCCACTTGCCAGCTAACAGCTGCCTTGTCTGTCTCCCACAAAGTATAATCCTCCTTAAAGGCAAGGATTTCTACTCTGAATCTCCATAGGCCTCTAGTACCTGAAAAATGTCCCTTATCTGTACACTCAATACAGAATAATTCCAAATGGTATAGAAATTTACCCTTTCACCTGCAAACTCTGAAAATATCAGTTTCACTAAACACTTCCAAAACTTGATTTTTTAAAAACCTTTCACAATTGGATAGGCAAAAAAGATGTCTTCCTTTAACTTGCATTTCTAATTAGTAAAAATGGACGTTGTGTATATGTTTAGTGGTCATTTCTATTTCTTATCATGCCCTTTTCCTATTTTTCTGTTGGAAATTCAAAGTTCTCATTTTTTGCCAACCGAAACATAAGGACAATGAACTTTAAATCCATCAGATATCACTGGGCTCGCTTTGCTCTGTGCAGACTTGCAAAGTAACCAAAGGACTCCACCAGAAGCAACCCCCCTCCTCAACTACAGGACCAGTAAACTTCTCATTTCTAGAAGGGAAGTAAAGGATGATAAAGCATAACCATCGGACCAAACCAACTTCAGGAGAGAAGTATTTTGCTCCCTGTGTGAGATTCATAAAAAAGCAATCAGTCTGAACAGGCAATTTGTCTCAAGAGGCAGGAGCTGCAATTTTATCATGTAATTAAATCCCCATGACAGTTGTAAAGAAACTCCGTCACCTTTATCAGGGAGAACTTCAATGAGATGCTTTCCAGCTCCATCACCAGAGTCTATAAGTGCCCTTCCAGGGCTGTTTACTCGTGGCTGTGCCTGCCGAGGTCCGGGCTGCCCCATCTCCCGCTCATCCACAGAGGATGGCAGTGCTCAAGGGCACCTTTGCTTCTGAGCTCCCGGAAAAGCCCTCCTGGGCCCTGATGAAAGCAGCACTTGACCTTTGGATGAGATGGCATTCGTAATGAGAAGTGACCATGTTGCTTTGCAGGATCTGCACCAGGCTGGGTAGCGCTGTCAGGAAAATAAGTTAGCGAGGTGTTTTCCCCCAGTATTGTACTCTTCCACATGACGGGAATGAGATTTCTCAATAATGTGAAATGAGGACAGACAATTTAATTCATTATTAATAGATGCACTTGATCTGAGGAAGTAAAATGTTTTAATGTTTTGTTAAATGAGGTGTGCTGTGCTAACATTGTTATTTGGAGAGAAGGTTAGGATACGTTAATATTTTTGGATGTTAATGTCTGTGTGACTAACTCTGGTGAGTGGGTGGGTGGGTGTGTCCTGAGCTCTTAAAAGCAGAGCCTTACATGCCGGCTCAGCTTATTATTTTTAAAAAATGTTTTAATTTTTTTGTGTGAATTGCTTCTTTCACTTACGTAGTATTTTCTTTTTTTAATTGAAGTATAGTTGATTTACAATGTTGTGTTAGTTTCAGGTGTACAGCACAGTGATTCAGTTATACATGTATATATATATATTATTTTTCAGATTCTTTTCCCATATAGGTTATTACAAAATATTGAGTATACATAGTTCCCTGTGCCATACAGTAGGTCCTTATTGTTTATCAATTATATATATAGTAGTGTGTATATCTTAATGTTAAATTCCTAATTTATCCCTCACCCCACCTTTCCCCTTTGGTAACCATAAGTTTGAAAAAATGTTGTAATTTTAAAAAGCTATAGGGAGTGGGGATGAAGGAGGAGTGGGCTTTAGAAATTAAATAAGGAGAGTGAGGGTCAAAAAAGGTGTGAAAGTAAATCCACGATAAGACCTGGGGCTAGTGCCAGGCAGTAGGAACATTGAATTTAGGCCATCGGATTTAGTCCATGGCCACTTACAGAAAAAATTCGGGTAGGAAGCAGAATATTGGTCAGGATAACAGGATGCATTAGTTTGTTGGAGGAAGTAATCAGAATCTCATTATGTCCCCAAGGGGAATGCCTTCCTGCCCTAGTGTGCCCATTTACTTGGACGCTTGACCCCAGAAGGAAGCTAGACATTTGCCCAATGGCCTAGGAGAGAATCCACACAGTTGCCCTTTCCCAAGAGCACAAGGAAACTCTACCTCGTGGCCCAAACACATGGGAAGCCACGGCTCTGGATAAGCAGCCTGACCCCGTAACAAACCCACCAGCCCCACATTTCAGGCTCTGCTGGGCTGTTCCACAGAACATCACCAGAGCCCATTCTCAGGCACTTCTGAGGAAAAGGAAATCATTCATCAATTCAATGGCAAGATGCAAAGATCCTGATATCACGTGAAAATAGTAATTACCATTTGAACACTACCATTTGTATATCTCATTATCATTTTAAGGTGGATTTTTTTTTTTTTTGGTCTCATTTGATAGAGAAGCAAAAATTCCCTCTTGTTAGCTACCAACGCTACAAGACTTGGTATGGAGAACCAGTTTTTGTGTCTCCCATGGGCAAAACATTATGCTTATAAGTCCCCAAAATATTCTTTACAAAAGTATATTCAGGACTTGAGGACACAGGAAGGGGGAAGGGTAAGCTGGGATGAAGTGAGAGAGTGGCATGGACTTATATACTCTACCAAATGTAAAATAGATAGCTAGTGGGAAGCAGCCGCATAGCACAGGGAGATCAGCTCGGTGCTTTGTGACCACCTAGAGGGGTGGGATAAGGAGGGTGGGAGGGAGACACAAGAGGGAGGGGATATATGTATACGTATAGCTGATTCACTTTGTTATAAAGCAGAAACTAACACACCATTGTAAAGCAATTATACTCCAATAAAGATGTTAAAATATATATATATTCACATCCAGTGGACTACCTGGCAAGCTAGGTAGAGAGATTTAGTCTGTTCACTGAATCATCCAGATAAAAGTTGGGTATCCTCTTCTGCTTGCATTTTTGTCTTCTCCTAAGTTCACTCCACACTCTGCAATAAAAGGCCTCAGCAATTAAATTTCTTTACAGATGAGGTTCCTCCATCAAATAGGTACCATCTGAAACTTCATCTGAAACACTGAAAGTATTAAACATATTGATGTGGAGAAAATTTTATTCATCAGAACCCCTCTCTTTCAAGAAGGGCACTGTATTTGTTCAGAAGAATTTCCTTGACCAGCTCCCTGAAGCTGAAGCTGAAACTAGCCAGGCCTGAGAATGTATGGAACCACACTGAAAGGGAGAACAGGGAGGAAGATTTCAGTGTTTGCACCAGAGAGAGGGGAAGCAGAGATGGAGGAGATTCGTGGGACAGGTCTGTACAAACTGTGATAGACCCCTTCACATCCTCAGTATAGTCACCAAACTCGCTAAGTAATATTGTTGGTTGGCTAACTTGAAAGCAAACAAACCAACCAGAAAAAAAATTAAATGAGCTAACTTTGTGCCACAGGCAGGACAGAACACACACATTCGAGCAGACACAGAAGTGGGGAAACATGAGGAGGCAAAGCACAGGGGTGTTCAGGGTTCCAGGGAGGACTCTGGGTTACACAAAACCAAGGGTCCCAGTGAGTGAGGGAACTCAAACTGACATCTAACTGACACAAGTTACTCTATACAGGCACGCTTTGAGGGTTTTAAAATAAAGTCAAATAATTTGCTGCACTTAGGCCACCTAAAGTTAGGTATAAACATCACCAAATCCATCGCACGACTACCTCTGAGCTTAAAAACAAGAAAGAGAAAACTCGGGGCTTCCCTGGTGGTGCAGTGGTTGGGAGTCCGCCTGCCAATGCAGGGGACACAAGTTTGATCCCTGGTCCGGGAAGATCCCACATGTCTCAGAGCAACGAAGCCCGTGCACCACAACTACTGAGCCTGCACTCTAGAGCTCTCGAGCCACAACTACTGAGCCCATGCGCCTAGAGCCCGTGCTCTGCAACAAGAGAAGCCACCGCAACGAGAAGCCTGTGCACCACAACGAAAAGTAGACCCCTCTCGCCGCAACTAGAGAAAGGCCCGCACATAGCAACGAAGACCCAGCGCTGCCATAAATAAATAAATAAATAAAAATTTTAAAAAAGAAAGAGAAACCTCTAGTCCCAGAAACAAGGGGACCCCTGGAAGTGAGTGGCAATTTCAACCAAGTGATTCACGAGGACAACAGGATCCTATGGACCTGGGAGGTTGGTTTCACCCACCAATTTGATACCCACTCATCCACATGTTCACTCAAATCATCAGTAAGCATATTATACAGTATCAGGCTGGAAACAGATTCTGGTCTTCCCTTGTGAGCAATGTTTCTCAACATTGGCTGCATGTTAGAAGCACCTGGAAAGTTTCTAACCATCCTGATGCCCACGCTGCTCCCTCCAGCCCGTTACATCAGAATCTCTCAGGCTGGGGTCCAGGCATCAATGTTTTTAAAGCTCCTCAGTGATTCCACTCTACAGACACTGCTTTATAGGCACCATGTATATTATTTCTCCAGTTCAAGTTTTTTAGCAATATTTTCCTAAACAAAGACCCATATTTTTCCATCTTCTCTAAAAGGTTTTCAACCTTCGATTACAGGTTGAAATATTCATACCTATGCCTACATCTCCTTGCATATTAATGAGATAACCATGACACAAAAGAAAATTCTTTGTGAGTCCACCCTCACTTCTTCCTAGTGACCCACAGAGCTCCAAGTGCCCCCACTTCCTTTTCTAAATACTCCCAACCAATCCTTTTCATGATCCATTTAGGGATCTTGCCCAGAACTGACATCAATTCAGACTTTGAAGAATCAAGTTCTTTTCCTATTTGAAAACTAAAACTCTAGTCTTCTGGTCCTTCTTCTGTTTTATCTCAGTTTCTCAAAGATTTTGGCAATTGCGGAGCAACTTAGTACACAAATTCACCCTTGGAAGAAACTGAGTTTTCATATGGACTGAAGTAGGCAGAGAAGATAAGACTTGCGTTACATCTTGAAGGCTATGCATTGCCTTTTAAACAAGCTGAGAAGGATGAGGATGATAAAAATGAGATACAAATGGCTTGATCCAAGCAAGGTTTTGATGGGCAGAATTGGTGTGCAGCAGGAAAGGAGGAGCCCAACCAAGAGAGCTGGGTGAGGAAACAGTGTCACTCACGTAACTAAAGGACATCGTTCAGCTGGTGGGAAGGAAGATAAAGAACTCCTGTGTATTGGGGTCCTATGGTCACTGCTTTTTTCCATGTGATCTTTTTTTATTGAGTTATGATTAACACACAATATTACATTAGTTTCAGGTGTATAACATAGTGATTCGGTATCTTTATACATTACGAAATGTTCACCACAATAAGACCAGTTACCCTGTGTCACCATAAAAAGTTGTTACAATATTATTGACTATATTCCCTGTGTGTATTATTACATTCCCTTGACTTATTTATCTTATAGCTGGAAGTCTGTACCTCTTAGTCTCCCTTAGCTATTTTACCTGTCCCCTCAACCCCTCTCCCCTTTGGCAACCACCAGCTTATTCTCTGTATCTATGAGTCTGTTTCTCTTTTGTTTTGTTTTTGGATTCTACATGTAAGTGAGATATTATAATATGTGTCTTTCTCTGTCTGACTTATTTCACTTAGCATAATAGCCTCCAGGCCATCCAAGTTGCCACAAATAGCAAGATTTCATTCTTTTTACGGCTGACTAATATTCCATTGTATATACATACCACATCTTCTTTATCCATTCATCTCTGGATGAACACTTAAGTTCCTTCCATATCTTGACCATTGTAAATAGTGCAGCAACGAACATAGAGGTACATATATCTTTTCTAATTAATGTTTCTTTTTTTTCCTTCAGATAAATACCTAGAAGTGGAATTGCTGGATCATATGGTAGTTCTATTTTTAGCTCCATACAGTTTTCCCTAGTGGCTACACCAGTTTACATTCCCACCAACAGTGCACGAGGGTTCCCTTTTCTCCATGTACTCATTAACAGTTGTTATTTGTGATCTTTTTGGGTGATAGCCATTCTGACAAGTGTGAGGTGGTATCTCATGGTGGTTTTGATTTGAATTTCCCTGATGATTAATGATGTTGAGCATCTTTTCATGTGTCTGTTGGCCATCAGTATGTCTTCTTTGGAAAAATGCCTGTTCAGGTCCCCTGCCCATATTTTAATTGGATTGTTTGTTTTCTTGATATTGAGTTGTATGCATTTTTAATATATTTTGGATGTTAACTTCTTGCCAGACATACCATTGGCAAATACCTTCTTCCATTCAGTAGGTTGCCTTTTTGTTTTGTTGATGGTTTCTTTCACTGTGCAAAAGTTTTGTAGTTTGAATTGGTCCCATTTGTTTGTTTTTGCTTTTGTTATCCTTGCCTTAGGAGACATATCCCAAAAAAAATTGCTAAGATGGATGTCAAAGAGGTTACTGCCTATGTTTTCTTTTAGAAGTTTTATGGCTTCAAGTCATATTTAAGCCTTTAATCAATTTTGAGTTTATTTTTGTAGCTTCTCCATGTAGCTGTCCAGTTTTCCCAACATCATTTATTGAAGAGACGTTTCTCCATCATATATTCTTGCATACCTTGTTGTAGATTGATTGACCATATGTGTTTATTTCTGGGGTCTCTATTCTGTTCCACTGATCTATGATCTATTTTTGTGCCAGTACCATATTGTTTTAATTACTATAGTTTTATAGTATAGTTTCAAGTCAGAGAGTGTGATATCTCCAGCTTTGTTCTTCTTCTTCAAGATTGCTTTGGCTGTTTGAGGTCTTTTGTGGTTCCATACAAATTTTAAGATTATTTTTTCTAGTTCTGTGGAAAATGCCATTGGTATTTTCATGTGGTTTGCATTGAATCTATAGATTGCTTTGGGTAGTAGAACATTTCAATGATATTGATTCTTCTAATCCATGAGCACCAAATGTCTCTCCATTTGTTTGTGTAACCTTCAATTTCTTTCCTCAATGCCTTACAGTTTTCTGAGTACAGGTCTTTTACCTCCTAAGGTAAGTTTATTCTTTTTGATGCAAATGTAAATGGGATTGTTTTCTTCATTTCTCCTTCTGATAGTTCGTTATTAGTGAAGAGAGATGCAACAGATTTCTATATATTAATTTTGTATCCTGCAACTTTAGTGAATTCTTTTATTAGTTCCAGTATTTTTTTGGAAGAGTCTTTGGGCTTTCCGGTATATAGTATCATGTCATTTGCAAATAGTGACAGTTTTACTTCTTCCTTTCCAATTTGAATGCCATTTATTTCTTTTTCTTGCCTAATTGCTGTGGCCAGGACTCTATGTGTTCCCTGAGAGTAAATGTGTTATATTTTTTGTCTCTGAATCCCCAAAACCTAATAGCACACCCTAGAACATAATATTACACAAATGATTATTGAATAAATAGGTGAATGAATGGGTTGATTTTCAGCCATTTGTGGGGGTTTTTTTGGTTTTCTTTTTATTTTGCTTGGCTTTTTTTTAATGTAAGAGTCACACATACAGCTCTTCTTGTTCTTTAAAACAACAACTCTGCCATGCTGCCGTGTAGAACTAATCTCCATGTCCTACTTGTGAAACCAATTCTGTCTACCATAAGCTATTTTTAAAGCTCTCACAAAGAACCAAATCTGTTTCTGGACTACTACCCCCTACCCACTGAAATCAAGCTTGAGTATTTAGGGTGCTGTTGACAAATATAACACTTGGAAAGCTAAATTTAGCATAGAACACAGGGTGGAATGGCTCTTATCCCTGGACTCACCTCCAGGGTCCCACCCCTTTTAAAAATAGCCCATGACAACATGTATCAGGTACAAAAGAATGCTCCAGTTTAAAGTACAGGCTCCGGTTGGATCCTGGATTATAGCTGCATATAAAAAGTCTTTCAGAAATGTATCTAATTACAAGCTATCAGTCTGAGAAAATAACAGGGCAGAAAGGCTATGTTTAAAGAAACGAAATACCCAAAGAATTAATATTGCTACTGAAATGAATAGAGCAATGACATAATATGGAAATGAAGAGGGAAGAACAGATGACTTTATTCTAGTGGACATTCCAGAAGGGAAATGGTCTCCGTAGTGTTGCTGTTTGTCATTCTCCCTATGCTCTTGTCTCCTGTGTCTGATAAAGGCTGCATGCTCCTTGCAAACATGGTCTGCGTAGTCTTTACCACTGCATTTTCCGTAGCACTCAGCAGGGTTCTGGGACACCCCCAGCCCCTACACTGTCTTCACCAACGTGAGCCCTTCAGCCTTTGAGGCACTGTCAACACCACTTATCCGCCTGCACAAAGCATCACAGATGAGCAGAGGCTACACCTCTCCCATCCCAGCACCCTGCAGCCCCCTTCTGTAGAGAAGGTGTGGGTTTTACAATTTGGGGGAAGCTCCAGGCCTTGGGTCAGCCCATGTAATAGTTATGCCTGCAAATCAGGTCTATGATGAGGGTAAACCATCTTTATTAAATCATAAGTGCATCCAATCTCCCCTCCACTCTTTACTGCAAGCCTTGCTAAGAAAGGTCAAGGGTATTCTGCTGGGTCCCCCTTTTGTGGAAAATCTCAATGAAAGGGGCACCCCAGGGGCCAGGTTACTCTGAGAGATCCTGCTCAGGCTTTAGAGGGACTTAGAGAGAGGCAGGGGGTGGTCAGGGGGCAGCTTTGGGGAGTGAATGAGAGTGAGAGAGAGGGACAGGGGAAAAGAGGGTGCTTACGAAGTCCAGCCCTGACTAAAGTGGTGCTGCCTCGTGAGCCCTAACCCTTGACATCAGGTCTTTTCTCCTGTTGTCTCTATGCTGTTTGACTGTAACACCACATAACAATGGATCCCACGATCCCTGGGCTACCGCTGGCACTGAGAGGATGGTGGCTACTGATATTCACACCTCCCTCCCCCGGAGCCTCTGTGCCTAACTCTCCTGGGCACATGCTCCACCCCCTTTGCTGGTCCAGGTAGCGCCCTCCCGACTCTCCTTCCTCCCTCTAGCCTCTGGTCACATTTTTTATTGTAAGTCACATAGACGTGGCACAGGATCCTGTCGGCCAACTCCACTGGCCCATCCCAGCTTCGTAGCAAGGGAAAAACAAGAATTGGAAAAAATATATGAGAATTGTGTTTTATCTATGTTATAAGAAAAAAGTGACCTTATTAATTTTTTTAAAAACTTTCCATTGAAGTATAGTTGATTTACAATGATTCAGATGTACAGCAAATTGACTCAGTTTTATGTATATATATGAATATATATATATTTTTTTCAGATTCTTTTCCATTATAGGTTATTACAAGATATTGAACATAGTTCCCTGTACTATAGTAGGTCCTTGTTGTTTATCTATTTTATATATAGTAGTGTGTATCTATTAATCCCAAATTTGCAATTTATCCCTCCCTCCCCTGCTTTCCATTTTGGTAACCATAAGTTTATTTTCTATGTGTATGAGTCTATTTCTGTTTTGTAAATAAGTTCATCTTTATCATTTTTTTAGATTCTACATATAAGTGATATCATATTTGTCTTTCTCTGTCTGACTTACTTCACTTAGTATGATAATCTCTAGGTCCATCTATGTCGCTGCAAATGGCATTATTTCATTCTTTTTTATGGCTGAGTGAGAGTCCATGATAGATAGATAGGTAGATAGATAGATAGATAGATATAGATAGATAGATAGATAGATAGATAGATAGATAGATGATAGATAGATGATAAATAGATCACATCCTCTTTATCCATTCATCTGTCGATGGACGTTTATGTTGTTTCCATGTCTTGGCTATTGTAAATAGTGCTGCTATGAACATAGGGGTATCTTTTCGAATTAGAGTTTTCATCTTTTCTGGATATATGCCTAGGAGTGGGATTGCTGGATCATATGGTAACTCTATTTTTAGACTTTATTAATTTCTAGACAATAAAATAAAGCCCTGAACTACAGTGTAGCAAGTAACTAGTAACTAGTAAGTTACTAATAAAGAACTGTTACCATCCATTAAAAAAAAAATTGTGGCATCTCTCATCTTCAGCAAGGGATGCGCATTTTGGGATCAGTTCTCAACAACTGGGAGAAACTCACAGGCCACCTGGGGCCCCAGATGATGCCTTTGGGAATCCCTGGTCTGTCCTACTACGGAGTCTCCCACCCGGGGACACTTGTGCAGAACCTGGTCATTTGCAGTGTCCAGCTGGGCCTCCCTCACACAGCCTCGGGGCTGACACAGCCCTCAGAACACACATCCATTCACCACTGGCCACAGCAGCTAAGGAAGTGGATGGGATGAAAGCAAGAAGACACCCTACAGAGCAGGAAAGAGAAGCCCTGCCTGTTTTAGGCTGTGTGCCCTTGTCGTGCGGAGAGCTGTTTGGAAGATGTACAGATGTGCTTGTCTCTAGAGTTTACATCTATATAATCACAAGGGGGTGTCTGAGCTCTTTGGCATATTAGTGGTCACATGATGCTGGCCATATCAAGTAACCATTATCACATCAGAGCCCACAGGAGTTATAAATACACCACCACCCAGCCCCAGCTGGATGACAATTGAGTAATAACAATAGAAATAGCTCACACTCCATAAGACCATCTTTCCCCTTCCTGGAGAACTTTTCTGAGATCATCGGCATTGCAATGAAGAGACAGCCAGAGCCAGTTAGAGGGAAACTTCAGATCTTTCAGAAGATGGGAAAAGAGCCTCAAGCAAGAGCTGGGTGGCCGGTGCTCGAGTACCATACTGCCTTGGTCACAGGAGACCTGGACCGTCTTAAGCTCCTCATGGACCAGTTCTTCCAGGACGCCAACGTGGTGTTTGAGATCAAGAAGGATGAGATGGAGTGGCAGGTGAAATCCCTGGCCACGTTTGGACCGTCAGGTACCTTTGCTCCTTTAAAGCCCGGTTATTTATTTTTTTAAGGAACTACTAACACACCTCTGAACATATAGCTCCAGTGTGTAGACTGCTCACATGGGTGCTGCATTTAACATACTCGAGCAAAAGACATCTAGAAGCCAAACTTTGCGTGCATGATTTTTAAGATGTAGTTTTTAGGTGAGAGATGAGAGAGATCAAATTGGAAAGGCCAAGCTGTTGGTGAGAAGTGCCCTTCCCATGCTGGAGGTGCCTCTTGTCTTTAAAAAGAGCTTTGGTTTGAATGCTGATCTGCCAGAGCCTGGATCTGGCAGCCAGGGAGGCAGGAGATAAAGTACGCCTCTCCTTTGAGTGCGCCCGGAGCGGGCCCCTGGCGAGCAGCACTGGGCAAGTTTCCTCTGTGGATCCGTGAACGCCACGGCTCCAGCGGGGAAGCTGGGACACAGCCAGCACCGTGGAGGGAGAGCTCTCAGGAGCCGCTCCTCCTGGAACCCGGGGGAGCCTGGGAAGGGGGAGGAGGGGGAGAAACCAGAGGTCCTTAAGTTGTGTATGTCTGCATTCTTGTCGCCTGGACACTGTCGCTATGTGCCGGGCAGGCAAACATACCCCCAGGTAGAGAGAAGCCCCCTCACCCCCCATCTGGGATGAACAGACTTTCTGACCATCAGGCTGCACTGTGGCCCCCTTGGCCGGCACTCCGCATTGGGCACCCTTCCTCCCGTGCATCCCAATGCCACACGTTTACCGAGAGGGTTCATGTGTTGGAATCTGTGAGGCTTTCAGACTCTGTGGTCAGTGGGCCAACAGCCAGTGCCCCGTGCCCCTGACTCGTGATCTCTGGCAGGCCAAGAATCAGGAAGGGTGGTTTCCAAAGCACTGACCCAGTCTGTGTACACCTCACACAGGGAGAAGGGAATAAACCCAAACCCTGCCAAAGGGCTAAGCAGCTCAGAGTCGCCAGCGAGGCGGCAGAGGCTGCGGGAAAGGCACGCGCAGGTCTAGTCTGGGCCAAAACCCCTCCCGGCCAAAGGCATCCCAGAGCCTTTTTGGGTCTCCTCTCCCTCACCTGTCCCAGATGGGGCACACATCTTCCTCCAGAGGGCTGTGTGACCATTCAACCAAGAATGCCAACTGCTTGAATGTTCGATTAACGTTGTTTTTAATCACATGCCTCGCAGCCCTGGACATACACACACTCAAATGTTGCACTGATAGATATTAATGTCAGTTCATCGTCTGAATCAAAGCCTCCTTCCTGTTTTCCCCCTCAATCTTTCCACCCCTAACTTTGCTGTTTTTCTATGGCACATCTGTACGACAGGAGATTAGAGCATTGTGGCAGTGAAGGGACCTGAGATATGACCGAGCAAAAGGGCAGCCCTGGGAGTTAGTGCTGGCCTGCGGCCTCAGTGCAGGCTGGGAAGAGAGGATGGACACTTCTGGACCCTGTGCTCTTTCAGCGCAGCCACCTGAATTCTCCCAGCTGGTCCAGTAGCAGAAATGACCAAACCCGGGCTGAGGACAGTGGCCCCGACACTGCCCTCGCTCGTACGAGGACTTCCTGGTGGCCAATTCAGCTCCTCCTGAAGGGAGCCATGGGGAAGGGGATACACAGGTTCATAGTGGCTGGCTCCTGGGTACCACATCCACGACGGAATGCTGGCCCCATCAAGCTCGCAGTGCCAGGAAAGCATTAGCATGGAGCGGATGTCTAGAGGGAGATATCACATGGGGAGAAGCCTGCTTCTGTGTCCTTCCTGGTGGCAGAACCTGGACCAAGGGTGGGATTTATAGGAAGCTGATTGATGATTCAGGTTTACTGAATGAGAGAGCTGCCTTAGAACGGGATTCTCTGTAAGGCCTGATAGAAGCTCATCACCATCTCCAGGGACCTGGAGAAGGGGGCTGGCCCTAAGCTATGGCTGAGCTAAATGCCCAACCAAGGCCCCTTCCCATCAGTCCAGGGGAAGACTTGGGAATCTTGGGTGGGTGAACAGAGCTGCTGATGGTGGGAACTTGGCATGCTCTAGAAAATGGAGTACCCCCTTCCTTGACCCTCAGTAAGTAAACTTCCTGTCTCAGGAAAATGAGTAGAATCAGCAACCAGGAGCTGGCCCCTACAAGAATGTAGGTCACTGTTACGGTCAAGGACCATATCCATCATCCCCCTCAAATCAGACCCGGTCTTCACTGGGCAGGGCAGCTCAAACCCATGCACGCCCACGTCCGCAGGGCCTCCAGCCGCCATCACCCACCACCAGGACGACAGGACCCCTCTTCCCCCACCGAGTGCGCACAACCTCCAGGCTGGGCCTTGGGGACGCGGGGCGGGCTGGAACCGCGTGCTGCATGGAGGTGCGTAATTATGAGTGGTCTTTCAAACTGCTCAGCATGGGTCCCGGGAAGGAGGTGGCCTGTGAAAAGGGTCTCCTCCACAGCTCATTACAGCCACAGTATCGATTCTTCCATCATTATCAGAAGGCATCCCTGCCATGTGAAATCCTGTCCCTTGAAGTGTATTCACCAGGGACAGCTTTCCCCCATTTCCAGGAGTGCTCACGGCTGCTAACAACCTTCCCCAGGCCTTTTGAAAGCCCCAAGTTTTCAGAGAAGTGAAATGTACAGCTCCCGCTCCATTCATCCCTCAAGAAAGAGCAACCCTACGCGCGCGCGCGCGCGCGCACACACACACACACACACACACACACACAAAACCCCAAAGAGCGCAAAGAAACAAACCAGAATTGTGCTCAATGCAGACCACCACATCAAAGGGTGCTTCTGAAACCCGGCCACTTCCAAGACAACTAAACTTTCCGAGTCCTTTTCTCGAGCAACCTTGGTGATGTGGGTCAGTTTGTTTTGTCTGTTGTCTTCCCCTCTTAATGATAAAGGGGTAAATTCGGGGCTCGAAAAGAGAGGGCTTGGATTCCAGAAAAATCCACAGCTCACTTTCCTCCCTCAAGCTGCCCCTAATTCAGAGTCTGGAAAATGTGAATTCTCCCACTATCCACCCTGCTTGTTCAGCTTTTAACTCCTCAAATCTTACCCAAGTTACCCTCATATTTGGCAAAACCCTCTTGCTTCTCAATAACCGCCCACCCCGATCTCTCCTTTGTATTTCTTCTCTCCCTGTCTCTCCATCTCTGTCTTTCCAGTGTGTCTCTGCTCTGTGTGCTGTTACTTTCTCCCCTCTTCCTACACTTTTTTCCCTTGCTATCTCTCTGCCCCTCGCTGTCAGGGCCCTTTCACCCCTACCCCACGCCTCCCTCCAGCCCTCATCCGTGATCCAGTTGGCCCTCACTGGGTTTCTCTGTCCCGAACCCTGAGCATCTTTGTGTATCTCCCTACGTGCCCACCTGGTACCTACTTCTAAGAGATGGTTTCACCCTATTTCAGTCTTCATGGACACCGCTCCCCCCACCAGCGTCCCCCGACTCACCTGACCTCTCCCCACCTCCCCTCCACCCCCAGGCCTCTGGACCCTGGAGTACAAGCGCGAGCTCACCACGCCCCTGTGCATCGCGGCGGCCCAAGGCCACACGGCCTGCGTGCACCACCTGCTCGGCCGCGGCGCGGACCCCGACGCCAGCCCCGGCGGCCGCGGCGCCCTGCACGAGGCCTGCCTGGGGGGCCACACGGCCTGCGCCCAGCTGCTGCTGCAGCACCGCGCCGACCCCGACCTGCTCAGCGCCGACGGCCTGGCGCCCCTGCACCTCTGCCGCACGGCCGCCTCGCTGGGGTAAGGACCCGGGGCCCCGGCCACCCGCCCGACCCTCGACCCCCGACCTCCGACCCCTGACCCTGCCCCCGGACGCCCTCAGCGCCCCGGACCAGGCCGGCGTCACCGCTCCAGGCCCCGCCCCCAAGCCCACCCCCGCAGGCCCCGCCCCCGGACCCTCGGCCTCGGCCCCGCCCGCCGCCTGACCCGGACCCGGACCCGGACCCGGACCCGGACCCGGACCCGGACCCGGACCCGGGTGCTCTCGGCCACGTCCGTCAGAGCCCCTCGGAGGCCACCGGGCCCCCCGCCCCGGCCTCGGCCCCAGCCCGGGCCCCGCGCCGGTTTAATTAGCGCTTGATTGCGAGCGCGGGGGGGGCCGGCGCCACACGGAGGTAATGAGCCGGTGATCACCGGCCCGCAGACGCCGGCGCGGGAGAATGCTAAAAGGCCACTGGCGGGGTTGGAGGCTGAAAAATTAGGGGTTTTAATGATAATTTTATGCAGAATAATTGTCACAGTGTGACATAAATGGTTAGCTCCTCGGGCGGGGCTTCGGCGTCCCACAAGCCAGCCGAGCTGCGCCCGCGTTTTCGGGGCCCACCCCCCGCCCAGGTGCCGGGGTTCTGGAAGTTCTGCTGGTGCCGGGTCCAGCCTCGCGGCTGTCCTTGCGGAGGGTCTGTCCCCTCGGGGTCCAGTAGGTCCTGGGAGAGACGGCGGGGGCCCACCGCGTCATTGCATAGGATTTCTGTGCTGGGGTCCCAGCTTGCGTTGTGTCATCTTGACATTTCTTTTAGTCCCTGTTCTTGGGATTAAAATTTCTTGGCCTTCTGTCTCTATGATGACGATTAAATAAAATCACCATGTCAAGCGCAGGCAGGCAGGACTACTGAGCTCTCAGGGACCAAGGCGGAGGGGCACCGCCTACCAATGTCACGTGGAGCAGGGACTCAGAAAGGCACGTGGACCACCAGGAGTCTTGAAGGAAAGTGACTGAAAACAATATATTTTTCAAAAGCAGCTTTACTGCGTTGTAATTGCATATAGTAAACTGCGCATGCTTAAAGTATACGATCTGATAAATTTGGACACAGGCATGCACTCATGAAACCATCCCTATAATCAAGATAGTGAACCCAGCCATCACCAGCAAAAGGTTCCCTTGCCCCATTGTAATCTCTCCCTCCCCCTCCTCCAGTTTCCCACTGATCTGCTTTTGGTCACTATAGTTTAGTCTGAATTTACTAGAATTTTATGTGAATGGAATGTAGTCTCTTTTGTCTGGCTTCTTTCATGCAGCAATATTACTTTAAGATTTGCTTTGAAGCATATATTTTTTATTTTCATTTTATATTGGAGCATAGTCGATTAACTGTGTTGTGTTAGTTTCAGGTGTACAGCAAAGTGATTCAGTTCAACACATACATGTATCTATTCTTTTTCAAATTCTTTTCCCATTTAGGTTATTACAGAATATTGAGCAGAGTTCCCTGTGCTATACAGTAGGTCCTTGTTGGTTATCTATTTTAAATATAACAGTGTATACATGTCAATCCCAATACTTTGAGAGTTGTCATACTGTCGTGTGCATCCATAATTCACTCCTCGGCATTGCTGAGTGGTATCCCACGGTAGAGGATAACACAATGTATCTATCCACTCATATGTTGAAAGACACTTGATTGTTTCAGGCTTGGGGCTGTTACAAATAAAGTTGCTATGAACATTTGTGTACCAGCCTTTTTCTGGGTATATGCTTTCATTTCTCCTGGATAAATACCTAGGCAGAGCTGTGTCACATGATATGATTAAAAGATAATCTTTTAGGAAATGACCTTCCAAATTGGATCTACCATTTTACATTCCCACCAGCAATATATGAATGTTCTAGATGCTTCCCATCCTCACCAATACTTGGTATGGTCACTCTTTAGCTGTAGACATTCTTTAGGTACTCAGAAATGTTCCATTGTAGTTTTGATTTGCATCTCCCTGATGACAAGTGATGTTGGGCATCTCCTCATGTACTTATTTGCCATCCATTTATCTTCTTTGGTGAAGTGCGTGTTCAAATCTTGTGCCCTTTTAAAATATTGGGTTGTTTGTTTTCTTCTTAAATTTTTAGATTTCTTTGTATATTCTGGATACAAGTCCCTTGTCAGGCATGTGATTTATAAATATTATCTCCCAGTTTCTGGGTTATATTTTCTTTCCTTAAAAGTGTCTTTTGGAGAACAGAAGTTCTTACTTTTGGTGGCATCCAGCTGATCATTTTTTTCTTTTAGGGATTGTGTTGGGTTATTTTATCTTAAAAAGAAAATCTTTGCCCAACCACGGCCACAAACATTTCCTCCTATGTTTTCCTCTAAAATTTTAAAAATAATTTTATATGTTACATTTAAGTCTATGACCCATTTTAATATGTGAATATGGTGTGAGGTATGGATTGAAGCTTTTTTTTCTCTGCACGTGGATCCAGCACCATTTGTCAAAAAGCCTTTCCTTTCTCCATGGATTTGCCTTTGCACTTTTGTTGAAAATCAACTGACTACATATGTATGGGTTTATTTCTGGCTCTCTTGTCAAGTACACACAAGACAGGGCAAGGCCTGACCAATTCAACTGGTAAAGATCCACGGAGCCACTCCTAGATTCGGACTTTTAACGCTTACATAAACAGTGAAAAGAAGAATAGCCAGAAGTACCAATTCTGCACGGTCCTTGTCCCACACACCACAAAAGACAACACCCAAACAAAAGGGGCCAGATAATGGCAATGTGAGTTGGCAGCATACCCTGTTACAGAACACCCGAATCTAGACTTCAGGTCAGCGGTTTTACAGTCTGCAGCTCTATTCTGAGGGGGGCAAGGCAGGAAGTCCCAAACCTCATCAGAACTCAGGAGGTGATGAGAAACGTCTCAGGACGGCCTCCCAGGGGCCATAGGGAGGTGAGTGGACGATGGTCTTGTAGCAACTCCTTACGAGGCTTTCATTCTGGAGGATCACAAGGCGCTCTGCCAAGACTTGGATCAGCAGTGGTTCAAACTTTTGTTTGCGTGGCCTGTGTGGATACGTGCAAGTCGCTGGGGCTCCATGGCAGAGCCATGGTTCTGTGTCTCTACTCCATTACATTGCTCTATTGGTCTTTTTTGACACCAGTACCACATTGTATTGAATATTGTAACTCTGTAAGAAATCTTCAAGTCAGGTAGTATAAGTTCTCCAGCATCATTCTTCATTTTCGAAGTTGATTTGGCTGTTCTAGCCTCTTTGTATTTCCACATAAATTTTAAAATAAGTTTGTCAATTTCTACCAAAAAAGCTGCTGGGTTTTGACTGAGGTTAATGTGGATCTATAGATCAGTTTGGGGAGACTTGACTTAAAAATATTGAATCTTTCAACCCATGAACCCGATAAATCTCTCCATTTATTTAGATCTTTAGTTTCTTTCAGCTTTGTTTTATAGTTTTTAGTGTGTGGGGCTTGCACATATTTTGTCAGATATATCCCTAAGTATTTCATATTTTTGATGCTTTTGAAAGTGATATTTTTATTTAAATCTCTGTTGTGGTAGCTACTATATAAATTGATAAGAATTTATTTTTGTATATTAATTTGAAACCTGCAGCCTTGCTAAGCTTACTAACTGTTCTAGTAGCCTATCATAAATTCCACAAGATTTCTGTGTAGACAATCATGTCATCTGCAAATAAACAGAGTTTTACTTCTTTTCCAATCTGGATGCCTTGTAGTACTTTTTCTTGCTTTATTGCACTAGATAGAACCTCCAGTGCAATGTTGAATAGAAGTAATGAGAGCAGACAACTTTCCTTATTTCTAATCTTAGAGGAATTAAATCTTTCACCATTAAGTATGATATTAGATGTAGATGACATTTTTCAGATTGAAAGAGTGCCTTTCTATCCCTACTCTGCTGGGAGTTTCTACTATGAATGGATATTGAATTTTCTAAATGCTTTTTCTGCATATATTCAGTTGATCATATGGTGTATTTTTTAGTGTTAATATAATTATTTACACTGATTGATTTTCAAATGTTAAACCAACCTTGCATTCTTCAGACCACAGTTTATAAATTGCTAGGTTAGATTTGCTGAAATTTTTTCAATCTGCATCTATGTTCATGAAGGGTATTGATCTGTAGTTTTTTCTTGTAATGTTTTTGTCTGGTTTTGATATCTGAGTAATGCTGGCCTCAAAAATGAGTTGAGAAGTGTCCCCTTCTTGTCTATTTTCTGGAAGAGCTTGTGTAAAATTGTTATTATTTCTTCCTTAAATGTTTGGTAGAATTCATCCGTGAAGCTATCTTGGCCTGGAGTTTTCTTTATGAGAAGGTTTTTGGCTATGAATTCAGTTTCTTTAATGGCTATAGTGCTATTCAGGATATTTCTCTCTTTTTGAGTGAGCTTTGATAGCTTGTATCTTTCAAGACATTTATCTCTTTAAGTTATTAAAGTTATTGTCATAAAGTTGTACCCTATTATCCATTTAATAGCTTCAGAATCTGTAGAATCACCACTCTCCTTCATGATACTGGAATTTGTGACTTTTATTCTTTTTTCCCTGTTCAGTCTTGTTTTGGGTTTTATTGATTTTCTTTTTTGTTTTACTGTTTTATTTTTCATTGATTCCTGATAGGATCTTTATCGTCCTCCTTTCTTTACTTACACTGAGTTGTATTTGTTCTTGTTCTTCTATTTGTTAAGATGGAAGCTGAGGTCTTTGATGATTTTTATTTTCTAATATAGGCTTTCAGTGTTATACATGTACCCTCTATGTACTACTTTAGCTGAATCCCACAAGTTTTAATATGTTAAAATTTCACTTTCAATCAGTTTTAAATATTTTCTAATTTCCCTTTAAATTTTCCCTTTTGATTTTTTTCTTTGAAACATAGGTTGTATAAAAGCGTGTTATTTAGTTTCCAAATATTTGGGTATTTTCCAGATATCTTTCTATTATTTATTTCTAATTTAATTCCATTATAGTGAGAGAACTTACTTTGTATCACTTTACTCCTTTGAAATTTATTGAGTCTAGTTTTATGATCCAAAATATATCCTATCTTGGTAAAATTTCCATACGCACCAGAAAAGAATGCATATTCTGCAGTTGTTGGGTGGTGTGTTCTATAAATGTCAATTAAGTCAAGTTGCCTAATAATGTTATGTAAAACTCCTATATCCTTACTGATTTTCTGCCTACTTGTTTTACAGGTTATTGAAAGAGGAGTGTTGAAATCTTTGACTATAATCATGGACTTGTCTATT
Source organism: Eschrichtius robustus (assembly GCF_028021215.1). Taxonomy (NCBI): domain Eukaryota; kingdom Metazoa; phylum Chordata; class Mammalia; order Artiodactyla; family Eschrichtiidae; genus Eschrichtius; species Eschrichtius robustus. Next base: position 4,630,367 of record NC_090828.1, read on the forward strand.
TCTCTTTGCAGTTCTATCAATCAGTTTTGTTTCAAATATTTTGAAGCTCTATTATTAGTTACATAGATGTTTAGCCTTGTTATTGCCTCTTGAAGAACTGACATCATTATTAAAAGATATTCTTTATCTCTGGTAATATTCTTTGCTCTAAAGTCTCCTTTGTCTGATATTAAAATATCCAGTCTGACATTAATATAGATTTCCTTTGATTAGTGTTAGCATAGTGTACCCTTTTCCATCTGCATTAGTTATCTGTTGCTGTGTAACAAATTATCACAAACTTAGAGACTTACTACAACACCCATTTTATTGTCTCACGGTTTCTGTGGGTAGAGTTTGGGTGTGGCTTCACTGGGTCCTCTACTGCAGAGTCTCTCATAAGACTGCAATCAAGGTGTCAACAAGGGCTAGGGTCTCACCTGAAGGATCAACTGCGGAAGAATCTGCTACAAAATTCATATAGTTATAGGCGGAATTCAGTTCTTTGGGACTGTTGGACTGAAGGTCTCAGTTCCTTGCTGACTATTGATTAAAGGCCATGCTCAGTTTGTGTCTTTATTTTTAAAGTGGATTTCTTGTAGGCAGGTTATAATTGAGTCTTTTTTAATCCAATCTGGTAGTCTTTGACTTTTAGTTGGGTGTTTAGATCATTTACATTTAATGAGATTTTGATATGATTATGTTCAAATCCAACATCCTCTTATTTTTTTCTATTCATCTCATCCATTCTTTGTTCCCTTTTCTTCTTTTTCTACCTTCTTCTATACTGAGTATTTTTCATGATTCCACTTTATCTCCTTTTTTGACTTATTATATATAACTTTTGGTTCTGTAATTTTAGTAGTTGCTTTAGGGTTTTTAGTATACATCTTTACCACAGTCTGCCCTCAAGTTGTATTATACTACTTCATGTATAATATAAAAACCATATGACCCTACAGTTCCATTTCTCTCCTCCTGACCTTTGCACTACTGGTATCATAGATTTTACTTCTGTATATAAGTCCCACAATGCATTGTTATTATTTTTGTTCAAAGTCAATTATCTTTTAAATATATTGAAATAATAAGAAAAAAAAGTTTTTATGTTCACCCATGTAGTTCCTATTTCAAGTTCCCTTCATTCCTTTGTATAGACTGAAGATTCCATCTGGGATCATCTTCCTTCTGCTTGGAGGACTTTCTTTAATATTTCTTATAGTGAAGGTCTGCTGGGGATGAATCCTTTTGGAGTTTGTATGTTTGAAAAAGTCTTTATTTCATCTGAGTGTTTGAAAGGTACTTTTGTTGGGTAGAGAATTGTAGGTTGACAGGTTCTTTTTTTCTTTCAGTGTTTTACACTCATGGCTCCACTGTCATCTAACTTGAATTTTTAATCTTTAAATCTTCTATCTAGCTGCTCTTTGTTCTTTTGTATATAGTGTCCTTTTTTTCTGGCTTTAATAATTTCTCCTTATCACTGGTTTTAAGCAATTTGATCATGATGTGCTTTGACGTAGTTTTCTTCATGTTTCTTGACCTTGAGATTTACTGATTTCTTGGATCTGTGGGTTTATACTTTTCATCAAATTTGGAAAATTGTTGGCAATTATCTCTTCACATATTTTCTATATGATCCCCTCCTCTGCCTCAGGGACTCCAACTGCATATATGTTACACCACTTGAAGTTGTTCCACAGTTCATTAATGCTCTGTTAATTTTTTTTTTCATTTTTTTCTTATGAAATTGATTTACCTTTTGTTCTGAAATCCCTGATCTGCCATTAATCCCATCCAGTGTATTTTTCATCTCAGACATTATAATTTTCAACTTTAGAAGCCCAATCTTAGGTCTTTTTAAAATATCTTTCATGTCTTTACTTAACATGTTCAATCTTTCCTCTAGCTTCTCAGATATATGGAATGCAGTTCTAATAACTATTTTAATGTTTCTTTCTATCAATTCTATCATCTGGGTATGAATAACATTTTCTTTATTTTAACTTTGTTCATTTTGTAAATTTCAGATTCACATAAGGCATAGTTGTGAGAGATAAGATATGTAGATATAAGATTCAAAGTAGAAATGCTTATGAATACATTTCTCAATGATTTTTTTAAAGCTGTAAGTAGATAGCTATTCTGCATGGATACTAAATAAAGATTAACTTCTACCTCATTTTAACTTACAATTTCTATCCTTGAGTCATTTGGTAGATGATTTGCTGGTGTACAAAGTTGCCATGTGGTGACAAAAGTATAGAAACCCCATCTATTTTTGAAAAGCACAGCTCTAAGTTCATCCAATAATGATTCTTTCCCTACAAGCATTCAATCGCAAGTTGTTGAACTCTACACGGTGCTGGGGCTGCGCTGTGTTGTACACAGTCTATTCCTGCAAGATGCTTTTGGTTTCAAAGGAGAGGAAGGTAATTTACAGCAGTGTGCTAGACACTGAGCCAAGAATATGTAGAATCCACTATGTGCATGGAAGTTGAGAGTGTGGGCTGGTAAATTTCTACTGGAAATTTTCTAGGAGAGAAAGAGGCACCAGCTTTATTAAAGGACATAAGCCAATCAAATCAAAGCAAATGTCTTTCTATATACTAAGAAAACGGGCAAAATTATTAGGCAGTTTTACATTGATTGCACTCAGTTTTCATCTTTTTTTTTGAAATCATTTATTTATTGACTCTCCTCACCCACCCACCCCATTCATCATATTTTTATACCCTGCAATTTTATATGTTACAAGTACATATTTTGCTACATCTGAGGTCTGGGTTGAACCCCAATTCCAACACTTACTGGCTGTGCAAGCTTGGGTAAGTTATTTCATTTTTCTGTGTCTCACTGTAATATTTGAGCCTACTATGTAGGGTGGTTATTATGAGAATTAAATTAGCTAACGTAGGAAAAATGTTTAGAAGAGCACCTTGCATATAGTTAAGAATTATGTAGGTGCTGACTGCAATTTCTGAGGCCTCTTGTATAATCATTGTGTCTATTTTATGAGAATTGAAAAAACATTTCACTATTTTTGATTAATATGGGGTTTGTGGTTTCTTTTCTTTATATTTGTTGGTCATCTATCATTTATTCCAAGTAATATCTCTAGTCAAGAACATACTCACAATTGTAACATATTCCTATGGAAAATATAACCCATTTGATGATACTGCATGTCTAGGAACACACCATGCTTCCCACTCCCCCAAGAAGGCATGTCTATATTTACTTTTTCTCTTGTTCAAAATTAAGTTCTCTAAGTGCAGCATGGTATCCTGGATTGGATCCTGGAACAGAATGTGAACATCAGTGGGAAAAGTGGTGAAAGTCAAACAAAGTCAGTTAATAGTTTTGGACTGATGTTAATTTCTTAATGTGGGCAAAGGTACCATAATAATATAAGATGTGAACTTTAGAGGGAGCTGGATGAAGGGCATTTGGGAACTCTCTGCACTATCTTTGCAACTCTTCTGTAAATCTAAAATAATTTTAAAATAGAAGGAGTTTTAAAAACCAAGTTTGCTTCATACCTTGGGCTCCAATCTTCCACCTTACAGTATTAGAGAAATATTGTTCTTTACTAAGAAATGAGAATGTATCACCTACTCAGAACACAAAATATTGTGAATCCTGACAACAGCCCTTAAGACAAACCAACAAGCTTACATTTGGAGCTGAGGCATATGCAGACCATTCAAGCTACCCGGCTTATACACTGTGTGATAGAAACTAATTTCCTGGCTTCAGCTGGTTTTTCAGAAATCATTCAGATCTAGCACATTGTTTAATAAAGACTCTTAAAATGTCTTTGTATTAAGATGGGGCTTTTAAAATCTCTTTTCTTTTGTCTTTCTCCTCCCCTTTGTTCTTTTTCTTCTCCTTTTCTCTTCCGTCTCCTTGTGTCTCTCTGCATGACTCTTTCTCCCTGGTGATTTCATTTGACAGTCTTGACTTATTTAAATCCAGGTTATTGGGGAAAAGTTTAAGATAAGCGATGAACACACCAGAAGTTCAGGCAGAACTATGCAACAGCTGACTTAGAATATCAATGACTTGATGGAAGATGCTGGCGGGTCCCCTTGAACACCTCTACAATAACATAGCCAACTACCTTGAAGGATAAAAGTTAACAGATGTCAGAGAGGGCCTGAGGTTTAGACTACGGCTTTTCAGCTCTGAAGAGTCCCCCTAAAGTTAGACTCCGAGGAGGTCTGGCTTCAAGTAGTATAAACATTATCACTTTGACAGGAAAGAGCTACTTTCTCCAGAATCTTTTTATACATAGTAGATTTTAGGTCATCCTTAATTTTTTTACCTTACAGCAGAGAGGGGGTCGTTGACCTACATACAGAGCCACTTCATTTTCTTACTCTTGATGACAATGGTCTCCACACCTAGGGACCCAGTTCTGCTCCATCCCCTTTTAGTCAGCAATTCTCCATGGGTGCAGGACTTTAAAACCTTTGAGTCTCTGAGTTCCTGGGATTTAAAAAAAAATTATCTGTGCTTCCTTCCAACCAGCAAGCTTCAGAATTCAGAATTCAACACACAAAAAGGGATATCGGAGCTTTAATCTAGGAGCCTTTTGAAGAGATTTTCCCAAAAAGAAAAGTTCCAGTAAAGTTACTCTCTTCACGTTAGTAACCTGCATGCCAGCCTCGCCCTATTTATTATCAGATTCCTCTCCTTGACCTTTTTAAAATTCTGAGATAATTAAAATGAGAAAAGAATTAGTAGAGTCCTGATTCTTTTTCTCCTCTAAAGCTGTCTTGACTTAAACAAAAGTGAGGAGGATTTGCTTCCTTCACAAACATATTAGTTAAAAAGCATGCAAGTTTACTTCTTGGTCCCAGCTGTGTCAATTCAACTAAATAAAAATTCATTTGTAAGCCAGAATTGGACTTGTGGAAGCAGCTCATTATCTTGGGAGGAAAAAATTATTGAAGAAAATCACTGGACAATTCTTTTCTAACTCAGACCTGGCAGGTTGAAATCTGGGCAGAGAGGAATGAAGTATGACTCTTCCTGAGGAAAGAAAGGCACTCTCTGGTCAGGATTTGAACAGGGACAACTATTCTGAGTCCTCGCCCCGACCCCAAAAGCCGTTGCCTAATAACAGGATGTTTGCTTGCATGAGGTTCCAGCTCATGAGCATTGATGTATATTCCAGTAAACGGTCCACTCTCCACATCCCAGATGAGTGACTGATCGTTGTTCAAGTGGAGGGGAGAAAGCATGGTCTGGTTCAACAGGACTTTGAGGCATCTCAAGGAATATTAAAGAACAAGGTGTCAGTTAGGGGCTACTCCCATTGGATGATTTGATATTTGTAGAAGAACTTCACATTCTTTTTTTTTTTTTTTTTTTTTCCTTTTCTGCCATGCGGCACGTGGGATCTTAGTTCCCTGACCAGGGATCGAACTCGCATCCCTGCAGTGGAAGCACGGAGTCTTAACCACTGGACCACCAGGGAAGTCCAGAATTTCACATTCTGAGCATTTGCAAATGTCTTACGTGCTATGATCCTCCTCGCAGGCCGGCAAGACATGGTTATCCCCAGTTTACTGGTTAGAAACCTGAGGCTCACCAAGAGCCCATGTTCTGCCGTTAAGGTGGCACACAGTGTAAACTGTCAGAGCCAGGTTTGAAAGCCAAGTGCCATAAGAGAGATGGATGTTGAAAGATAGCTTCTACCTTGTTAACCTAATTTTTTCAAAAACTGCCAACAGTCAGAAAGTAGCTCTGCTCATCTCTAATCACAACCTTTCAAACATGTTCTATCGTAGGTTTATCCTCCTTCCTTGACACTTCTGGCATCTCAGGCAGATTCCTCCATTTTCTGGTCACTTACCAAATTCTATTTAAATACAGACAACTCGCTGTCAGGAATTAAAAGAGGTAATCCAGGCCAAATCAAACCTTCACCCTCTGGGCCAAATCCTTGATGAGACACCTCAGGAAAGATATACAAATGGCCAATAAGCAAATAGAAAGGTGCTCAACATCATTAGTCATCAGGGAAATGCAAATTAAAACCATGAGGAAATATACTTTATGTTACACCCGTTAGGATGGCTAAAGTCAAAAAGACTGACAACACCAAACACTGGCAGGAATGTGGAGCAACTGAAACACTCATACACTCATGTTGTTAGGAGTGTATAATGATGCAATCACCTTGGAAAACTGTTTGGCAGTTTCTTTTAAAGTTGAATATACACCTACCAGCAATTCCACTTCTAGATATTTATCCAAAAGAAATGAGAACATATGTCCACAAGAAGACTTACATAAAAATGTTCATAGCAGCTTTATTCATAATAGCCAAAAAACAGAAATACCCAAATGCCCATCAGTATCAAAAGGAGAATGAATTTTTTCATTGTGGTATGTCCATACAATTAAATATGACTCAGAAATAAAACAGAATGAGTTACTCATGCATGCAACAATCTGGACGAGCGTCAAAGACATTCTGTTGAGCTGAAGAAGCCAGACACAAAAAAGTAGAAAATTCTAGAAAAGACAAAACATGGTGAGAGAACTCAGAACCATGGTTGCCTGTGGGGGTGATGACTGGCTGGTAGCACACACAAAGGAAATTCTTGGAGAGATGAAAATATGCTACATCTTGACTGGGATGTTGGTTACAAGCATGTATTCCTTTGCCGATTTCTGCAGCTATACTTCTCAGACCTGTGCATTTCTCTGTATGCAAATTTACCTGACTTAAAAAATACATAAATACATGCATATAAAACTGTTCTCTCATACAAGTCCCAGCTCCACCCCCCTCACCCTCATCCCTGCCTAAAAAGGGAGTCTTTTATTTCACTTTTCCTCCTCCTTCTCTTCCCCTCACTCTGATGCCTCTGGGTCTCCCTCTTCCTCCAGTGTGCTGGGGCCAGGGGAGGAGAGAAAGGTTGCCCATTTCTTGTTGAGGAGGGGACACTAGTGAAGCTTCCAGAAAGTCAGATACTCCTTCAAGGGCAAGTGAAGCAAACAGTGGAGCTAACTTCTCTCTGTTTGCTCCTTTAATCAGTCCTCAGTCCACCAAAAGGCAGAATTTCACTCGCCGTCCGGGGAGAATTTGCCCAAAATAGCAGCAGCAGCCACAACCATTCAACACTTCCGAAGCAAATTAAATGGCAGCTGTTGCTCCAAGGGAAAACGGAAGGATGGAAATGGCCAGCAAGCTTCTCTCTCCATCTCCCCACTACCCTTAAGGATTTGTCCATTCACGTCAGCCGTTTCCATTGTAAACATTTATGCTTGATCGTCTCACAGCTCAGCATCCCGGGAGAAAGGGAGGGAGAAGAAAATACAGAGCAGACGAATTCATAGAAAGGAGATTGTTAGATGTGTTTTAATGATAACTGGGGCTGTATATAATTCTGGCACGTAGGGATTGTCGAATGCTCCTAAAAATAGAATGCTGTGGAAATGTTTATTATAGGGAAATTGACATATTCTCTAGGAAGGACGGGGTGAATGGGCCTGCTACATTTTCTACATTGAAGACATATACAGGTTTTGATTCTACTTCTGTTAAATCAAGTGGGGCTTCATTGGATTTCTGCTACTGCGGAGATGATCAAATTCTGGGTAGGGGTCAGGAGAAAATTAGTCATAGGTGTTCTTGTGTAATAAATACTGTTGAAAGTGTAAATGAGCCATTCATCAGTAGGACTGAGAACAGAATAACTGTTACATTACTTCATATGAGATTGTCTGTGCTACTGCCCCTAGAGCTCCAGTGAGTGAGTATTTTGAATCTGAAGCTCATCCAGATCTGAGGACGGAATAAATGGCTAGGCTTGATATGGCTAATATAAATAGTATGCCTACATTTATATTAATTAGTGGATAAGATATGGGAAGAGGAATTCATGTTGTGAGAGCCACGGTTAAGGCTAGCATTGGGGCAATAATATATACATTGATGATGTTGATGGTCATGGTGGTTCTTTAATAAATAATTTGGAAAAAAAAAAAGAAAATACAGAGCAGAAAGGGGCGGGTGGCAGGTCCCCGAAGGAGAGGCTCAGCAGAAGGTCCAGGGAAACTCTCCATCAGAGTCCGGGCAGCGGCTTCCCCATCCTTCATCTGCAGCCAGCTGGGGAGTCAATCCACAGAGGGAGCCTCCTTTCAATGGAAAGCACGGCTTTCATTAGAAAGCGCGGCTGTGTTTTCCTCCCAGGTCTCTCCCCTCTGTCCCCTGCCTCCCCCCATTCCCGCCTTGCCCAGCATCCAGCCGATCTGCCTGCCCCCACCAGCGGACCCAGGCTTCGGGCTCCAGCCACCCTGCCCCGGGGACACGTCTCCAGCCCATCCGCCTCTGCGTCAACTCCGAGGAGGAAAAGCAGCATAATGATGATTCAACAAGACTGGCTCATGACACCCATTACTCTCGCTGAGCACACTGCCTAGCGCGAAGCCCCTCCCGTCTGTCAGAAGGGATTCGGGCAGCAACCAAGGGAAGAGGACAGTGAAGGGCAGTCGGGATCGTCCAAGGACTCTGGCGACTTCCAGCCGCTGAAACCGTTGCTCAGGAGACAGACGCTGAACACACCTGACAAAGGGCTTAGAAGCAATGTCTGTTTCCCCTCGAAAAAATTTAAGTCATCTTTGTGAATTTCGCCTTGTGTTTCATAGTTCTTTGTCACTGTTGTCTTTCAGTACCATCATTAGGTCGCTGACTCATTCTCTTAGCCAGCGGTAGCTGGGGTTCACATCCCAAGCAGCATGTCCTGGCTGTCGAGTCACCGTCACATCCCAGGTCCCCACCCTTGAGATCACTGCTGAACCCTCAAACACCACATCGCCACTGAAATCCAGGGAGAATGAAATCTGTGGCGCAGAGTTGCCCACAGGACTGGACGAAAAGCAGGTTCCTGTCGTTTGTTGTTGTACAGCACAAGGTCCACGGGCCAGGCGACCTCCTTGGCCTTCTGCTGCCTTCAGTGTTCTATCAGTGAGTCTCCAGGAATCCTGTGGAGTGCTCAGAGAAGAGACCCTTCCCCTCGCCCTGACAAGCTGCTGGCGTACAGAGCATGGAGGAAATTCTCTACTTATTGAATGAACCGATGAATGAAAAGTTTAGAGAGAACTTATGGGAAATGCCTAGTACCATGCCTGGCTCATAGAAGGTGCGTAACAAATAGTACCAACGGGCAGAGCAGCCGGGCAGGTAGGGTGACTGAGAACTAAGCCAGCCACAGCAGCCAGGGTCTCTGCTCTGCCACCTCTGGGCTGGATGGCCCTATGCAGATCACTGGGCTTCTTCTAAGCCTCAATTTCCCCACCTGCAAACTCCACCTACAACACAGATTTGTTGCAAGGACTAAAGATAACATTCTTCTAAAAATAAATAAAAAGACCACGTGCTGGGGAATGCACTGACCTCCCAGCTCAGAACCAGAGGCTGTGAAATACCACTTTTGAGGGCTTTGTGCAACTAGAGGGATGGTGAGGAGGGAAGCCGGAGAAGGAAAGCCTGGAGCTGGCTCTGTCTCACGGGGTGCAGGGCGGCTTGGCAGGTGGTATGAAAGGGTAAGGAAGAGGTGAGCAGTGAGGAAGCCCGGGCTGAGGCACTCGGCACCTTCCTGCACCTGCGAGGTGAGTGGGAAAGCCAGCGCTTCGGGAAGACGCTGGAGGTGGCTGGGAGCGGTGTGCGGGACGTAGGCTCCGAGTCCCACTTCCCTCTTTAGAAATAAAGTTAAAATGACATTCATTCAGCAGCCCTTGATGGGTTCATCTCTATTAACTCCTGCCTTTTGGCTCAAGCCACTTTTTCTGTGTGCTGTCAACCTTGGGCCCCATAACAGCTTGTCACCTCGATCATTATCAAAGACGGGGATGAGGGATGGTGGGGGGGTGGGGAGCGTCTGCCCAAGTTGCTTCATATCTGAGGCTGTTCAGACAATACAGCATCTCCTTAATCTCGTCAGACAGAGACAAGTCATTTTGACATCGTCAGATGGGAACTTACCCTTGCTTCCCGACAGCGACTGTCCTACACTGGCTCCAGGCCTTCCTTCTTGTGTCTATCAGGATAGCAGGAAACCTGCTCGCAAAATCTCCCCTGGGAGGAAAGGGCTTGGCCAAAGCTGGGTTTCCCACACAGTCCTGCAAAGGCTTGGGTGGTACTTTCCCCGCCGGGCCATCTCTTCCTTGACTGGAGACACTGACACATATAAGGTCAGGTCTTGCAGGTCCCCAAGACTGTTACCACTGCTCTGCTTAGCACTGAGGACCTCCCCCCCACCCCCGCCCGCTCCTCTCGACTCACCTTCTCGGAGGCCCTGCCATACGCGCTTTCCCAGATCGTTGCTGACGCCTGGACAGATCAATGGAAAATTTGAGAGCATTCTGGAAACCTGGAAAGCTGAGCTGACATTCTTAGAATCCATGAACTGCTGCTGTGGCAGTGGGGGATGGTTCTGTTAGTAATAAGTAACCTCCGTTGTTGTCCCTCTGTCAAACTGCAACTCTGATTCATTCTGGAAAATGAATTTGAAAATACAGGCAGGCGAAAAGGAAATAAAAGCACCATCACCCCATCATCCAGAGGTAAACACGCTGGCTTGTGTATTTCTAGGCTGTCTTCCTATGCATATACATACCTGCTCTTTTTTTTTAAATGGGAGTGTTCGATGCTGTCTTGTAACCTGATCTTTTCAAATGACCACTGCAAATAGTTTTCCATGTCATTAAACAGGTTCCCACAACTTCACTGTTAATGACTGCCCAGTGTGTGCCAGCAGCGGTGTGCCCCAATTTGTTGTGTTGTTTTTCTCTCATGCCTGTGGTCTGCAACTTACATCATTATCTGCTCTAAGGAAGTACCAAGGTTTAGCCAATTAGAAGCTCTCCATTAAAAGTGAAAAGGACATCTGCAGCCCTCCAGAGGGTGGGCCAGTGTCCTCATTCTTCTGAAACGTATCTTTGTTGCAAAGAGCAACCTGGCCATCAGCCTGTTAGGCTGCGGACGTGGAAAAGAGACCCACTTGTATTTCCCGGTGGACTTCTTCAGAGAGGTTGGGCTGCTTTTAAAAAAAAAAAAAAAGAGCAGAAGAAAATGTTTTGTAATTGTTTGTGAGTGCACACAGGCTCAGTGGCAAAATGAGACGGAACCCTTGATTTCTAACCTCCTGCTGCACTGTTCAAAATTCCTCCCAGAGAGGCAAGGAGGAAGCAGATCTGAAGCGCTCTGATTGTCCAATTTGCATCCTCTCTTAGCTGGTTATTCTCCCAAAGGACATTTCACATCAAATTGTACTTGTTTGTAAAGATCTTTCACCCAAGACAGACCACCTCCCAAGATACTGCTGATATGGAGGCTAGAGAAATACAGAGAGAGGATTTAAACTATTGCGAGTCCCTGGGTAGAAATGTAAACAGATTTCAGGGCAGCGGCTTCCGGCCTGGAAACCCCCAGAGGATCCCGTCCAGAGCCCCGGTCAGGTAAAGAACAGGACAAACAGCAGCCACACGAAGGAAAACTGGAGGATGTTCATTAACGAAATGCATTTGTTCAACGCGCTCTTAGGGAATACCAACAGCGGGCTAGCCCCGCCCTCGGCGCGGAGAAGCAGAGATAAATAAACCCCCGTTTCTACACCCAAGGAGCCAACCGCCTAAGAGAGGAATCCAACGTGCCAGCGAACATTTGAAACACGGTGTGATAAAGGCTGCGCCCAGACACTTAGGCGCGAGGAACATGACAACGCAGAGGTGTGACCCAGAGGAAGAGGAAGGAAAGATAGGACGTGTCCTAAGAAGCACACCTGGTCAGGTAGGATCGAAGCACGGGATGAAGCATCAGGAAATGAAACTGGTGAGGCCCCCAGAAGCTGCATCACGCGGCGTCCTGCGTCCCGGGGAAAGGAGCCTGGGCTTTCTCCAGCCGCCAGGAGGAGCCTTTGGGTTTTCGGCGGGCACAGGTCTTACGATTCACACTGGAAAGTCTCTTTCTGGGTAGTACGGAGCTTGTTAGACTGGCACGGGGAACAAACCAAGAGACTGTCATTAGCTTCAGGCAAGAAATGATTTGGGCCCTCAACAAAGGACAGTGACAACGGGGATGGAGGCAGGAAGCAGTTCAAGTGATTATCCAAGAGACGGAATCGACAGGGCTGAGTGGCCAACTGAAGAGGGGGTGGGGGACAGGGTGAAAGTGAAGAGCAAGTAGTGCACACAGCAAGGCCCCCAAGGAAGCCGAAAAGGACGACACCTGGGACAAGAGGATCAAGAGGCATTCCTTTCCTCAGCCCTACGGAAGTAGGAGAGGACAATCATGTAGACGCCCTACGGAAGTAGGAGAGGACAATCATGTAGACGCAGATTCTAATAGGTATGGGGGCCGACTCAGTGGCGCAAGGCGGGAAGGATGGCAGTTCCTGGGAGAACGTGCACTCTGAGTGAAGTAGGCGTAGATGGCGGAGAAGGAGGAGAGGAGAAATAGGATCTCTTGAGGACAGCGGTCAACATTTGGAACAGCCAGTAAAGGGCAAGGAAGGAGGAACTGGTGCTCAGCCCTGGGAAGCATGAGCCAAAGGGCCCTGAGGACCAGCTGAGCCCAGAGGCCAATCTCCATGAATGGTGTTCCCTCCAGCAGCACTCTGCAGCCAAGCGGGGAAGAGCGGCTGGGTGATGATTGGCTTCCCAGCTGAAAATGTGGCCAACGGGCGCAGGAGATGGCCACGTCCCCTCAACTCAAGGGAACTGAGGATGCCGAGAAGAGAGAGCGGAGGGCTGCCCAGGGAAGGAAGTGAAGCCAGGAAGGGCTGAGAAAGCCAGGGGCCGATGACCCAAGTCTCAACAGAGCAGAGAGTACCGACAGGAGGGCCAGCTAGACGGACCAGAGCCTTACGCTGTGAAGTCAGCATGCTGGCGCGTCAGACGCCAAAGGTGGAGTAAACACACTGATGGCAACGTCCAGGAGGTGACCCCGGGAGTGGGGGATTGAAGTGGGGCTGGTGTTCTGGCAGTGCCCATGAAGGACAAGGGCCAGCAGAATGGAGGAGGCTGCTGGGAGGGTCTATGAGACTGTCCTACTTTCAGGCTGGTCCAGGCTGAGTTCCCCACCAGTGTCTGACGCCCCAGGTCCAGCATGGGCCTGCCCAGCCAGCAGCTGCCACCTGGGCTTGGATTGAGGTGCCTGGAGCTCTCCCAGGTGAGGCAGAGGCTCTGAGGAAGCTGCTCTCCTGGGAGAGGACAGTCTTGGGATCCACCTGATGGACCTGGAAGCAGCAGGAGACACCCACCTCTGGGGGAGACCACAGTGTCCCACGGGAGCCTACAAACCCCAGGACGCCACTGCGGGATTTAGCAACAGCCAAAATCCACAGTCTGTTCAAGGAGAGCTTGGTTGAAACCAAGATAGTCCCCCAGTTACGCATGGCTGCGGGTTTCGCCCATGCATCCAGTCCTGTCTGAGGACACCCCTGTGCCATTCTGTGTCAGTGTCTTGAGGGATGGGTAGATTCCCTCCCAGGGAGTAAGGCAAGCCTTGCCTCACACTGTCGCCAAAGCGCAGGTACATGCCGGCTGATAAAGAGCCCGACGGCCTAAGGGGCCCTCTTTAGAACCCTGACTCCCAGTCCCTTCAACTGCCACCTGTGACAAAGAGCCCAGGTAATTCGTGTTTCCAGCACCGTCATCTGAACCACATGAGCTTCCAGAGTAGCACCAAGTAGTTACACATTACAAGGTAAATGTTAACGCTGCACGTGGGTTCTTAGGAAAAGTGCCTAGCTGTTGCCACCATTTAGTAACCTGTACCCCCAGGTTTGCCTTAATCTTTTTTTTTTTTTTTTTTTCCAGCTCAGTTTGAACTCCTATAGCCTGGGCACGGGAGACCTGGATTCCTGTCCTGCCTGTTTTAGGAGCCAACACCCCCGGTGGGGAGGGAGGGGGTCCGAAGCCCCGGAACCCGCAGGCAGGGCGTGGCGGGCCGGGGGAGACAGGGCGCGGGTGCGCCGGGCCCAGCCCGGGTGACTGACCTTGGCCTCCCCGCAGGTGCGCGCAGGCGCTGCTGGAGCACGGTGCCTCGGTGCAGCGCGCGGGCGGCGCGGGCCTGGACACGCCCCTGCACGTGGCGGCTCAGCGCGGCCTGGACGAGCACGCGCGCCTCTACCTGGGCCGCGGGGCGCGCGTGGACGCGAGGAACGCCCGCGGCGAGACGGCCCTGAGCGCGGCGTGCGGCGCGGCGCGGCGGCCCGACGAGCACGCGCGCTGCCTGCGCCTGTGCGCGCTGCTGCTGCGGTGCGGCGCGGCGGCGGACGCGCGCGACGAGGACGAGCGCAGCCCGCTGCACAAGGCCTGCGGCCACGCGCTCCACGGCCTGGCGCGCCTCCTGCTGCGGCACGGCGCCGACGCGGGCGCGCTCGACTACGGGGGTGCGTCGCCGCTGGCCCGAGTGCTGCACACGGCCGCCTGCGCCCCGGAGGCCGCGCCGCAGCGCACGCTGCAGGCGCTGCTCAACCACGGCTCCCCCACCGTGTGGCCCGACGCCATCCCCAAGGTAAGAGGGGGTCGGGGACAGGCCACGAGGACTTCGCAGCGCAGGGACCCGGCCTGCCGCCGGGGGGCATGCGGCGCTTCTCAGGCTTTCAGGGGCCCGGGAACCCCCTGGAGACTGGTCCAGATGCAGATTCTGATCCCGCGGGAGGGGGTGGCAGAGTCTGCATTTCTAGCAAGACTAGAGGTGAGGGTGAGGTCTTGGGACCACACTTTAAGGAGCCAGGGCTGGGCAGCCCTTTCTAGAGTCACTAGAAGATGAGTGAGACCTTGCAGAGTTGTCACCTGGGAACGCCAGGCACTTGTTTCTATGACGCCGTCATGGCTCAAAATATTTTGGCAGATTATCTTTTGGCGTAATTGGTGTACAATGAAATCAGTCTCTTGTCGCATCTGGTATTTGACTTGAAATGAAATACCCAATGTGATCATCCACCTTATTAATGGGATTAATGATAGCACTTCACAGATTTCTCTCACTCAGTCCTCACCGCACTCCTGTGAAATACACCAGGCTCCTGACATTCCCTTACCTGGATTTCAGTCAGGTGAAGTGCCCTGTTCAGGGTCAAGGTTGTGTTGGGACCTCAACCCCACTTTGCGGACTTGACTCTGAGCAGCTTGTCGCCTTTCCACGTGTCACATCTACACTGAAATGATGAAGAATAAACATTTCTTATCAGAGAAAATAAAGACAGAAAATGTTTCCAAAAGGAAAGTTCCCAAAATACTGGTTAAAATAAGCGATTGTCCTCCCCCAAAAGACTTCATTGAAGGGAGGTCATTCCATTCGATGTAAAATTGGCTGTGCTTAATTTAAAAATTATCCCAGGCTCACCAGTCATATGCCAGCGACATGTTTGGCCTGATAAGCTTTACACAAATAGCCTAAAAGCTGTTATCCTAAAAGAACAACACAGCTAGATGATGGTCTGAAATAGTGAGATTCACACATTTCTTTCAAATGCTAACTTTGCATCGCGGATGCATACAGAGTAAAATTCTTGTCTCTCAAAACACAGGTGAGAAATGGAAAATCCACCCAGACAGTTCCCTGGGTGTTTCCTTCCTTGACAAACTTTGTGACAAGTTTCTTATGCCAAGTCTTGCACCATCTTCGAGTCTTCCTCGCGAGGCACTCTACTAATGCAGTGATTTCCATACCGTGCGTGGACTCCTGAAAGGGAAGAAACGCCAGTGTTTTTGTATTCTATAACACTTCCCTTTTATATTCATGATTTACATTTAGACGTTTCCCAGTATTAGCAGGCTTAGTTCATCTACCGATAAAATGGAAACAAATGGAAACCTACCACCCCTCCAGTTCACACCGTGTGTGCCTTAAACCAAGATGCACCCTTCAACCCTTATGGTGTGAAACTGCATAAAGAATGAACAAGAGGGCTTCTCTGGTGGCGCAGTGGTTGAGAATCTGCCTGCCAATGCAGGGGACACGGGTTCGAGCCCTGGTCTGGGAAGATCCCACGTGCCGCGGAGCAACTGGGCCCGTGAGCCACAATTACTGAGCCTGCGCGTCTGGAGCCCGTGCTCTGCAACAAGTGAGGCCGCGATAGTGAGAGCCCCGCGCACCGCAACGAAGAGTGGCCCCCGCTTGCCGCAACTAGAGAAAGCCCTCGCACAGAAATGAAGACCCAACACAGCCATAAATAAATAAAACTATTTTTAAAAAAATGAACAAGAAACAACAAAACAACAAAGAAAGAAACAAGACTTTACATGATGGCCAACAGTGAAAAACAACCTGGGACAAATTCTTTTAAAGAAAAAAAAAAGTCAGTGTATTTCAGTGGTGACTAGTAATAATCCTTTGTTAGCCTCGAAGGCACTCGATTTTTAGAGATCTCTGTCCAGGTTTCAATGTCCGAGGTGCAGCCCCACAGGCATCACCCCGGGGGACAGGACTTCTAGCACCTGAACTCTGTCTCCAAGGCCGTGGGAATCACCCCACCTTGACCTAGAGATGCAGGGCAAAGGCCAGTGCCTCCCCTTTGAGCCTCCAGGGGCCTCATCCTGGGATCCCCTCACGACATCCTTTGTCAGCCACACAGGAATGGAGCAGGTCAGTGGGGTGCGGGGTGGCTGTGGGTTTGGGTCTGGGGGCAGTTAGTTACAACGGGGACCCAGAGGCCACGAGAGGTGCTTGGCTCCTGGAGATGACGATGAATCTCCCAGCAGTTCCACACCATTGCGGAAAGAACCGGAGTTTCTTTGAGAAATCTTAATACTTTGAGGCTTTCACAGAGCACAGTGCAGGGGACCTTCAGTCAAAGTTTGCTGAATGAGAGAAGGGGATTCCAGCAACTCCGGGGCACGGCGCTGCAGTGAAATCTTTGGAAACGGACCTCCGACGTCTTTGCGCTGAGGCCCGCCCACACCTCGGGGGGGGGGGCGGGGCGGGGCTGAGGAGGTCCGCAGCCCCCTGCCCCCAGCCACCCCCCCCCCACCACCGGCGCCCCCGGCTAGGAACAGGTTGCGGGCAAGAGCGCGTTTACTGCCAACCTGAACATCCTCCAGGCCAATGTACAAGTGCCTGTGAGGCTCTGGCCTCGCCCCAGGACAACCAGGGCGAACGCTCTGGCAATCTGGCGTCAGCATCCAGGCCCCCTGCATGTGCTCCACCGGGAAAGGGGTCTGATCAGCACGCGGGACATCAAAGGGCAGACCCGACTCGCTCAGCAGCCCCGTGGAGCGCGCAGCAAACACGCTGAAACGAGCCACAAAGCTGCTCTGCAGGCAAGACTCAGCGCCGTGGCGAGGCGTACGCAGAGGCACCGGGGAATGTCACAGAGCACGCCGGCCGTGGGCAGCGGCCGTGCTTTAAATAGATGTAAAGAGACACCCACGGAGCTCAGAATTACTGAGGCAAAAGGTTTCGCAGCGAGCTTATGACATAAATCACAGTTCCCCCGTGCCCAGACAAAGGCACCATTGCCGCAGCAGGCGGACTCGAAGCAGCCGTCGGAGCCGCGCGCACTGCGCTGCCGCGATCATCAAAGCGGTGTCACGGCTGGGAAGGCAAGCATGTCGACAATGCCAGGCCTTTCTGCCCGGCTGACCGCTACTTAACACCAGCGTCAGGTGCGGGCGCGAGGGCAGGTGCAGGTGCGGTGTCAGGATGCAGCCAGGTTTGAATTCTGGAAGTTGCCGGATCGCAGGGGGCCCGGCCTGGAGGAGAGCGGGCAGGAGGGCAGAGAAACGCACACGAGGGTGGATCCAGACTAGCTGCCGCTAGTTGACCTTGTGGGTCGGATGCTTGGTCTGGGATAAAGGCCTTTGCTCACGTTCCTCTCTCCTTCTGCCCCTCACCTGGGCAGTCATAAATAATTCACGCTTAGATTTGCCCAGGAGTTGGGCAAGTGCCAGCCCAACACCAGTGATGAAAGCTCTCCCCCACAGGCATCCCTTAAGCACTTATTCATTCAACAAACATTTCTGGGGAGCGCCTGTGCTCCCGTGCTGGTGGTACAGTGTTGAACCGGAGCATGGGTATTTCCTGCCCTCCTGGAGCTGCCCGTCAGGTGGGTGAGATGGCCTTGACTCAGACAACCACACACACCACTGTGAAGTTGCTGTGATGTGAAAAGCTGCAAAGCCAAGGCCCTCCAGACCTTGAAGGTACCAAACGAGGGGCCAGACCTGGCTGAGCAGGGCGTCCGAGGCCCCCTCGAGGGCTTATAGAGTGATTCCGGATCTGAAGGCCGAAGACTTAGCTGTGTGAAGAGGGGAGGGGAAATCATTCCAGGCAGAGGGAACAGCAGGTGCAAAGGTCTTGGGGCAGAAGGAACTCTGCAATATGTGCGGGCCGGGGTGTGGGGGGGGGGGGGGGGTGTGGGAATGACCCAGTAGCTGGAGGGGAAACAGCAAGAGCTGGGACCCTAGGCAGGGCCCTCGTTAAGGGTTTGCGCCTTTGTCTTAAGAACAATAGGAATCTATTACATCATCTTAAGCAGGACAGGTGACATAATCCAGAGAGAACTGGAGGGTGATTTCTCTGCTCAGGGATAGAGAACGTGCTCTCGTGTGGGCTGCTGAGAAACCCCCGACTGTCGTGCGGTCCAGGTGAGGGATGCAGGTAGCTGGAGCAAGGGGAAATGGGAGGTGGAGGGCCAGAATGACAGATTCTAGAAACATCTGCAAACCTCTGGTCTTGCCTCTCCTTCTGGGCATTGACCACGCTGCACATATGGACCTGAAGTTTTTGTTTTCTTTTTACCGAATTACGGAATTGGGTAACGTGACTTCACACTCCAGTTTCCTAGGGTTTTCCATGGGGGGAGCCTGGGGTAGCAGTAGTCAAAACCCAGGGCTCCCTTCCCTGCCTTTACACAGCAGTGCCTGCACGCTGCCCCCATGGGAGGGGGGAGGTGAGCTATGAGCAGTAACGCGCCTCTGTTTTCCTTGCTCTTGTTTTATTTCTCCATCTACATAGAAAGCAGTGTGCCCGTGTGATTTTTCCCCTTAATTTTCTTTCTGCCGCCTCATTAGCTGAAGAGAGTGTGCGCGGACCCTAATGCCATCAGCGTGTCAGAGTAATGTGGCAGCCGCTTCTCCACAGACAGCAAGGAGGCAGCGGAGATTTTTAAACTGTGTTGGCGTAAAAATAACGAAGGCAGCCAGCTGCCTGGCAAACATGAGGGGGGCACAGCGCGGAGGGGTTGGGAAGGGCCCGGGAGCCCCAGAGAGGTGGAACAGAGGAGAGACAGGAAATGAATTCCCAGAGACAGGCAATAAGACTTTGTCACAGTCCGTGACCCAGGGAGGAGGGGCCTGGAGGAGGGGGAGCTCTTACTGAGGGAGGGCAGCTGTTTCTGGGGGATGGGGCTTGAGGGGAGGGATGGGGATGTCCAGGTAGCATGCAGTCACTGGGAACCATTGAATATTTTGCAGAGAAGTGAGAGGGCCAATGGGAGGGTAGCTGGAGGGTCCAGGTTGGCCTGAGGAAAGTCTGAAGATGCAGGAATTGCCTAGGATACCATGTAAAGACAGACAGACTAGATCTGGAGCGGTCCAGTGTGAACTGCTCTTTTCAACGGCATGGTTTCCGCCCAACACAGAAAAGGGGCCCATGGGATTCACTGTACTCCCGGAAATGGCATGTTAGTGGTGGCTCATGTAAGTCAGAAATACCAACATGTCAAGAGCACACGGTGGGGTGCGAGGCTGGGATGGGAAGATGCACGCCTGCATGGCTCTCCCTCTGCAGCTCAGCCTACCGTGTTCATTCTCTCCTTCTCTAAAGCCCACTTAAGCCGGAGCTTGTGACAGTAATGGATTAGGGAAAAAACAAAATTGGGGTAGGGAGGGGACCAGAGATGATAATAGTAATATGATTACCAATTTAAATGGGCAGCTGCTCCTGTCTTCATGTTAAGATATCTGTGAAGACGTAGACAGGAGGAAGGAAGGATGGAAGAAAGAGGGGGAGGGGGAGAAAGCAAATCCACGGCACCAACAGGAAGATCTCATGTCTGAGTCAGGAAGGGCTGACGCGGCCCTAAGTTTTCAGACAATCAGGCAGGCATTACAGACAAATAGTTTAAGTCCGCCAGGCAGCAGGGGAGGCTTGTGGAGGTGTGCAGTGCATCGTGGGAGATGCAGTAAAGTGCAGAGGTGGAAACTGAGGAAACAGTTCCATAGCAACCTGCTACCTTGCTGGGGGGAGGGTGGGAGGAAGAGGCCTCCCGGTGGAGCACAGGTCACCAGGCTGGGCATCACCCTCGCCAGCCTTCCTCCACTTTGCCCCTCCACCATCTCACAGGTGAACAGAGAACGGGACCATGGACTTCCCCTGCATGTTGACAGAC